>NC_059102.1:271231787-271844742 GCF_020740685.1 Jaculus jaculus
TGTGTGTGTGTGTGTGTAGTCACATGTGTGTGGGCTCAAATTTGTGTGCAGGTGCATGTGCACATGTATGTAACAGCATGTGGAGACTGGAGGTTGACGTGCAGTATCTTCCATGACTATTTTCCACTTCATTTTCTGAAGCAAGGTTTCTCACTTGAACCCAGATCTTGCTAATTACTCTATTCTAGCTGGTCAGCATGCCTGGGAATTCCCTGCCTCTGCCTGCTGAGGGCTGGGATTATAGGTGGACTACCCTGCCCATCTGGCTTTCATGGAAGCACTGGGGATCTGAACTCAGGTCCTCATGCTCTTACCCATTGAACCATCTCCCTCCCCATCCCTTCATTTGTTACTTCTAACAATTCAATCAAGCCCAGGATATTGAGAGAGCTCATGCATATTTGGGAGGTGGAAATGGATGTGCTGGGTCATTCCATGTCTTGCTGCTTTGTCAGGAGAAGGTGAATGACAGGGTGTTGCTGCTGCACAGGTAAATAAATGGTTTCCTCTTTCTATTCTTGTGGGCACCAGTGAGACCTACCATATCCCTATGTCAAAACCTGCAATTTATCAAAAATAAAGCCAGGGATAGTAGCAATTTTGCTGGCCATGAAAACAGCAGGATTCAGGTAAAAAGATTGCTTCTGGGGCCTTTATTTCATGATGGGGTATCAGCTGTGTATCACTGAGGAGGGAGGACAAGGTAGGTCTGTGCTTCTCCAGGTCCCATTGAGCTGGTGAGATGTCCTGTGTATTTTTATTAAAATTTGATTTCTGCCTGCCTTCTCTTCAGCAAAGGGCTGTTCAAATATGTAACAATTAGAATTCAATATGCTAATACAATGTCTCATTAGTGGAGTCGCACAATCGTCCCCAGTGCTGCATGTGCAAAGCAACATGGGTTCCCGGAAATTAGTTCAGCTTCCTGCGGTCCCCATCTAAATCTTTCCTCAACTACTTTTTGATTGCGAGGAGCCAAGCTCGTTTCAGCAGTGGGAATTTTGCTGGACTGCTGATCCCTATACTCATTCAAAAGATTAATAAATGTTTCTTTCCTTCAAATTTTTTTGGTAGAGACACACTTCATGACATATACCTGATTCTTCCTTGCAAATATTCCTTTTAAATTTACTCCTCAAGTCTTCAAATTTTAAAAGGCTACAAAGGAATTGATCATAGTACTAAAGCATGAAGCAGTTTTGGGTTGGTTGGCTCCAGTTACTTGAGGAGAGAACACAGACATGACTGAACTTTTCCCATGCTTATGGTCCTATGAGGTAGTAAGCATCCACTCTTCTGTGAATTCAGGCTGGATATGAAGGTGGCGCTGTTTTCTGCAAGGGGTTTCCCACCTAGAATATAATGTAGGCTCTGTGTGGTTTCCTATACGGACTATGGTCCTAAATACAGCCATGCATCAAATGTCTGCTCATGCTGTCCACTTTTCTCCCTCTCTGCCCCCTTTCCCCATCCCTTCACCCATCCTCTATTTTTCCTCTTTCTGATTCCTTCCTTCTCTCTCTTTCTTTCATCCCTCTCTCTTCATTTGAACAGGCACTATGGGAAGTACTGGGGATGTGCAGATGAACAGGGGCAGATGTGGTATTGGGATGATGATGGTGATGATAATTTAAACAAAAACAGTTAACCACAGAGAAGTGATTCTTACAAAGTGATCGCAACAAATAGTGTCACATGTTGGGGATTCACATTGTATTGCTGTATGCCTGGAGGTATAAGAAAGGCCAACCCTTACTCACCAGGCAGGACAGGGGATCCAGGGGAGGCAAGTAGCTAGCAAGGTGAGGCAGTAGAAAGCTGGAAGGGGGAACAGTTCATACTGTAGGGAAGTGATGAGAATTCACAATTCACCATCATGCTTAGAAGCATAGTGGGCATTTTTATTTGAGTGTTTTCATGAATTAGATATATGTACACACTGTCCATGGTTTTCAACAAAAATTTGAGTATTTTAATTTAAATCTCAATTCTCTCTCTCTCTCTCTCTCTCTCTCTGTGTGTGTGTGTGTGTAGATGTGTATTTGTGTGTGCAGATGCAAGTGTGTATGGCCGTGCATGCACATGTGGGTGCATACATGTGGAGGCCAGACAACCATGGTGTGGTTTCTTCAGGTGTTATGCACCCTTTCTTGAGACAAGGTCTCTCACTGTCCTAGAAATTGTGAATTAGGCTAGACTGGCTGGACAATGAACCTCAGGAATCCACCTGTCTGCTGTCTCTACCTCCTGAGAGCTGGGATTAAAGATGTGTCTCACCACACCTGGTTTTTTTGAACTTGGGTCCAGAGGATCAAGCTCAGGTCTTCATGCTTGTAAGGCAAGCACTTTATCCATTCAGCTATATCCTCAGTCCCTCAGATCTTAATTTTTTAAAGTTACAATATTTGCTTATATTCAGTTCTATACTTAGAGTCCTCTTTCATCAATGGGAAACTGATACTTCAACCAGGCACCATTGCAGTAACTGGGAATGGAGGACCAAAGTGCACCATCCTATTTCCATGGGGAAAAGCTTTTGCACAGGTGGTTGTTTTGCTTGCTGAAGCATACACTTGGAGGTACAACAATTTAGTCAAGTAGTTGTTTCAGTTATATCCTGCTTAACTAATTAACACCAATTCCACGCTTGGGTTTTTTCCCCATTAACTGAACAAAAGCCATTACTAATGAGGCCAGCATAGAAAATCATCTGACTTAATTTGCTACTTTGCTGGGGAGATTTCAAATAAGAAAAGTTATAAAAATTCATAGAGGATACAGATATATATATATAGGATACTCGGTATGTTTAACAGCAAGTGCATATAGAAAACCAGAGTGGACAGTGCCACCAGGATATCTGGAGGACAAGGATGAAGATGTACCACACAAACACGGAAATGATGAGGTCTATGGCCTTCATGTGGGACTAACATGGGCAGCATATTGTCCATAGTTTTAATAAATGTAAAGAAGGAAAGTTTTCATAGGAACTAAGAGTGTTCTGAGTAAGAGAGGAACTATAGTATGGATGGTGTGCAGGGCCTGTGGATTTCAGTGGCAGCAGGTGCATTCAGGCAGAATTAACTCCGAAGTAGCTTTGGTAACATTTCAGTTTGGTGTCGGTCTTTTCATGTAATCAGCATAAAGTAGGTACTCACTAAATATCTGTGAAGAATAACTCATCCCACAACAGCCGTGTGGGCTGCCATTTGTGTAGTTTTCAAGATTTTTTTTTTCTTTTTGGTTTTAGAGAATTGAAACTCAGTGAAAAATACTCACTGCAAAGGAGCATGTGTGTTAGGAGAAGATTGAACTCTGTAACAGACTCCCAAATTCAATAAGACGGACTTATATTTCTCTCTTTTGCTTTGGTCCCTTGGTGAGTGGTACCAGCTAGTGACTTACTGACTTTGCCTTGTGTAATCATCCTACTTTGTTCTGTCCAACCGATGCTCAGACATCCCCTCGGGCACTATTTTTGTCTTCATGGTGGAAGTTAGTTTTCTTGGTGTCTGCTTTTCAGTGCATAGTCAGGGCCAAGCCATTTGTCTGCTGGTAAGGGATGACAGGATACTGTGTATAGCCTTCCTTATTTGCCTAAACTAGGTTCTGTAGGAAGAGGATAATGCACTTTGGTGGACCCACAGGAAATCAGTATAAAAATTTAAAGGGGTTCAAGGCACCCAACAAAGTATCAGAGGACGGGAGCTGTGGGGATGCTGGGGTGCTCTCCTCTCTCTCTCTTTCTTTCTCTCTCTCTCCTCTTTATCCCTCTCCTACTTTCTCTTTTCTGTTTCTTCTCTCCTGTTTCCTAGCTACCTTCTTTGGGTCTCCCACCTTGGAATGGTATGCTCAGTGCTTCTGAGAGCTGTCCAGCATCTCTTGGTTCAAATTATGTAAGGAAAAGATTGGAAGCAGCCCTAGCCATGAGGCAGGATAGGTAGAAGACATGGACATTTTCTGAGCCATCTGTTCCCAAAATTATCTAAGTATATGGCTCAGTCAGCACAGATATTAGGGTAGCATAGGAGAAAGTATGTGTGTAGTTGGCCCCATCAGGCATTCTTCCAGGTGGATCCTGAAAACTGATAAATTGTTTCTCAGTCTTTTCTTAATGTGACTGCCATGAATCTGTTCTTCAGAAGCTAGAGTCCCAAGTGCTGACTTCATGAATGAGAGGTTCTCACACTCTTAAGCGGGAACAGCTGAGGGCTAAGACATGCGTGAGCTGACACTTCCCTCATGCTTAGCCTCTTTCACTGGAATGGATATAAAGCATATTGCATGGAGGTAAGCCTGAGTCCATCCCATTTGTGAACGAGTTAGTATGTGTGAATATGTCTTCTGCTCTTTTCCAGAGATGATTGGCATGACAAGCCCCATCATCTCACACTTACTATCCAAATTTCATCAAGAGTGATTTCACTCCCATGAGCCAAGAGAGATGAAATTTCTGGGTTGTACTTGCAATTTTCTCTCATTTTGTTCTATGCCACAGGAGTGACTATATAATTGTTTTAAACAAATCCAGTTTTATGCCCTCTTCAAGGCAGCACATATGCAACAGTCTGTGGTTGACAATTTGAACAGTTCAAGTCCAGACATGGGATTTGAGTTTCTCATTTTGAATTCTATTTCCTCTGCTTGATAGCTGTGCACCTATGGGTTGGTTCTTCACTGCTCTAGAGTTTCTATTGCCTCTTCTAGACATATTGGTGATACAGATAGTCACTTTGTGATGGGGTGGGAACTAACACATGAGTTGATCCTTGGCAAGCTTTTTTCAGGGAAACTGGTATAAGGCAAGTGTTTGGATCACATGACAAGAATAAAGTTGAGGGAATTTGGGAAATAGTCATACAAACGAGTATTTGTTTGGCAAAAGTAGGTCTCTTTCCCCAGAGTACCTAAGTATGGTAGAGCAATGCACAAAGGAGTGTCTTTCAATCAACACCACTTTTTTTGTGATTGGTGACATATGGGTGAGAACAGTGTGAGAAAGACTGCCCTTAAAATCTCTACATGCTGTGACTGGAGAGATATGCATCAGTCCACCAATTGCTTGCTGTGTAAGAATGGTGACCTGTGTTTGGATCCCCAGCACCCATGTAGATTCTGGCCATGGCAGCATGTGCCTGCATCCCTAGTCTTGGGAGGTAGAGACAGGTGATCCCTGGAATATGTTGGTGAGTTAGACTAGAAGAATGAGTGAATTCACTTAAAGATCCCATCTCAGTAGATAAGGTGGATAATGACCAAGGAGGAAACGTGACATTGGCATTTAACTTCCATGTTCACACACATGTTGTAACAGCTACTTTCTCATTGCTGGGAAAAAGCTCATGATCAGAAGCATCTAATGGAAGGAGAGGTATTAGTTCCAGCATACAGCGTCAAGGGGAAGCTTCATCAAGATGGGGTAGGTATGGCAGGTGCAGGAAGCTGGCTGCCATCACCTCATATCAGCAGGAAGAGAGCAGCAAGAGTGAGCTCACGAATCATGGCAAACAGAGCTAGATTATAGAATCCCGAGACCCACTGCCAACCATCATATCCTCCAGCAAGGCTACCAAAGGCACCGTATCTTTCCCACATTCTCTTAAGTTGGGAACCAAGTAATAAAAACACACGAAGCCATATGGATCATTTTACATTCAAACCACAACACATGTGCAACTCCCACACATACAAATATGCATACACAAAATCACATGTACTATGCACATACCCCACTTCATACTAGAGTTGGGGATGATGGCTCAGTCAGCAACACTTTCTGGGCAAGCATGAAGATCTGAAATTTGTATCCTCAGTACACATGTATATGCTGGCCATGTGGGCACTGGAGCATATGCCTGCAATCCAGTGCTGAAGAGTTGGAGATGGGAGGATACCAAAGACATGCCGACTAGCTCGTCTAGCTGAATCAGTCATCTCTGGGTTTGATGGAGACCTTGTCTCACAATAAGGTGGAGAATATTTGAGGAAGACACTGCCATTAACCTATGTTATTCACATGTAAGTCATACCTATAACACATATGAACATACTTACATACCAGCACACTATACACACATACAAAATAGCCAACACACTCTTCATATGTTTATATATTGTATGTATATCTGTATATTTATATATATATGATATTTACATATTCATCTATATGGTTTGAAATCAACCTTTCTTATTATATACATGCATGAAATAATACTGTGATATGTTAAATCCTAGAAGCTGTCACCTTCTTTTTTATATTTTTTTAGTGTATGAATATGTGTGTGTGTGTGTGTGTGTGTGTATGCTCACAGAGAGATAAGAGGAAAACGTTCTGGTGCCAGTCCCTACCTTCCACCTCATTTTAAGCAGGGTTTCTTGTTCACTAGGCTCACTGGTCCACAGGTTTCTGGGATATTCTTCTGTCTTGTCCTCCTATTTCTCTGTTGGCATACTGGGATTACAGAAGCCCAGCTTTTATGTGGGATTTTTTTTTAATTTTTTTTTAAATTTATTTATTTGAGAGCGACAGACACAGAGAGAAAGACAGGTAGAGGGAGAGAGAGAGAATGGGCGTGCCAGGGCTTCCAGCCTCTGCAAACGAACTCCAGATGCGTGCGCCCCTTGTGCATCTGGCTAACGTGGGACCTGGGGAACTGAGCCTCGAACCGGGGTTCTTAGGCTTCACAGGCAAGCGCTTAACCGCTAAGCCATCTCTCCAGCCCTTATGTGGGATTTTATGATCCGAAATCAGGTACTTATGCTTGCATGGGAAAAAGTTTTATCTACTAAGTCACCTCCCTAGCCCATTTATATATATATATATATACATATATATTACACACACACACACACACACACACACACACATACACACACACACACAAACGCACACATATACTTGCCATTGAAGGACCAATATTGGATTCCCCAGGATGCACATTATCCAGATGCACTAGGTGGCACATGCAACTGGGGTTTGTTTGCAGAGACTGGAGGCCCTGGTGTGCTCATTCTATATCTCTCAAATAAATAAATAAAAATAAAAATAAAATTTGTTTTTGGATTTTTGAGGTAGGGTCTCACTCTAGCCGAGGCTGACCTAGAATTCACTATGGGGTCTAAGGGTGGCCTTGAACTTATGGCAACCCTCCTACCTCTGCCTCCCGAGTGCTGGGATTAAAGGTGTGCACCACCATGCCCAGCTAATAAATTTTTTTGTTTCAAAATTAAAAAAAAAAAGACAGCATCATGTTTTCCCTGATGGAAAAAAAGTAGAATTTAGCATTCCAATAAAGACCCGCCTTCCCATTGTCCAAAGAAGTTGAGATCCAGGAAATGCTGAAAGTCTTCCTTGGGAAAATGAAACCACTGGCTCTGACTATAGCTTACTTTTTGCTCCTTGTGACTGCTGTAAAAGCACAGTTAACATACTCAGGATATACACCGTGGTTATAGTAGACAAATGATGCTCTTATTCCACTGAACAAGTGGGGAAAATAATGTCCCAAGAAGTTATATTGTCTGGTCCTCATCACACAGCTATGAATAGTAGGTGCTAGACTCGAAGTCACATGGTCTCAATCCAGAGGCCTCAGCTGTTACCACCCTGTTCTCTGCCCTTCCTGTGTCTCACACTCCAGAGGACTGATACCATCTTATTCCGCCTGACTTGATCATCTTCTGAGGTAAAGACTTCACAGCATAAAGGGAATCCAACAGCATCTCCTGTACTATACAACCTATTTCTACAGGATGATGTTATTGTATAGTATAATCTTGATGAGGATAATAGTCTCGCTTATAGGACAATGGTCAATCTTCATTACTTTTTTTTTTTTTTTTTTTTTTTACAAATTAGTTAAAGGGTAGTGTAATTCAAAGAGAGACTAAATTATAGAATACATTTTACTGCATTACTTTAAGATACATAGATTAACATACCTGTCCCCTAGGTGAGTTTATAATCATCATGTTGAAAAAAAAGATTAAGCATTATCCTCTCCATTCTCATGAATTCTGCCCAATAACCAATGTTAATAGCTTCATTGCCTTATACCAGGCTTCCCCTTGTGACCTCTAAGCTCTAAAGCCTGTGTCTTGCCCATCATGTCTTTCCGATGTATGAACCTTTCTTAAGAAAACATGGATGGCAGTCAGAAAGTCACGATCCATGTGCCAATCTACTTACTTAATTTTCACTTCTCCTTTTCTCTACCATGTGCCATGCGCCCCAGCTAAGAGGGCTATATAAATTTTTACTGTGAATAAATTCATGGCCAGAGAAACAACTTAAGGAAAGAAAGGTCTTGCAATAGCTTACAGTATCAAGGACATACATTCCATTATGTGTATAAAAGCATACAGTTGGGCTGGAGAGATGGCTTAGCAGTTACGGCATTTGCCTGCAAAGCCTAAGGACCCCATTTCGATTCCGTAAGACCCATGTAAGCCAGATGCACAAGGGGGACATGCATCTGGAGTTCATTTGCAGTGGCTAAAGGCCCTGGTACGCCCATTCTCTCTTTCTCTCTATCTGCTTCTTTCTCTCTCTCAAATAAATAAATAAGTATAAAAAAATAAAAGGGTACATTGGCAGAAGCAGGGAGACAGCTCATCACATTATAGTGAGGACACAGATAGCAAGCAGGAAGTGGGGCAGATGACAAAGCCTCCAGCTCCTGGAAACTCACTTACTCCAGCAAGACTCCACCTCCTAAATGTTCCACAATCTTCTCAAATAATAACATTATTTGGAGACCACATTTTTTTTATTTAATTTATTAGTTTTCTTTTCAGCAAATACAGGCAGTTTGGTACCATTGTTTAGGCTCATCCATGATCTAACCCCTCCCAATGGAACCTCCTTGTTGATGTAAATGAGTCGTGCATTGTGGAGTTAGTCCAGTTATTGGTATGATAAATGTCTCTGCATATCATGACCCAACATGTGACTCTGACATTCTTTCCGCCCCCTCTAATGCAAAATTTCCCTGAGCTATGTTGGGTTCATTTTTTGTCTGCTTCAGTGCTGAGGTGTTGGGGGCCTCTGAGGCTCTGGCTCTCTGATTTGGTAGGAGTTGATTTTTCTCTGTGTTGGTCTCCTTCCCCTTTGTGCTGGTATCTGGTTCATCAGGAAAACATCACCCTTGCTTATTTCGCCAATTGTCCTTAGTTTCAGTCAGGCCTCTTTTGAGCTATGTTGGGGCAGCTCTCTCCTTAGGATCTGCATCTATCTGAAAAAGAGAAGCAGATTCTCCAACAGAGAGTAAGTTAGCACCTGGAAAATTGAGATAACACTTCCTTTTTTGATAGACAGTTTGATATGTGTAGGCCCTTTTGTACCCCATGATTGATGGTAGCCTGATATTGGAGAGTGGGCTTATGTTTGGTTATGGTTCTTACCTGTTTCCCTGCTCCAGCTATGGGTCTCGTACCACTGAGGGGATCAGTTAGCCAAATCAAGAGCAGTTGGTTCCCCACCATGGCTGTGTGCCACTATTGCACTTGTGTGGGCATCACATCAGGTTATTTGTTTCTAATTAGGTTAGACCATGAGTTGCTTTGACAGATATTGCTCATTTACCCCAGTCACTCATGTAGCACCTTCTGGCACTAGACACGCTGACTGTCTGGGGACTGACTCTCTCCTGGCTTCCAGCCATGCCGTTCCGTTTTACATGTCAGCTGCATATGGAGTCTTTAGCAATAGGGTCTTACCACTGGCCTTTGGTGGGTCATCAAGTACTCTGACAGAAATCTGTCATTGTTTTGGGAAACCTTGTAGGTTTCTCTGATCAAAAGCTCATTGTGGATGGTAGCCCCAAGCTGGTAGTGGGGGTTACAGGTCAGTGCCCACTAAGAAATTGAGGAAAAACATAACTAATATACAAGAGTTAGAGAAGAGAGAGAGAGAAGGGAGAGGGGGAGAGGGAGGGAGGGAAGATGTAGAAGATTTAGGTTAGTCTTGATCCTACCCTCTCCAGTGTCTTGTGGTTCAGGTGTTTCCTGTAAGGGTCTAGTGAAGGTTCAGCCATTTGGTCTGTCTTTTAGGAAGTAGAATTTTATGGTACCATTGCCGTTTGTGTCCAGAATACTGTTTTCCACCCCTTCGATGCCCTCCCCTCCCTCCCCATCCATCCTATTGTCTAGTCCATGAGGTGCTTGCTGGGTATGTAAGGTATCTTGGGTAGACTCAGGTTAGGTATTGTAGATGAGTGAGACTATGTGTTGATTTTTTTTCTGTGATTGGGTAAGTTCACTGAGAATGATCTGTTCCAGGTTCAACCATTTTTCCTCAAATTTCTTTGTGTCATTTTTTCTTACTACTGTATAGAATTCCATTGTATAGATATACCACATCTTAGTTATCTATTCTTCTAATGATGGACATCTGGGTTGATTCCAGCTTTTAGCTATTATGAATTGAGCTACTACAAACATGGTTGAGCAAATCTCTCTGGCCTGTGGTTTGAGGGTTTTAGGGTAGATGCCCAGGAAGGGTATAACTGGGTCTGTTGTTATTTCTATAGTCAGCTTTTTCAGGAGTCTCCATATTGCTTTCCAAAGTGGTAGTATCCAACATCAAAAAATCAAATGAAAATAAATGCTGGCGAGGATGTGGAGAAGCAGGAACACTCATTCACTGTTGGTGGGAATGTAGGATGGAGACCACGTTTTTAAACATGTAAGCTTATAGGTGACATTTTACATTAAAACCACAGCAGGACTGGTTTCCCTGGTTGCTCACATTCTTGGCTGTTTGCTTAAGTGTATGAGGGTAATCTCTCTCAAGAGTCTCTTGTCCCAGGTCAGTCCATCACACAGGCACTCGTTTTGCGGTCCATCTCTGATCATGTCAGTTTTTCCTTTAGATTCCCCTTAGGGTTTTGCTACTCTTGGAAGCCACTCTCACTGTCAGTTTTCTTTACTTGTCTTCTTTGAAAGATGTTGACCTCTGTGATGTTATCCATTGTCATTTTCATATGCATATAGGTATGAGCACATTGGGCCACTACCTTGTTAGAAGTGTGGGGGCAGGTAGGGGGAGGTGTTGCAGTTACCTTCATGTTGCTGGACAAACAACCTGGTCAGAAGCAGCTTATTGAAAGAAAATGTTTATTTCAGGCTTATATAATCCAGGGAAGCATCATCAATGGCAGAAAAAGCTGGCTTGCTTCCATAGATCCATAGCAGGGAGAAACAACTATAGCAAGTAGCAAAAACAGCCAGAGCTCAAACTGCCATGAACAACCCTTAGGGCTGGACTGCAGGATCCACCCACAGTGATACCTCATCTAGCAGGCTGCTGGAGATTTAAGTTGCAAGCTTAATCAAAAATACTTCAGGCTATGAGGGACATACATCCAAATTCAAACCGCCACATGAAGCAACAGATATTTGGCAAGAAAAATTAATTGACAGATGGACTTGAGATTCAAAGGCACTGGGCATCAATTTAGGGTCTCAGAATCAGCCATGTTAGAACCTTAGGGTGCTAAATTAACATACAGATTGTACAACCTGGTCAAGATGCATCCAAAAGTGCTTCTGAGAATGGGGTCCAAGGCTCTGGCACTTTTTCTTCATTCAGGTTTGGGGGACTTTCCTCAGCACTTCCTCTGTCTAGAAGGCAGAATGCAAGGAAAGTGACAAGTATGGCCTCTTGGGCTAGCAACACTTTGATTGATGACTGACTGGACTTGTGACCGCAGTGATGTTACCTATACAAATAATATGATGGGCTACAAGGCTTGACTGTATCCGCAATGCAAACAGCTACAAAATAAGATGGTGTGAACTTTTAGAACAAGAAAGCCCTATTTAGATTTAACCTAGGTTCCCTACTATTCCTGCGATCTTGGACAACTTTGTCAGCATTCTGTGGGCTTTTGTTGCTAAAGAGGGAAGGTTCCTCCTGCGTAGGCATATTATAAAAATGTTATCAGATAATGGGTGTGCTCAGTCGAGGTTCCCTGCATGGAATGGGTGCTCGCCAATGCTGCTTGTGATGAGCACTTTCTGCCTTACCACTATCTCAACCACACTTTACTGATTGTGCGATTCCAAGACTTTGACCCATGTCTGTTGCAAGGCACAGAGCCCAGGGTTCAGAAGGACCAGGATGTGCTCAATATAAGCCCTGTTAAATGGAAAAACAGACTGACCACAGTGTAGACTAATACAACCTGGGAGATGGAGAAGATGACTTCTTGCCATGTTGTGACTGCTTCAAGTAAAGGTATACCTCTCTAGAATCTGAGTAGCAGCCTTGTTTCTGGATGACAGAGACCCTGATTGCCCCTCCTGACTCTCAATGCTCCCCATGGACTTGGAGGAGTGTCTTGGATGTACATCATAAATGGAACCTTGAAAGACCTCCACTCCTAACCATAGACATGCTTTTCTGGATAGGACTTTAGGTGGGCGGAGACTAGGCTCGTGGAAATGGACTGGGCAGATGGGTAACTCGCATTTCCCAGCAAAAACGAATCCCTCAAGAAATCCATGCAAGTGTCTAATGATTTTAAAACTACTAGTAAGCCCCTCCATACCCACTGTCCCTGCCAAATGGCTGAGAATCCAAGCCAGCTGGGTGTCTGCTTATTTACATAATTAATCTAGTATGAAGTCTTTATATGTCCCTCCTCAACCTTCTCTTTTCCAGGATAAATAATTCCCAATTCCTCTATCCATAAGCCCAATTTTACAACCTTTTAATCATTTTGGTGGCTCCCTTCTGGATTTCTTTTGGCTCTATTTAAGCCTTATCTAAATTTAACAGACACACTACAAAGGCAATTAGAGATGAATCCATCAGAACCTAGACTGTCTCTCATTTGGATCCTTGTCATCTTTTCTTTCTCTGTAAAGCATGACAAGGGCAGTTCTCATCCCTCTTCTTGAAGAAACATGGGCCAGGGTTGGTCTGTCTATTCTGATGCATATAGTATGTCATCTAAGACTCTGAAAAGCCAAGTTCTATGATGTGGACCAAAAACATACTTAAGACTAAGAGGGAGATATTGTATGTATGTATGTTTGCATGCATGAATGTATGTGATTTTTTGTGTATGGGGATAATAAAAATCTGTTGTGAAGAGGTGTTCAACAACTCTAATTCTGTGACCTTGAGGGCGGAGGCAAAATAACTGCTCACACAATGTGTCCACAATAGTTATTGTCAGCATCAATATATATTTAAATCATGCTCTTAGTCTTATTATTTCTCATGCTGTATGTCATTGTCCTCTCTTGGATCTACTCTGTCCTCTGCTACATTTTTCTCCTTCCATGGTGTGGCCTGAATTTCCATGGCACTCACTGACAGGGTGTAAACAGTGGGATGGATATTTGAGTAAGGATTTTCAAATATAGACATTCATGTTTGGCTACCCTGTCAACAATTTCAAGGTGAACCCCCACCTGCTCAGCAGCTCATTTGGTGAAGGAGATTATTGTTCTGTGCAAAAATCAAATAGAATCCTTTGGGGCTTTTATTCAGAAGCCTCTCACATCACTCTGGTCTGGAGATCAATAAAGCAAAACCTGCTTTTCATTAGTCGTTAATAATGTGAGAGCAGAAACCAGCACATAGAGTAGGGCCTCATGCGCTGCCCTCCAGAAAGACAGTCTGACTTGGTTGTAAGTAGTGCAGGATCGGTGCTGATGGTGGCTGAGTGACTTCTCTGTGGCCACATTTGACTTTCACCCTGTGAGATGTAGGTGGAGGTGTCTTCTGCAATATGGCAGAGCTTCACATGATGCCCAGGGCATCTTCCTGAAAGGTACATCCTGCTTAAAGTGCTTTATCATGCTTGTTAGCTAGGCATTTACTGAGTTAACAACTGACTAATAATGGAAAGAGAAAAGAGAGAGAGGGAAAGCTATGGTAGTGAAGGGATGAATGTATCTAAGAGCTGTCCTTTCAGGGTCCCCCCAAAGATCCAGAGATTAGAAGCTTGCTTCCCAGGGCGGTGCTATTGGAAGATGGCAGGACTTTTATGAGTTGAACATGGTGTAGGTCTTTAGGTCATTGGGGGTGTGCCCTTGAAGAGAATAGTGGGACCTTGTCCCTGCTTCTGTTTCTTTCCCATCCAGCCATAGAGTAAGTGGTTTTCTCTGCCACACATTTTTGCCCTGATGTGCTGCCTAACCACGGGCTTAGAGCAACAGGGTCAAGATCATAGACCAGAACCACCAAAACTGTGAGATAAAGTAGATACTTTTCTCCCTTTAAAAATGTTTAGTTGGGAGCTGGGGAAACTTCTTAGTGGTTAACATGATTGCTTACAAAACCTGACTGCCTGAATTCTGTTCCCAAGTACTCACATAAGACCAGATACACAAAGTGGTGCATGCACTTGGAGCTTGTTTGCAGTGGCAAGAGGCTCTGGCATGCACATTCTCTCTCCTTGCAAATAAATATATAAAAATAGTTTTTTTAAAAAATAATTGGTATCTAAGTTGTGATGGTTCTGGAATAGTTATAGTGGTTCCTAGTAGATAAATTTGCTTGGTAAGGGTGAGTGTGGAGGGAAGGATTCACTATGGGCAGCTCTGCCCCAGATCTCCCAGGTCCAGAAACCTCCAGATTGCCACCTGATGACAAGAATGAAGTAAGTAGTCTCAGGGAAGAGAGGAGCCAGTATTAAGGAAGAATTCTCACCCCTGACAGGGGTAACCTGGTCCAGTCTTGCGTATGAAAGGAATTCAGCAAGGCAGTGCTTCATACAGACTAGTGTGCCCTGGTGTAGCAACACTGCTTACATGGTGTGCCAGTGTAGATTGGTTGGTGCCAGCTGTGACAATTGCTAAATATTTTGAATACCCTCTGTGCTGAGGTCAATGTCTCTTTTGATGGTGTCTGTGAGGATTGAATCAGAGACTATATGTGACAGCTGTTTGCAATTTGTGATATTGCTATTTTGTTGCTGGGGCTATTATCAGAATAAATTCTGACAGGGTGGAGAGTTAAGCCCTGACACCCATGCTTAGGGGTTGCATGAGCAGCACACTGCTAAGTCACTGTCATTTTAGTCAGAGGCTTTTTGAGACAAAAGTATAGAAAGACTCAGTTCCAGTTACCTTCCTGTTGCTGGAACAAAGCAGCTGACCACAAGCAGCTGATGGGAGGATTTTTTTTTTTTTTTTGGCTTACAGTCTCAAGGGGATGCTTCATGATGACAGGGGAAAGCATGACATGAGTAAAGGATCCACATCACTTCACTTCTGCCACAGCAGGTGGAAAACAGCAGCAGGAGACTGAGCTGCAGTCTGTCAAGGGGCACTAGCTATGACACTCCTAAACCTGCCCCCAGCACTACTCCTCCTTCAGCAAGGCTCTACCTCCCAAATCTCCCACCAGCAGGAGACCAAGCACTCAAAATGCATGCTGGGGGTGGGGGGCATCTGATTCAAACTACCATAGCCTCTGTTACTAAAGATGCAAAATTGAAAAGGCCACATGTTCTCAGGATCCAGGAAGTCCTAGGTTCAAGTCCAGCACTATGATCACCACTTATTGTCTTGGATGAATGTCTGAGTCTCTGTTTCCTCATTTGTAAAGTGAAGTAACCATACCTCCATTAGTTTCCTGAGTACTGAATGCAATGAGGAGCTGAAAATGGGCCTGGGACCTGGTCTGTTTCAGGCACAAAATTAAATGCCATTCTTTTTAAAAAATATTTTTGTTCATTTTTAATTCATTTATTTGAGTGTGGAAGAGAGAGAGAGAGAGAGAGAGATTGAATGGGCCTGCCAAGGCCTCCAGCTACTGCAAATGAACTCCAGACACATGTGCCCCCTTGTGCATCTGGCTAATGTGGATCCTGGGGAACTGAGCCTTCGAACTGGGGTCCTTAGGCTTCACAGGTAAGTGCTTAACCGCTAATTCATCTCTCCAGCCTTAAATGCCATTCTTACTGTGTTTATTGTTCATGCAGCTGGGTCTCTCTGAACTGCTCTGAGTTAGTTTGTAAGAGACGCTTACTGACTTAAGTGAAATAACTATTGTCTGATCAAAAGTCTGTTCCTCCCACCCTAGCTTTTCAGAATATCTTTTTAGTCATGGAAGCTGGTACAAGAGGCCTGGCTAGAAATCAGCTCCTTGGCTAACTTGTCCGCCTACATCAGATGTTATAAGAATCATATACCTGACCAAGCCAACCTCGTTGCCCCTCTAAGACCCACCTCCAGGCCAAGGTGAGAATTCAATGGGCTGAAATAGACAAAGCCAGTAATTTATGGGTAATTGACATGTGGACTCAGTGAAAATTAGCCAACATGAATGGTGGAGTAGATGGTCCAGGAGGGCACGAGTTTGGTAAGAGTGTTGGGGGCTCCTGTTTGCAAAATAAGTCTTAGCAAATACTAGGTGATGTACAAGCAAGCATTGAACAGGCAAATTAATAAATGATTAATAGGGTTTCCTAGAAGTGGGGTGGAGTGTCTGCATGTTGTAGCGCTCCTGTCATGATTATGGGTTGAAACCATGTTTGAGAACTACTGGCACTGAGCATGCAAGTACACATGATGAAGCTGAACCAAGGGACAGAAGGGACCCACTCCAGCAGTTCCTGATCAACTCAACTCGCAACAATTCCTCCTCTTTACTGAACATTCACTGAATGCTCGCAATGTTCTCTGTGATACTTAAGCCACAGGTTCTACTAAATAGCCTATGGTCAGCAGAAGGCTTCAGAAGTATTAAGAACAACCGTACTACAATGTGCTAGGATCTAATATTTGCATTCATGTTGTGTTGAAGGTTACAGGAGGAGGAGTATCCATTCACTTGGGAACAGAGAGGTCAGGAAATTCTCAGGAAGCTAAGGGTATAGAAAGTATAGAAGGCACAAGCAGTACATAGGATGTGGAAGGGCATGGAAGTGGACTGCCTGGGAGGCAGAGTGCAGGGCTTCAGCTTCTGAGATGTTAATCTAGGCTGAACAAAGGGCACTCTGCATGGACACAGCAGCCCCAATCCAGGATTCAGGAAAGAGTTGGATGAGTTTGAGGAATTGAAAGATACAGAAACTATGTAAATGGAGGGGGAGCATCCTGGAAAAAATGCTGTTTGACAGACAAGATGGGCCAGAAGCTTCTAGTCTTTTAGGATGTGCAGAGTTCAGATTTCATTCTGAAAAAGATCAAAGCCATTAGTTGTTGCAAGCAGAAGACATGCGAAATTTTAGGGCTAGTCTTTTCACTGTGATGGAGCAGAGAAAGGTATGTGGCAATGACAGCCATTGGAGGGTAGTGAAGGTTGTCCACGTGGGAATGCCAGCAAGGGTGGCCTAAGCTGGTGGCAGCGCTGATGGAAGAAAACACATACAGGCATGGTGTGCCACCTGCTTGAGTCTGAGGCCCTTGTGCATGGCCTCATCCTCAGCAAGCACAGTTGAAAGCTGGCTCATTAGGAACCAGGGAGGTGACATCAAGGTGGCTTTCTTGGTTTGGATTGCAACACAGCAGGGTGTCTCTACAGAGTAAATTTTCCAAGTGTTATTTCAACTTAATTCACTAGTCATTTTAAGATATATTTCCACAAATTTCTCAATTTTTAAGGAATTAGCCTCCAACTCAATATAAGAAATATACAGTTTACTTACCCCAAAAGCTCTTGAAAGCCCTGCTGGAGGAACCTCTAGTTTCAGGAGCATGAATGTTGTCATAGGCAGACCTCTCTTTGACAATGTGGCTCTGGTTTCTAATATGGTGTCCCCACTCTCAGACAGCCTCTCCCCATGAGGGACCATGAGGGTCATTGCACAACCACAGCAGAAAAAGAGCTGCTGTTCCCCAGCTGTCCCTGGAAAGAGCTGGCAGTCATTCCCCTAGCTTGGGACTCTTCAGCATCTCCTAACCAGACCCTGTGTCAAATGAACTGCCAGGATTGGCTGGGCCAGTGTCACATGACCAACTCTGTGACTAGAGGTAGACTTATCCTGAATTTTATGGAACAGACATGGAGAGTGAAGTGGGTGCTGAAAGGCAAGCTGGGTCATGGAGAAGCTGGGAGTAAGTAGGCGACCAAAGGGACAGATGCCACTACTTGTGCTGACTGTGTTATGCAAGATCCAACTATCTGGCTTTCTTGTTGGGGAGGTCCGAAATGGGTAGCTCAGTTCCTGCTCTCCACATGGTCAAAACTATAGATGTGTGTATAAGAGCCTCTTTAACATACGCTCATCCGTGATACATGTCTTCATTTAATGGCATCATCAGCACCATGAAGCTCCTACTGTTTATTCAATTAGCACCTGGGGCTTGGTACATAACTGACTTCCTACCTTATCTGTTGTTCTATGTATTCCTACACCACCCCACCTTCCCGCAGGCACTCACAGAGCACGTTGGGGGTGAGAAGTCTTGCTATCACTCAGATGCATGGTCAGTAGAATGAGATTTTGGGCTGAACTTCAGAACTACAGCTCCATTGACATCTCCCAGAATTCTTGGAATGGCCTCATCCATGGGTCTCAGCCTGAACATGGTGGCCTTTGCAACTTGAAAAATCTTAAATTTTGCCATTAAAGAGCTTTGTTTTATTAAATAAAACTACTTTTCCCTCTCATTTTTACTCTGAAATCGGTGATTGGATTTTACACTTCCAATCACTTACCACTCATAGATTTATCCACCCATATCTATGCGTTCATGTATTCTTCACATCTGTCCCAGTGGCTATCATCTATTGGTTCTATCTATCTGTCCATCCATCCATCTGTATCTCTATTCTACCTAGTTCTATAGTTGTTCTTTATTGTTCCTTTGCCAGGTGATACACACAAAGCTGTTGATAGAAATATTCCTTTTTTAATTCAATTGACAATCCTCTCCTACAGACCAGGTGCCATCATTACCACTTAATAAATTAAAAAAAAAAAACTGATGATCTGAGACATGATTTGTCTAAAGCTGCAGAGCTGATAAGTGGGGAGGCCAGGCACATGTGTGTCTTTTGTATAGCCTATGATTGTAGATACCATGCTGTCCTTCATTCATATCTATCAGCCTACTCTCAAGTTTTGTGCCTGATGGGAGGGTTATATGAGATACATGGTTTGAAATTTTATGTTCTGTGTGTACATATGGATGTGCTCTCATGAAGCTGGAGTGGCTAACAGAGACGCTCACATGAACAGAAGATATAGTTGGAAAGATACTGAGAGTAGTGATTAAGAAAATGGCAGGTCCATGTGAGACCTGGAAGCCATCCTGATCTCTGAGAAGATAAATAGTGCTGAAGGCTCTCTACCAGGGAGTCAGGGATAAGTCAGGATACAGTCTGGAGTGAGCTGACCTGATACCCTCAGAATTCCAGGTGAATGTCCTTCTACACGTTACCTACTGGCTGTGTCACTCAGTACTCCTATAAAATCAAGGCGACAGAGTTCATACTTAAGGATTAGGTGAGGCATCATAAGGATTAGCAAGCACAGACCTTGGCACATGAAAGGATATTGATACATATAGGTTTCTTTTTGATGATGGGATTGAAAACATTCAACCCCTTACAAGGAGGTATTTTAAAGGCCTTTGAAATTATCCACACATGCCATTAGCCTAGTCCCGAGCACATGGTAGCTATTTAATGGAGGCCACTGCACATCTGCATTAGAAACCCAAGAGGCACTTTCAGCTTCGCTCTGTGGTTTCTGAAAATAATTGCTTTACCTTTGTTTTCACTTGGGCAAATTGTATTCAGGTCTCCAGGCAGTGCATTCCTGATTTCTGTACTAATTTTGACACCATCTCCATTCTAGTGAGTTCTCCAAGAAAGACTCCTTAGTGAGCACAGTGGCAGGATTTACCAGGTTAATTTGGGCAAAAGTGGTTTTTACATCATTACCCAGATAATCATTGTACTTCTCTAGTTGTCTCTGTGTGCATAGGCTTAATAAGCCCTGAGCACATGCAGTGGAGCATTCCTGGCTGAGACTGGGAAATTATTGGAGCTCTTGGGCAAAGTTTTGACATTTTGATGTACCAGATAAGCACCCCAGCAGTGAGAGGGGCTAGGTGACTTTTGGAAATGGCTCAAGAATTCATTAATCACTTGACACTTCTACACTTTTAGCATGCCTGAAGAAGTCATGTATGGAAAAGATGACCAGAAATAAGCATGTGTGTGCATGTGCTCGACCACGTGGGGCGTTATACAAGAATGGGAAGCTGGGACCTTGTCACTTCACTTCGTCTGCTCAAGCCCCAAGGAGGCTGGTGGGCTATCTCCTGTACTGGATTACAGGATGGGTGAATGGACTTTTTCTGTAAATTATTTTCACCTTTTCTGTCATGGCTGCTCAGTTTTGGTGCTGGAGTGTGAAAGCAGTTAAAGAAAGCAGGTGTGGCTGTGTTCTAACAGAGCTTATGGATGCTGAAATTTTAATTCCATATAATTTCCTTGGGCCACAGTTATTTTCCTTCGGAGTATTTTGTTGTTGTTGCCATTTGTAAATGGAAAAAGTTGTTATCTTTACACAAGCTATACACAAACAAGTGGGGCCTTAGGTCTTGCTGGCAGGCATAACATGTCAACCTTTAGCATGCTGCACAAACCTGCATCTCGACCCTGCGGGCAAATTCCGCCTATTCTTTTTGTGATATATTTTGTGATTTTGGATATAGTTCTTAACTACTCTGTGCCCCTATCTCATCTATAAAGTAGAAATAACTATAATAGCATCTTCACAGGTGGTAGAGAAACTGAAGGGTTAACAGAGGTGAAATGTTCAAAATGATGCATTACATGCTCTTGAGAAAGATTAGCTTTTATCTCCATAGTTGACTGAGTTCTCACAACCACACAAAATGGAAGGTATCTGTCTTACATCTACCTTATGGGTGAAGAAACTGAGGCATGGAGGTGTTGAGTCATTTGAAAACAAAATTAGACATATTTGTTTACACAGCCAGAGATCCAAGGTGACTAACAAAACAGAAACCTAGATTGGTATCAAACTACCCTTGTTCCCCTTCAGATGATGCCCCAGGACCTACCCACTTTCCATCAGTATCACCCTATGGCTATGGGAAGCTTCCCTTCTGGGGTGAGTGTACTAGGGAGGGTGTCACATGGCCAACAGGTAGTCCTGAGGAGGAAGGAACACATCAGATGACAGCAAGCAGTGGTGGCTGTGATTTTGCATTTCTTTCCCATTGTTCTTTTTGGACCCACCCTGGAGTTTACATCAGGGGCATACCTGTCGAGTTTGCAAATTGCTGGAGGCTACTCTTGTGAGATGTGCACTTATCCTCTTCTATCACATTTTTCTTCCTCCCTAATGCACCAAATTAGAAGATTGGCTGATTTTCATTTTCCCTAAAAAGTAAAATTTCAGCCTAAATCACAAATGTCTGTGAAGCACTTAGCAGCCATGACAGCTTCTAACAGGCATTCATTCCTTCTTATTCTTTCTCTCCCCAAGAGAATAATCAGACCTATTGTGATTTAGAGATACATTAGCTACACTTAGAGCGAAGGATCAACCTTAACTTCGAGGAAAGCTTCCCAAGATTTAAATGTTAGAATCCATCACATGTAGAATATGGCACACCCTCTTCTTTCCCATCCCACTCATGTCATTCATGAAAATTTCAGTATTAAAAAGAATCACCTGTGGCCAGTAGCTGGCAAAAGTGTGCATGTTCCCCAGTGGCCCAAGGTCCTCTTGGGAGCTCACCCCAACCTGTAAATGCTGCCACCCCAGACTCCACTCGCCATCTTGACTATTCAGGTTTGCAGCTTTGAAGAGATCTATTCATTCTGTGTCCTGAACTTCTTTTTATTCTCTGCGTGTACATGTGTGTGTGTGTGAGCACATGCTTGCTATGGCATGCATAAGGAGGTCAGAGACACAGTAGATATCTTTCTATACAAAGCTAGCAAGGAAACATCTCAGACGTTTTTGGGCTTTGTTCCCGGTACTCCAGTGTCAGTCCTCACCTTCCCCCTTGCTTGAGGCAGGCTCTCATGTTCACCACTGCTTAGGCCAAGCAAGGCGGCCTATGAGATGCCAGGGATTTTGCTATCTCCAACTTCTGTCTCATTTTAGTCATGCTGAGACCAAAGATACACATTTATTAAAGGCCGCACTGAATCTGTCCTTTTGTTCAAGGATTCTGAGAATCCAAACTCAGGTCCTCACACTTGGATGGAGAGGACTTTTACTTATTAAGCAATCTTCCCAGCCACCATGAAATACTTCTGTGCACATTTGGGAAATTGCCCTGACTCTGTGTAGGTTCCATTTCCTTTAAGTGAGGTAAAACTTGAGATTGTCTCACACGATCTCAGTTGCGTTGCTTACTTATCAAGCCTTTGGGCAAATGGTTGAATTGCTTACTGTCCCCATTGTATTGATATCTGAGCTCATGAATTTGTGGGAATTAATGTTTGTAACATACATAGAATGATTTTTGAACACATAAAAAGCACTCCTGGGCTGGAGAGATGGCTCCTCAGTTCAGCGCTTGCCTGTAAAGCCTGAGGACCCTGATTCAAGACTTGATTCCCCAGGACCCATGTAAGCCAGATGTGCAAGGTGGCACACATGCATCTGGAGTTCATTCGCAGTGGTTGGAGGCCCTGGTGCACCCATTTTTTTTCTCTTTCTCTCTCTTTCTGTCTGTCACTCTCAAAGAAATAAATAAATAAAAATAAAAATGAACAAAAGGAGAAAAGCACTCTTAAGAGATTTTCTATATCCTTAGCTGTTAGGAGCTGAGAACAACACACTACTGCTCAGCTGGTCACCTTCAGTGGCATCCTGCTTTCTAGATGATGAGTCCTCATCTCCTAAGCCTTATGGGTAGGCCGTGCTTAGCTCTCCTAGCCTTGGTCCATCCATTCATCTCTGCTCCCCAGACACAGGACATACATTAGATATACAAGATATGCCATCCTGCTATATTTGGGGGAATTTTGCAAATTGATGGTTATAATTAACATATTTTAGCCTTATTAAGATGAACCAGCAAAAACTTCTAACTGAATAGCTCATATTAAAAATAAGGTAATACTAAGTCAGCCTAGGGCTACAAAATGAGTTTCAGGTCAGCCTGAGCTGCAGTGAAACCCTGCTTCAAAACAATAGCAACAACATCAACAAAAAAAAATAAAGGGGATAAATGTCCCCAACTCATTAATTCATAATTACTTTTACAGCCACATTTTGCTTTTGAAGTCATTTAGTTATTCCTGCATGATCAAACTTAATGGGAACCTCATATACATACATATATATATATATATATATATATATATATATATATATATATATATATATATATATATATACATATATATATAACTATGGAATATTTATTTGTACCACATGTATCATCAAGAGCTTCAAATCAGGGTTTGAACTTTTGTGTTGATGATGTTGACTAGTAGTCAATAAACAGTTTCATACACAAAACTAGAAAAGAAATATCTCAGGCTTTGTGAGTATTGGACTCTGTGACAATTACTCCACTCTGCAGTTGGAGAATGAAAGCAGTCTCATAAAAATATATACATAAATGAACATGTCTATGATTCAATAGAACTTTATTTACCAAAAAGGCAGGCTCATCATTTGCTGATGTCTAGATTTATAAAAATCAATGGAAAAAATAATACCAGGAATTGGGGCTATGTCTATGTGGCAGAATGCTTGCCTAGCATATGCAAGGGCCTAGGTAGTACCTCAAAAAATGCCATATTTAAGAATGTGTTGTGCTTAGATGATGTTCTATTGTATATAGCCACACCAAATTGAGGGCATATTCTTTCAGCACTTCAAAACAATGATGTAATTCAGGAAAGAACATCCTCATGTCACTGACAAACGCATGGATTTCTGACATACATTGCTGTTCAACTTTTATGATATATGTCTTTTGTTGATTCAAGGTTGGGTCTCACTCTAGCTCAGACTGACCTGGAAATTTCTGTGTAGTTTCAGGCTGGCTTTGAACTCATAGTGATCCTCCTACCTCTGCCTTCTGAGTGCTGGGACTAAAAGTGAGTGCCACCACACCCAGTTTATATATTTTTAAACTTTAAAGAATCAATCCCAACATTGATAAGGGTGCTACATATGATCATCAGCTATGATATTAGATACATAAGAGTTTGACAAAAATCAAAACTGGTTGGTGAGAATCAACTAGTTTATATGTAGAATTTATAATGGAGAATGTTACATGTCTCATCATTTGTAAATTATGTGTCACTTGTCTTTGATGTCATTGTTGTTTATAGCAATGTATATGTGTCTAGTGATCCACATCGTAGTTATGGTTGAATTAGTTGATGTTTATCAGTACACCCCTGCGTGGAGGGGACAAGTTCTTGCCACCATCTGAGCTGGTTGCTCTACTCAAAATGAGCTCCATTTCTTTTTTACTTTCCCACCTAACTCCTTTTATTTACAACTTAAATGTGCCCTTTTAAAATGTTACTTCTTATACTCCCCTTCTCCAAGACCAAGAGAGTTCACTCCATGAAGCATACATTTCTTCACAACACTTGCCTTAATTGTAGTTAAATGATGAATTATGTACTGGATTTTCATCTCCTATTATCAAAAGAATGTAAGTATCCCCAGGCAGGGGTGCTCCATCTTTGCTATCATTGTATCTTTGGAGCCTCACACAGTGTATTGAAAAATAGTTGGAACCCCATTTAGTTGTAGCTGGCTTGAAATGTGATTTTTCTTTAGATGAGGTCTGTATTTAAAAGTTTTTGCATCAGCTGGATCCAGTCAAAGTTAAGTGTAAGTTCAGCAAGTTATGTAATCAACAGTTATGACTGTACTACTGTGTATCTGAAATTCACTTTTGTGGCTCGGGTAGTTGCTGAAATCAATGCCCACTTTCTCCAGGTCTAGTAATTATTTCTCATATTGTTATTGACTGTCTCTTTAAAGATCAGCCAGGATAAATCTATTTCTCAAGCTGTTGTAAATGATGTGAAGCAGGAAGATGAATGGAATGGAATGGGGGCTGCTTAAAAGAGATTTATCCCTCCTCATCTTTGCTGTTGAAATGAGTGCCCAGTCGCTCCAAAACCATCCCTGCTGAAAGCCAGGACTGGTTAATTTTCTAATCCATGTGCTCCTTTCCAAATGTTTATTGCAATCCTGACAAACAGCCTAGCATTTCAGGTACATTTGGGAGTCTATTTCTGGTTTCATTAAGATTAAGGTGTCAGGTTCTGTGGATGAGTAGGGATCCCAGAGTGGAAAAAGCCGTTTAGTTAGGAGACTCCAGGGGGCACCTATCAGGAATTTACATTTATATTTGTGGTTCTGGAAGGAAGAGGGTGAGCTGTCTTGAGCAGGAGTCCGATCTCTCTATTTCTGCTTTCCCTCGTGGAAGGAACTGTCAATGGCACCTGGTACCCCGGGGTATCCCACCTGCACGTTGAGCTGTGAGTGAGTAATAGTACCTGCCTATTGTGACAAGTTCTTCAGGGGTGGATAAAAGAAGTTTGCATCTCAACTGTGTGTCCTCAGCCATATTCGTCTCTCAGAGACGAGTCCTCTCACTGGCTGCTTGCAGGCATGGACACATGAGGAGCTGCGGAAAAGCCATCCTCCCACTGGTCCCCAGTGCATTAATAACTACTATGGGGAGGCCAAGCATGCTGTTGCCAGCCTACCAGCAAACACAGTGTGAGCACCCAAAACAGATCATGATAAAGGTTCTACATTTCCTTATTAGCACCTGATTCTGCTGTATATAAAAGGAAATGAGCTAATGGGTGTGTATGTATGTTTACTTAAAGGCCCACAAGGACCATGATCTTTGTCCAGGGAAAACAGTGACTAGAAAAGGCTCACTGACATGTTGTTATGCCTAATGTACTAAGTAATTTCTATGTGGGTATTTCCTGTGAAATTCTCAATGTCATGTTTCCAACTTACAGGTGAGAAACAGGCAGAGAACTGATTTGTGTAGGCCCAAGGATACAGGTGCAATGGGTGACTGAACTGTGGTCTGAAATTCCAGGGATAAAAATGAAGGGCTTGTGCTTTCTTCATTTATTTGTGTGTTTTATTTTTGTTGTTGCTTGTTTTATTCTGTTTTTGGTGACAGGATCCAGCCCAAGCTGATCACTCTACTTGCTATATAGATAGGGCTGGCCTTAAATTCCCCCAATCCTTCTTCCTCTGCCTCATGAGTATTGGGATTACAGGCATACACCACATGTCTGGCCAAGACATGTCTTTTAAGTACTATACTAAAGGTATTAAAATTAAAGGGAACCTTTTAGGATATAATGAGAACAGAAACAAATACATGGTATACATATAAAATAAAATTGGAGAGAGCAGAGAATACAGACTTACCTGCATATTAATTTATTTATTTAACAAGTAGCTACTTAGCACCTATTGTGAATAAGTCAGAGTGTGGGAATTCCAGTTGAAAGAAACCCTGACTGGATAAACTTACCTCTTATTTGGGAAAGGGGGTGGCTATGAATGAAGCAACAAGTGAAAAGAGCCAAATAACACCATAAGGAAAAATTAGGGGAAAAAGAGGGAATCCTAATTTTGGGAGCTGGAAATTCAATAGGGAAGGGCAGGGAATAAATCCTTATGCCAGTATCTGGAGGATGTGAGGAACTTTGTAACTACAGAGGGCAAGTGTAGGAGAACTACAGCTAACGAGCCTAGTGTGGCCCCTGACATGGGTCATAAAATTATATTGGGCTCATCTGGGGCCATTCTGCCACACATTTTCTATGGCAGTTTTTTTTTTTTCACCTTTACTTATTTATTTATTTATTTATCTAAGAGAATGAGAGGAGAGAGAGGCAGAGAGAGAATGGGCACACCAGGACCTCCAGCCACTGCAAACAAACTCAGATGTATGTGCCACCTTATGCATCTGGTTTACTGGGTACTGGGAAAACAAACCTAGGTCCTTAGGCTTTACAGGCAAGTGGCTTAACTGCTAAGGCAACTCTCCAGCTCCCAGGGTTATACTTTGACCCACCCAAAGGTGACATACTAAAGAAGGACCCTGCTTAGACCCAAGGTTACCCAGACCAAGCAAGCAGGCAGAAAACCTCCCCATACTTCCCAAAACTGATACAACTCCAGGGTTTCAAGAGGAACAAGTACCTCGCTCTCAACACAACAAGAGGCCAAACTAGAGATGGGCAAACCACAATGCAAGACAAAAAATGCAAGGCATCAAGTCAGCACATCCCCACCAAGAAAGCCTAGCTTCTTTTTTTTATCTTTTCACAATTTTTATTAATATTTTCCATGATTATAAAAAATATCCCATGGTGCCGGGCGTGGTGGCGCACACCTTTAATCCCAGCACTCGGGAGGCAGAGGTAGGAGGATCGCCGTGAGTTCAAGGCCACCCTGAGACTACAGAGTTAATTCCAGGTCAGCCTGGACCAGAGTGAGACCCTACCTCGAAAAACCAAAAAAAAAAAAAAAAAAAAAATCCCATGGTAATACCCTCCCCCCAGTACTTTCCCCTTTGAAATTCCATTCTCCATCATATTACCTCCCCATCTCAATCATTCTACCTACATATATACAGTACCAACCTATTAAGTACCATCCTCCCTTCCTTGCTCTTCCCTTTATATCTCCTTTTTAACTTCTGGCCTCTACTACTAAGTATTTTCATTCTCACGCAGAAGCCGAATCATCTTTAGCTAGGATCCACATATGAGAGAGAACATGTGGCTCTTGGCTTTCTGGGCCTGGGTTACCTCACTTAGTACATATAATCCTTTCGAGATCCATCCATTTTTCTGCAAATTTCATAACTTCATTTTTTTTTCTTTTTTTTTTTTTTACCACTGAGTAGAACTCCATTGTATAAATGTGCCACATCTCCATTATCCACTCATCAGTTGAGGGACATCTAGGCTGGTTCCATTTCCCAGCTATTATAAATTGAGTGGCAATAAACATGGTTGAGCACGTACTTCTAAGGAAATGAGATGAGACCTTAGGATACATGCCTAGGTGTGCTATAGCTGGGTCATATGGTAGATCAATCTTTAGCTATTTTAGGAACCTCCACACTGGTTTCCACAATGGCTGGACTAGATTGCATTCCCACCAGCAGTGTAGAAGGGTTCCTCTTTTTCCACATCCCTGCCAACATTTATGATCATTTGTTTTCATAATGGTACCCAATCTGACAAGAGTGAGATGGAATCTCAATGTAGTTTTAATCTGCATTTTCCTGATGACTAGTGATGTAGAACAGTTTTTAGATGCTTATATGCCATTCATATTTCTTCCTTTGAGAATACTGTATTTAGCTCCAAAGCCCATTTTTTGATTGGCTTGTTTGATTCCTTAGTATTTAACTTTTTTAAGTTCTTTGTATATCCTAGATATTAATCCTAAATCAGATATATAGCTGGCGAAGATTTTTTTCCCATTCTGTAGGTTGCATCTTTCCTTTATTCACTGTGTCCTTTGCAGTGCAAAATCTTTGTAATTTCATGAGGTCCCAGTGATTAATCTGTGGTTTTATTGCCTGAGCAATTGGGGTTATATTCAGAAAGTCTTTGCCAAGACCAATATGTTGAAGGGTTTCCCCTACTTTTTCCTCTAGCAGTTTCAGAGTTTCAGGTCTGATGTTAAGGTCTTTACTCCATTTGGACTTAATTCTTGCACATGGAGAGAGAGAAGAATATATTTTCATAGTTCTACAGATATATATCCAGTTTTCCAACACCATTTGCTGAAGAGGCTGTCTATTCTCCAATGAGTATTTTTGGGATTTTTATCGAATATCAGGTGGCTATAGCTACCTGGACTAACATCCGGGTCCTCTATTCTGTCCTATTGAACTACATGTCTGTTTTTGTGCCAGTACCACACTGTTTTTGTTACTATGGCTCTGTAGTATAGGTTAAAATCATGTATGGTGATACCACCAGTCTTATTTTTGTTGCTCAGTATTATTTGAGATATTCAAGGTTTTTTGTGATTCCAAATGAATTTTTGAATTGTTTTTTCTATTTCCATGAAGAATGCCTTTGGAATTTTGATAGGAATTGCATTAAATGTGTAGATTGCCTTTGGTAAGATTGCCATTTTCACAGTATTGATTCTTCCAATCCAGGAATGTTTTTGCACTTTCTAGTATCTTCTGCAATTTCTCGCTTGAGTGGTTTAAAGTTCTCATTGTAGAGATTCTTTACTTCCTTAGTTAGGTTTATTCCAAGGTACTTTATTTATTTTATTTTTTTTTGAAGCAATTGTCAGTGGGAGTGATTCTCTGATTTCATCCTCTGTGTGTATGTTGTTAGCATATATGAAAGCTACTGATTTCTGTGTATATATTTTGTATCCTGCTACATGGCTATAGGTTTTAATCAGCTCTAACAGTTTGCTAGTAGAGTCTTTGGGGTCCTTTATGTATAGACCTTTATGTATAGAATCATGTTATCTGCAAATAATGATAACTTGATCTCTTACTTTCCAATTTGTATCACTTTTATGTGTGACTCTTGCCTTATTGCTATGGCTTAGGCTTCCAGAACTATATTAAATAAATGTGGAGATAGTGGACACACTTGTCTTGTTCCTGATTTTAGTAGAAAAGCTTCCAGTTTTTAATCATTTAGTAAAATGTTAGCTATAGGTTTGTCATAAATAGCTTTTATTATTTGAGATATGTTCCTTCTATTACCAGTCTTTGTAGGACGTTTATCATGAAGGGATGTTGGATTTTGTCAAATGCTTTCTTTGCGTCTAATAAGATGGTCATGTGATTTTTGTCCTTCAACCCATTTATATAATATATTACATTTATAGATTTGTGTATATTGAACCATCACTGTATCTATGGGATAAAGCCTACTTGGTCAGGGTGAATGATCTTTCTGATATATTATTGTATTCTGTTTGGCAATATTTTGTTGAGAATTTTTGCATCTATGTTCATGAGGTAGATTGGTCTGAAATTTTCTTTATTTGTTCTATTTTTGCCTGGTTTTGGTATCAAGGTGATGCAGGATTCATAGAAAGAATCTGGTAGAATTCCTTCTTTTTCTATTTCCTGGAAAAGCTTAAGAAGCAATGGTGTTAGCTCTTCCTTGAAGGTCTGGTAAAATTCAGCAATGAATCCATCGGGGCCTGGGCTTTTTTTAGTTGGGAGATTATTAATAACTGTTCAGATATCCCTGCTTGTTATAGGTCTATTTAAGTGATTAATCTCATCTTGATTTAATTTAGGTAGGTCCTATAAATCAAGGAAATCATCCATTTCTTTCAGGTTTTCATACTTTGTGGAGTATATGCTTTTATAGTATGTCCCTATGATTTTTTGAATTTCTCTGAAATCTGTTGTGATGTTACCTTTTTCATCTCTAATTTTATTAATTTGTGTCTCTTCTCTCTTTATTTTGGTCAGAATTGCTACGGTTTTATCAATGTTGTTTCTTCCTTCAAAGAACCAACTCTTAAAAAAAAAAAAAAAAGAACCAGCTCTTTGTTTCATTATTTTTTTTTATTTTTTTTGTTTCTATTTCATTAATTTCTGCACTAATCTTTATTATTTATTCCCATCTTCTGATTTTTGGTTTGCCTTGTTCTTCTTTTTCCAAGGCTTTAAGATGAAGGTCATTTACTTGTGACCTTTCTAATTTCTTAATATAGGCACTTAAAGCTATAAATTTACCTGTTAGGACTGCCTTCATTGTGTCCCATAGATTTTGGTATGTTGTGTTCTCATTATCGTTTGACTCTATAAATTTTTTGATTTCCTTCTTGATTTCTTCATTGACCTATTCATCATTTAGTACTGTATTGTTTAGTTTCCATGATATTGTGTATGCTCTATCGCTTTTCTTGCTACTGATTTGTAGTTTAATTCCATTGTGATGGATAGAATAAAAGGAATTATTGCAATTTTCCTGAATTTGTTAAGATTTGCTTTGTGTCCTAATATATGGTCTATTTTAGAGAATGTTCCATGTGCTGCTGAAAAGAATGTATATTCTGCATCATTTGGATGAAATATCCAGTATATATCTTTTAGGTCCATTCCTTCTATGACCTCATGTAGTCCACATGCCTCTCTGTTTATTTTTTCCTGGGATGACCTGTCAATTGATGAAAGTGGGGTGTTAAAGTCACCCACCACCACTGTGTTTGGTGTTATCTGTGATCTTAGTTCTAGTAGCGTTTGTTTGATGAATTTGGGAGCCCCCATGTTAGGTGTGTATATGTTTAGGATTGTAATGTCTTCCTGTTGGAGTGTGCCCTTAATCAATATAAAATGTCCTTCCTTATCTTTCTTGACTAACGTTGGACTGAAGTCTACCTTGTCAGATATTAGGATAGCAACTCCTGCTTGTTTTCTAGGCCCATTTGCTTGAAGCACCGTTTTCCAAACTTTTGCCCTAAGATTATGTCTATCCTTTGTAGAAAGGTGAGTTTCTTGGCGACAACAAATTGTAACTAGTATTTGAGTATTGCTTGTTTTTTTCCAGGTTCCTTATATTGGTGCTTTTCCTTTTCTTCAGCATGGAGGATTCTTTCAAGTATTTTCTGTAGAGCTGGTTTTGTCTTCAAATACTCCTTTAAACTGCTTTTGTCATGGAATGGCCTTATTTCTCCATCTATTTGAATGGATAACTTTGCAGGATAAAGTAACCTTGGTTGACAGTTGTTATCTTTCAGAACTTGGAATACATCACTCCAAGCCCTTCTGGCTTTTAAAGTTTGTGTTGAATAATCTGCTGTAATCCTGATAGGCTTGCCTTTGTAGGTAACTTGATTTTTCTGTCTTACTGCTTTCAATATTTTTTTCTTTGGTTTGTGTGTTTGGTAGTTTGATTATAACATGACGAAGAGAGGTTCTTTCCAGGTTTTGTCTGGCTGGGGTTCTAAAGGCTTCCTGAATCTGCATTGGCACCTCTTTCCCAATATGGGGGAATATTTTTTCTATGATTTTGTTGAAGACGCCTACTATGCCTTTGGAGTGGAATTTTTCTCCTACTATGCCCTGAATTCTTATATTTGATCCTTTCATAGTGTCCTGAATATCTTGAAATTCCCACTCATACTTTTCTATAAGTTTGTCTTTCTCTTTGTTGGACTGTATTAGATCTGCCACCTGGTCTTCTAGCTTAGATATTCTGTCCTCTCCTTCATCCATTCTACTGGTGAGATTTTCTACAGAGTTTTTTATTTCATTAACTGTGTTCTTCATTGCTAGTAATTCTGACTGGTTTTTCTTTATTATTTCTATTTCGTTATTTATGTCTTGTATTGCCTTTGTTATTCCATTAAATTGGTGACCTGCATCTTCTTTGAGTCCTTTGATTTCCTCTTTGACTCCTTTGATTTGTTCTTTGACTTCTTTGACCATATTTACAATCATTCTTTTGAAATCTTTCTCTGACATTTCCTCTAACTCATTCTCACTGAAGGTCATTTCTGATGCAATACTTTTAGGTGGATTTATATTGTCTTTCTTTTTAGTGCTTCTTGTGTTATAATCTATATATTTTTGCATCTTGGATTAAGTTAATGCTTGGATTTTCTAGCTAGCTGGCTATTCTTAGCTGTATCAATTGATCTGATGTTACATATCTTCAGGGTAGGAGCTTAAGGTGTTAGGTGTAGCTCTTAAGACTCTCAGAGTATGTACAAAGGTGTTCCTAGGGGTTGAATTTGCCTGCTATGTGAGTATTCAAGTGGGATGAGTGGAATAAAATATAGGTAGATTCTAAAATTTAACTAACCACTGTACACATTCAATCAAAAACAGCACCGAGTATTTGTGTAAGACTAGATATTATAACAACCAGATCCTCTATCAACAAAGAGGTTATGATTTCTGGTCTGTTGAGGGATCCAAGTCAGTTTGTGACCAAGTGAGACCCTCTCCTGGTGCAATCCCAGTTACCGTTTTGGATGATTTTGGTCTCAGCCAAGTTGCTGGCTGTGTCATTAGGCCACTGTTCTGATTTCTGGAGCTGGGCACTGGCTTTTCCTGTGGGGCAAACCGAGCCTGGCAACTGTGCCCTTTTAGATTGGCACCCCACTGCTGGAACCGCTACTGCTGCTGCTGAAGCTGCTACTGCTGGATCCACCACTGCTGCTGCCACTGCTGCTGCTGCTGTAGCTTCCACTGCTGGATCTGCAGCTGCTGCCTCTGAAGCTTCCACTGCTTGAACCGCTGCTGCTGCTGCTGAAGCTGCTGCTGATGGATCTGCTGCCACTGGGGCCATTGTTGCCAGTGCCGGAGCCACTGATGTTGCTGCTGGACTCTGCTCCTGCTTGGGTCTTGCTGTCAGCTCAAGTTGGCTTGGCTGAGTCCCAGGACTACTGCTCTGTTCACTGGAGCTGGGCACAGGTGGTGGGGGTGGGGAGGGAGCCGATGCTGCTCTAGTTCTCTCACTGTTCCACGTGTTTTTCTACCTTGTGATCTGCTCCTCCATTCTTCACTGACGCTCTCCCTTCACATTTCTTGAGTTTGCAGAGAGCTCTGGTGTGAGTAGAAGCTCCCCTCATCTGGCTTTTCCTGCAGCTCAAGCCAAGTCTGGCAGCTATCTGGTGCGCCGCTGCCGCTATCAGAGGACCTGCTGGGGCCGCTTTTGCTGGCCCATGCAGGCTCTGGATGCTCTAGATCTCTTCTACTTCTCCATTGTTATTTAAATTTCCTATACACCTTGCTTTTTAGTAAAAGTGTGTATTTTGCTGAGGTTTTTTTTTTTTTTTTGGTCTTTTTCCCTCCTAGGCTGCTTTGGCATGGTACCTACACTGTCATCTTAACCAGAAATAGCTCTGTGGCAGTTTTTAATGTTAAAATAGCAGAGTTGATTACTTACAAAGAGATTAAGTATCTGTCCCTACCCCAATGAAGCATGAAATTCTTAATATCTGGCCTTTTTGTGGAGAGTTTTCTCTGCAGACAAGTAGCAAGTTTCATGACGCAAGGTGACTGATCTATTTGAGGAGACGAGTGACAGAGTGAGCCAGGGGCTAGTGGGGAGAGGCAGGGAAAAGCCTCAGAAAAACAAGTGGGAAGAGAGGGGGAATTTCAGAGGAAGGCAGAATCCCAAGCTCATACAAGGTTAAGAGGTGACTTTGACTCTGAGACATGGAGAGCAACTCTGAAATGAAATTTAGTGGTTAGAGTCCAGAAGCTATGGGAAGAAGGGACAGAAAGCAAGGGTGGGCAGAGGGAGAAATCCAATCAGGACACATCTCCATGGTTCTCTGTAATTCTCCCTGTTTGGCCTGAGAAGCAGGTCTTTATACACTAGCATAATCAGCCATTGAAAGCATCTCTTCCACTGACAATAATGATAACAAAGAATGAATGTGACCCGAGTGATGGTCTTTAAGGGGATGACCACCAAGAGCTGTCTGTGATTAAGTTCCCATCAAGCAGCTGGTACCCTGTCACTGAAGTAGGATGCCAGTAACATATCATAATGCCCATTGCATACAGGACAAGAGATGAAGGAAGACCAGTGTTGGCTACTCCAACAAGCTGAGAAGAAGCTGGTTTGGATCAGCTGGTGGTTAGCAGTAGGGAAATTTGGAATATCTTTTTAAGGTAGAATTCTATGTATTTTCCATTGCATAGATCACTTCAAAGGAGCAAAGCAAAAATAAGTCCGATGAAAAGGGAAAAGTTCCAAGAATTTGATCTAGTTAGAAATCTGATCCAATGGCTACTACCCATGCAACATCATTGGTTCAGTTTAACCTGAGCTCACCTGTTTTCAAGGTGTGGAAAAAAAGCATATATCATCACAAGTGTCAGAAATGCTTCAGTGACAGGGGTAGAACTTGTCAAGGGGGAAAGGGCATGTAAGCCCCTGTATCATGGCCAGCTCTTTCCTAGCAATGACTGTACTATTTATAGACTAGCCTATGAGACTGTTATGTTGCTAAACTTGAAATGGAGCACTAGTTATTTATGCATTTTTATGGCATTGAGTAGTGCCATGTATTTGAGATTCTGTTATAGCTACAGGAGTGAGCAAATCAAGAAATTGTATTCTATAATTTATCTCCAACCTGACAGTGTTGCATGTAATGGGGGAGTGAGCATGTCGATTTTAGCACATTTATTGCAGCGTGATGTGGTTTGACATGGTGTCTATGAGCCGTGTGGGGTGAAATGGAAGGTTTAAATGGATTCCAATTTCATTATCCTACTGTGATCTGAGGAAAGCCCAGACCAAATTGTTGCCACCCAGTAAAGCACTTTGTCAAATTCCCTCCTAGGCTGAACCGCAATGCTCTGCCAAAGGAAGCTATTTGCTGGGTAGACTCTTCAGCAAGTTACATTTTTAACTTGGGTTCCCAGCCAGCCAATGAAGTCTTAACAGGCTCTGCTTACATCACGTATGGCTTGGCTATTTACAAGGGATTGACAGAATGAGAAAAAAAAAAAAAAAAAAACAGATTCTATGCTCCCCAGGCTGATTTAGAGGCTTCTCTGCTCATTTGAATTCAGCTGAGCTGGTCAGTCTGGCCCTGGGAAAACTTGCAGGAGGAGGACGATAACCAATGGGAGTTACTCAGGAAAAACCTGAAATGCATAGGAAATGAATTTCACTGAGTTCCTAAGGCATTCAGCCACTCTGTGGTTTCTCTTCCTGTCTTTCTCCCTTGCTAAGGGGCTGGTGAGAAATCCAGAAACCACTTGTTGACTTGTTTCTCTCCTATGGAGACATATCTAGGGTATGATGGGTGCTAGTGGTGGGCACCTCTCAATCCTGGTGACTGAAGAAAATTTCCTGGAAGAAGAAGCATTGAAGATCAGACTTTCCCTGATGACCCAGGATCAATTTCCCAGTATCCATGTAAAGCCAGATACACAAAGTGGTACATATGTCTAGAGCTTGTTTGCAGTGGCTGGAGGCACTGGTATGCTCTCTCTACCTCTCTATCTCCTTCTCTCTCTCTCTCTGTCTTTCTCCATCTCTCTCTCTCTCAAATTAATAAACAAAAATATTTAAGGGTAAAACAAAAAGATTAGGCTTTTGCTGGGCTTGGTTGTTCAGGCCCACAATCTGAGCACTTGAGAAGCTGACACAGGAGTTTTGCAAATTCAAAGCCATCCAACATAGGCTACAGATTGAATTCAGTACCAGCCTAGATAAATTAATGACACCTTACCTCAAAGTAAAGAAAATGTGGTCGAATGATTGCTTGCTTAGCATGCACAAATCTCTGACTTCTATCCCTATCACGGAAAACAAAAAGAAAAGGAAAACAGAAAAAAAAAAAAAAAAAAAAACAGATTGGACCTTAAGGACGGAGCAAAGACAGATGAACCTTTTATAAAACTAAAGCCATGGTATTTGTTTGTGGATCCACACAAGTTTACAGAGTCTATCAAATCCAGACACTGCTGGTTTCCATGGACACACTGGAGAACAAGCCCTTATTCTTGCCTGGCTGTGCTACTAGGCTCAAACCATGTTGTAAAAGTTCGGGTCTTGTTCAAAATCATAATCCAGTGTCTGCTAAGCATGTATACATGTACACATGCTTGCACACATGTACACACCAGTACACATATCCACACAAACTGTTTTGGGTGTTATGAAAAACACTACTGCTATGCAGGAGGAAATGACTAAATTTTTCTTAAATTTCACTGTATTATCATTTTTTTCTTCTTTGTACTAATTTATTATTTCTTGTCCAAGTCTTTCTTAGTTAATCCTCTTCCAATACTGTTATTCTTTCATAGTTTTACCAAGAAATCTCTAGAATTGCGCTATGCAGTCAACAGCCACTCATTCACTTTCTGTGCTTCCTGATGATACAGTCACCTCCTTCCTTTATTCCTCAGGCAATCTGATTGGATGTCTTCCCACATCTCTGAGGGACACATTCTCATTGTACATCACAGGTCTGGATGCTGTAGAGTGAAAGAACTTCTCTCAGTTCTCTTCTACTTCTTTAGTGGGGTCCACTTGCTGGTTCCTCTTTTTTTTTTTTTCTTATTCCTTCTGTCTGCATATTCATGCTTTACCTCTCTTGATTCCTTATTTATTATTTTTCCCTAACATCCAGAGTGGTTTGTGTGCATGTATATACAGATGCAAGTGTGTGTGTGTGTGTGTGTGTGTGTGTGTGTGTGTGTGTGCGTGCGCATGTAGAGGCCAGAGGGCACACTCTAATATTGTCTATCAGGTGCTTTTTCAGCATTGTTCACTAGCCTGGAACTCAGCAAGGGGAGCTAGACTGGCTGACCAGTGAATTCAGGGACCTAGCTCCCCACCCTCAGTGCTGAGAATGAAGTGCATGCCACCATGCCTGGCTTTTTTTCTGTGGGTTGTAGGCATCAAACTCAGGTCTTCATGCTTGTCAGGCCAGTACTTTTATCAATTGAAGTATCTCCCCAGCCTTATTTTTTTTTTAATTTACTCTAATTTCCTATGCTTTTTCTATTAGCACTGCTTTCAAGTACCCTGTCATAGGCACATTGAGGATATGATATCTAATCCTATGGCCCTGAGCCCACCAGAATGGTTCTGCTCATGTGATGTGTACCTAGAAACACCATAGGTAGAGATATGTATCAATTTGGGAGCACAATTAATTCTGACTGAAATTTGCATTTGAAGAACTTGCCAGATTCCAGTGCAAACACCTGCTCAACACTTTTCCTTAACAACGTTGAGTTCTTTCAGTACATTTCTTTTCTTTTTTTTTTTTTTTTTTGAACAACCTTATTGAAGTGTGCTTGACACACAAGAACCTGCACCTATTTGATGCCTGGTTAGGTGAGTTTGAACGCATGTGAAATCACTGCCACCACAGCCAAGGTAGTAAATACATCCTTCACCTCCCAAAGCTTCCTTAGGCCATTTGGTTTTCATTTGTTTATTGTAGCAAGGACACATGACATGAAACCTTCCCACTTAAGGAAAAATTTTCAGTGTACTATTTATGATAGGGACTGTGTTGAGAGACATATCGCTAGGCCTTACCTCGTGTAACTGTCCACTTGACACACATTCACTAGGATCCATATGAGTCTGTTTCCCGGATGGTCTGAGTTAGCCTGCTGTCTAACAGGCTCTTTCTAGGATATGATGAGTGTCTCCTGGTGAAAAATAAAATAGTGATGAAAAGAGCTTCATCATGTCCATATTGGAATAGACAAAACTATATCCCCAATACCTTATTCTAAACAGTATCTGGCTTCTTACTTGGCTTGAGTTGTATAGAGTCCCTTATGCTTTGCTCATTGCTCACCTCTGTCTGGCCTAACATTATTTTGACTATCAGGTGAAATCCCTGGAAAATATTCTTAGCAGACCACTAGCTTCCACCAACCCCAAGCTAGGAATCAGCAATTAACAGCAGAGATCTACCTGCTTTACTTTAATCTGCCTGTCTGATGTTCCCACTTACGTATTTGGAAAACACCTTGAGTTATGACTTCCTTTTTATTCTGTAACCATGAAACATTCATGAAACAACTTCTACTTTGTAACATGTTATTTGAGATAGCTTGATTGTTTGTCCCTAGGTGTGGTTACTCCTATTTGGCTTAGAATAAACTATCTCTTATTCCCTTTAGAGAACTGAGTTTTTATTGACATGGCTCACAGCATTGTTTCTGAATACCTTAGTCTGGTGTTTGTCACTGTCTCCATCCTTTTTCCCTTTTCCTTTCTCCCCTGTGTTGGGGATGAAATCTAGGGCATCAGGCATGCTAGGTCAGTGGCTGTACCTTGAGCTTCCCTCTCATGCCTCCTGCCTTTTCTTAGTCCCCTTATTCAGATCCATCTTCTACTTTCCCTCACATAGAAGCTAAATACTACCTACACTAATAGAAATACATCTTGTAGGTTCATGACCTCATGCCAATAATATCCACCATTTACTTGCTCTCCTCACCTCTCTTTCCTTTCTTTAACCCTATCATTCTGTGGTCACTGGGAGAAAATGCTGTCTTAAGCAATCCATACCCTGAAATTTTATATAACTTAGGTGACGCCTTCCATCACAAACTCATCACCTACATCGCTGACTGACGTTATTAACGAGCACATGCTGTTTTTCCTGCTACACCTACAGTTCCTGGCAGGCAGTGACTATCTTATAGTTTTCTGTGTTCTTTGGGCCTTTCATACCCCAGACCTTTTGAACTTTTTTTTTTGATTGACAAACTCATTGTGTAGAAATGAATTAAGAAAACCAGTTAGGGAAGCATGATTCCTTTGCAAATAAATCTGTGCCATTCCCACTTGTAGGAACTCTGCACTGCCCTGGCTGTTGTTCAAAGCGATAGTCAACCACCCCTAATTCTTCAGTATAGTGTTAATCACATAGCAGGTTGCTCTTTGCAATAAAGACAATTTGTTAATCACCTAGCCTGATGTGACTTGGCTGTTATATTTGGGGTAATTTTATATACCAGAGGTAAAGAGTCCCTTAAAGATGAGGTACCCTCATACTTAATTTAGGCAAACTGCTTTCTTCCAGACACAGAAATCATCCTCTGAGATGATGCTGGATGTCCCAACCCAAAGCCTACCTCCCAGCTATAAGAAGCTATGAGTGATTCTCTTACCAAGTATTCCTTTTAAAATGTATATTCAGGAGCAGTATTAATTGCAGGAATCTTGAGATCTCAGACTTTTTGAAGTTTACATCATGAAACATACTTTTACTGTTTCTACAAGTTGAAAGAGTGAGAGAGCTAGTCACCATTTACAAAGGTAGGAAATCATCTAAGCCTACATTAATCCCTGTTAAACAGTGAGGAAGATTCTCTTTATTTCTTTTACAAAATGTTAGAGGAAGAAGTACTACTTCAAGCTAATGAGAGGCACAGAATTTGCCTTTGATTCTTGAAAATAGTTTAAATCTTGGTTCAGCTAGGCCTCACATTGTCCTCAAAATGAAAAGGATATTCAGATTTTTGTCAGTTCTTTCAAAATATTAACAAGTTAAAAAAAAACTGTGAGCTAAATTTATGTCACTGTAATATTTACCTGAATAGTGTGTTTCCTGAATGGAATATTGTTTAATCTATTTTAAGTTTCAAAGGACCTTTCTTTTTCCTGAAAAGCTACTTGAACTTTTGGTGTTGACTACATGTGAAAATATGTCAAACACACACATTCTACATCTCCCAATATTCAAACTAATTATCCCTTAATTTGCATTTGAAAGCAAATTTCCACCTAGTAGATCAGTTCCCTGGCAAACCTTTCTTTACCTTGGTGAGCAAAATGGGGAGGACTACCAGATTGCAATCCTGCATGGCACTCCACAGGTAACTGACTACATGTAACACACTGGGAGGAGGCAGCAAAGATGTAAGTACCTGTATGTACAACATGGGGCCACATGCCTGTCCACTTAGCATGTTGTCAAAATGCATGTCAGCCCTACAAAACCAATAGTCAAGTGATTTCTTATGTAAAATGTGAGTATTTTAATTCTGGATGGATGTCCACTAGCGACTTCAAGTTGATGAAATGATATTGCACAACTAGAAGATTTTGTTTCAATATTTTTGTCCTGTATTTTTTAATTATTTGAGAGTGACAGAGAGAGAGAGAGGGAGAGAGAATGGGCGTTCCAGGGCCTCCAACCACTGTAAACGAACTCCAGATGCGTGCGCCCCCTTGTGCATCTGGCTAATGTGGGTCCTGGGGAATCAAGCCTCGAACAGAGGTCCTTAGGCTTCACAGGCAAGTGCTTAGCCGCTAAGCCGTCTCTCCAGCCCAATTAGAAGATTTGACTTCATGGAATCATTAAATATTTATTTATCTTTATTTTATGTTTATTTATTTATTTGAGAGGGGAGAAAGGAAAGAGATCGAAAGAGAGAAGATAAAGAAAGAGTGTGCATTCTAGGGCCCCCAGCCACTACAAACAAACTCCAGATGCATGTGCCACCTGTGCATCTGGCTTACATAGGTCCTGAGGAATTGAACCTGATAGTTTGGCTTTGCAGGTAAGTGCCTTAGCCATTAAGCCATTTCTCCAGCCCTAAATTTTTTTTTTTTTTGCATGCACTTAATATGCATGTTTGTGTGTAAGACTTCTCATATGTGTGTGGGTATGTGTGAAGGGGTGCATGTGCACATATATATTCATTCATGGGAAAGTCAAAAGTGAACATCAGATGCCCCCCCCCCACCCACCCAGTTGCTTCCCACCTTATTTTCTGAGAAAGGGAACCTGGAGTTCATTGATTAGGGTTAGACTAACTAGCTAGCAAGCCTCAGTGACCCTCCTATCTTTGCCTCCCTACTGCTGGGTTTACAGGTGGGTGATCCCACACTCAGCTTTCGCATGAGCATTGGACGTCCAGACCCAGGTCTTCATGCTTTCACAGCAAGCGCTTTACTGATATGCCAACCCCCAGCCCCTCATGACATATTTCAATTTTCTGATTGCACATTCTAGATCGTGCACAGGATTTTGATCCAATCATATTTCTTAAGAAGTGACATTAAACGATTACATGCTGTATCTAGGAAAGAAGTTGATTATGTTGGCGTGCCAGTTAGATTTTACATGATAATGCTTTGTAACAAACATGCTAAAATTCAGAGGCTGAAGGATTTGGCTGACTTAGTGTGAACTTGGCTCCAGATTATGAGTTTGTTTTTTTCTTTTAGTTGCGTGTCATGTCTATCTCATTCTTCTGAAAAAAGCAGACCCCTGGTGGATGTTAAAATTTTCCCAACTGGAATATGGAAATACAAAATTCCTTTTGGAATTGAGAAGCAGGACCTGATATACAGTCATGTTCGCCCACTGGATGACACAGACCATCTAGTCAAACCATCACCTGTGGGAGAATATTTGGTTTAGAAGAGCAGTTGAGTCACATGTTGAAGGGCTGGCTATGGGGAGCAGTAAACACCTGGGAATCAGCCTGTGCTCCATCACAGTGACTGCTTTAGGCACTTTCACAAAAGGGCAGCTTTTCAAAAGGACTTACCTCCTCATGCCTATATATATTTTAAAGTAAACATGCTACTCTACCTGAACTAAGTCTTATTAGAAGTGTCCTTGACCTGATGCATGTGTGCTCCTCTGCATGCATATATTCTTTCCCTCACTTGTATTCCTAAAATTATTCCAGTTATTGCTGTTTTTCTACTTAAAAACCCAAAACTTAGCATGCCTGTTCTCTGTGCAGAAACATGCCACCCAGTGTTCATCTGTCAATGATATAGCTTAGACTGTTGTTGACTTCAGACCAGCCTTCATAATGTGTTTCTTCTCCCATAATGAATTCACATCTGTCTTCTCATGTCTGTGTTCTTTGCCTGGACAAAGTTCCCCTCTTCTACCTGCCTGCTTATTGAAGTCATATACATGTGTCAGTGTCCAGCTCAAGCTCCCCACCTTCTACAATTATTTGGAGAGATTACTTGCTCCTTTTATCTGTGGTTTCCCATCATGTCGTACATATGTCTGTATCACACTTAACATATTGGACTGGGATTAGTCCTTTGCATATGTATTTTTCTACTTGACTGTGAAATCTTTAATAAGGGGCTTTACATCTCACTCATTTGACATCCTTAGCATTATTTCTCTTTCTATAGCATGGTGGTTTTCAGATTGAACTGGAGATGGTCAAAAAGAATGATAAGGCTGAGACAGGAGGATTGCTGCAGGTTTGTGCTAGGTTGACTATATAGAGTTCCAGGCCTTTATATAAGTAGATGTGTTCAATTTTATGATTAATTAAGAAAATATAAATAAAATTATAGGAGATACTATTTTCACTTTAGATGACTAATTGTGTTTTTACAAAGATAAAGTATGAGTTAAGGATATAGCCCAGTGGTAGTGTTTATCTAGCATACTCAAGACCCTGTGTGTGAGTCTCAGCAACACACATGCACGCGTGCACACACACACACACACACACACACACACACACACATGCTCATACACACACCAATTCTACTAGAATATAGATAATTATGACTTTTTTTATATTTCTGGTCATTATTTTTCCCAAAATACTTCAAAGAAAAAAAACTCACATATGCTAACCCATAAATTTGATTTTAAATGATTCATCAAATGAAATAAAGATGTGAAAAATTCATGTAGGGTTGTCGATTATACCATCGTGTATAATTGGAGAAATAGAAACATTCCTTACTGAGTGTGATGAGTTAGATAAGTTATGGTGTAGATACAGCATTTGGCAGAGAAGTCTGCAGTGCTTAAGAAGGGTGGTTAGTAAAATGGGGTAAGTTTATTATACAGTTCCTACAAAGAAATCAGTTTATAAACCAGAGGATTTCAATCGATTGTAAAACACTAATTTTTAAAATATAAGAGGCAGTAGATATTTTACATCCCATGTAAGCCAAAAGAATAGACTCAATGGTAACATAGTAAAATATTAACAGTGATTATATCTAGATGTAGTCATCATGGGGTAGTCTTCACTTATTTTTCCCTTTGTCTGGTTTCCAAATATATTAAAATATGCTTGTATAGCATTTACGGCAAGTAAAAGCATCTAAAAATACATTTTCTTAATATGTAATTATGATACAATAACTTGTATTGTTGAGTAGGTGTGTGAGAGCCCTAAACTATTGACTATGCATCGTACTGCATATAAGAGTCCTGTTACTTTTGAGCCTGTGACCATTGTTTATTTTTAGATTGGATTGCTTTTTTTCTCTTGTAATTAACCAAGAACTAAAATGAATTTTCCAAATAAAACTGTTCATATACATGCAGAATCTTGTTTCCTCCAATGTAATTGTACCTGAGTGAAAGTTACTGAAACAAGAATCATAAAAGAAGATAAAATGGGAATTTGATATATAATTTCCCTCTACATAATTGTAGCTCCATAGAACCTATGCTCTTGGCAGAAAAGTAATTTAAATTATATCACCACAAATGCCATATTTTAAAATGGAAACTATCCATCATGCAGAGTAAGGCTGGTAGCAACCTATATGTCTCAAGAATATACTGAAAATTTTTCCTTGAGTCCATTTAAATAAATTGGCTTAATTCCAAGACATATTGAAGAAAATATAAATGATGTCATGGCATTTCTAAGTGCGCACAATTACTAGTTATATACATTTATGATAATATAACAGAAATAATTAAAATTATTTTTATTATAAAAATGTTGACACCCATTAAAACAGTAATACAACAAAGCCTATATATCCATAAACTATGCAATAATTTTCCATTTTTAATCCCAGTCTTTTGGGGGAGTATTTTAAATGTCTAAAATTTAATATTTAATGAGTTTTTGTCTTCCTCTTATGAGCAAAGGCAGTTTTGAGCAATAGTGGGTATTTTGATTACCATGGACTGCTTACTCAAAGCACATATTGTGAAAGTGCTATTTGGAATGTCTTGGAACAATTGCTCTGGCAAGGACATGAAATGATGTTTCATCTAGATAAAGAATATATTTTGAGGCTGGAGAGGTAGCTTAGTGGTTAAGTATTTGCCTGTGAAGCCTAAGGACCATGGTTGGAGGTGCGATTCCCCAGGAACCATGTAAGCCAGATGCACAAGGTGGCACATACATCTGGAGTTCATTTGCAGTGGCTGGAGGCCCTGGTGCACCCATCCTCTCTTTCTCTCTCTCTCTCTGCCTCTTTCTCTCTATGTCTGTCTGTAACTCTCAAATAAATAAACAAACACAATTTTTAAAAAGAATATATGCATCTTGGATTCATTTCCACAATTTAAAAATACATTTCCAAATACTTGGCATTCTTTCCCTTGGTCAGCATAAAGTGTAAGACTGTGGAAAACATGTCTAACTTTGTTCCTCCCAATTGCTAATGTTCTTGCTTTCCTTTCCAGAGATCCTTCTCTATATCTTCAATGCAAAATATTCATTTCATGTACTCTTTCGAATGAATATATTTTGTTTCATAAATATAAAGTCCCTGGTAAGATATTCAGATAAATATTTTAATCTATACCTAGTAAAGTTTGAAATAGTTATAGTAATTAATTGATTTGTTCCTCAAGCATGTATTATATACCTGCTCTGTGTCAAGTATTCTTTTTAGGTTTTGGAAACTAATAATGAACAAAATAGAATGGGACTCCATCTTTGAAGTATAGTTTTCTCTAATTATTTTTTAATGTTGGGGGGATAAGAGAAACATTCACCTCAGAAAATTCTCAGCCCACTCTAACACTTTCCTGATTGTTTTTAATTTTTCATATGAGCTCTGTTGACAGGGAGGTCTGACTACCATCTCCATCCTCATTCCAGTTTCTAGCTACATCTTGAAGCATCAGGTGATATCTAGTTGGAACAACTCCCCAAAGCAATGCTAATAGGTACCTATTATACCATTAATTAGAGTTAACACTGAAAAATGGTGTTTGCCTAGGCTCTAATTTCCTCCCCCAACCCTGGAAGTCATTTTTCACAGGTTGAACTTCTTATTCTCCAGGGAATAAGGCACCCCACATATCTATCTGTGATTAGCAATAGCTTGAATTTAGGGTTGCTCTTCTGCTTCCTGGCAATTTTTCTAAACCCAGGCATGTATTATCTGAACTCATTTGTTCAAGTTGATCTAAGTATCACACTTCTCCCTTTTCAGGCATAAATTTCTGAGCTGCCTTCCAGAATATGGGGTCCTTTTCTCTGGCAATCTACAAGAGGGTGAAAAAATGCCCCCCTCTCTACCAAGACAGCTGATAAGACTTCAATAATAGCTGTGATTAAGTGCTATGCATGTGCTAGCCACCACCCCCCCCCCGCCCACCCACCCAAGACTCTTGATTAGAATGTCAGTAATAGTTGCAATTGAATGCCTTCCATGTGCTTGGCTCTGTGGTAATGCTGCTGCACATGTTGTCTTATTTAAGACCTGCCCATTTCATGTGAACTTGTTTTCTTATGTTTCTGATGAGGAAACAGGCAGCTAGCATGGACCACATGCACAAGGTGCAGAGCTTGTGAAATGGTAGCTTAGAGGGATCCAGTTGTATCACTCTGCTGTGGCTTGTATGTGAATTGCCCCTTATAGAGTCAAGTGTTTGAAAACATGGTCCTCAGCTTGTGAAGCTGTGGAACTTTTGGGAGGTGGCCCCTCCATAGAGTAAGCAGGTCACAGCAGCCATGCCTTAAGGTTTTGTACTGAGACTGAACTTCCTGACTTCTCTCTGATTATTGACTGTAGTCACAAGCCCTGTCACCATGCTTTCCTCACTGCACTGGACTGTATCTCTTCTTAGATTACAAGCCACAGTAACCCCTTCATCCCTTAAGTTGTCTCTTCTCAGGTATTTGGTCACATCCACAAGAAAAAAATAACTAATTCCCACACTAATCCTGAGCCTCCAGGCAGCCTGCTGCTATATCCAAGTAGCCCTGCATCTCATCATCAGTATCAAGAGTTGATAAGAGGGGTAAGGAGATGACCTAGTAGATAAAGCATTGTCCAGGCAAGCATAAGTATTTGAGCACAGATCCCAAGAACCCACATAAAGTTGGACACTATAGCAGACATCTGTAATCTCACTGAGCCTCCCAGCAAATGTTATGAATTATAGGGTTTTTCCAACATGGTGAAAGGCATGAGGTTGTCATCTGACCTGGGCATGCACACATGCACATAGATGTGCATGCATACCAAGAGTTGATAGAGAGCAGTGAGCATTATTATTTTAAATCACAACTTCAGTCCAGTGGTAAAGCACAGAGGGGTAGAGCCCAGATTTAAATTCATAACCTCTGAATTTAGTATATCACTTCATCCACCGTAAGTTGAAAGCGTGATGAGCAGGAAGATGTCATGGCTCTGGGGACTGGGTTGTGCTAAGGCTGCACTGGCACCCTATGGGCAAGACAACACTCTCACAATGGCAGCAGCTTGGTTAATGAGGATTTGAGAAGACATTCAGGTTATAGTGGCATTTCTCACCTTTTTGCATTGCTTAGTAAAGATACAATGTGTAGTTAAGGACTGATTTTGACCTCTTTCAACATGATTTTTCTCTGTTAAGAGGGCAACATAAAACCAGTTCTGGCACTACTACACAAAGACTAGAAAAGAAGACAGAAGCTAGGACTAATCCATAAAACTACTGCCCTGGAAAAAAGAATTTTTATTCTTTATCACAGAATTTGCTTCATGGCCCTGTCATCATCTTTTCTTCTCCTTTCCTATGCTATCATACCACTTCACACATACGGTGACACATGTCAGGACATTAGTAAATCATAATTTAAGTATCCATGTTTGTATCTCGAAGTATTTAGCTTGTTCCTTTATTCCCCCTGAGTTTGAAGCTACAGGCATTAAATTTTTCCTGTATTATTTTACTTCTGGAAAACAATTTTCTAGAAATAAGATTGCCAAGTTACTAAGCACAAATATTGCCATGTTTCTTCATGCATGCATATTACCAACAGCTTCTACAAAATATTAAAATATTTGATGACACTATCAAAATGTAGCCATTCACAAGTTTAATTATAGTGTCCTCAGCATTAGCCACTATTACTTTTAAGCATGATTGCTAGCACAAGATGGAATATGTATATTTAGAAAGGCAACCATAACTATATACACATGTCATGCTTATCTATCTATCATCTATATTCTTCATTCATTCTCCAATAGAGTAGCACATTGTTATTTTCTACAAAATCTAGGTAAATCTGAAAAACTCCCATCACTAGAGGCAGAGTGTGTCCCCTTATTTGCAGAGAAATAGCCTGAGGAATTTAGGATTCTTCTCAATATACTGAAAATGAGGAGTAATGAATTAATAATATGAGACATTTTTCTCTATTAGTAAAGCTAGTGTTATTTAGCATAAATATGACCTTTTACCTTTAAAATGAATTACAAATTTTTACTTATGAGTAAAAATGTCTTAGCAAATGATGATTGTTTGAAGTGTTGTGACAGACTAAAGAACATTATTGCACTAAGGGCTTACTTATGCAAGCATGGCTATCTATCTAACCTCACTCTTGAAGACACAGGAAAATTTTCCAAACTGCTGTCTTAATTCTTTGAAAAGTTTTATAGTTTTCATGGAAGTTTCAAGAACAGAGCCACATTTAAATCTATTCTTAATAATTTGTTTTGTTGTGCTATGATAATTCTTAAAACATCCAAAAATTCACTGAGGACCAAACATTGTGATGAAGACGGATTCATCTTTGTCATGCTTTTATCTCTGATAGTGAAAAGTCATTGTGCAAATAGGAGCTGATCAGTCCATTTGCTGGATTGTCAAGCTCCTTGTAATGTACCTTCCAATACAGTGTAATTGATGCAAAACAACATTGAAAATATGCCCCTCCTACAAAGAGTTTTTTTTGTAGTGGGATTGTTTAATCAGAATGAAGTAATGTGTCCCAGAAGATTGACCTATCCCTAGATGACAGATCTTTTATGATGGAGAGTCCTGGCTCTCAGAGCAGCAACCTCACATCAACTGGGAGTGGGATGAAGTATAAAAACAGGCTCCCCCAAGACTGAATTGGAATCTGCATTTAACAAGCTCCCCAGGGGGAGTTCCCAGGTAGCTGTGATTTCCTTTTATATATCGTTGAAGGAAAGGAAATGGCCGGCTTTGCTCACCTGTTGAAACAAATACTTCATTTTTCCACACAGTGCTTTTCAAAGTGGGGTCCGTAGAGTAGCCATATCATAATCACTCAAAAACTCTTTAGAAATACAAATTCTTGGTTGGTTCGAGTTAGAATCACTACTCCAGTGCTAGCTTGATGTGACTTTAGTTATTTAACAGAAATCTTAGATGGTTTGGATCAGTTCACAAATTAATGTCTTCAAAGGTATTTGTGTGCATATGTATGTAATAAGTATGTGTACATGTTTATGCGCACATATGGAAGTCAGAGAAAATTTTAAGCATCCATCCTTACCTGCCACTGATTTGAGGCAGGGTTTCTCATTCTCCTTTTTGCTCACGTGTGCTAACAGGTGAACTTCTAGAAAGCTCTCTTGTGTCTACTTCCCTTCCCACTGTGGATACTCTTGAGATTACAGATGGCATGTATAACACTCAGCTTTTACATGGGTTCTGGGAATCCAAACTCAGGTGAGCCTCAAGTACTTGATCCACACATCCATCTCCCCAGCCCTCCAAAGAGTCTGCATGATATGAATATGTGAATGTTGTGAATTGGGTCTACTCAGAATTTAGTCAGTATTTTAAAACCAATTGTAATTATCTTTTCCACTGGGACATCCCAAGTGATGAAAGGCTATGACTCACCAAAGGAAGACAAATTGTTCTATGTGAGACATGCCATTAAGTAATGGTTAAAATCTAGGTTAAGTTAGAGCTCAAGTTGAACACATTAGTTCCACTTGGCTTTTCTTGTATTTCTTAGATGCAAAAAACAGGCCAGTTCAAATTTGTCCTGTAGATCCAGGGTCCTCTGTGCATCCTTTTGACCCTACCCTAAGATACCTGACCAGGCAGCTGGACTATAAGTAAGGCACTGGCTTGTGAGCATCATAGCTGGGACTCTGCCACAGCCTGAGCTGCTCCTGCATGGTGTGATGGTACAATTACTAAGAAAAGAGGTTAGTTTCACAAGCGCACAGGAAATTACTCTCATTACTGCAACCCAATTCATGTTCCCATCCAGGAGAGGGCTTCACTTCTCGTAGCCGTTAATTCATGAAGCAGAGTGTGTTTTGCTCAGTGTTGCCTTTTCTTCTGATTTCCAGGACAAGATGATCGCCCTTGCCCTTAATTCTCTGTGCATTTTGACAGTCAAAATGGCTTTGAGTAATTTCTCAGCACTGTCAGCACAGGCACAATTCATCTCTGAATTGAACTTTGATTCTATGGGATAAGGATCTGTGCTTTTTTTTTTTTTCTTGTTTTTACTTGGATTGTGACCCCAAAATGAGTCAGCAGTATGATGCAGCTGCTAGAGAAACAAATAAGTGGTATGGGATTGGTGTAAATTGCTAGTGATGGTACATTGTATGGAAGTAAGACACACTGGTCCCACTATTTTGTAGAAATCAGACATCTGGGTGTCCAACCTTTTGACATTTCATGGAGACATTTTCATCTACAAAGTTCACATTCAAGAAACTTGTTAATCAAATTACAAAAACTGCAAGAAATCCCACAATATTTTAGGTTATTTTATGTCCAATCATATTCATAAGTATCCTGGGCTGCATACCATGCATCATCATCATCATCATCATCATCATCATCATCATAATAATAATATCTGATCCCCTCCAAAAGCCCATGATGGTGAAAGCCCTATGTACTAGACTCCAGCTATGTGTTTGTTTGCCTGGCACCTTCTTTCTGCTATCACTCATCTCTAGCAATGCAATTAGAAACTACTGATATGTGTCTCTGTCACCCACCAGATATGTGCACTGAGCTGGTTGGTCATACTGATTGTCTGGAATGATTCATTGGTCAAGAGAACCATCTGTGCCCACATAGGGCAGTTGAGAGTTCTCTGGGGAATTGATGAGGATGCTGAAGTGTTAACCCATTTTTGTTCTCTGATATACTAACTTCCAAGGACCAGGTGAACTTAGCTGTGGGCTCAAAACTATTTCCACAGGATTATGCTGGGTTATATTCGAGGCCTAACAGAGCAAGAAATGGAAAAAGAAAAATGAGACAAAGAGGTAGAAAAAAGAGCTCAATGAAGGAAAGATCTGATGAAATTACTCAAATTCCTATATCCAGCTGGACCTAAAACCTATACCTTAGCTTTGTACAAAAGCATATATTCTAAATTATTAGCATTTTTGAAAACAAAGTTATGTTGCTTTTGAGGAGCCTGCTTCACATATCCTGGAAATCCCACTTTAAGGAATATAGTTTAAAGATAAACCTAACCACAGCCAAGAAAAGAAAAATATTAAGTTATATTGGGGCAGAGGTAGGATAGGAAAGTTGAAACTGTGGGGTGTGAGATGCGGGAAAGGAGGATCACTTGTTCTTGATCATTGTAGGGAGTGGCAGTAGGAACAGCCACAGGAATGGATGATAGAGCGGGTAGCACCTGTGGGGCAGAAATACTGTCATTAACCTTGTGGGAATGGCACTCAGGCCCTTGCTCTAATTCTAATAATTTCAAACCTTGTCCAAGTAAGTTAACTTTCAGTTATTACAATTCTTCATTTTAAAGTGAGTATGTGTAGGTACTATTCATTCCCTTACATATGTCAAATGAAAATGACATAGACTTTTTGAGTTTCTAATATGTGTCAGGCATGGAAATAGACATTAGGAATGCAGTGATAAATACTGATGACAAAACCTCTACTCTCACTGGGCACAGGGAGCACAGTTGTTGATAGACACTGAAAGAGATATTAATATGAAAATTATGCCCATGATTGTGATGTTGTCACCCTAATGGGGGTAAAGAGGTCTAGGGACTAGAACAGCCTATGTCAGGAGGCATAGCCAGAAGAAGACGTACCTATGCTGAGAGCACAGGGTCAGGTGGAGTAGACAAGTCAGAGGAAATGTTTCTGCCCCAAGAACCAGCATGTGTCGAATTCCTGTGAAAGACAGCAAGGAAGTCAGAATGTATCAGTTAGAGCTCCTGAAGGTAGCTTCCTCATATGGAGACAAGGGGAAACTGGGACATGCAGATACCTGGTGACCACATAAGTTTTGTATTGGAAGTGGGCAACCAAAGGTAAAGTTAAGTGTGAGGAGCCATGATATTGTCCATGCTCTTCTGGTTGCTGGTAGAACAAACTTAAGGGTGCCAAAGTGAATGTGGGAATACTTACTGTATAAGAACTTTTTGTTTAATTGCATTGAAAACATAAATACCATTACCACTGTGTCTGCAGCAGCCAAGGTATGATAATGATGATGATAGCTAACTCTAAGCTGAAAGCTTCATTGATGGTAACACTTCCGTTCTGCAAAATGTTACTCTAAGATAGTAAGCTCATGCCATAGATAACTCCACATATATGGATCCATATACTCAACTTGTTTATAATTTGATTAATATTGCATGTAATGTGGAAGAGCTGAGAATAGAGTCCAGGGTTACACAGCTGTTATAAGTAGTGTATTAGTTACTTCTCTGCTTCTGGGATCCCAATATAAAAAATACTTCAGGGAAGAATGATTTATTTTGGCTTGCACTTTCAAAGGGACTCAGTCCCTCGGAATGGGGAATGTGTGCTAGAGTAGCTCAACTCCTGGTGGCAGGAACATGTGGCCAAGGCTACTCACATCATGATGGACCAGGAAACAGAGAGAAAGACAGGAACCAGGGACCAGGTATAACCTCTGAATCCTGCTCCTAGTTACTTCCAAATAGGTGCTATCTCCTGAAGATCCCATAACCTTCTGAATTGCACCACCAGCTGGACACCAGGCATTCAAACATGAGCTTGTGGAACTCTTTCACATTTAAACCATACAGCAGCTATCCTTTCCCCAGGTTCTCTATTCATTATGTGTATATCTTCAGCACAGTGCTCTGCAAAGTGGGGTCCATACAGTAGCCACATCATAAATTCTTAGAAATTCATTAGAAATATCAATTCTTAGTTGGATAGAGTTAGAATCATTACTCACTACTTCAATGACAACTTTAGTTGTTTAATAGAAATCTTAAGAGGTTGTGACTCAGTTCACAAATTATTGTCTTCAAAGGCATTGTATATATATGTACATGACATGTGAGTGCATGACATATGCATGTAAATATGGGTGCACATATGGAGGTCAGAGAAAAATTTTGGGTGTCAGCCCTTACCTTCCATCTTGTTTTGAGGTAGGGTCTCTATTCTCCTTGTTGCTCACCACTGTGTTTGCCTTAACAAGATTGCTTTTCCTTCCTTCCCTCCTGTTCTTTCCTCTTTCATTTACTCTCTTTTATTATTTCTTTCATCCCTTCTTTTATTTGAACTTTCACATGACATATTGGTAGAACCACAGAAGCTGTTCTGTAGCATTTTCTTCAATGGCAAAGTAAAAGAACTAATGTGTGCTAAGATAAGAACTTTCTTCCTCAAGAGATATAGAATTAAAGGCTTGCAGGTTTCCTTTCAGGCATTATGGGGAAGGTATACATGTTTTGGGTCAAAAATTGGCTGTTTAGGGCTGGTGAGATGCATCAGTGGTTAGAGGCAGTTGCTTGAGAAGCCTAATGGTGTGGGTTTTGATTTCTCAGTACCTATGTAAAGTCAGATGTATAAGGTGGCACATGCATCTGGAGTTCTGTTTGCAGTGGCTGGAGGCCCTGGTGTACCCATTCTCTCTCTTTTCCTCTTGCAATTTAAAAATAACTAATAAAAAATTTAAAAAGAAAAAAAGTAGCTTTTTTTTGGATACTGGGTATTGAACCCTGGCACTCACCCACGCTAGGCAATTACTCTACCACTGATCTACATCCTCAGCTCTAGGACAAAACTTGGGTTGAAAATTCTCAACACCCCTTTTTTGGGGACTGTCCACAGAGATGTTGCACCCAAAGAAGACACTTAATCTAAATATCTGTGTGTGTGGTTTTGAATAGGAGTTGAGTATAGTAAATGTAGGCTAATTCCCAAGGCAGCAATGTTTGGGAAACAATGGCATATAGAAATCAGGAAGCAGATGGTGAAGGTAGCTGTGGCCAGAAATAAGAATATCTTCATTGCCAAGTAAACAAGGCAGGTCCTGATCTAAATGACCAGAATTTTCCTGAACACTCAGGAAGGATGTCTATTCTTTAATCTGTTTTTGGAAAACCAACCTAACAAATCTGAGCCCAAGTATGTTTCTTCCCCACTCCAAATTTATCCTGCAGTTTTTGTTGCACTCTCTCCTTCCCTGGGGGCCCAGCTGGGTTTCCTCTGCTGGATCCTACGTGAGAAGACCAAGCCACCTCTAGCAGAAGTATTACATGTCTAGCGCTCTGGCTCAGAACCAAGGCTGTGGCCAAGGACTTGCCCTGAAGCTCAGCTCATTTTTGTTCACCACTGTCTTAAGATGGTCTCGGGTGGTGAAGGAAGATTTTACATGATATTCTTTTGGTGTTTTTATAATGAAAGGGGGAAAATTCTGACAGAATGCTTCCAGCTGAGTGGAGTTGGACAGAACTGTAAAGAGGAATTCTCTTCTAAGTCCACCTGGAGCTTGTTAACATTGAAAATTGCAAGAGAGTGGCTTAAGCTGGATTTTTTTCCCCAAAAGCAATCGCAAAAACTTTGATTTTCAAGTTTCAGTTATGGTCAAGTGCAATCTTTTAAAAATATTTTATTTATTTACTTATTTTGAAAGCTAGAGAGGCAGAGAGAGAGAGAAAGAGAGAGAGAGAGAGAGAGACTGAGCACGCCAGGGCCTTCAACCACTGTAAAGTAACTCCAGATGTACATGGCACCTTATGCATCTGGCTTACATGGGTCCTAGGGGATCAAATTCAGGTCCTTAGGCTTGACAGGCAAGTGCCTTAACTGCTAGGCCATCTCTCCAGCCCCCAACTGCATTCTTTTAACCAATATTTAATGAGCACTTTCTGTATGTATGCATGTTTATGTGTGTGCTGGTGAGTGTGTGCAGGCGTGCCTGTTCATATGTATGCTGGTGCATGTGCCCATGTCTACATGTTCTGGTGTGTGCTGGTGGATATGTATGTGTGCGTGTGTTCTTGTGAGTGCTGGTGAGTGTGTGTATGTGTGCTGGTGGATGTGTGTGTGCATGAGAGTGTGTGTGTTCTTGTGAGTGCTGGTGCATGTTTGTATACATACATGTTGACATGTGTGCTGGCAAGTATATGTGTGCATGTTCTTGTGTGTACTGATTAGTGTGTGCACATGGAGGTATGAAGGTAACATTGAGTGTTGTTCCTCAGGTACCACCCACTTTTTTTGAGACAGGCTCTCTTTTTTGACCTGATACGCACCAAATAGGCTACTCTGTCTGGCAAATGAGTCCCAGGGATCTACCTGCCTGTCTGGTGCTTCCTCAGTGCTAGGATGACACATTATCACCATGCCGGCCCTTATTCCTCAGGTGGGTTCTGTTGATTAACCTCAGGTCTTCATGTTTGCATGGAAAGCATTTTACCTACTAGGCTATCTCCCCACTCTCAAGTGAACACTTTTAATGGTAGCATTTTTCCCATAAAAGAAGTTACTTCACATATTCTTCATTTGGACACAAAAGCTTCAAGCCATAGTGGTGAGGAAATGTAGACCAGTCAACTGCTACCTGCAAATACCTGATTTTGTCTTCAGCTAATTCCCCTGGGATGCTTCTGCCCCCGCCCTTGTCCTGGCTTCCTTCTTTCTTCCTTAACAGATTTCCAGTCCCCTGCTTGACCTTGTGAAATCTTGAATCCATGCTATTCCACAGATATCCTGGTGTGTACCATTTGACATCTCTGTGCTGGACAAGATTGATCAGTTTACAGTTAGGAATGGCTTTATGGGTGCATAGCACTTAGAATTGTATGATATCCTGTGCTCATGAGGGAGACCTATACTTGTGGAGTTAATGCTCTGTGCTTTTCTACTTGAAATTCTTAATGTACTTTAAATTGCATTTTACAAATGAAGGTCAGTGGAACAATGGAGTAGCAGGGCTTGGAACTTTATTTCATAGACAGCCCTTCTCTGGGACAGATTCTTGGCGACCTGTTCCCAGATTCTACCTAGCATCTCATGACAGAGTTCTGGAGCTGGACCCGTTAATTCAGATATAGGTTCCCCACAAGGAGAATCACAGGATGTAGGCTGGGAATATCTATACTCAACTCTCTGATTTCTTGTATAGCAAATAAAAATACCAGAGCTAGTTGAGAGTGAGATGCCATGAGTACATGCCAAAACATTGTGCCAGCTTTTAGGACAAGAAACCTCTCATTTTCATTTTATTTCCAGTCCTGCAAACTCTGTAGTTCATTCTTGGTACATCCTTTAATGTTCATCAGCGTACAATGGAGGAAAAATGTGTCTACACATGGCTGAGTGTGGGGAACCACTCTCAGATGTGACCACATTGAAAACAGCTTATGTAAACCAGCACCACTCCGAGGGTGAGCTTATTGGTTGGTACCCATCTCCCCAACATGTACTGGCTAAAGCACCACAAAGTAATGACCACATGTAACCAGAAGAATTGTCATCTAAAAACCTCCACTGCCAAACTGGGAAATAAGATGATAACTGAAATCCACAGAACATTCCTCAAAGCAGCAGCTTTGGAAACAATGTTATTTACAGTCTAAACTAACAGGGCAGGCCCATGACAATCAGCGCATCCCCCTCCTCTCAAATAAATTCTCTTCTCATTATGTAAACAGGATGGCCTGAGGTGTGAGCACACTGAATAGAATAATAAGTGGGGACGTAATGGAGCTAATAGTGAATTTCTCCGGACTGTCAACTCCTGTTCAAAGACCTTGACAATGAAGGATGGATAATGTGTGCAGAAAGGAAGTCTCCTCTCTTCCTGCTTTGGTGTGATGCCCTGTGGTGATTCCTTTGCTCCTCCTCCCCTGCCCTGCACACCTTGCTTTAAGGGCCTGGAACCTTCTCCCCTACCATATTTCATGTCCTAAATTACTCTTTCTAATGCTTGGCTTGAAATGGGCACACCTTTCCTTATTTGCTGAAGATATCATATGCTATCAGCATGGACCATGGGGAGACCTGTCTGAAATCTGGAAGCAGCCAGTCGCCAGACAGCTTGTCTAGTACTAGAAGGTACTATATGAGCTACTGGGGAAAGTGGCCAACATTTGTCCAAGCAGTTCAAGGTCAGAGCTACAACTGCAAACAACCTCTGGTGGGTAGTCAAGTCTGTCTTCTTTTGGAAAAACCTGTAGGACTCTCTGATCAACAGCTGGTTGTGGCCGTTAACTGCATCCTGGTACTGGAAGCTACAGGTCAGTGCCAAGGGAAAGGAAAGAAGAAAAAAAAGAAAATATTAAACAGAAAGGATAAAAAGAGATACAGGAGAAATTTAAGATTAGGCTCTATCTTACCCTTTCCAGGGTCCTTTGATTCAGGTGTTCCCTTTAAGGTGCTGACGGGGATTCAACCTTTTAGTCTGTCTTCCAGGATAAAGGATTTTATGGTACCAGTTCCAGTGGTGTCCAGTTTTGTGTTCCTCATACCCTTATGCTCCCCTCAAGCCCTACCCTCCCTATTGTCCAGTCCTCGAGATGCCTACAGTATATCAACATCTTGGGCTGATGGACATTAGGAGCTGCAGATGAGTGAGACCATGTGGCAATTGTCTTTCTATGATTGGGTGAGTTAGCTGAGTATGATCTGTTCCAAGTAGGAGCATTTTGCTACAAATTTCATTGTATCATTTTTTTCTTACTGCTGAGTATAATTTCATTGTGTAGATATACCACATCATGGTTATCCATTCATCCAATAAGGGGCATCTGCATTGATTCCAGTTCTTAGCTATTATGAATTAAGCAGCTATAAACATTCCACTATATTTTTTGAAAGAGGGTCTTTTATTGAACCCAGAAGTCACCAATTTGGGTACTTTAGGTAGCCAGCTGCCCCATGGGAAGCCTCCTGTCTCTGCATTCCCAGTACTAGGGAGACAGAAAAATGCCACTGCACCTGGCATTCTACCTGGGTGTTGAGTATCCAATCTGTTTTTACTACAAACATTTTATCATCTGAGATATTTCCTTAGCCTCCAACTTTCTGACATTTTCCTAATCCTTTCCTCCTTAGGAACAGGGCAGCTTTTCTGGGCTGCATAAGGGGCCATGAGGGAATCCAAGGAGACCACAGGCCAGAAGGAAGTGTCTGCCATCTCTACTCAGTCTGTTCTGTAGATGTCTGATTTTAGCCTACTTCAGAATGATTATCTCACCTCATCTCAAAAATAGTATCCTGTTCTTTCCTTGTCTTCATTTCCCTCTGGCCATTCTTAAACAGGGGCCTTCTGTCTTAAAATAGATATCACTAATTCTTCCTCTAATGACATTGTCTACTGTAAGGAATTTAGATGGTTCCCATGCTGAGCCATAGAGCTGGGCATGTAGCTGCTTCCTGCATATTGCCACAGGGCTATCCCACTATCATCTCCCATTCAACACCCAACACAATGCTGTATCTAACAGTCCCAAACAAACATTTCCATCCACATGGCAACATGTAGTAGGAAGAACAGTCTTTGAGGATAATGTCTAACTGTGTCCCTTATTAGGTGCTGTGAGCTTGGGTAGGTCACCATTTCTTCCTCATGTCAGATTTACCATTTATATCAATAGAAGCTTAACCTTGATTAATGTTTTTTGCTCCCAAGCCTTTGATTCTATGGGTTCACCTCACTAACTGCCTAGGGAACAAAAGAAGGGGGCCTATTTCTGTGTACTTCCATCTTCCTTTCAAGCTGGGGCATCCTACATTCAATTTCTTTACATATGACAGTTCCCTAAAACCTTTCTTTTATGAAATTACTATTTCATGAAAAAGGAAATTCTCTGTATGGATGAATTAGATGCTCTCTCAGGTCTCCTCTAAATGCAGCATGTCATGATTCTTCAATTAGTGCTTAGACTTCTAGAAGAGAAAGGGCAAAGCTACAGGGACCTTTGTGGAGGATACAGCATAGCCAGCCTGCCCTTGATGGTTCTCTCAAAGGCATGGCGCTAGAACAATTGCCAACACTGAACAAAGTCCACGGTGACTCCTGGGCCTCATATCGGATTCACATTTACTGTTCAACAAGAGCTTCCTATGTCAATTTCTGTCCCAGAGTCCAGGAACATAAATTTTTACATTCCATGCTTCTCCTTAGCAATTGTTCCCAAATAGAAATGGGTCTACATTAATAATCACTGTCACATGAATGAATAAATTATTGTCTTGTGAAGTGCCAGATAAATTTCATCAGGGAATACAACTGTATGGAATTCATCCTGGAGCCTGAACTTTCGGGGAGTAAATATTTGTTACACTTTTAAAGATGCCAGCTGTAGAATCTGCCTTTGAATCCAACTTTCTATTTTCTGGAAAGTGAGAATTATTTGGGTCTCTGAGAGTTACGACAAGTGTACACTTTGCTTCCTAAAGTGAGGCCTTATCAGACTGAGCCCAGGCTGTGCACAAAGGGAGACAGTGGGGTACTCTCTCTCTAGGGTGGCTGGATCAATATCATTATAGCAAGTCTTATTTATTAATTTATTCAGGTTCCTAAGCAGCCCTACCTTTTGTTGTGGCAATGATATGGCAAAATGTAAAACAGCTTCCCACAGGCCTTTGCTATCTACACTTTCGATAATGATCTCTATAAGCCAACTCATTTCATCTGCATGCTTTTATTAATAATACAAAAAAAAGCTCTACTAGACTTGTCATAGTCAGTGGATTCTTCTCCAGCCAAGAGTGTAGGGGAAAGTATTTGGGGTTCATTATTTTTTTTAATTGAAATGGCGTTTTTGGAGAGCAGTCATATATTTTAACCAGAAACTCAAAGCAGTGCAGTAGTTTCAAAGTACTTATTACTATAGCCATGAAAAATAAAATTCATCAGAAGTATATGTGTGTGTGAAAATGCATATGTATGCATATATGCAGACAGTCTTGTATGTACACCAGTGTGCACATATAATGACTTGGGTGAACCTGAGAAAATAGAATTTGTTCAAATCCAGCTGTTCTCACAATCGTTCAGCTGCTAACTGCAGTCTGGATCCATTTTTCTTTCTTTTCTGCCACTTGCATCTGGCATGCAAGGCCCATGTGGGCTGTAACCAGTATTCTTAAGCTTACCTGATGCTCATGGGACACAGCAGTTGCATGACTTCATTTCTGTGGCCCTTGTTCTGAGGTGGTGATTGCATTGAAAACAGATCAAAGGATACAAAGATGGATGCCTGAAGTTTGTTATGTTGGGAAGGTTAGAGAAGGGGCACAGACTGCTTAATTTGGAGTCTGTAAGGAGGCAATCTTTTTCAAAACAGTTTTTCATCCCTTCTCAGTCTAGCTATTTCTGTTTTGTTTTGAGGTTCATCTGTATGTGTGATGGGTGTTCTTCATTTGAGTATGCTTGTTCTATCCTGTGTGCTCGTGTGTGTGCGGGCTCACAGGGATGTACAGGTGAATGTGGAGGCCAGAGGTTAACACCAGGTGTCACTCTCAGTTGCTCCCCACCTTATTTTTTAAACGGAGTCTCTCATAGAGCTGAAACCTAACTGATTCCTCTAGAGTAACTAGCTAGTAAGTCCTGGCAATCTTTCTGACTGCTTCCCCAGTGCTGGGATTACAGGCTTGTGCCACCACACTTGGTATTCGACATGGGTTCTGGGGACCTGGAGATCTGAACTCAGGTCCTCATGCTTATGTGGCAAGCACTTTACTCACTGAGACATGTCCCCTAGCCCTTTAGTTCATAACAGTTCATGAATAAGTTCTATTAGGGAAAAGCTCTGGGGAAGATGGCTTGTGAAAGGCGCTTATTTTAGAGATAGCCAAAAGAAAACAATAAGAAGGGGTGAGAAGTGGGGAAAGAGAAAGTCCCATGGTCCCAAAAAGAACAAGGGAGAGGTTGGTTGATCCATGAATTCAGAAGGCTGTAGTTATAACAACACCATTTGTTGAGCGCTTCTTACCAGGTGCTGTGTTAAGTACTTCTCATGGACTGACTGTGTCCTTCAGCCTGTCTGGTAACTCAGAGTGATTGGGTAGCATTAGCCAGTCAGGGTCATGGGGCCATGATAAGGCACATGAAATGAAGCCACATTGTGAAGTGCTCTACATAGTGAGGCAGGGAGCAGCAAGCTGGTAAGTGTTAGATGGTACCTGATATCAATGCTGTTTATTGCCTTGACTGTCTAGGAAACAGACACTCAGCAAACCAAGGGCCTGAGGGCACCCTCAGATCAAGCTCTTGTGTGTGACATGTAGAACTGAAAATTGTCTGATGCTCACAGTGGCACTCACATCCATGCGTGCAAATCTGCTTGCTGTCTTGAAGTCCATATTCTGGAGGAACTCCAACACTCCATGAAGGAAGTGATTTTGGTCCCAAGTTGTATACTCCTCTGTAGCTCTGGCTGGTATTTTAGTGATCCTTTTTGACTGAGCAGCATTTTGTTTGTCCTTTGTCTTTCCCTGGAAAACTCATACCCATCCATCAGGACCTAGAGGCATTGACTTGCCTCCTTAAGCCCACATCAACTATGTAGAACTCAGTTATTCTATCCATTTCATACAACTCTTGGTCTTAGGACTTCCACACTACATTGCCACGTATCTACTCTCTTGTCCGTCACTACTTGAAGAGTCCTCAAAGGAGCTCCTGGTTCCCTGTTCAAGGTTGGCAGGCATTTCACATCATAGTTGAATAAATGAATCCATAAAATCCATTTGTATCTGAGCAAATTTTTTGATATTTGAATTTCTCACCAAAATCCCAAACCAAAAGAACTGTGTTGTGACCTTACAGGTTTTCAGAGAAAGCTTTACTTAGGGATAGGATAGCTTTTACATGCCTAGGAGGAAGGCTTGGAGCAAAAGCAAGGCCATAGCTCTGAAAGAATTATGTCACCATTTAATTGCAAGAGATAGAATGCTCTGCCCTGAGGCTTCCAGAACAACATAGGTTTTGGTTTAAAGCTCAGCTTCTAAGTATTTAACCATGTAGAGGACGTTCGATGATTACTAGGGCAATGCAAGCTTTAGAAATTTATTCATTTGAGTGGGGTGGGGATGGACAGCGAGCATGAGAATGGGTGAATCAGGGCCTCTAGCCACTGTAAATAAACTCCACACCCATGTGTCACCTTGTGCATCTGGTTTTACATGGGTACTGGGAAACTGAACCAGGGTCCTTAGGCCTTGTAAGCAAGCACCTTACCCATTTAGCATCTCTCCAGGCCACCATAACTTCTTAGACTGTCACTATCAATCCATCATGGGTCTGGAAATCTCTCTGGAAGGTTTACAAAGGCCAAGGTAATGGCTTTGTCTTCTGGCTGTTCTTGATGAGCTATATCTTGGGTACTGACCCTATAGCCTAAGAAAGGCAAAAATGGTCAGACCTGTCTCAGTAATGGCCTGGTGTGAGACACCAGCACTGAGTACTTTGTCTCCTCTTGTGCTATGTAAGAATGGACCTGGACAGAACTAGAGATTGGTGAATATTCTAACAGGTATCAGTTGAGCTCTTCAAACTGCAAGGAAAAAGGACATGCTTGGGTTATATTGAAGCAACAGGGATGGAGAAGTAAGGGTGATGAGAATTTCAGGGAGCTTGCTGGACACTCAGGCATCCAGATGAGGAAGGGTGATGGAGGAAGTACTTGGAGAGTTCCAGTCTCAGCCCTGGTAATGGGCCTGTGTATCCTCCTAGCCTCTGTTTCTCCCTATATAGGCATATGGGCTTTCTTTTATCAGTCCTGGGAGCTTATTAAGCAACAAAAAGACACATCCTAGAAACATGTAGTCAACTTCCTGGGGTCTCCCCCAAACTGCTCCAGTCTGTCCTCCAATCCATCAGTCTTCTGTGAGACAATCTTGAGTGAAACATTGCCGAGATTCTAAGAGGACCTGAGACATCCCCCCACCCAATCCCCTGCCCAGGAAGCTACGTGTTAAGACGGTTTTGCAGTGTCTCCCTCCCTGGTCTCATTTTCCCATTTCCTTACTTATGCTTCTTAGGAGAATTCCCCAAAGTATTACCTGTGGCCAAATACTTGTTTGGTTTCTGCTCTAGGAGTGAAAAATAAGTACACAAAATAGAAATAAAGACAATAAAATGCCATTCCTAATGCACAGAAGATCACAAGATGTTCTTTGTCTCCATGGGATCTGTTCAAGGCTGAATAATTCTCAAGAGAAAATAAATTTTGAGGTAACTGATTAAACAGGGAATATCAATATGGCATGGAAATAGTTGAGTTTATATACAGTACTGCCTACAACATGAATGTTTTTCCCCACCAAGAATCCCGGGCCTAAGGAAGGTATAGCAAGGTACAGAGCGCCATGTGTTGACCCGGACACACAGTAACTTGCTTCTCCCAGTCCTCCATGCATCATGCTGGTCCCCAGTGATCCAGCCGCCTTCACCTTTCCTTTCAACACTCCTTCAGTCTCTGTACACTTTTTATAAAGGAAAGAAACCTTTTCTTTTTACCTTTTGTTGGTGAGTATTTATGGTGTGTATGTGTTTGTGCACGTTGTACTTAACGCACATTTGCGTGGTTATGGTGCATGTGTATGCACATGCCTATGGAGGCCAGAGGCCCATGTTGGGTATCTTCCTCAAATGCTTTTTTTTTGAGACATCTTGTCTCACTGAACCCAAATCTCACTGATTTGAGTAAACTAGCTCATCAACAACTCCCAGGTTTCCTCTTATCTCCACCTTCCCTGTGTGAGGATTACAGACATGTGCTGATTGGTCCAACTTTCTAAATGGGTGCTGAGGTCCTCTTGTTTAAGGATCAAGTACTTAACCAACTGAGCTATCTCATCTCCCCAGCCCCTCTTCATCTTCAGTTATTAAGAATGTATCATATCATTTTAAACGTTCTCCCTCCCCCTTTTTTTTGTCTTTTCCAAAAACTGTGTGATCCTACTGAACACTTCTGAGCACAGAGTTTTCCTGGAACACGAATATTTTCCCTGGCTCTTATTCACGACTGCTTCAAGCAGAGGAGCATGGGTATCAGTGAGACAAAAGCACCCAGCTCACCACTGGCACTTCCCCAAGGGATACACACGACCCGGACAATGGCCCATATTTAGATATGATGGGATGGGCTGTTACCCTTGGTCTTCTGCCCAAGTTGTTATCAGAAGCAGGAGTATTGAATGCTTTGCTTTTGTTGGGAGGTGGGACAGAACACTACATTCAGGAAGAGTGACACTATCATTTGGGAAGTGTCAGTTGTACCCATTGTTAGTGATTTTATGAGTATAAACTGACTGAAAAACTTACATTTTTATCAGCATTATGGTCTTATAAATGCAGTTCTTTTAATGACTCCTATTGTAGACCTTTGGTACAACTGAATGCCACATTTTACAGTATGAAATAATCATCTCCAACATACAGTGAAATCATACTGGGGAGAACACACATCATTTCCAAAGGAAGTGGGTTCATTTCTCCGGTGAGAAAAATGAGGCACAGAGCTTGCTGGAGAGCTAGCTAGGCCTGACATTCAAAGACAGCCCTATGTGAACTTGACTTCCTTGTTCTTTCCACCCCAAGAGGCTGCTTCTCAGTCTGAGATCTGGGGACATTTGCTTCCTCACATGGCATTGTGTCATGAATATGCCTCCTGAGCCCCAAGATAGACAGTAGCCAAACTGGAATTAAAGGGCTTGTGATCTAGGTGGGATTAAAAATCTATAAAAACTTTCAAAATATGTCTTCTTTGCTTGTTTTGCCTACCAGTGACTCCCATTCATTTAAGGTAACTCTTTTCCAAGTTGCATCATTGTGAGGAGAAAGGAACATAGTTCTGAAGGGGGAAATGAGAATGATTCAAAGCTATGAAATTTGGAGTGATGCTGGAAAGATTTTTTTTTCTCCTGAGTTATGAGAATATATATGTATTTTCCAATAGGAAAAAAATATCAGAAGTACAATAACTTTAGATAACAAGAAAGCTGGTTTGTGTGTACATCAGATCCTCACAGGTGAGCTATGCACCAAGGATGCAAAAGACAACAGACAAAGAGAAATGGCAGCTCAGTGTAGATGAGTATAGAAAGGAAGAAAGCCTCTGGGCACTAGGAGGCACCCTGGGCCGCCACTCTTCTCTGCTTTTCCCCAAGTGACCTGCACCTTGGACTTTGTCTTCATTGCTCTCTGTTTTCTCAGAGGTAACACGGCAAAGATGAATGCAAAGACCGTGAAGCCTGTCTTCTCCAAGTGCACACCATTTCCCCGCACTGCCCAGAGTTCACTGCCGTAAGAACATATGAGTTCTAAATTGTTATGTACTTTTCATAAAAAGAAATTGCTCAAGCTTGTACTTTTTGGCACAAAATATGCTCATTATTTAAAAAAATATTATCTCTTAATGCACAGAGTTCTCAAGCACAGACACTAACTGGAGTCACCACATAGAATTAATAGAAAATATATATGAGAAGATGTTATTTAATAAACCCCGAAGTCCATAATTCTAATGATTCAAACCAACTTCAGTTTTCCACTAATGAGAAGCCAAACTCTCAGCTGTTCTCCGTTTATCTGTGCCCCCCTCCCCCACCGCTGGCACTGTGCAGCGATGGCCGATGTGCACCCCCCACCCCCACTACGTCTGCAGACAGTCTTTTGAGGCAATGGTGGGCATGGTGATTCTTGGAGGAGGGATTCCCTGGAGGACTTGAGTGAAGCATGGACACTGACAGGAAGGAACATGCTCTGTTCACTTTGCATCCATTTACAAATGCCTTTCTGGTCGGTAGGCTCTCAAACTTTGGTTTGTCTGGGAAATGCTCATGGTCCAAGCTATTGTTGTGGAATGATTAAAGCAATTTCATTGTGTGTGTGTGTGTGTGTGTGTGTGTGTGTGTGTGTGTTTTGTGTGCATGAGGGTACAGGTGTGTCTTTCCCATGCATACATATGTGACTGCTGTATATAGACTAGGAAGGACCCTCCCTCAATGTGTGTAGCACCTTCCAGCCCAGATAAAGAGAAGCCCTAGAAAAGCAGCAGCCTGTGCACACCCTCCCTTCTTGCTCTCCACATCAGTCTATCTGTGTTGCTGTGATCCTCTACTGACATCCGACTCCAGATGCTTCAGTCGTTCAGTGGGGACACAATGCCAGTGACTCTTGGGACAACTTTCAGGGCTAGATTCAGATAGTTGAAGCTCCTGGTTTCTGGAACTGAGAAAGTACTAGGTTTTACAAGGTTCTCACTTTTCCTCTCCTCCTCTAGGTTGTATGTCATGTGCTCTTTGCCTGTTTGATCTATAGCCCTATGATGCATAGAAGACCCCATGGCTAATTTTAGGAAGGAGGGAGGAAGAGGGAAAGAGGGAAAGAAGGAAAAAAAGAGGATGGAAGGAAAGAAGGAAGAGGGAAGGAGGAATGGATAGAAAAAGGTAGAAGGAAGGAAGGAAGGAAAGAAGGAAGGAAGGAAGCAAGCAAACCAGTTGTTTTCCATCCTCTCTCTTACCTACTAGGCAGGACTCTGATCTCTGACTTGCTCATGAAGTATCTTCTCCTCCCCATCTCCAAGCAGCATTCTCTCAGCTCTTTGTGAGGCAACGCTGGGGAAGACAGAAAACCAGCTCCATGTTCAGTGGCGTGAAGGGCTAACCCTTAGCATGAGAAGGAAGCAGACACAACCACAAGAAGTTTTTGTTGAGACCCAACAGGTGGGTCTGTGGGTCTAAAAAACATCAGTTCAATCTGTGATTCCTGTGGTTTGAATATGGAATTTACTTCTTAGGCTCCTGTGTTTGAACACTTGGTCCTTAGCTGGTGAAGGTTGTGAAATGTTTAGGAGGTGGAGCTTTGCTGGAGGACATGGGTAACTGAAGATAGGCCTTGAGGATTTATAGCCCAGCCCTGCTTTCTGTTCATTCTCTGCTTCCTGGCTTTGGATGCAATGTGGCTAGCCAGCTTCCTGCTCCTGCTGCCATTCCTTCCCTGCCATGATGGACTGTGCTCTCTGGAACTATAAGCCAGAAGCTTACTAAGCTGATCCTTGACAAGTCACATGGCAACAAGTAAAATAAGTAATAATACTCATTTATTTCAGGGACATATCCAAATGTGTGACCTCCTGCCAGGTACATAATATGTGCTCAATAAATGTGTGCTGAGGGCTGGAGAGATGGCTTAGTGGTTAAGCGCTTGCCTGTGAAGCCTAAGGACCCTGGTTCAAGGCTCAGTTCCCCAGGTCCCACGTTAGCCAGATGCACAAGGGGGCGCACGCGTCTGGAGTTCGTTTGCAGAGGCTGGAAGCCCTGGCGCGCCCATTCTCTCTCTCTCCCTCTATCTGTCTTTCTCTCTGTGACTGTCACTCTCAAATAAATAAATAAATAAATAAATAAATAAATAAATAAATTAAATAAATAAATAAATAAATAAATGTGTGCTGAGTAATAAATGATGGGAGCCATTTGGGAGTTGTTTTTTGTTTGCTGATTTCTGCCCCTTTATCCATGATTTAATCTGTGCTCACCCTCACTTCAGTCATTCATTTCTTCATGGAGTGTTCTTACCTCCTCATGGTCTATGGATGTAGCCAATCATATTGAATGTTATATTTCTTTCCTCTTTAAAGAGATGCATACTTGTATCTTTTGATTCATGATACATTTCAGATTCAGTCAGCCATACCCTTCTGGAGGCCCTGGTTACTGCAACTAAAAGCCCCTGGGGTAGCACAAGGGTTTTCTTGTAAAGATACTGCTATTAGGCATCTGCTGGAAAGCCCCCTCGTCTTTAGCTCAATTCAACAAGTTTCCATTGAATGCCCAGTGCTAAAAGTCTTAAATGGAAGTCATTCCTGACTCCTTCTATTTTAACTGTCAAAATCACAGACTGTATTATTTCTGACTGAAAACCCACCAGCAGCTCCTGCCAACTGCTCCTTTTCTCCATCCCGGGTGGGCTCTGGTGATGCCAGTGCCAATGAGGATCTATATTGTGAGTGGGTATTATTTATGAGAAAATCAGGTGGCATATAAAAGAATAATTGCCCTCAAATGTATAATTTTTATAATGGGAGCTCCTCTATGAGATGGTATTTGAAGGGAGGTCTAACTGCTAATTCCTGGTGTTAAACATAACTCTGAGGAGTGTTTCATGAACCAGCTCTCTGACTGTCATTTCTTCATGTGGACTAGAGGAAGGAATGGGACAGAAATAAAATTTCATGGAGTCTTTACACAGGGCCAGACCTGTGGTTCCCCTGACATTGGTTTCGCCTCCTAACACTCAAGAGTTACATGGAATTACCCTCATTACAAGAGGGCATAGATATTCCCAGGACATCAATAACTTCTCATCTGGGTGATGCCTGCCTCTGAGCTTTGTAGAGAATATACATGGTCTCTAACCTTTGCTGATATGTCCTGTGTGTGTGTGTGTGTGTGTGTGTGTGTGTGTGTGTGTGTGTGTGTGCGTGCGCGCACGTGCACACACACACGTGCACATGCATGTGCCTTGCGTGGTGTTTGTGTGTATATATGTGAGGGTGCATGTGTATGCAGGTGGACATGCACACCTTCCTCGGGTTTCTGTTAAAATGTCCTGTGTTACTTAGACCATCCAGTGTAATTTCACTCTGAAACCCAGGAATGTTTGGAGGATTTGTGTCATGATGCACTGAGGATCATTTACAAAACCCGTAAATCCAAAACTGATGTAATCAGTACTAGGTCCAGGCTATTTCTGAATGGCTAGAACTCTTCCTTGAACTCTGATGAAAACTGAGGCATGACCCAGGGTGAGGATGCTCTGTCTTTACAAGGCTAGCTAAAGAGAGTTGTGGAAAAGACAGATGCTACCTGGATTATGGATCCATCAGACCAGGTTTAAATCCTGGGTCCTGCCAATAGAGTATCTCCCCTTGTATGAAATCATGAATGGTATCAAAACCCCATGATATATATCTAAGGTAAAGTTAAATTTATAAATTAGACAAAGCTTGTGATCAATAGAAACTAACAATAAGACTATAACAATATAATAAACATTATTTGAACTTACAAATTATTTACTTCAGAAATTATTTACTTCCATTTAATATTCTCAGGGTGTAGTTGACTAGGGAACAACTGAATCTATGAAAAGCAATAATATGGAAAAGGATGGGAGAATTACTGGTTAATTTCAGGCCAGTTAATCTATTCTGATTTCCTTTCTCTCAGGTCTTCATAATGATTAAATCAGACAGTGCCTAATGCTGAACACAGTGGCAGTGGCCACATACAGTAATAGCAATAGACCTCATTATTATCTTTACTATGCATAGTTATCCAATAATTTTCAATAGTTCTGTTAAATTCCACCACCAAACCCTTTGCTTCACAATGCAAAATGTGAGATATATTTTGGCTGTAAATTAACATATTCTATTTTGAATGTGACCTGTCCTCTGCAGGCTTGTGTGTTTGAACACGTGGTCCCTGGCTGACAGTGCTGTTTTGGGGAAGGAGGGTTGTGTGACTTGTGAGGTGGGGTCTGACTGGTGGAGGTGGATCACTTGGGATGGGCCATACAGGTAGTGCCCACTTCTGGTTCTGTTTGTGCTCTCTGCTTCCTGGTGGATCTTCCACCATATCTTCCTGCCTCCCTAGAGCCATACCACCATGTCTCCTCTATTATGGTAGACTGTGCCCTCTGTGGCAATGAGCCAAAATAGATTTCACCTCCCTTTAGTTGCTTTTATCAGGCACTTTGTTGTAACAGTGATAAAATTAACTCATACATCCCACTGTGCCCAATAGAGTTTAAAAAATATGTTGTGCCATACCTATAGGAAAGTCGACTTTTTTAGTGCTCATCTGCATATTCACCATCTAGACTCAACCAGTCATGTCTAATCGCCCTACTTTACCACTTCTTTGTCCACTCATTACTTTCACTGGCATGTTCTCAGTTTGACACATTGCAAATATCACACCTTGGTATAATTCCCCCTAAGTAGTTCACCATACATGTTATTAAGCAGACTTCAATATTTACATATTTTTCTTCTTTTTGTGTATGTATGTGTGCATAGGTGTGTATGTGTGCTCATATGCATGTGAGGGTTTGTGTAGGGGGTGCATATGTAGAAGCCAGGGGTTGACTTGATTGTCTTCCTTGACCACTGTCCACTGTCTACTGTGTTTACTGAGGCCCAGAGCTTCCAGATTCAGCTTGTCACAGGGACCTGCTTTCTCTGCCTGCTGAGTGCATGACACACTCACCTGACATTTGCATGGGTATCAGGAATGCAAACTATGGTCCTCATGCTTGTGTGAAAGAGCTTTATCAACAGGGCCATCTGCCTAGTAATCATGCATTTTTGAATTTTATTTTATTTTATTTTTTATTTAATTTATTAGTTTTCTTTTCAGCAAATACAGGCAGTTTGGTACCATTGTTTAGGCTTATCCATGATCTACCCCCTCCCATTGCACCCTCCTTGTTGATGTAAATGGGTCGTGCATGGAGGAGTTAGTCCACAGTTATTGGTATGATAAATGTCTCTGCATATCATGACCCAACATGTGACTCTGACATTCTTTCCACCCCCTCTAACGAAAAATTTCCTTGGTCTGCTTCAATGCTGCAGTGTTGGGGGCCTCTGAGGCTCTGGCTCTCTGATTTGGTAGGAGTTGATTTTTCTCTGTGTTGGTCTCCTTCCCCTTTGTGCTGGTATCCAGTTCATCAGGAAAACATCACCCTTGCTTATTTTGCCAATTGTCCTTAGTTTCAGTTGGGCCCCTTTTGAGGTATGTTGGGGCAGTTCTCTCCTTAGGATCTGCATCTATCTGAAAAAGAGAAGCAGATTCTCTAATGCAGAGTAGGTTAGCACCCGGAAAATTGAGATAACACTTTTTTGATAGAGAATTTGATAGGTGTAGGCCCTCTTGTACCCCATGATTGATGGTAGCTTGATATTGGAGAGTGGGCTTATGTTTGGGTATGGTTCTGACTTGCTTCCCAGCTACAGCTATGGGTCTCGTACCCCTCAGGGGATCAGTTAGCCAAATCAAGAGCAGTTGGTTCCCCACCATGGCTGTGTGCCACTATTGCACTTGTGTGGGCATCACATCAGGTTATTTGTTGCTAATTAAGTTAGACAATGAGTTGCTTGGACAGATATTGCTCATTTCCTCCAGTCGCCCATGTAGCACCTTTTGGCACTAGACATGCTGACTGTCTGGGGACTGACTCTCTCCTGGCTTCCAGCCATGCCATTCCATTTTACGTGTCAGTTGCGTATGGAGTCTTCAGCAATAGGGTCTTACCACTGGCCTTTGGTGGGTCATCAAGTACTCTGACAGAAGTCTGTCATTGTTTTGGGAAACCTTGTAGGTTTCTCTGATCAAAAGCTCATTGTGGATGGTAGCCCCAAGCTGGTAGTGGGGGTTACAGGTCAGTGTCCACTAAGAAATTGAGGAAAAACATAACTAATATACAAGAGTTAGAGAGGAGAGGGGCGGGGAGATGGGGAGAGGGAGGGAGGGAAGATGTAGAAGATTTAAGTTAGTCTTGATCCTACCCTCTCCAGTGTCATGTGGTTCAGGTGTTTCCTGTAAGGGTCTAGTGAAGGTTCAGCCATTTGGTCTGTCTTTTAGGAAGTAGAATTTTATGGTACCATTGCCATTTGGGTCCAGATTACTATTTTCCACCCTTCGATGCCCTCCCCTCCCTCCCCATCCATCCTATTGTCTAGTCCATGAGGTGCTTTCTGGGTATGTAAGGTATCTTGGGTAGATTCAGGTTAGGTGTTGTAGATGAGTGAGACTATGTACTGATTTTCTTACCCATTTTTGAATTTTAACAAATGTGCAAACCTAGGCAGTAGCCCAGACTCTTGTCAAGACCAAGTATATTTCTATTATATCAGAACTTTTCCCCAGGACTTTTCCCTGCATATTCCTTCTTTCATATTCCAAATGTAGCCACCACAATGAAAATCCTCTGTTTTAGAACTCTGCATCCTGTCATCACAGCACATGCTCTTTTGTGTAGTGTCTCCTTCACTCAAGATTACATTCTACATTTCATTCACATCGTTGAACCAACAATCCTCCTGAACTACTAAAAAGGAAATGTCTGTTGTGCTTACATGATATTTATATCATGTTTTCCTGACAACAGAATTAAAACTCCCTCAGCCAGCTACACTGTGTGCCCCCTGTGCCTGATCTTTCATGTCCCCAGCTCAGGGATTCTGCCTGTACTTCTCCCCGCTACACTCTTGTCTTTACCTGCTTTGTATCCTGTCCTTTCTCCAGGGATCAGCCTGTGTGATCTCATCTTCCTGTGTCTATTTGAGCACTCTCTGTGGAGTGCTGTGCCGCCATTCCCCTCATTGGGGATTGTAGTAGTAATCAGTTTCACATTGATGGGAGGAGCATCCAATAAGACACAGTTTTATTTGAGGAAGGAATTTATTTCAAGCTTACAGAGGAAGTTCTATCAATGGCAGGAGAAGCTGGCTCCCTTTCATACAGTCAAGCAGAGAGAGAAACCACCATCAGCCAGCAAACACCAAAAAGCAGCAAGTACAGAATCCACCAGAGCTTAGACCTCTCTACATACCTTTGGGCTGAAATTCAGATCAGCCACCAGTGAAAACTCCTCCAGCCAGTTTGCTGGAGACCCATGTTAAAAGCTTGAGTAAAATACCTCAGTCTGTGGGAGACATCCCTTCAAATGACCACAGGGATGTTGCTGTTGGAGTCTATTTCTGGCCACTGTCTGAGGAGGGTGGGGCACTAGTACTGAGGACTCATGTTCTGTCTTAGATTCCCAAGAGATGCCTTGCCAAAGCCACCCATCACCTATGAAGTTCAAAGAAATAAACCTTGAGTGATGACCTCCAGACCCCTGAATGAAAGAGCAAAGAGTGACAAAATATGAAGGGTTAAGATGAGAGTCAGGGGGCTGGAGAGATGGCTTAACTGCTAAGGCATTTGCCTGCAAAGTCAAAGGATCCTGGTTTGATTCTCCAGGACGCACCCAAGACAGATGCACAAGGGTGTGCATACATCTGGAGTTCATTTGCAATAGCTGGAGGTCCTGGTGAACTCTCTCTCTCTCTCTCTCTCTCTCTCTCTCCCTCCCTATTTCTCAAATAAATAAATAAATATATTTTAAAAAGATTAGAGTCAAGAGGAGGAGGATGAAATACAGAAGGAAGCTGTCAGGAATTATTACTCTCCTGTGTCAATAGCCTGCACGCAAAGTAAATAGATTGATGTTCTTCTTGGCTGGTGGGAATGCCACGCATTTATGTACATATGTTTCATTTTCTCAACTACATTGCAATTTAGTATCTTACTATTGACAGGGACAAAGTTTCCTAAGGTGTTTGTTTATTCTGTTCCCTTCAGTGTTCTGCTTGTGGGAGACACTGATAGATACTTGCTAATTGCCAGCAGCTCCTCTCACCTGGACAATCATTGTAGCAATTAGTTTTATTGATATTTTGAGACTGGACTTACTGTGTATTTGACTGAATTGACCATTTCTACCTTTGCAGCAGTTGTCTCTGTCAATTTGCCCTTCCCAAAGAACTGGAGAATGGGTGATGGAGACTTTTTATTTCTTTGCCATTTTGCTACCATAACATGGGGAGACTCAGCTCCTAATATTCATAGGAGGTATTTACTTTTAATTTTTTGTGTATGTGCTTGTACACTTGTGTATGAAAAGTGTAGAGGTTGCAGAACAGCTTAAAGTATAATGCCTTGGAAACACAATTCACCTCATTTTGAGACAAGGTCACTCAGTGGCTTTGTGATTGCCAAGTAGGGCCAGAGAGATGGCTTCGCCATTAAGGTATGTGCCCATGTAACCAATGATCACAGGTTCGATTCCCCGGTACCCACAAAAACTAGATGCACAAAGCGGTACATGTGTCTGGAGTTTCTCTGCAGTGGCTAGAGACTTTAGCATGCCCATTCTCTCTATATATATCTTTACCCCCTCTCTTTAATGAATAAATAAAAATAATCTTAAAAAAGAGATTGTCAAGTAGGCCAAGTGAGCTATAGGAATTAGCTTGTCTCTGTCCTCAGCTACCACACATAGCATTTCATGGGTTCTAGGGAGAATATTCAAGTCCCCATGTTTGCATGGCAAGTACTCTGTCAACTGAGCTATCTCCACAATACAGGAGGTAATTCTTATGTCTTCACAATGGGAAATAATACTGCTATCTTTCAGGTTCCTCATCCCCACATTAAAGTCCTTGGTGACTGGAGGGCTAGGTGTGGCTTCTCACCAGATTTCTAGCTTAGTGGGTTATTTGTAGTCAGTAACATTGCCACTGGAAGGGTTTTAGGCACAGTTGTTGAACATTGATGCACATTTTCTAATCCAGCAGCCTATCGTCAGCTAAACTGCTCTGTCTCAGTCCAAGAAAGTCCACACCATCATTATTTTGTATTTTGCAAACATTTCAAAGGAAACTTGAAGGTCTATCACTTTCTCATAAGGGCTAGGTACAAACATTCAAGAGTGATTGTTGTAATACTATCTCTATGATTGAACAGACAGCTAGAGAAATTGAGATGGAATATCATGTTCAGAAACATCATTAGCAGGTTTCTATTTTGGTGAGGTCTAATCTATTGTAGGGTCATCATGTTGCCTTCATTGAGTCTGACCATTTTACATCATTTAGATTGAAATAGACCCATCATGTCACAGGCAAATGGCTTTATCATATTTAATTAACCCAACACCATGTAATAATCTCCTTGGTAATTATCCCCTACCAGGGTTTGAAAGCATGCTGCAACAAATAAATCATCAAAGTTGCAGTTAGACTTAAACTGTTATTTGATGCCATGGAAAAGGAATATTGACAAGTTACCATGCAATGCTAATTATACTAAGGAACGTAAATGGCTTCATCAAAACAAGAAAGAGCCAGATGGCAGGTTTTATATACTGTATGTTCTTATGTTAAGAAATAGGGTATTAAAAAGTCATTGTGCCCTCTGAATCAACAGTAGAGGAGGCAAAGGAAGATACCCGTCTCTTGGTAGATGGTGACCTAAACCTACAATCACAGAAACTGTCTGGAATGGTGACATTATAGTCTTCCCTAGCATCATTTCCTTCCCAATGGTGCTGTGCCCCCCACCCTCAAAGTGTGTGTGTGTGTGTGTGTGTATAAACGTGAGCAGGCATGACTTCCATTTGAGAGAAGACATGTAGTATTTGTCTTTCTTTACACCTACACATTTCTCTATCTTGTTCTCCATTGCCCTCTCTGTATAGACATCTTCCTTCTTCTCCCAATACTCCCCTTATACTTTCATGATATGTGTGTGTTTTAAAAATCTATATTCTATTTATGAAAAAATATATTTGACTTTAGACAAATATTCATTGGTAATGGCTAAAATTTACATCTCATAGTGCCACCCTGAATATAGATGAGTGAGTATTGCTAGGATAAATGTGACTTTTCCCCTGTGATAGTAGGTGATGGACGGGAAGAGGAATGACATGTTCCATGGTGCCCTAGCCTCTCCTTCTTGCTTACCAATGAGGATGTGTATAACTGGTATCATAGATTCAATGTGATCATGACTCGTGTTGTTGATGGTCTAGGTGGAGGTCATATGATGGCTTCTATAAAGGATGATATTACATGAGTGCTCATTTTACCATGTTTTTTTGTAGAGTCAGCTGATCCCCTATCCCTGTCAAAAACATGGAGACAGAATAGTGAAGTACTTCAAGCAGGCTCAGAGAGTTCAAGGAAATTTCCAGAGTTTTTCAGTTTATATCATGTATTAGTTACTTTTCTCATCGCTGTGGTGAAATAACTGACAGATGGAAGGGAGGGCTTATCTTGCTCACAGTTTGAGGACAGAGTTCATCATTGTGGGGCGTCATGACAATAGGAGCCCGAGGTAGATGGCCAAATCCAACCCCTGGACGAGAAGCAGGGAGAGATGATTGCTACTGCTCAGCTTGCTTATGCCTTCTTATCCAGTCAGAGACCCCAGCCTCTCACATGCAGGGTAGATTTTCTACCTCAGTCAACCCAGTCTAGAAACACTCATAGACACCCTCAGTGGTGCATCTCCTAGATCATTGTAGATCTAGACAATCTGAGTCAATTAACTATCACATGCCAGAAGCAGCCTTTGCATATAAACTGTTAAGCACTCTTTTCCCAAAAGGTAGCACTGTGAAGAGGAGTTGTGTGTACCGTCACACTAGTGAAGCCTCCAGCTAGCTCTAGGAGGAAACTGGATGAGTCTGGGAAGGACAGCGGCATACAAGGACATGACTATTCTGGCTCATTCCTCCAGAGAGACTAGAGCTGGGTGCAGGTACATTTCATAGTTGATCTCAACAGGAGCTAGGGAACACGTGTACCCACACATTTGAAATTTCTAGCTCTTGGTTAAGGGCTTTTTGGAATTTCGGAAGGAGGTATCCATTCCCAAACACTCCTGTACTTCTTGGGTACAGAAAAGCAAACCCAGGCAGCCTCCGTTCAGTTTTTCTAAAATAGAGACACAGATACCCTTAGTGTGTTGGGGTAGCTAGTAATGGCTTATGAGTGCTGGGTGAAAATTATTGGGAATTTTGTGAGCTGGATGATCTGACATAGATATCATGCAATCAGGCATAGTAGGAGTATTTACACCATGGAAACTGGCCAGTGCTCTAAAGTAGGACTTCCTCCTGCTAAACAGAGAGGAAAGTTAAATATTTACCAGCCTACCACTGCAGGTGCTGGCTTCCAGGAACAAAAGCACACTGGTATACCATAAGCAGCAAAATGGCAAAGAGATTCAAGGAGATGGGCTGTGGATGAGGTGTAAAGCACTTGTGGCAACGTTAATGTATATTGGCTATGAATGTAACAGGAAGCCTGGGCTCGGCCATCTGCACAGGTGAGGCAGGGAGAAAGAAAAACAATAGAAGGAAAGCCTGCTGGATGTTAGAGCAGAGTCGTTGAACCTGAGGTGGACTGGGTATGAGAAATGCTCAGGTGATAAACCTAGGGAATCCTCAGATGCTAACAGCAACTAAGCCATTGGACACTTGGTGCCAGGAATGGAGAGAGCTGCTACACTTCACAGGAAGTGGGTGTCACTATCATTATCACAATCGCCATCTCCACTGTAATCACTGTCTTTGCCATCCCTCTTTTACACATGATGGGACTGAGGCTTTCAAGAGGGGAATGTGTAGAAGAGTTCAACTTTGAAGCCCTTAAGTCTGACTCCAAAGGTTACACTCTTAATAACTAAGCCAGAGCACCTTCCTTGCCCCACTTCTTTTTTTTTTTTTTTCCCATTGTTGTTTATTTGAGAGCAACAGACAGAGAGAAATAGGGGGAGAAAGAGAGAGAGAGAGAGAGAGAGAAAAATGGGCACGCCAGGGCTTCAAGCCACTGCAAACGAACTCCAGACGCGTGCGCCCCCTTGTGCATCTGGCTAATGTGGGTCCTGGGGAATCGAGCCTCGAACCAGGGTCCTTAGGCTTCACAGGCAAGCGCTTAACCACTAAGCCATCTCTCCAGCCCTTTGCCCCACTTCTTATGGACTGCATTCTTGTGATGGTTATAGGACACCACCGGTATGAGGTGAGGGTACCTAAATCATAATGTCGTTCTGGATTCTTTCAGGTAGCTGCCAGACAATAAGGCACATATAGGGTTGAGGAGATCTTGCCATGCAAGCATGAAGACCTTAGTTCAGATCCCCAGCACCCACATAAATGTAAAAAGCTGATCATGGAAGAATGGGCCTATAATCCCAGATCTGGGGAGGAGAAGACAGATCTTTGAGGCTCGCTGTCCAGGTAGTCTCAACAAATAGGTGAGCTCTGAATTCAGTGAGAAACCTTGTCCCAAAGTAAGGTATAGAGTGATTGAGGAAGACAACTGATGTCCATCTCTGGCCTCCATGTGCACATGTACACCTGGCACACATGCATACAAGTGCATAAAGGAAATGATGCAGAGGGGACACGGGAGCCCAGGATTGGTTTTGGTTGGCAAGGAATATTACTCTGCTTGCCTCACATGAGCACTCTGGGCAAGCCCCCTTGCTCTCAGAATCAGCTGAGGACAGGCAAAGCTGCAGAGACTCAGAAATGTGTCTGAATATGCTGAGCCAGCAAAATCCCTTATAGTCAGGCTGAGTAAATGTTTGTGACTGTGGAGGTGAGCATCTCTTTTCTCTTTGTGGTCTTTCTTGACCGTACACCCCTGCTGTGTGCAAGTTCCATTTTATTTCTTTAGTTTGCTCACTTGGACTGATGTAGTGGTCAGCAGACAGGATGGACAGGAGGTCAAGAAGGCTGCCACACCAGTTACATTCCTGAGCTCCATTCAAGACCTCCAGGAAGACCTATCAGTAGTCTTTCAGGGGAAGTAATAGGGAGCTTTGTCCCTGAAAGTGTCCTGTGATCAGGAGGCAGGTACTACTACGTACTTCAGGTACTTTACTCTGTGTCTATTCCCTAGCAGTCCAGAGTCTTCCAGCAGTCACAACTTTCCAGCATGCTTTGCCTTTTCTTCTGTGTATGTATGTGTGTTTGCAGGTATGTGTCTCCACTATCCATCGTGAGGAATGTCAGTCCCAGTTACCCAGTTTTTCTCTCAGTGGCTAAATTTTTTCATGGTCACCTGTGGTCTAATCATCGTTCTATTTTATTATCATTAGTATTGCTAAACTCTTTGCTTAATTTATTGTTTAATCTTCATCATAGGAAGGTTTGTGTAGGAAAAGCTTAGCCCGGGTAGGCCTCAGTAAAATCTCTAGTATTAGGTGCCCACTGGGGGTCATGGAGCATGTCCCCTAGAGAAGAAAGTGACTACTGTCACAGAGCTGAGGCACACTGAAAGTACAACCTTCCTCATGTTGCCAACATTGTCTCTGTCTTCTGCTTAAATCACCCATGCATATTACTTTTTGCTTCATACCCCAATGACTCAGTGGTGTTGTCTCTCTTCATCCCCAGTATTTGTTCAGCTAGAGGCATCAAATCACTTATATGGAGCAAAAAGATCTCTCCCCAAAATCTTACCTGTCTGAAGAATTGAACCATGGCCTGATACCCCTCTTTCAAAGACTCAAACATCTTAGTTTGATAATCCCAGCATAATATCCAAGCTTTCATGGGCTAGAATATTTCATTTTCTTTCATGTAACTTTGTGTTGTCTTTTTTTGATCTGTGAAGCAGAATCCAAATTTTTCCCTAAATTCTTAGTGGAGAGGGCATTTTCATGGGGTTGCTGAGGAAGCTCACATGTTCTATAAAAGTAAAGGTTGATCTTTGATCTTTGAAGGAATCTTGAGATGGAGAGGTTTATGTTTATTTTGATGCAAAGTTTGTCTATGACCTTGTAGCTTCTTTTTTGGAATGACCACTGAAATCTCATCTATGCCTCTACCTCTGTTTCTCTCTCTCTCCACATGCACCCACACAAACTTTCTTTTTAAAAGACGGGATCATTACAGAGTTAGTTATCACTGTTAGGGAGGCATTTAATGCTTTATTAATTATTTCTATTGTATTTAGATACTTTTTATTTATTTATATTCACATGGGTGATGGGAGAGAGAGAGAGAAAGAGACAAAGAAAGGAGGAGAGGAAAGGAGAGAATGGGCACACCAGGGCCTCCTGCTACTGCTAATGAACTAACTGCAGATACATGTCATTTTATGCATCTGTATATGTGTACTGGGGAATAGAACCTGGGCCATCTGGCTTTGCAAGCAAGTGCCTTTAACCACTGAGCAATCTTTCCAGCCTCTGTTTATTTCCAAAATGAATGGATTTGAATTGAAACCTATCCAAGATTGTCAATTTATTTTTGCTTTACAAATATTTCCTATGATTTCTACCACAAATATTTAAATTGTGTCTTTTCTATTTTTCAAAACATAATACACTTTGAAAGTTTATTTAAGCTGGGTGTGATGGTTCACATCTTTAATTCAGCGCTGGGGAGGCAGAGGTAGGAGGATTGCCATGAGTTCGAGGCCACCCTGAGAATACAGAGTGAATTCCAGGTCAGCTTGAGCTAGAGTGAGACCCTACCTCGAACCCCCCCAAAATTATTTAATATAGCTTGATGCTAAGTACTACCACCTTTATGATTTAGGCAGAATAACAATAAAAGCAATTTAAAATTTGAAAGGAAAGAAATTAATCAAAATACTCTCAATTTACCACAATAATTTTTATTGATGTCGATTGAACCACATTTTAACATTAAGCCATTTGTAGCTCTTTTTTTCCCTAATATATCATATAGATTTACACATGGTCATTACCATTTTTAAATTTTATTTATTTATTTATTTATTTGAGAGCGACAGACACAGAGAGAAAGACATATAGAGGGAGAGAGAGAGAATGGGCGCGCCAGGGCTTCCAGCCTCTGCAAACGAACTCAAGACGCGTGCGCCCCCTTGTGCATCTGGCTAACATGGGACCTGGGGAACCGAGCCTCGAACCGGGGTCCTTAGGCTTCACAGGCAAGCGCTTAACTGCTAAGCCACCTCTCCAGCCCTCATTACCATTTTTAATTTCTCTAAGTGTGATGAATTTTCCTCATTTTGAATATTTAAATCTGTTTCCTAGGTCTTATTGCTTGCTTTTTAAATTTAATTGTTTATTTGTAATAATAGTTATATAAGTAATACATATTTAATATGTTTTATTATTTTATTTAAAGTATAAAACGTCATTGGTTAGCTTACTATGGCATTATCATACATAGAGAGCTGTCATTATTACAAAATATTTACATCACACAGTGATAGAACCCAAATATAATCAGACAAAATGCAGCAGACACTACTAATGCTTTCCATAGTGAGGCTGGAGTATGCTTGCTCTTTCATCATGAAGTTTTCAATACAAACATAGCTCTGAGAAAAGAAAGTGATCAGGAGTCAGCCCAGGAGGTACAGTGTGTATCAATCCATTTCAGTTACAATTGAGATCCCAGTAAGTGGAGAGAATGGCTACATTTTGTAAGAGAGACAAAGAAAATCTTGCTAGAAAGTCAGTCAGGCTCCAATCACCAGCCGAACTTACATCATTATTTAATGTAATAAATGCATAAAATGAATTTATACTGTTCTATGTACTTGGAAAATTTAATCTCCAAGAGGTCTGTGCTATCCTCCCCTCATCATTTTATAGGTGAGGAAACTGTTATAGTTACCTTCTTGTTCTTGGAACAAAGCACCCAACCAAAAGCAGCTGATGGGGAAAGTATTTATTTTGGCTTAGAGTCTTTAGGGGGAGCTTGATGGCAGTGGACAGCGTGGCCTGAGCAGAGGTGGACATCACCTCTACCGCAGCAGGAAAGTGAGCCAAACTCTAGCAAGGGGAAGCTGGGCTATAACACCACTAAGCCTGCCCCCTACAATACACCTCCAGCAAGGCCCCACCTCCTGAAGTTCCATCAGCTAGGGACCAAGAATTCAAAACAAATGATTCTATGGGGGGGGGGGGGCATCTGATTTAAACCACAATAGAAGCCAAGGTTCAGGGAAGTAGAGGGGTGCACCTAAGGTCATCCAGCCAGTAGAGACAGTCTTCCCTCAGACTATGGTTTCTAAGACAGTCCTTTGCTGCTTCACATACCTGAGGACCCAGGAGATAGCAAAGGCCATGGAGAATCCCTCTGCAGCTCCATAGTGGGTGTCACATCAGGACTGTGGTACCGCAGCAACAGTGGCCTGGTGGCCTGCAAAAAGAAAGTATTTTGATCCTTCAAGATAGGAGGAATGTGAAGCATTCTATTGTAGAAGCAGACTTGAGAATAGGCCCAGAAGGATGGCCAACAGCTCCAAAGACCAGGAGATGGCTGAGACAAAAAGAGAAAGGCAGCGGAGAAAGCCGAGAGAACCAGCGAGAGCCAGCGGAAGGATACGCTGTGCCTTGGCATGTGCTACGCAGAGTAGCCCTGCTCCACGAGTTCATCTTCTCCTTGTGCCACGGGAGCCAGATGGCTGGAGTTGTGTGAAGGGCATGTAATCCTGGGTCTGTCTGGGGTGGTGGTTGTGTATTCTAGGCACAGTAGAAGGTGAGTGCAGCAAAGGTAAGGCCATGGTTCTCGTCCTGCTTGGTTACCCGGCCTCCTCTGAGGGTCTCTGAGAATGGATCAATCCCCAAGGAGCCACAAGTATCTGCATATGTGTAGCATGCTGCGTCACCTTTCCTAGCAGGAATATGTTCAGGGGATGCTCTCTCTTCCTTTGGATACCAAGAGGAAACCCATCTGCTTCAGGTTTCAGGTGCACGGGAATATGAGCAGAGCAGAAAACTGTGATGTAAAACCAAACAAAAAGTCAAATTATACAGAACCTTGCTCCCTTTTCACTTATAGGAACAGGAAGCAGGGAAACGTCAGGACCGTATATGTAGGAGGGAAACTACCTTGGTCGCCCCAACAGAGTTGGTTTCTGTGGTGGGGGTGGGGGAGTGGAGTTGTCTCCTCATCAATCCTTCCCATACTTCCTGATAAAGGAGGTGGCAAGCAGGCTAGAAATGACTGCAAGGGGATAGGAGATGTAAATATTCAATCCTATCCGTCCCCAGCAGATACATGACACTGGTGGTGACCCATGCAGTGTGCCTTCTGCACATCTTCAGCCAGCTCTCCTCTACACCTGAGCTCACATATGACTAAATTGATTCCAGGTGACGCTGACATTTCATAATTATCACTATCTACAATTTTTGTCATATTCCATTGAATATTTTGATCATTTAAAATGGAGTAGCATGCCTAATAGTGGCCATTAGTTTAGCTCAAGGGAAAATTCATGGCATAATAAACTTACTTTAGATGTAAATTGTCAAAATTATAACTGGCATGATTGCTGCCTTCTGTTTTTTAATAATAATAAGAAAAAGCAGACTGACTTTACCTAACCTTATGGCTTTTCTCTCTCAAACTGGCTCGTTTTTCTGTTGTTACCTTTGAGGAGAAAAGACATCTATAACATGGTGGTAGTAATAAAAAATGTAATAACCCAACACACAAAAACAAGGGTTATGTTTCATTGTACATTTGACAGAAGCTGAATACTGAACATGCACTTGCTTTCTGACTAGATATGAACTGGACTGACAAAAGTATGATGGCTTTGTAACAAGGTCAGTTTTGGGGACCCTGCCCTCCCATCCTATTCTATAAAGAGGATGTTCTATGAGGATTGCTGAGAAGCCAGGAGGTTCTGGAATTGACTTCCTTATTTTCCTCTGGACCAGTTTCTGATTTATGCCTGTCCTCTGCAGCTTGCTGCTGGGTGCATTTTAAAGAATAAAGGATAAAAGAGGCAGTGCATAGAAGTAATGTTTTTGTAATATAATGAAACAGATTTGATTATTGCCAAGGCATTGATATCTGATTTCCACTGGGAAATATGCTCATTAGCCTATAGCCTGAAATTACAGCACTCTCTATATTCTCCCTTTAGGGATTGTAGGCAACATGGGTTCTTCCTACTGATTAGCTTGCTGGTGGCTCAGACTTTGTGAGCTTCCTGAAGGGATTAACAGTTGGATGTTATCTTAATGGACATAATCTATATTATTAATGCATACATTAGCACTCTGATAGCTGAGGTCATTATTCATCCACTTAGCTACCCATGTATCCATCTACAAATTTATCTAGCTATTAATCTACCCATTTATGTACTTACTCACCTTTCCATCTAGCCATATTCCATCATAAAACCCCTGGCTTATCTCTCATCCATCCATACATCCACCCACCCACTTACCCATCCAACCATCCACTCACCCGTTGACACACAATCCCATTTTTATCTGTGTATAAGTTGGTCAATCAATCATCTATCTATTATCTGTCTATCAGTATAGTTATCCATCCATCCACTTATTCACCTGCTCATCAATGCATTTATTGCCATTCATATATGCATGATGTTACCTTATATTCATTCATGCAATCACCCATCTTTAATAAAATTCAGTAAAACTGTAGTCATTGGTAACAGAGAGACACATGGATTACAAATATGCTGTCAAGGGGTTTATAATCTAGTACAATAGTAACAGATGAACTAAAACCTCTGCACAAGTGTATTGCATGCTAGTGTAGAAGACCATGCCAGGTACCTGTGACAATACTGGAGAAAGGAATTCCTCACTATACTGACCAAGCAAGCAGGAAACACATCGGTGGAACTTTAATTCTGTGTGGGGTCCATATGGGAGGGACCACTCCAGAGTCAAGAAAATCACTGCCATAGTTTGAGCAGATATTAATGTCCAGGTTCTAAGTCCTACCACCCAAACAGCACCAACATTCTGTTTGAGACAAATATCTACATTCAAAATAGGGCTCCCACAGAAAGTGTGGGGATACTATCAGGGTTCTGGACAGATGAAGGACACACTGAGGAAGGGATTCAGAGAGCCAATCCAAAGAACATTGATTCAGGATGGGCCTCAGACTCTGAATTAAGGAAAGAAAAAGAACAAGGATAAACAGCCAGGTGAATGAACAAATGAGTGATAGGTAGCTAACTTCATAGTAGCTGATAGATGAGAACACACAGTTGAATTTAGTCAGCATAGAAGCTTCACTCTGTACAGTGGCCGCACAAGAACCAAAGCAGCTCCTGCCTCCCTCTGCCTGGCTCCCAGGCTGGTGTCTGCAGGAGGGTGCCAGGAGCAGGCTAGCTTTCAGGTCCAAGTACCCAGCTTCCAGCTCTGCACTGCAGCCTGAGCATAGTATCCAGGCTTCTCTCAGGGGTCTCCAGGTCTCTGTTGAGACACAGAAGCTGTTACTGGGGGCAACCTACCTCCCAAACAAGAACATAGACTTTGTAGCATTTCCAGGTGTGTGGGCACCACATTGCCAAAAACTGCATTAGACTCACACTGTCTCCTCAGGCCTCTATAGAGCTCAAATAGATTGGAAGCCAAAGCTTGCTGACAACAGGTGTGGCTCAATGAGAGAAAACGTTCCCTTCCGTTACTATGGGGTTGGCATCCAAGGACATTTCCTGCGGAAAGCATGGGTTTCCAGAAGCATGGGAAAGCTTGCTCAGAGCCAGAAAGTTCTCCTTGCTTCTGTTTTAGGGCAAAAACCTCCAACAACATAAGCAGGTGCTCCTCTAAGAAACAGAGAACAGAGGTGTCACAGCCAGAGCAAAGCAGGCCAGGGAGGGGGCCCATGGCCTTGCAGCTCCAGCCAGCTGACTGATTAGGCTCCATAAGTGTGGTAAGCGGCTGCGTCGTCATTAACTCAGCTAGATTAACTCTCTCAGCAAAAGCTTGCATCCCTGCATGAGCCTGCCTTCCGCACAGCTTGAGGTAAAGAGATTGGGCTATGAGGACACAGAGAGGCAGGCTCCCAGACGTATCCTGGTCTTGAGATTACTGGATAGAAGCCCAAGGACAAAGAAAAGAACTTTTACTTATGGAAAAGTCTTCCCAGTAATTTTCCCCCCTCCTAGAACTGACTTAGGGGCACAAGTAAGTTGAACATTAAGCTAAATGGAATTGCTTTCTTGGTGAGACTCCTTGACCTCACATTGTTTTGGGAGTCTTTCCCTCCTAATTGAGAGGCCATTCATGGCAAGGCTTGGTGCAGTCTCACTTAGCATATGGAAGAAGAGGAGGGACTTTTTGAGGTAGCAGCAGACGTTTCACAGAGAAGCACAAAGCCATCAAGCTGTCTTCATAAAAACTGCACATGAGTTGGCAGAGAAATGAAATAAGTGGAGCTAGTAACAGTAAGGAAACAATGTTAATTTATTTGTAACATTATATATGGCAGAAATTCCATTTGTTTCTTATTCTTTCCCGATTGAAGGTTATTATATGTTCATGGAGGTGAGAGAGAGTGTGCTGGGAGGCTCACCCTTTCCCTTATCATTTTCCATGCCTATCTTAAATTCTAATGCATTAGTTTGGGTGAGTCAGTTTCTGGTACAACAAAGTCACTCTAATATTTCAATGTTTTCACAAAAGTTTATATCCTGCTAGGGCAACAATTCTGGGCAGTAGTTCAAGTCAGGCTTTTATTTTCACCCCATAAGTCATTTGGAAAATCAGACTTCTGGGTGGCTCTGACATTCAATACTTGGCATTCAAATTGACCCAGCACAACCATTTCCTGGGCAGCTAGGGTACAGATGTACCATGAAGTGGCACGTGCCAAAGGTTTTGTATGGCATCTGCCTGCCTAAAAGTGGTCTTAATATATATCTTTCCCACCACCTGGTCACATAACCACATCTGTCTGTGAGGAGTGCTGGGAAATGTAGTTTGGTTGTATGCCCAGGAATGAAGGTTTTGGTGGGAAGCTAGTGTTCTTCCCCACATCCTGCTTTCACGTTTCATCATTGTTATTTAAGACTCTCACCATTGTCCTGGGAATTGAAGATGAAGGTGTTAATAGCATACCCATGATCCTTATTTGCACAGTTAGAATCCAAGGAAGGGAAATGAAGTGCTAATGGCTAACTGTAAAATCCATTATAGTTTGATACTGACTATAACATAAAACTATAAGACACCTCAAGAGCTTATAACTCTCTAGGGCAAGGTGAAAGGGGAGCAGAAAATGCTACTGGACAGAAGTGACATTCAAGCTGGGGACATGAGTGAGACAGATTTAGCCAGGCAGAGATGTGACAGGGGGACATTGTAGACAGAGATCAGAATGTAGAAAGTCCTTTGGCAGAAAAGAAGTTTGAGCATTTCAATCACTATAAAAGGTAAAGGCTGGATGCACATGGCTAAGCCAGAGAGTCCTGAAAACTGGTAGTAGAGATTCTCTGGGTGAGGCGGAGTGATCTTCACAGGCTGAGAAAGGGTTAGAGGTAACCTTAACAGAAAGGACAGCCCTGACCACTTATGAGTTTAAGAAAGAATATCACAGTGTCATCTATGCTTAGATTAAATCCCTTCTAGTTCATGGAGTCACTGAGGTGGCTGGTTCAAAAATCCAGGAGAGAGATGAGGTTTGAACGAGGGACTGGCAGATGAAGTAGATGGAGTAAAGAAGGAGGCCTTACTGAGATTGTAGTTCCACGTCTGTGGGCTTAGGTATGCAGGAGAGAGAAAGAGAGAGGAGGTTGGGTGGGGGGGGGGATGAGAGAAAGAAAGGAAGAGTATAGGCAAGGAGGGCTTGACTGGTTTGTATTTTTTTTCTCTGTGGCATTAATGCATTTTTTAAAATTTCAAGCTTATTCAATAAAAGCTAGCTCTTTATTTTTTATTTTTTAATATTTTATTTATTTATTAATCTGAGCGAGAGGGAGAAAGAAAAAGGAGCAAAAGGGAGAGGCAGAGAGAAAGAGACAGAGAATGGGAGCTCTGGGGCCTTTAAAAGCTAGCTCTTTAAAATGAAAGTTTTGTGGGTATCAAGTTCCACCCCAGTCTTCACTTCTGTGGACTCTTATTAGCATGCATGATGTCAAGGTACACCTGATGTCCTCAGCAGGCAGTTCTAACTCCAGTGGAGAGAAGTACAAGATAAATCACTCAGAGTAAATGACTAATTAATCATGCTCTTCATTTTAATAACATATACTGTTTAGCTTAAGATTTGTCTGTCTGTAATCTTATATTCTATTCTAGAAATTCGATTATCAGTAAAACCACCCTTGAGCCCTAATTGAGGCCAATTTCTTTACTTTAGGAAACTAAGGAATTAAGAAACATTCCTATAACTGGAGTGGGATAAAGAGAGAAGCTTCTGCTGTTGTTTTGTTTTAGTGTTTGTATGTTTGTTTGTGAAAGATTCTTCTGCCTCAGCCTCCTGAGTGCTGTGAATATACCACTACACAGAGGTGATCCTTTATTTTTTACATCGTAAAAAGTATCATAGATAGTCAAGGATAATTTGTGGGGCAAAACTGACATACCTCACTGAAAATATATAAAATCACTTCTGAGATGTCGGTGAGCAGGGCTTGCTCATGATACATCTATGCCTCTCCAAGGGCGGTTGGGTATGGTCCATGAATACTCAGATACAAAGCATCCTTCACTTGTGCATGGCCTCAAAGATGTGTGAATCAGCAAAGTATGAACCACATGAGGATTCACAATTTCCAGTGACTCATAGCTATACTTATTTAGAATGGATAGGTCCATAAAATAAAATACAATCATTTATAAAGATCCCTTTTACCTTACATAACTCAAGAAACTCAGGGTCTTATTTCCAAAAGCTATTTTCTGTTTGGGTTGTTTTCAGGCTGGGCAAAGTGAATATTTGTTTGTGCCATAGTGACTATAGGACAAGGGATGAAGTGGGAGTGTGCTTTATACTTTTTAGTGTACGTGTGTGTGTGTGTGTACATGTTTATGTGTGTGAGTACAAGTGTGCATGTACCATGACACACATGTAGAAGGCAGAAAATGACTTCTAGTGTTGGTCCTCATATGCCACCTTGCTTGAGGTAGGCTCTCTCATTCTCATCAGTGTTCATCACTGTGTTTTTCAGGCTAATTTACCCATGAGCTTCTGGGAAATTTCCTTGTCTCTGGCTCCCTTTTTGTCCTTGGTACACTGAAAGTACAGATGCCCAACAGAGTATCTGGCTTTTACTTGGGTTCTAAGGATCTGAACTGAGTTATCCACACTTTTCCAAAAGGTGCTGTACTCACTGAGCCATCTCTATGGCTAGAAGTGCATCCCTTGTGCCCATTATAGATATGTCAGGATAATCGGAAAACTAGACCATGAAGCTTCAGCAACCGCCCTGCCACTTGTAGACAGAGTAATCAGTAGAAGCCTGTCATCTGCCCTTCACCCCAAAGAGTTCCATTTGTACCTTTCATTTGCACAATTTGAAGAAATATCTGAAAAGCCCCCATTTTTGAATGATAAGTTAGGATTATCTTGAGACAATGATCAAATGAAATCAGTTCATAAACACAAAGATATGTATACTCACACTAGAAGATATGCATGTAGGAGCCTCTCTCTCTCTCTCTCTCTCTCTCACACACACACACACACACACACACACACACACTCCACAAACTGTCTTCTTCACATCTCTCAGAATCTGTTCTCAAACTCTGAAGGCATGGTTTGGTCCAGCCTGGTCCACTCCAAGCAGGGACATAAGCCCTTTAGTGCCACACGTCTGCCCGAACCTCTAGCAGGTGCCCAGGATATGGCTGAGCTCAAGAGCCACACAAGCTTTCTATATGGCTCACAGTAACTCCTCCACAATGGCCTCACTTCCCCATCATGAACTTGGGTTTCTGCCTGTGCTTTGTATCCTCCAGTATCACTTGAAGGAGACCTTCTCTCCATCCATTCACAATCACTGGTCTTAACTCCCTAGCTTAGGGAATCAGACTGAATTAGTTCTTTGTACTATTAAGCAGAAGAGCACTTACATTTTCTGACATCTCTAATCTCAGAGCGCAGGGAATAGCACTGATATTTGCATGAAATTACCCCTCATTCTATCTATAGGTCTAGCTGCCAGCATTTGTGAATTTGGCTCAAGCCAACACATCTCACAGCTAATGTCTTCCTCTCCTGCCAGGTTCTTCCGAATGAGGTGCATTAAAGTGCCTTGTGACAAAGAGCCGGACGGATCCTGGGATGTGGAGCCCAGGTGATGTTATTTGCATCCAATTAAAGAAGCAGGAATCAGTGGCATTATTCACATGCACGACTCTAAAAGACTTTTGGCTCATTAAGCCTTTGGATCTGCTTTAGTAGGAGGATGCTGGGAGAACATGGGCAAGGGTTGGGCACAGGTAGAGGTGAGCTTCCAGTTGATTCTCTCACCAGGTTGTTTGTCAATTGTATGTTTCCTTTCTGGACTCACCTCTGGGTTCAAAAGGAGTAGCTTTTATACCTTTATACCCTGAGAGTCAAGAAGCTGGCATTAGACTCAAAGCTGGAGATTCTCACACAAAATCCTGTGCCTGGCCTTCTTGCATTTGTCTCAGACCTTTACCTTCTTCCCCACCCTCAAGGTACCCTGATGGGCTGAAAGGCAGCTGTTGGTCATTCCATTTCTATGTGATTGGGTTGCTCATAGAAATTAAAGATGTCACAAACTCTACATGTTTCTCTGGTTAATTACACAAAGAGCTAATTCAGTCTGATTCCCTAAGCTGGGAGTTAATGAGAGCAATTATGAACTCATTCAGGGAGGGTCTTAGCACGATGCTGGAAGAAGCCTGGTATGTATGAAGTCTGTTGTGCTCTGTCTCAAACAGAGCTCATCTTGGATTATTTCTCCGGATCACATCAAGGAATTTTCAGGAATTTTTGGCCTGCACTTGATATGACATTGAAAGGACCCTTCACATCTTGATGTCATTTTTCTTCCACCTTTTTATTCAAGGTAAGGTGTCACTCTAGCCCAGGCTGACCTGGAATTCACTTATGTAGTCTCATTGTGGCCCCAGACTCACAGTGATCCTCCTACTTCTGTCTCCCGAGATCTGGTAATAAAGACTTCTGCCAACGTGCCATGTTTCATCAAATTTTAAATGGGGAAGCTAAGTAAGATGAATAACTTCAAAAAGTTCTGGGTTGTTTGACATGGAATTCCAATGGGTAGGATACCTCCGTTTTTACCAGAGTAGAGTCCATGTGTTGTTTTCATCAATAGAGCACCATGTGGCTGTGTTTTTACAAACAGGACTTGGGTCTGAATGTTTTGTTTTTTCTTCCAGTTCTAGGATCTGCCAGATTACCTTCAGATATTTTTGTTGTATGTATGTATAAATGCATGTGACATGGTGTGCTGGTTTGATTGATTCAGGTGTGTACCATACACTTAGGTGTTCTGAATGCTAGGCTCTCAGCTGGTGGAGATTTGGGAATTAACACATCCCAGAGGCTGTATGTTGTTGGGCGTGGGTTTACTGATATTATAGATAGTTTCCCCTTGCCAGTGTTTAGCACACTCTCCTGTTCCTTTGTCTACCTGATGTTGGTCAGGAGGTGATGTTCACTCTCTGCTCATGCTATTGTTTTCCCCTGCCGTCATGGAGCTTCCCCTCTGTAAGCCAAAATAAACCCTTTTCCCCACAACCTTCTCTTGGCCGGGAGATTTCTGCCAGAAAAGTGAACCTGACTGCAACAGTAATTTTGCTACTAGAGGAATGGGATTGCTGTTATACATCTGACTATGTGCCTTTGGACTTTTGGAGCTGATTTTCAAGAGGAACATGGAATGATTTGAAACATTGGCCTAAGATGCCTTGCAGTACTGTAAGTACTGCTTGATGGACTATTTTGGTCAGAGGTGAGTGACCTGAATGCAGTAAGAAGTGAGATTTGGCAAATGACAGTGAGAAAGAGCTTTTTCTAGAATGGGCTAGAAGCAGTTTATGTGAGAGGCTTGTTGTTATAGCCATGTCCTGAGAAGTTGTGTGGGATTTCATTGTGTAGAAATGGACTGGTGTGAGAAGAAGGATATGGACAGAAAAAAAAAAAAAAAAAGAAAACAAATCTTTGGACCTAAACTGCTGCCCATTCATTAGCAATTGTTTGAGAGAATACAACCTTTGAGATTGGATCACTGACCTACACTGGGGCAACAGGAAGAATTTTGACCCTTTTGAAGGGTCCTGAGTGCTCAAGGAGTGTCATGTTCTTCAAAGTCTGCTTTATTCCCACCCCACCACCAGATTAACAAATTGGCACCCTACCTGGTATTATGGAGTATAAGAAATGCAGGAAAGAGATAGTCCTTGAGTTTGCAATGTGGTATTGTGTTTTGGAAATGGTCATGGGCAGTGTGAAGCAGGTTTGCTGGATGCCTACATGGAGACCTGATGGAGCTGTGAAGATGAACCATAGCTTGCAATACAGACCCAGTGGAGTTGCTGGGATCATGAGATGGCTGCCAAGGAGAGCTGCTGGCCCCAGATGGAGTTTTCTAGAACTGTGAGTAGCCTAGCTATAGGGGCAGAATTGGAACTTCAGAGACTTGTTACTGGTTAGAATTATTGGACATGGAGGCTTGTCACTTGATAGAGTTGCTAGATTTGCTGCTACAGAGCTTGAAGTTTTCCCTGTTTAAATTGTATTGGTCAAATATTTCTTTGCTATACCCCATGCCATCTGGTGCAATGTGAATGTCTATTCTGTGCCATTATGGGTTGTTTGGAGGATTTTTTGGTATTATGGCTTAGTTAAAAGACCTTGGATTATGGACATATTTGAGCATCATTAGGATTGATAAAAAACTATGGGGACTTTTAAAGGAAATGAATGCAGTGCATTTTACATCATGACTGGATATCACTTTATTGGGGCCAGGGATGAAATCTGGTGGTGTGATTCAGGTGTCCCCATAAACCTGGGTATTCTGAATGCTAGACTCCCAGCTGATGGAGATTTGGGAGTTAATGCCTCCTGGAGGCAGTGTATTATTGGGGGCAGGCTTATGGGTATTGTAGCCAGTTTCCCCATGCCAGTGTTTGGCACACTGTCCTGTTCCTATTGTCTACATGATGTTGTCCAGGAGATGATGTCCACTCTCTGCTCATGCTAACATCTCCCCTGCCTTCGTGGAGCTCCCCATCAAGTCAATAAGCCAAAATAAATCTCTTTTCCCACAAGCTTCTCTTTGTTGGGTGATTTTTGCCAGCAAAGTGAACCTGACTGTAACACATGGCATGCGTGTAGAAGTCAGAGCACAACTTTGTCAGTCCTCACCTTCCATCTTGTTTGAGGCAGGGTTTCTCATCATTTGCCAGGGTAGCTTTTCTGTGACCTTCCAGAGGCAATTCTCCTGTCTCTGCCTCTCTTCTTGCCCTAGATGCACTGGGATTACAGATGCTATCTTCCAGCTTTACATGGGATCTGGGGTTCTCAATTCAGACATCCATGCTTGCACAGAAAGTATTTTATCCACTGAACCATCTCCTCAACTCCTTCAGATTTTGACTGCTTCTGCATTTAGGGTCCCAAGTGTGGGCTATGAAGAACTTGTGCATATAGTGCATCCTCTATGTGGACTACATGGTGGGCCTGATCCTGGGGAGGAAGGGAACTCAATGGGTTTCCTAGTCTTGTGTCCTATTTCACCACCTTTCATATGGGGAATATTTCTGTTTTCAATGTCCTAGAGGTAGTGGTAGATATGAGCCAGTGGAGTTAAAAATATTACACACACACACACACACACACACACACACACATATATGTGTGTGTGTGTGTGTGTGTGTGTGTGTGTGTATCTGTGTTCTCTGCCTTAAGTTATTATTTTTTCAGAGTTCTTTCATCATTTGTTCATTAAGCACATATTCTCATGTATTTGGTAATACAACATAAATGAAGACTCCAGATTAAAAGATGGTATTTTTGTAGAAGGTCATGCATACCTTTTAGAATTTGATAAAAACACAGTGGTCTATTACCCAATTATATATCAGCACACCACCCTATTAGAATGCTTTCAACTTATGTAAGATTCTGGGAACTTCTACACTTACTGCAAATCACCCATGTTTTCCTCAGATCTTTAACCCTAGCTAGACTGTAAGGTCCTGTAGAGAGGTATCATATCTTACACATCAATGTATCTCCAACACAAAGGTAAAACCTGGCAGAGGTTGGATTTTAAATTGAAATAAATTGAACTGAATGGTTTTGGTATTGTAGCTCAATATTAGAGCACTTGACTAGCGTATACAAGTCCCCAGGTTCTATCCCTAGTATTGCAAATAAATAAAATAAGTAAATAAATAAGTAACACATAGTCTTGCCCTCAGAGGCCCTTTATCCATTTCTATTTGATTCCTCTTATCTCATAGGAAGAGAGATAGCTTACTAGCCAAATGACTACTAGTTGTGAAACCATCTCCCAATGACCATCTATACACAGGTTGTGTGACATCACTCCAGACTAACTGACCTAGAGGAAGCTGATAAAATGGCATGATGCTATGGGTTACCATGGAATCAGAGGGACCACTCTTTTGATAGAAAATCTTTGTTTTTAGTCAAGATGGGACAAGATGACATTCTGGCCTGGAAGCAGACTTAACTTTGGAGCTGAGCATGCCCCTGATGGAGTTATTCACAGATGGCTACGTCAAACGCAGCCTTCATAGCAGTAAGGCATTTCAGAAGCAGCTGAGCAAGTGGCCCATGAAATGGAGGCGCCAGAAGCCTCTGGAAGCATCATCAATGCATCGCCCAGTGAAGCCATTGTGTCTTTCGTTGTAATGAGTATTTCCAAGGGCAACGTGGGGAATTTCCATCAACCTGAGAGAAGGCAGGGTGTGCGGGCATTGTGTATCCCAAGGGGGAGTGAAAAGGCGCTGAAAAGAGGGAATAAAAAAACTTAGGCCTGGAGCCAAGAAGATACTTTCTGTGGAAAAGGGAGGGAAAAAAAAATCACCCACTCCACCCCTCCTGTCCAAATGAAAAAGCATTTAATTGAATGTTCTTTATGGAGATGAAAAATACCCTGTGGAGTTCCCAGTGTTTCATTATCCAATTGAGTTTGGTGCCTTAAGTTTCCAAGACCATTCTCCTGAATGAGTATTCTTTTTTCCATGCCAGTCTGCCTGTGTTCTAGGAACTCCTGCTAGGCTGCATCATTTAAAAGTCAAACCCCTGAAAGTATTTTTATGCCCTATATAGTAACAGAACAAACCCTAGTATCACTCCTTTTATTCTGCACAGACTGCTTCCTCCCATATCTTGTATCTTATGTAGATTGCTAAACCATAGAGGATGACTGAAATCAACAGGGCCACTCCCCATGCCCTTTCTTTATGCCTTGAAGGGTCTTGGTGTGGCAGATCTTAGCAGGAAGTATCTCAAGCCAACCATCTAGGCAGGAAGATGGGACTCAATTTCCCTTTGAAGTCAGAAGTGCTGGGGACAGTCTAGGGCAGTGGTGAGTGAATTTAAGTAACATGGTATAGTATGACCAGAACCAGGCCTTGCTGGGTTACAATAGCCTAGACAGAATATCCTGCTAGAAGCTCCTTCAAGTGAGGGGAGCCCTGCTATAGGAACTCCTATCTGGGAATCAGAATAAAACCTTCCCTATAATGCATTGGCCTTGTGAAATTAAAAAATAAAATAAAGTAAATTGCCTTTGTTGTTTTGAGAATACCTTAAATCATGTTTAAATAATTTAAATGTCAAGGTGAATTTTTTTCTCTCCCCTGGGGAAAGTAGAGGTAGAGTATCAAATCAAATTGCATCTTCCTCAGAGGCAAGCTACTAGAGGAAGGTTGTTAAATAGCACCAGAGTTGTTTAAAAGCTTCACATTTGACCCTCTTCTCACCCAGAACATTCAGTTCATTTGGAAAATACTCAGTGATCCTGAATGCAATTGTATTTTCTCTGAGACTTAATTTCTCTGTGACTGAAATTAATAGTTATATTGTCAGACCCTAGCAAACATCACATAAATATAATACTTTCTCAGCCATTATATTTCTTAACTATAAAGTTGTTATAATATTTTATGTCTTTAAGTTGCAGAATAATTTAAACCAATTTTTCCTACTTCAGTTCCTCTAAGGTAGATCATTCTGCCTAAATTATTTCACACAACATGTAAACTCTCCTTTCTTCCTGCTGCAGTTACCTTCACATTGCTGAGACAAAACACCTTAAAAAGCAGCTGATGGAAGGAAAAGGTTTATTTTGGCTTATAGTCCAGAGAAGAAGTTTCTGCATGGCAGGGAAAGGGTGGTAGAGCAGAAGCTAGACATCACTTCTTGCCAGAACAGCTGACAGGAAGCAGCAAGCATGAGCTGAGCTCTGGCAAGGGTAAGCTGAGCTGTAACACCCTACAGCCCATCCCTAGCAGCTCACTTCCTTCAGCAAGGCCCCATCTCCCAAATTCTCATCAACTGGGGACCAAACACTTAAAACTCATGAGTTTATAGGGACCATCTGATCACCAAACCTCTTGTGTTGACACAAAAACCATTTGTTTCAAAAACAAAAAAAAAAGGGGGGGGTGCTGGAGAGATGGCTTAGCAGTTAAGCACTTGCCTATGACACCTAGGAACCCCGGTTCGAGGCTCAATTCCCCAGGACCCATGTTAGCCAGATGCACAAGGGGATGCATGCATCTGGAGTTTGATTGCAGTGGCTAGAGGCCCTGACGTGCCCATTCTCTCTCTCTCCATCTCTCTCTGCCTCTTTCTCTCTCTTGCTCTCAAATAAATAAACAAATGAAATAAATAAAAACATTTGTTTCCAAGATCCAAGGTTAATAATAATGGACATAAGATGGACTAGAAAAACCAGGTGTGTTCCTACAAGCTGCAGACATCTCATTCCATTCTAAAGAGAAGTGAACACTGGCCTCAGAATAAAGAAGTTCAGTCTGTTTCCTTCCTTGGTGATCTCTTGGGGTGCTGGTTTCTATGCTTATCCATGAGGGTCGTAGCTCATCACCAATTAGGACAGCAACAGGTCCATTCCTGAAGTTAGCAAGTCCAAGTCTGTGCCTGGAAGTTCCAGCTTCTAAGCTGAGTTCAGTTGCTGGACCACTGTTTCAGGAGACTAGAAATCAAGGGTGCTGCACAAGCTGAACCGTAGTGGACCACCTGTCAGTTCATATCTCATTCTGAACCTTAGCAGATTAAGGGGAGGATGGGGACCATGAGGCAAGCTGCTTTATAAGTCAGTCATCATAATTCCACAGCAATCAGAACTATAGTTTGTTATCCCCAATTCCTAATGAAGACTAATGTATTTTAGTATCATTACACTAGCCACTTTTCCTGTAATGTTTATTTAATAATGAATCCAATGGTATAAATCACATCAATTATCATCTCAATTTAAATGTGAGTCATCAAAGGTTTAGGGAAGTTAAACATCTCATAAGTATATTATTAGGAAATAGTGGGTAGATACCTGCACCCAAGTAACTTACTTTCGAAATTTATCTAGTAACCAGCTTATTCATCAGTTCTTTGCCCAGCTCCACCACTAGGCCCCTAATGCCCAGCATAGTTGTGGTCATGGACAGTCCCATCATCACCATGCTCTGTCTTGGATCCTTTTAAGCTCATGACCTTAGACTAGAAAAATAATTCCTGACTCTCTCTCGTGAACATTGTGGACACATTGTTGACTTGCTGTTCATTCATTCATTCATTTTTTTCCATTCAACAAATATTTATTCAGTGTCTTTTTGCATATGGGTATGTGTGACATGTGCACATGTATGTATATGTACTTGCATTCGTGTCATTGCACATGTGTGTGGTGTGTACATATGCATGTGGAAGCCAAAGGGTGAAGTCCAGTGGCTTCCTTGATCACTTTCCCCTGTATTTACATGGGCAAAGTCTCTCATTAGGACCTAGGGCTCATTGCTTCTGCTAGTCTTAGTTAGCTAGCTTGCTCTAGGAATTTCCCCATCTCCAATTCCTGAGTGCTGGGATTACAGAGGCACATTTCTACATGAGCTCATGTCTCACACTTGTGCAACAAGCCCTTTCTTTATCTGCTGATCCAGGCCCTAATGCCTAATATTTTCCAAAAATGCTTCTGGACCTGGGTTGGTGAACGCAATTCATAAACCATCTCCTTGCATTATGTAAACTAACCTGCTGATCTTAGTCCTCTCACCCCTCTTGAGAGGCAGATAATCATGCCTCCATTTCACAGAGAAAGCCAAGGTTCCAAAGGCTGGGGAGACTGGTCCAGGTCTGTTCAGGTAACAAATGAACTAAGTTAAATCTGACTCTATAAAACCTTGATTCTCTGTCATCAGTGTCTTCTCTATCGCCCCCTATGGATGTGTGGAGGGAATTACTTAAGTACTGGAAGTACCAAGTCTTAACTAGAATCAACTCCCAATTCCTGTTTATCTTTATGTAACTGGTTGGTTTTGTTCCTGAGATAGGATATTGCTTTGTAGCTCAATCTGGTCTTGAACTCACTATGTAGCCCAGGGTGGACTCAAACATGTGGTGATTCTCCTGCCTCAGCCTCCCAGGTACTAGAGTTATCAGTGTGCCCTAACATACTCAGTTCCCCATTCTTAATTTAAAAACTATCTTCATCACCTCCCCAGAGGGACCCTCTAAATAGCCACTCATTCATTAGTTCACTGAACAGTTAGAAACTGAGCCTTTGTCCCTGGCTGCATATTCTCTAGATTTTCATGACAGATTAATCCCTGTTGGAATTAAGACTTTCCTGATACATTTCCTCAAGTTGATACTTCTCAAGAATTATCTCTTCATTCCATGCCTTTGCTCTTTAGATTTGTTCATTACACTTTGGCTTATAAGCCTTCAGAATTGAGCCCAGAGGTGACATTCCAAACAGTTGACACACGACTCACATCAGAATGGGCCCTGGCTCTAGGGCCCAGAGAGTCCCTTGGATCTTTCTGTTGTGGCATATACCAAATCTTGCTAGGTTGTAGTGAGGTGTGGGCTGTTCCAGAAGCAGGCTGCAGCAGTAACACAGGAAGGCTGGGCCTGCTTTGTTGGGCTTACAGCAGCAGCATCCTCCCCAGAGGAAAGCAAAGAAGCAGGTCAGGGTTTCTGCCATGCTGCCCGTGCATATGCTATGGACTGTCCTCCCTGATGAGGGTGCACATAGAGTTTTTCTCTTTCAACAAGACACAGTGGCCACTGGAGACATCACCCTTTTCTTACATGGGATGAAGTCTCTGATTCATGTGTGACTACATAATTTTTACTTTAAATTTTGGTCTTAAAGTCAAGCAAACTACAGATTGAGATAAACGTGTTTAAATTGGAATAATGTGCAGCAGATTTTCCTATAAAGTTGTGGGAAAGAACAGTAAATTCAGTTGCTTTCAATCAGACTTGTTCAACTTTTATTTTATTGTATTGTATTTTGTATTGTATTGCATTGTATTGTATTGTATTTTACCTGTCTGATTTGAGAGAATCTGGTTTATGCAGTCTCCTGTGTATACAGATCAGCAGGGCAATAGCAATATGCCACTGTTACAGAGTCTTGGGCCAAAGGACTCTGCTTCTATCAAACCCTTACCCATCTTAAGGGAAGACATTAATAATCTATCACAGTATTCATAATCAAGACTCTAGAAAATGTCATTTAGTCAGTGATCTGAACTGGGTTATCAATTGATTCACATGACTTCAAGAAATTACAATGGCTCACTCCCTCACATCAACATTGCTGTTCAACAAAAGGATATATCCTCTCAAAGACACACACTCAGGTATATATATAATATATAATATTTCAGTGCTTAAGATATGCCTGCCATTTGGAGAAGGGTCCAATGTATACTACTAATTTGTAAGAATATAGGGCAATAGGTTCAAGAGTTTTATATGTGGGTATATGTGTGCTTGCTTATGTATGTGCATGGGTACACATTCACATGTACCTTTTACTTTGTGGTAGGATTTCTTTAGATCTAATGCCTAAAGAGGCAGAAAGAACTTACAGACTTTAAAGCAGACCTGGGCTACATGTCATTATCGCTGGCTTGGCCTTATATTCCAAAGGGTCTCCTATGTTCACAATTAAGTTATCAATCAGATGTCTCCTAGTGTGATGCTTTCTCTCTCCAGTAGCTTCGAGTTGAGAAGATGTTTTCTGATGAGAAAGTACAGATAAGGTCAACTTCAGATCTGTGGCTGAATTGAAGCCATGAATAAAAGGCAAACTCCTCTTTACCTTCTACAGGAATCATGTTTCTCTTGTGGCGCCATCTCATTTAATATGAATCATATTGTTTATAATGGGTCTCATCCTCCCCATTTACAAACCTGGAAAGCAGGTGAAAGCAACTAAGCTTTTTTTTTCAAGAGCCACACACCTGCAAGCTAGAGTAATACTCAATAACAATGCACTGTTTGACTTCGGAGCTCTTTGTATACTACCTAAAATATTCATGCACTTTTTTTTTTTAATGGGATGATGACTCCTGGTTATCCACTCTACAACTATTATCCTAAAGGGAATTGAGATCGAAGACTGGTGGAATAGAAGTGGTATGAATCAGAAACACAGGTCAACCATCTTAAAATAAGCTGGCGAATGTCTGAATTACTTAGAACTATTTCTAGAAGTTTCCTCCTCATTCCAGAATAGGGATTATATGTACACATACCTACAGGGACTGGGTGGTGAGTATACTTAAGTGCACCAGGCTGGCCTGTGGCTGGAGGCCAGTAGTGGGTTTGGGAAGCTGGGTCGGGTTGTAATGGGAAACATACACTGAAGCTAGAGCATGAGCTTCACTCAATTAGGATGACTGCAAGTTCCCAGCAAGGACCCTAGCAAGGTCCCAGCAGGGTCACTGTGGCCCACTCCAACTGGGTCATTGGAAAAAAAAAAAAAAGCTTAATGACAAAGCTGCTTGCGAAGATGTAAAGCTCATCCTCAAATTCACTCTCCTAACTGTCCAATTCCCTGCTGATGCCCCACATTTGAAATGGAGAAGAATACCTGAAGAAACTGCCTGAAGTGCCAAGAAAAGTTCAGAGATAGGCCAGAGTCTAAGAGCCATGCACACAGCCTTGCACACTTTCTTCAATAAGCTAGGTAAGTAGCTCAGTTGGTAAAGTGCTAGTGTTACAAGCATAAAGACCTTAGTTTGTCCCTCAGAACCCATGTGAAATGTTAGATGTAGTGATGTGTGCTTATAATCTGAGCAGTGGGGAGTTGGGAACAGGCGGATCTTTGGAGCTTATTGACTAGTGAGTCTAGTATAATCAGTGAGTTCCAGTATAGTGAGAGATCCTGTCCCAGTGGAGGTCAATGGCACATGCAGATAACTCCTATGATTGTTCTTTTGACCTCACTGCACACACATGTCCATAAACCCACCACCACACAAATATGCATACATGCAGATACCCATACATTAAAAAGAAAAGGGGTTAGAGAGGTTTCTTAGTGGTTAAGCTGTTTGCCTGTGAAGCCTAAAGAGCCAGGTTCGATTCTCCAGATCCCACATAAGCCAGATGCACATGAGGGCACATGCATCTGGAGTTTCTTTGCAGTGGCTAGAGGCCCAGACATGCCCATTCTCCTGTGTTTCCTACTCTCTCTTCCTCTCTTTGTCTCTAATAAATAAAATAAAATATTAAAAAAGAAAATTGGTTGGAGGGATGACTCAGCATTTAAATGCAGATGCTTGATATCCCAGGCATAAAACCCACCCAAGTACCCAGGTAAGGCCAAATGCACAAAGGAGTACAGGTGCCTGGAGTTCTTTTGCAGTGGCAGGAGACCCTAGTGCACCCATACTCTCTCTATATCTGCCTCTTTCTCTCTGTCTCTCTCAAATAAATAAATAAAATATTTTTTTTAAGAAATTCTTTTTTTTTAATTTTTTTTTTGTTCATTTTTTATTTATTTATTTGAGAGGGACAGACACAGAGAGAAAGACAGAGGGAGAGGGAGAGAATGGGCGCGCCAGGGCTTCCAGCCCCTGCAAACGAACTCCAGACGTGTGCGCCCCCTGGTGCATCTGGCTAACGTGGGACCTGGGGAACCAAGCCTTGAACCGGGGTCCTTAGGCTTCACAGGCAAGCACTTAACTGCTAAGCCATCTCTCCAGCCCTAAATAAAATATTTTAAATTAACAAAGCAGAAAAGAAGAATTGGGGCTGGGTGAATGGATCAGTGGATAAAGTGCTTGCTGTACAAATCTGAGTCCCTGAGTTTGGAATCTCAGGCCCCATGTAGAAGCTAGAAACAGAGGGTCTTTTATAATCTCACCACAGAGACAATGAGATGGAAGGTGGAGATAGGAGATGTTCTCAGAATCTCACAGACCAACTAGCCTGGGGAATGCATCACAGAAAACACTGAACAACTATAAGAATGAGAGGCCCTGCCTCAAATCAGGTAGAAGTATGAACTGATGCTGGAAAGTTGTTCTCTTATTTCCTCGTGTGTGCCATAGCATGCACGTACCTGCACTCGTATGTGTGAATACATACTTATATGGGGGGCGGCGGAAACTATTGTAAAACAACTAATATCATTGCTTAGCACTTGCAGCTGTGACCGCATTTCATGTTCTCTTCATGTTAACAATAGGTTTCTTTGGGTCAGAGCAGTTGGACACAAGCAAAGAATCAGAATGACTAGCCTGATCATTGTTATGTTTGGCTAGCATGGTTTCTGGTGGGTCATTTTGAATCTGATATTTCTCAAAGTGACTTAAAAAAAAACCACAAGGGAACAAAACATTGCTTTCACAGATATACTTCCCAGCTCCTTGTACTCTGATAACCTGTACAGACTTTCCTCCACATAGTCATGAGAGTGGTATTGCTCACTTATGAGAGGCTCTCAAAGATGACTTTCCTAGCTACATTTCTGTATGTGTAGTTCTGCTACAGTGAATATAATTTTGGTGTAATATTCTTCAAATCTGCTGTCATTCCTACTTCTCCCTGTTGTTAAAAGCAGGAAAGAACACAGTATTTTTGGCACATGTGCCATGCTGGGTACTGGGCTAAGTGCTAACATGCTCACCTTCATCAAGACTGCAATGCTAGGTGCTAAGTACAATGTCAACACTCATCTTGCAGATGAAGAAAGTGAGATTCAGAGAGATGAAGTGATTCACCGAAGGATGTAAAGTTATTTAGAATTTAGCAAAGGTGAGATACCAACCAGGATTTCTGTCACCAAAATTCTTTTTTACTCTTTATAACTGTCTTGAACTAGAAACACGAAGGTGAATTATGAGTCAGTAATATCCCCCATAACTTCATCGTATTGAAGAACCTTGAGCTACCCACTATGTATGGAATGGAGTTAGTGACTTGATAAAACCTAAGGCATTATTTTCTTGTTTTTTTGTTCAGTCACTTATTCATTACAATTCATTTGCAACATGATGCTAATGAAAGTTGGTCTTGAAATAGTAGAGAAAGCCCAAATTAGGAACTTGGCACCAACTCCCCACTTGTACTACAAATCATGTTCTCTTGCCAAAGTAGAATCTAGAATAATTTGCCATAAGATGAGCTTTTAACCCCAATATCAAGTTGTACTCAATAGTTGCAAACTCATTAGCTTCTGGAAGTAAGTTGTCATGAAGGGTACACCATCAGGGTAAACACATCACTTTTCCCCAACATTACTAAGTCCATCTTCAATAAGAGAAAAATAAATGGAGAGCTCTTGTTTAGTTTTAATTCATTTTGACTCATTTGTTTCCATCAGAGACTTCAGAATGTTGGTCAGTTCAGTCCAATTTCCCATATGCAGTCTTTTATTCAGCATGAAGTTTTGTGTTTTCACAATTAATAGGGACATTTTTCAAACAGAAAAAAAGACCTTGTTTAATGCTTTTGTGGGGAAAAATTTTGGCTACTGAATTTGATTTTCCAAATTGAAAACTACATAGACTTCAGAATTTTTCATGCCCATATATTTCTCTGTATCTTATCATGTTATTGATTCTGACCTTATGGCAACCCACTCTTAGACCTACAGTTCTCAGAAGGGGGCAATATATTGACTCCTAAGTAGAAGCAGTGATATTGCTGTTTTCATGATATGCTGGTGTGAGCAGACAGCATCTATTCTCAGGGTAGGTGTTGACTGTGGCCTGCCAACTGCAGGTGGATGAAATTGTACCTCTATCTTCCAGATATGGCTAGCACCAGGTTGATGAAAAGATATGCAAACTGTGGTTGATCATTAAGTATTTTTTTTTTCTGTCTTGTCAGTAATAACTTTCTAAAAATTGCTTTTCATTGATGTTCTTTCCCGGGGTTAACCAAATTTGAGATTATGCCAAAAGTCCTTCATTACTGAGTGAACTCAACATTCAATTCTTATTTTCTTGGAACAAGACAAGTTCGGTGGGTTTTCACAGCCATCTTGAGGTAAATGGTGGTTATTAGTGTCTAAAAGGTCTTGTCAATGAAGTGATCTCAAAGTGATCTCCACATCCTAAATTAGGGTTCTTCTTCCTCCTCTTCCTCCTCCTCTTCTTCTTCTTTTGTTTTGTTGTTGTTGTTTTGTTTTTTGAGGTGTCATGCTCTAGACCAGGCTGACCTGGAATTCACTATTCACTACGTAGTTTCAGGGTGGCCTTGACCTCACAGCAATCATCCTACCTCTGCCTCCTGAGTGCTGAGACTAAAGTTGTGCACCTCCATGCCCAGCTCTACGTCAGGGTTCTTAACTTGGGATCTGTGGATCAAAGACCAAAGCAGTGGTCTTTAAGAAACCTCCAACCCTCCTGACATATGAAACAATGTTTTGAGTGAGGAGTTATTTTACCCAAAATGGTACCAGCTACCCAAAGGTCTCATAGCCTACAAATGTTAAAAATCATTAATCTTGTATCATTCTTCAAAATAATGGACTGTGTCCAGTTATACATAATTTAGCCATATTTACATGTATTTGCATGATGCTTATCCTTGGCCATGTCAGTCAACTGCTGCACACCTCATTATAGAAATGAAGAAACACAGTATTTACCTAAAGCCCAAAGGAATACTGATTCTGGGCTAATTAAAGTTTGTTCTGGGATTTGAGAGTCTCAGATGACAAACCCAGACTCATATGAAATTTGGTTATTCTATTCATTTATAGTCAGTATGCAATTATTTAAACAAGGCCTATGCATTTTCATGCAACTTATTCCCCTTTATTCTTATTTTGATTCTGACTGCTGGCATATTTGGTACCACTAAGCCAGGGAAGGAACAGAATGGGTTTCTTGAAACTCATAGGCAGCCTGAAGTTATGATCTGTGACGACCTTTATTGAACAAAGTATAAAAACATTCTCTTTTCTTAATGTTTATTTATTTAGAGAGAGAGAGGGAGGAAGGGCATGCCAGGGCCTCCTGAAACTGCAAACAAACTCCAGATGCATGTACCACTTTGCACCTGGCCTCACATGAGTACAGTGGAAATCTAACTCAGTATGTCAGGCTTTGCTTTAACCACTTAAGACATATAGCCAGTCTCCTAAAAACCTTTCTTTTGAACTCATGGGAGTTCTTGATACTTAGAAAATATGGCATGCTGGGTCTGTTCTCAAGAAACACAAAGTTTCATCCTTCATTCTAGAGCTCTTCGCTTTAAAAAGATGTCCACTAGCACCTCTGGGTTATATGACGGTTTATCTCTGAATCATTTATCTCTACTTAGATACCAACATACTGTCTGCCTATTTCATGTGAAAGTGGAAAGTGGCTGATGAATTCATAAATCATTGTTTTCCTTGTAGTTTGTCCTCATTTGATGCACTTTGGGAGACCTGTAGCTCCTATGGATTCAAATACATTGAGGACAGACACTGTCTAATCTATAATATCTTCTCCATAGCCCATTAGCTCTGTACTATTTATTCCCTCCTGTCTGATTAGCAAACCAGAAATGATCAGATTTATCCCTGATTCAAAGATGTGATGTCACAAATGGCAGCTGGGGGTCAAGGACAGCGAGACTCCTGTAGAGGCTGACACAATGCAAAAGGAGCCATCTGGGAAGTTCTGGGATCAGTTAACAGAGAACATGCAGCAGTCATCCAGAGATAGGAACATGGAAATTCTGGTTTGTTCTCTTAAACTAAAATGTATAACATGATGGAAAACAATTTCAACATCTTTACTCATATTCTTTTGACTGTTTTCTTGGACTATAATCTCTATAGAGGAAAGGGATAATTTTGAAAATCTTTCTATCTGCACTTGTGCCATTTCCTAGTGACTCAGGGCCTGTTTCTAAGAGCGAATAGCTGTGTGTGTCATTTACCTGTAAGGTGACGCAGAGAACTCTGGTAAGGGGGCAGGTGATCAAAGAAAGGTTGTGAGGTGAAAGTACATAGGTACTGCACTGCCATAGGCCCAGAGAGAAACAAGTCCAAACAGTTCCAGTGTTGTGCAACCTAAGAGGAAGGGAGCTGGGCAGCTCTCTGTCATTCCCATCTCACAAGTTGAGGGATATTTTGATGTGGCCTAGCCTTTTGGTACTTCCAACATGCAAGGTAGTGAATGGAGCATGAATCTGTTTCTCTGGTCCAGAAAGCAGACAGAATCACAGAGGATCCAGGAAAGGAGTCATATTCTGGGAGCAGTGAATGCCAGATCTAAGTAGGGTCTGTCATGTCTGTTAGTGAGACAGCTGATTCATCTTGGTAAAGCTGGTGACCTCCTCAGCTGTGTATAGTCTTCTACTCCTAGACATAGAGTCACAGAAAGGGAAGATACACACTTCAACATTTACTGAGGAGGGAGACTTGGGGGGCTGATGAGAGGGTCAGAAGGTCTTGCTTATAATCCAGTGGGGTCTGATAGGATGGTCCCTAAGGCATGGAAAACAAGTCACCCCCATATACAGAAGAACACTTATTAAATGAGCACATGGACCACCATTCCAAGTGTCACACATTGGTGCTTCTTCCCCTCCTCCACACTTTCTCTCTGGCTGTACCTTCTATTAAACACTCCCTAGGCAAGAATACATGGAGAACAAAGGAATGATGAATGGATGGATAAATGCACTTTAAAGTTGAATGCACCAGTAACAGTGAAGAGTGACCCTTACCAATGTGCCCTGACATGTCCCCACCTCCCTCTCTGGGCTTCCAGAGAAGTGTATTTGAATTTGTCAAGAAATAGCGTCAATGCCTTTCCAATAGTGACAGATGCCTCCCCGCCTCCATCACTTTTTGCTACGCACTTCACCTTTGCCCTCCCTCTCACTTTGAAATACACCCTGTGCAGGACCCACGAGGTTTGGGAACACTCCATCATCCCTTCCGTCTCTGGAATGGACTCATCGATTCTGATTTGCCTTTCTCTTTCCCTCACGCTGTGCCATGGAGTTCAGGCAGTGTGAGCGCAAAGAGTTGCGCTAAAGTGCTTTTGTCCTGTCTTGTTGGCTACCTTCCCTTGCTGACCTAGGACTCAGACTAAGTGTGACTAATATCGGGTGACTCTCAGCTCAGCCACCATGATCTTGGACAGCACAAATGGTCCATGAATTATGATGATTCAACTTAGAATTTTTTTACTTAGTGGGAGATGTAAAGGTGATGCGCCTTCAATAGAAAATGTAATTGGGATTTTGAAGGTTGTTCTGTTCCTGGGCTGATGATATGTAATTAGACACTCTTATAATCTTGGGTCGCAGCAACAAGCCACAACTCCCATTAAGACCCACAATTATGATGGGGAGCCTCCCATAATATACAGAGCTCTGTTTTACTAAACTATGATGTTCAATAAGTTTCATATTGAATGCGTTTTTTTTTTTTTTTTTCATGTGTGTGGGGAAATGGCTTTGTGGTTAAAGCATTTGCCTGAGAAGCCTAAGGACCCTGGTTTGATTCCCCAGGTCCCATATAAGTCATGCATGTTTATATGTATGTGGCTACATGTGAGTGTGAAGTCCAGAAGCTGGTATCAATCAAGGATCTCCACCTTACACTTTGAGACAGGGATTCTATCTCAACCTTTTGACGTAGGATATTTTCAACTTAAGGAGGTTACTAGGGACCATCAGCCCATGGCCCTCCATTATGGGACAGCCCTCTGAAGACACAGAGTGAAAAGATTTCAAATTACTAAAACTGAAATAATTCTCCCCTTGAATGAGCACTTTTCATTCATATTTTTAAATATTTCATTTATTTGAGAGACTGAGAGAGAGAGGAAGAGACAGATAGAAAGAGAGAATGGTCACACCAGGGCCTCTAGCCACTGAAAACGAACTTCAGACACATACACCCCTTGTGCATTTGGCTTACGTGCATCCTGGAGAATCGAACCAGGGTCCTTTGGCTTCTCAGGAAAATGCCTTAACCACTAAGCCATTTCCCCCAGCACCGTCATTCATATTTTAGAGTACACCCAATTTTGTTTCTCGGGTCTTTACCTCAAAATTCCACAGATCTGGTACACTCTCTTTCCCACCCACTGACTTTTGCTCACCCCAGGCTCAAACCACAGTGTTTGTTTGCACTTCTAAGCAGCAGAGGTTCAATTTTTAAATGCCAGCATATAGGCAGGATGGATATTTCTCATTATTTTCTTTTAAGCAAAAATTTAGGGAACTCAAATGTTTATGCAGTCACTGGAAATCTTTTAGGTAAGATGTAAGGTAATAAAAGTACATGGGGAAAAGGAGCCAGGTTCTTTGGAAGTGTAGCCAATGGTAGATTGCCCATGGTGTAGTGAATAACCCGCCATATATGCTCAGGCAAGCAGCCCTAATGGCTCACAAACAAACATTTAGTGGGAAGGAGTAGGGATGACAGGTAAATTGGGGTGAATATGTTCAAAACAAGTTATATGCATGTATAAAATTGTCAGTAAATAAGTAAATAATAAAGAACATGAGGCATAAATATATAATCGAATGGTACTCCACTCTACAGGGAAGGAAATCCTGCTTTTTTTTTTATAACATCATAGATGTCTCTAAAGAATACTATGCTAAGGGAGACAAACCAGTCACAGGACATAAGGAACCTAAAGTGGTCAAGCTCATAGAAGTAAAATTAGAAGAGTGGTTGTCAGAGAGGAAGGGAGGGAGGAATGGAAGTTCTTGCTCAGTTGGCATAAATTATCACTTATGGAAGACTACAGGCCTCTAGAGATTTGCTGTGCAACATGGTGCTTATACCTAATAATACTGGGGTGTACACTGAAAAACTTGAGTGTAGAGTTCACTTGAGAGGTTCTTAACACACATATAGACATACCAAATATTTACCAGAAAACAGAAAACTTTTGGATGTGACTAGCAATGTTTCTTACAGATATATGTTCATATGGCAAACTCATCAAATTAAATACAGTAAGCATGCAGGTTGTGGTGGCTTGAATGTAAAAGTGTACCTCATAGGTTCATGTATTTTTAATACTTGGTCACCAGCTGGTGGCATTTTGGGAGAGTTGTGGAGACTTGGGAAGTATAGCATTGGTAGAGAGGGTATGTCACTGGGGACAGACCTTATTTTTTGGTTCAGCCCTCTGGATCAAAGAGCTTGTTCAGTCTTGATGATCTCTCTACTACCTTGAGAAGATGTGATGTTCAATTGTCTGCTCTGCCATGCTTTTCCTGCCATGATGAAACTTCTCATTGAACCTCTAAGCTGAAATAGATCCTTACCTTTCATTAGCTGGTTTTGGCCAAGTATTTTTCCCAGCAATAAGAAGATAACTACTACACAGTTTGTTATTGTATATCTATTATACCTCAATAATGCTATTTAAAAATAAACAAAAGAAACACTTGGGTTTCTTATCATTGATGATTATGACACGGAACCAACTTCTGCTTTGTGAATATCTCCCTTAGTTTTCCATATGGAAAGTAGCACATTTAATATGTGCTTTGTAAACTCATTTTGTGTACTAAGGGACACCATACATGTGAGACACCTGGGCCAGGACACATACAGAGGGATACTCAACGTTTGGCACCATCCTCCCTTGATATATACTGACAGCTAAAGCTCTTATTGAACACAGACACAGTTTACCAGAGTAGCTATCCAGTAGAGATGGAAAAACTAAAAGTTGATAACACGTCAGCATAGGTTAGGGATCAAAATAAAACATCTCTATGCTGGAATAGATATTAAGAACTTTAGATAAATATCTTAAGGTTATTAAAGAACATCCACAGGTTTCTTAGATTTTGTTTTCCATCCCACCTAAAACCATATATATTCAGCTCCATTTTAACAGACCTGTCCATTATTAATGACTCAGAAGCCAAACAAGAATTGTGCTCTCTCTTGCTGTCTTTCCTCACGCGAAACATAAAACAAGATTACCCAGTTCACATAGAGCATCATTGCATACCGGGTGTTCCTTCTGTTCCAGCAGAAGAAGGCATGGAGTTATTGCTACTTTTGCTATGTCTGTCCAGGAGGACCTTGCCTTCACACCCAGCTACCATGTCCAGGTGTCCTTTCCTCTAGCCAAAGGAGCATAACTTCTATTGGTCAGAAGATAATTCTTCCAGCATAAGGAGGAGGGGGCTATGTGCATAAAACTGAACAACTAGGTGACAAAGTTGATGGTGGCTCACAAGAAGAAAATAGTTAAAGATTTCTGGGGATGTTTGGGCTTTTCCTTTATTGGAAAACTAAACCTCATGGCTCTCCAAGGCTGCTTTTTGTTTATCTCAACTATTCTGACTGACAAGTCCATTTTGAGCTGAGCTGTCATTGGAGACACAGATGAGTGAGCTCTAAAACTCACCATGTGCTACAAGTGTGTGTGTGGGCACAATGGCAAGATGAAGTTCAGGAGGAGGGCTATTTGGACCTGGGTCAAGGTTCATCAGAAGATGACTTTGGACTGCACTGAAAGATGCCCAAATACGAGTATAACCAGAAGGATGCCAACTTGTGAGTCACTAAGTTAGTTTGGGGACCAAGCATGAGAATCTGACTTGAAACTTTTCTCATGGGCCCATGGCTTCTGATGGTGAATTGGTTGACAGATGTCTTTGGAGAGTCCAAATTCTGTCTTGAAGCATAGTTTTACCAGTCTGTTCTAAGTGTGATAACCTATGTAAGAGACAAGTGAGTAAGGAATTGATCTTTTGTTTACAAACTCTGGTGTACAAGTAAGAAAACTAGATGGCTCCTCATCTCATATATGCTTACCTGTTTTTGTTGCCCTTCCTACCATTTAGTGGAAACTTTAGCCAGGTCCATCAATTGCTTCTTTAATCCCCATGCTTCTCTCCCCTTCCATTGACCTTAGCTTGGTAGAAGGGGAAACTGATATTCACTGAGAAGTTAGTGGCCCTATCTGGTCTTGTGTGTTGTTTTCCTGTAAAGCTCAGATGTGATTCAGGTCTACCAGTGTTCTCTCTTTCTTGTCTTTCTCTCCTTCCAGTAAATGCCTACCATTTCTTTCTCTTTTCTTTCTTTTTGTTGTTTATTTTTATTTATTTATTTGAGAGAGAGAGAGAGATAGAGAGAGAGAAAGCAAGAAGCAGAGAGAGAGAGAAAGAATGGGCGTGCCAGGGCTTCCAGCCACTGCAGACGAACTCCAGAGGCATGTACCCCTTTGTGCATCTGGCTAATGTGGGAATTGAGCTTCAAACCAGGGTCCTTAGGGTTCACAGGCAAGTGCTTAACCTCTACGCCATCTCTCTAGCCAGCCTACAGTTTCTTATTGGATTGGGTTTGAAAGTGTAGCTCAAAGGGAAGACAGGCCATTGTCCCTTTGTAAGGTACCATCATTATATGCACTGCATTTTTTTTTAATCCTTCTCTCACTCTCAAAAGTCTTTAGACTATAGGGAGATTCGCTTGGGTCCCAATCCATTCTTTGCTATCGTTCATTGAACACACAAAAGCTTTAATATTTAGCGATTGAAAAAATGCAAAACATATCTGAGAACTTACAAAATAACAAAAAAAATACAACTGAGATTTTAAGATTTAAATTCTCTGCTTGCTTTTTAGCAACATAATCTCTTTCTTTGTGAAAATTAATGTTAAGTGGGGTAAAGGGCAGAGAAAAATTCGAAGGAAGCTCAGTTAGTAAAGCCTATGACATGAAAACATGCAGACTTCAATTTAGACCCTTATTACCCACATAAAAGCCTGTGTGGTAGTGGCACACCTGTAATTCCAATAGTTAGAGACAGAAACAGGAAGATCCCTGGGTCTCATAGGAAACCTTGTCCAGCTGGGTGATTGAGCTCTGAGTTTTAATGAAAGAACCTGCCTCAAAGAATAAGTTGTAGAACCACTGAGGAAGGCCACTAATGCCAACCTATGGCCTCCACACATTCATGTGCACCTAGATCACATATAGTCAAACACACACACACACACACCATATGCATACATTCAAATGAAACAGTAAAATTAATCAATCAACTAAATATACATTATTCCTACCTAAAGTTTCAGATAGTCTGATTGGAAATTCAGTTGAATAATTTGTTTTTTCCCCAAGCACAGGTGGTTCTCAAGTACTCTCAGGGAAGAGAAGATGGAGAATTTTCATACTTATCTGGAAACTCACATGGAAATATGATGGATGAAATGTGGTTATATTTCTCCCACAATGAAACAGAGATACAAGGCTTTCATTCTACATACTAAAGAAAGAATATAAGTAAGGAACACAGATATATGGTAAAATTTGCAAAGAATGGTATTCTCTAGAATATTCCAGAGCAGGGTTATTCAGTGTAGGAATAGCAATCATCAGGAAGGTATAACCCAAATATCTATGTAGAGATTGTAGAGGGAGGGCCTGTCTTGTAGAGCCAAAGAAAATGACATTCTCACTGACAATGACAAGTAGTTCCTAATTTCTAAGTATAATATTTGCATTTGGAACTAGACCATTTTATTTACTTTTATTTAACAAAAGAAAAATTGCTTTTAACAACCACAGATATTTCCAGATTTATTCACACAATAAGTGCTTCAAATACACATAAAAATGCAGTGATTAGTGAGATTGTTAAGTAACCTGCTTTACAAATACATTTGTTTTAATCCTTTTGAACAAACAACCTTTTACATTCTGTTGAAAAGGAAAAGAGAAGTTGATTTTTTGTGATTATTTTTGTAGGGGACATTGGATATTTGCTGATTAGGGAAATAAAACACCTCTCTGTAGCAGTTTGAGTAGCATATTGGATGAGAAATGTGGCTCTGGAAAAACAAAGTGAGAAAGGGGAGGATTGTGAGACCAAGGACAGGAGTCACTGGGCCAGGCATCCAAGCTACAGTGGAACATTTGATGCAGAGAACATTTGATATATGGGAGAAAGAGGAACACATACAAAACCTGTCCTGAGTCTTTGTGTTAAGGGTAGTGTAAGGCTCAGGAGTGACCGAGGACCATGGAGACCACTCTGAGGCAAAGATGAAAGTTTTTTACTTGGAAAAAACATGAGCTGCCAAGACTTACTCTCAAGAGTGGAGCAGTCAGCTTGGGGTTACAGAGAGTGGGCTTTATAGGCTCTTCAGTTGGGGGAAGGTGTGGAAGGGAAGAAATTTCTTTGTTGGGGTAGCAAATTTCTGTCCTTTACATTAGCCATAGAATGAGACCAGAAGTGACCCAGTGAGAAGTGGGGGGGGGGGCACTAAATTTAGAATTGGAGCCTTGTTAGGCAGGGGAGGGATAATGGCTGGACAATTTCTTGAGGAATGTGTTTTCCCTCCTGCTGCAAATCTATTTTGTCTTGACCTAACAGGTACCAACACATGTATCCATACTAAATATGTTAACAATAGCAATAATAATAATAATAAAAGGCTCAGCAAATGCTTCAAATCTGATTGAAATCAAATACTGGAAACAGGAGGAGTAAGCAGATATATATGCACATCAACATATATACATACTGCATATGCATACATCTTAACTCAACAAATTCACACTTACTTACTTGCACCCAACTAGAAAAACTACTCTATTGTAATTTGTGTGTATGTGTGTGGAAGTTAGAGGTTGACATCTTCCTAAGTTGTTCTCCACATGATTTGTAAAATTATTTCATTTTAAAAAATATTTATTTGAAAGACAGGCAGATAGGGAGAGAGAGAATGGGTTCACCAGGGCCTCTGGCCAGTGCAAACAAACTTCATACTCATGCACCACCTTGGGCATCTGGTTTATGTGGGTCCTGGGAAATTAAACCTGAGTCCTTTGGCTTTGTAGGCAAGTGTCTTAACCACTAAGGCATCTCTCTAAACTCCATATTTTTAGATCCAAGATCTCTCATTGAATCTGGATCTCACTAATTCAGCTAGACCAGCTGGCTAGTAAGCCCCAATAACCCTCCTGTGTCTACCTCTCCAGTTATGGGGTTACACATGTGTGCTGCTGTGTCTAGTTTTTTATATGGGTGTGGGGGGCTGAACTTCAGTCTTTGTGTTTGTGTGACAAACACTTTATTGATGAAGACATCTTCCCAGTCCTTCAAACATGTTAACAGATACATGAATACGTAATGTAGGGTCTTTTTAATAGTGAATACCAACAGGGAGAAAGTTTAATGAATAAATTGATGATAGACAATATCATGTATATGCAGTAAAGTAAATGAGGTGTTTCCATGTGCATTGTTGAGTAAGAATGAGAAAATATAATTTGTAAGAATGGGGAGAAGCGACAATTGCAAAAGGATATTGAAGTTTTGTCTGATTATTAATTTTTTAGTTGCCCTCTGTTTAAATTCTTGTCTGAATCTCTCCACATTGTCATTTTTCTTACTGGATATATTTCAGCAGTGTCTAATCCTTTTTTGTCTTGATTTTTTTCTTATTAGATAAGTGGGGACAAAAATCTTCATTTTGTGTGAGGGTGTCTAACCCATGCCTGACACACAGCGGGTATGCTATTAGTACTAGAGGGATTGTCCTTGTCATCATTCTAATAACATCTTAAAAAACTATTTAATACTCTCAAGAAGGGAGAAGGAGCTCATATTCTGGTGGGTTTTCTCAAAAGCTTGTACCCATATGCTTTCCTCCTGTCAATCTTTCTTATTTCATCTTCTACTTGTCTCTTATAGGACTCAGCTTTGATAGCAATGGGGAAAGCAGAAGGCATTCAGTGACAGCTTTTGACCAAGTGTCTCCATAAAATCAAATGATATTATATCTGTAACTCCCAAGCAAGAAGACAGTAGGATATCAAAGGCTGTTAGATCTCACTTAACAAAAATGCAGGGAGCTGTAGATCCTAGCAAATGAGCTCCATAATTTCAAAGACAAGCACTGCAAAGCATTTCTTGCATGCAATTATTTAGCAGCTCTAAAAAAAAAAAAAAAAAAAAAAAAAAAAAAAAAAAAAAAAAACTAGGAAAAGCAGAAAGGAGTTGTTAGAGTGACTGCATCTCACTTCAATTTGAAACTGAGGAAACATGCAAAAAGGTCAGAGGGTTTGCCCAAGGTCACTGAGCTAATTAGGTGGAGACCAAAGTCAGTCCCTGGGATTTTGTACTGTACTATTTCCTCCCTCTGCTCTTGCCCCTTGCCTGAAGCTCAGCAAGAATTGCATTTGAGAAATTTGTAATTGGGGAATATTCACTCTCCAGTTAATGGGTTGACCCTGGGTAATAAACTTCCCTTTGATCATTTTTAAGGAAAAGAACACAGAATTTTAAAATGACCATAGACGTTGTTGAAATCTATGTCCATAGTTTGGAAGAGTCAACATAAATTTGTTTCAAATCTTCAATAATTATTCCTATAGATTAACTTTCACAGATATTTAGTCAAACAAAATATTTAATTGTTGCTTTGTGTATAAGGGGGTGACAACGGAGGATGAACAGTGTGTTTCACCCTTTAAAAGATGCAAGGGACACTTCTACTCTTCTTTTAACACAAAAAGTTGTTTGCTGGAGGATGGGCCCTGGACTCACAAGGAGGATTACTAAGAGGTTCTACCTATTAGGCCAGGACAACATGGAGTTATGCATTTTCATTTTAAATTTCTATTCTATTTACAACTCCGGAGACTAAAAGCAAATCTTGTTACCAGGCAGGGTGTCAGGAGAGGCTGAGGGAGCCGGAGGAGCCAGCTGTTGGGGTGAGGTCCTCTATAGCATCAGGGGAAAAGCAGAGGGTGAGGACTAGTATGGGGGAGGGGTTGAGTGAGAGCGCATTTCTGAGACCTTGGCTGGGACCTGGTGAGAATGGCAGGTAGAGCAGAGAGAAGGCCTTGTATACAGAGTGAAAAGTAGGGTACTGTGGACCATTTGCCTGTGCATTGGCAAAAGTTTGTTTTAATTCAGTGAGAATTTGGAAAAGTATCATTTTCAGGCCATTTGGGCCCATTGTCGAGCTTACGGGTATGACCAGGCAGAGTTGCAGAGAATGATAAGATGTCGTCCAAGGGGCATAGAGGCTTTAAGTTCTTAAGGAGACAGGGAAAGAGCAACACAAGGGTGAGATAAAAATAAACCAGAGCTTAAGCTGAATTTACACAGAACACCAATATGACCCCCTAGCTTGTTAGGGTGAGTGGGGCCTGCACCTCCCACATGGGCAGAGGCCGTACAGGTTGCAACTGTGGACTGATTAACCTGTTAGTAGGCGAGGAGGGCACTTGTGCTCCCCATGGCGAAAGCTACTGGCTATGGAAGATTAAAGCAGCTGGCTGTGAAGGATGAGAGCTCAGGAGGGAGAAGAAGAGGAGGGAGAGAGAGGGGGTGTCCCAAGGTGGTGCAACCAAACCAAAAGGCACCCCTTAGGGTACGGTACATCAGAGAGACCCGAGGTGTCCAGAGTGCTTCTTTCTTGAGACCTGGGGTTGGGGCCTAGCAGCCAAGGGGTGTAGCCTGGCATGTCTGCAACAGCTTCCACGAGGAGGGAGGAAACCTGAGACAGACCAACCCATGAGAGAGGGACACTTACCAAGAAATAGGGAGGAAACAATGGAGAAAAGAACAGTGATGCCAAATCATGGCTGATGTGAGAGCCTGTATCAGGTAGAGATGGTCTGAAGGCTTCAGAGGGCCAAATGGCAGCTCGGTGGTCAGGTCAGGGAAAAGGAGGTCTTGGCTGCCTAAGAGGGCAATCAGAAACCTTCCTATCCAAGTCAGGGCACCACATGTAAGGCTCAGGTGTGACCAAGGATCAGGAGACCACTCTGAGGCAAAGATGGAAGTTTTAATTTGGGGAAAAACAAGAGCTGCCAGGACTGACTCTCAAGAGCAGAACAGTCAGTTTGGGGTTACAGACAGTGGGCTTTATATGCTCTTCAATTGGGGGAAGGTGAGGAAGGGAAGGAATTTCTTTGTTGGGGTAGTAAATTTCTGTCCTTTACATTAGCCATAAAATGAGACCAGAAGTGACCCAGTGAGAAGTGGGGTGGGGGAGGGGGGAAGTAAATCTAGACTTGGAGCCTTGTTAGGCAGGGGAGGGATAATGGCTGGACAATTTCTTGAGGAATGTGGATGATTCACTTTGCCCTCCTGCTATAATTCCATTTTGTCCTGACCTAACAGTACCTTCTTTTCCTTCATCCCTGCCCCCATTTCACTGGGGATGCACTTCAGTGGGGTTAGAGGAATTCCTTATGAGGTTGTGAATTAGGTGTTGTGGTAGCAGCAGTCAGTTATTTTTGGGTGGGGAATGAGTGCCTCTGGGCATGATGTCTTAACCTGTGGCTATTACAATCTTTCAAACCCTCTTCCACAAAATTCCCTGAGCCATAATGGGTGAATTTTAAGTCTACTACAGTGATGAACTGTTAGGAGCCTCTATCTCAGTACTTTTTCCATGTGTGTGGCTCTGATCTTGGGTGAGTCTCTGGGCCTCTCCAGTGTTTTCCCACCAGAGAAGTTATCACAATAATTGAGAGAAGAGTAGGGTAACCATCTCCTGTGTTGCACAGAGAGCCAGTGACATTCTTCCTGATGAGGATGTTGTGGGATCACTTAACTTGGAGATCCTATGGAGGAGGGAGTGGCTCCATGAAATCATTATTACCAGTCTGCTTGGGGTTATAAAGGTGGCTTAGGAACCTCTTTAAGCATGTAAGTGATGACACTCAAATCTATCAGAACACTAACCCTGAAATCAGGCCTGAATTTACAGCCATAATATCTATCTTTGAATTTGGTTTTTATGTTTTTACCCCTGATTTATGTACACACCTCCCTTGGTATCCCATATCTCAGGCAACATAAATGTATTAAAGTAATGGAATTTAGCAAATATGTTACAGTTACCATCTTTGTTCCCAAGAGGGAATTTGGAAATCTGACAAATATTATAGCTTTCATTTTCAAGACTCATTTTCTGAGCAGTCTCACTAACAAGTCTCCTGATTTACCACACCATTAACAGAAATAATTCTTTCTGGACAGCATTAAAAGAAGTGGATTAGCACAATTTACAGCCTTCTCAGGATACATATGAGGTGCCTGTTAAGAAAAAAAAATAGACAGATTTTTGATTAACAGATACATTGACATGCTTTTAAGGTACCTAAGTCTGTTCTCCATAAGCCTATGTATTAAGTATAGCATCCCTCAAAGTAGCCTGGGTGTCCCATCACTGCCTTCTGTTTGCCAACAGTGATTAGCAGTTGCTTAGCTGCTGACAGCTCACTGCATTGACTGAAAGAGGAAGTCTTTTCCATTTCAAGCTGAGGACACAGCACTTGTTTTTTCTGCCTTTAAGTGAAATGTTATCCAGGAATGACCTTTTGAATCTGTATGCAACAATGTGTACATTTCAACCAAAGACCAGCCTGTTGTAAGCAGAGATAGGATTAAGGGCTATGACAGCAACTCCTTAAGCAAAAACACACCCATATTCTTTCCTAAAGTTAGGGAGGAAATGCATGTCTGCCAGAGAGAAGGAAAATCCTGCCAGGGAAGAAGTTATGCATTTGGGGGAAGGCACTGGGACATTTCTTCTTATCCTTAGGAGCTCTGTCTGAATCCTCAACAACCCACTGGAAGAGGGTCTCAGAATGTTTAGGGGCACCCATTAAAAAAATCCATGGTAGCCTTCAAAAATGTGCTACATCACAATGATACCTTTTGGTAGTAGTTAAGTAATGTGGTCATGGGTAGAGGCAAATGTCTCACAATAGGATTTAGTTTGGGCAACAACTCTAAGGTTCTAAGATAGAATATTCAGCTCCTGTGAGATCCTTAGATGCACTTTTGGTCCCAGGAGAACCTGATATAGATCTAACTCTCATGGCTGGTTTTGCGGTCAGCTGAGAGTATTTTTTAGTAAGCACCATAAGGGAGTATACATAACCTCAGAGAAGGCAGTAGAAACCCTTCAGTCAGCTGTGAAATGTGGTTGTGAAGAGTATGAGATAGGAGACAGAGGACAAGAAAGAAGGGTGGTCATTTAGCCTTGTGGCTCAGAAGGAGTTTGATTTTTATCTTAACAGAATCAGGAAGCAGCTAACAAAATTCACAGTGTTTATATGTACATGAGACACAGGACATAAATATCATGGCATGACATGAGGGTGACAGTCAATTAAATCTCCCTTTGTAACTATCTTTTGAGGATAGCAATGTTTGTTATCTTGTTTTCGTGACATGGGCCCTTTTGTATGTCTAGTGAAGCCTGTGATACTAGCAGAGATACTGTGTTCAGACACAGATTAAATATTTATAATTGTGATAGAACCACCTAAACTGTTTGCATTATCATTTTATGGTACATTTGTCAAATTCTAAAGGGTCATCTGTCATGGGGAGTACATATCTATAGGTGTTCTGTAATAGCTTGTCAAAGCAGATCATGTGACTTTCTTTCTAAATTCATATTTAATGTTGCCACAATAGGAGCTTGCATGATAACATTTATACTATGGTGTTGGGAAAAGCTTACAAAGTGGAGCTCTCCTATAGTAGTTACTTCTCTTTTTTGCTATAAAAAATATTTGACCAAAGCATATTAAGCAAAGAAGGATTTATTTTGGCTCATTGTGATAGAGAAGTCATGACAGCTGGAGAGTAAAACAGCTTGTCACTGCATTCTTAGGAAGGGGAGAGAGGGGAGGGAATGCTGGTACTTACGTGCTCCTTTTTATTCAGTCTGGTATTCCAGCCCCTGGGATGATGCCACTCATATTCAGGCTGAATCCGCCCTCCTCAGTTAAATCTTTCTGGAAACAAACCCACAGGTCCACCCAGAGTTGTGCTTTTGTAGAAATTCTGAAATACTTTTATTTATTCATTTGAGAGAGAGAAACAGACAAATAGAAATAGTAAGTATAGGCACACCAGGGCCTCTTGTCACTGCAAGTGAACTCCAGATGCGTGTGCCACACTACACATCTAACATTGATGTGAGTACTGGAAAACAGAACGAGAAGGCTTTATAAGCAAGCACCTTCGAACACTGAGCCATTTCCTCAGCACTTCCTAGCCATTCTAAGTCTAGTCAAATAGACAATGCATATCAACCATCACTCTCCCCTAAGAGACAGTTGTCAGTTACTTACCTCCTTATCACTGTATTTACACTTCATCATCGGTGCCTTAAATAACAGGCTTGGATGACAGCTTTAGTAACTATCATAATTTTGAAGCACTGATGAGTAGAAATCACATTAAGAATATTTGCAACAAAGCTAATGTGGTATAATAACATTTGTTTCTGCAACTGGTAACAAACACTAGCATTGATAATGCTACTGTAATAGGTTGCCTACATCCATAGTTAAGTGAGCTGCTAAGAGGCTTGGGTGAGGGCTCAGTTAGTAAATCATTTGCAGTGCAGACATGGGGACCTGAGATCAGATCCTCAGCCCTATGTAAGTGCCAAGAGCAATACCATGTGCTTACGTCCCTAATGTGTGGGAGGCAGGTACCTGGGGCTTGCCCTGCTGAGCTCCGTATTCAAGTGGGACACCCTGTCTCAATGAATAAGGTAGAGAGTGTGACTGAGGAAGACACAGGTCACTAAGAAGCACACCATGGTTCTTCCAAAGCTTTTTCTGTCCTGAAGAGCTTCACACACCTGTGGGGCATAGAGAACAATGTATGCTGACTTAAGTTAGAATAGAAGTGTCTGTCCACATTTCCTGAATAAGTTTGGAAATGGGAACAGATTTGAGTCAAGGCTATGGGAGTCGTATTTGAGAAAGGAATCCATGATACAGCTGGGCTTGTGATCACAGCCATAGTGTCCCTGAGGCTGTGGAGCCCTGTGTGTGACCCTGTGTCCAGCTCAGAGTCACATGCCTCTTGAGATGTGGAAACTAAAGCCTTATTGACTGATGTGGGCTCTGCTGCATCAAAGGCTCAGAAGTGATATTAGCTTTTAGATTCTTTGTAAGGGCAGAAAGTGTTTCTCTGTAGATAGTGCTCCCAGCTACCTGGGTTTAAGATAAAAGGCTTCTAAAAAAGCATCATCAGTTCCTGGGGGCTGCTCTTGGCAACTCGCTCTGTCGCATTGGCCTTGCTGACCCCAGACTGCTGGACCAGACTTGGTCCCTCTCTGTCTCTCTTTCTCTTTCTCTCCATTGCTTCAGAGCCTGAGAGACATAGATTACAAAGCCTATGGAATTGAAATACACTGCAACAAACTTCTGAGTTTATTTTCTGCCTCTCCAGTCTCCAGATCCTTCACCATGTTGAGGAAAACATGTATATTTAAGTCCAATCAACCTGGCCTCAGGGATCAGTTTTCACTGGTCGTGGGATGTTGCCACTTTCTTGCCAACTCTTTAATCTAGAATTGGTTTTATTGTCCATGTGGTAGGTATAATTTTACCTACCCCACTGAAGTATGGTAGAGAGCCACCTATTTGATCATGTGCCCAGGTACCAGCTGAAACACTGGTTGCTGTGCCCATTTCTGAGGTCTTGACCTCACAGAGCCTACAGCTCAATAGTAGACAGAGCTGTGTGGCAGGGATTCTGTGCTGTACTGAGAAATGTCTACCCGATCATTGTTCTCTGTTCTCTTATTTGGTCTTTGACCACAGTTCTGATACAGTTCTCCTAAATGCCTGGCATTCCTGGGTGGTAGGAACATCTCTGGTATTAATGAGTAGAGAACAGAAGGGCAATGGCATGTAGATCTCACAGCAAAGCTCCACATAGGACTAATCATAGGGACCACAGACAACTGACTTGTCTTTTGCCCTGTGTCTCATTAGCCTTAGCTGCAAGGTGGAGGTTAGAATGTTACATGCATCAGAAGGTGGTAGTGGGCAGCAAGCATGCTAAAACATGCATGTCAAGTGCTCAGAGCAATGCCTGGAACTTGGAAAGACCTCAGGAGACATGAGGTATTAGTTCCATTTTGAGAAATCAACTGATCCATTAGAGCCCACAGCTTGCAAGAGGAAGTTACTTGGGAATAGTGATGGTTTGAAATTCTGCACCCAGACGTCTTAGGGTAAATATTGATTTGTAATCGCCTTTTCCTTCTAATCCCCAGTGTCCTTTGTGGATCTCCCTCTGTGAAGCAATATCCCTAATAGCACACTGTCGCTTTGCTGGGGACTGTTTGTAGACCACTCATTATGCCGAGAGGTCTCAACAGCTTTAATTACAATAATTTGAGGTTTGGTCAAACCATTATATTCCAGATAGTTCATGAATGCTTTTAATTTAATTATGTGCAGTTTAACACCACAGATGACGGCTGGGGAAACAGAAAATGGTGTGTGTGTGTGTGTGTGTGTATGTGTGTGTGTGTGTGTGTTCTGAATGCAAGATGCATTTTTCAGATGGATAAAAGTTATCACTCTGTTTCAGACTAGGAAACAAGTGTGTTTTAAATGTGTAATTATCAGTGAATGAGGGAAATAGTCAGTCTGACCCTTGTTGCCTGGAACAGTCTGGATTTTGGTTGTGGGAAGGGCGTGCACTGTTTGTGCCTGAAAGCGGCAAAGGCTATGAAGGAGAGAAAGGGGTGATTGAATAGGGGAATTGTTGTAATTTTACATTAAATGTGCAGGGAAGATATCTCTGAGAAATTGACCTTTGAATTGAGTCTTGAATGAGGAGGATGCAGTCAGAGCTCTCAGGACCTCCAAAGGATCAAAGGATGAAGGCTCCCTGATATGTCTGAGGTAGTATAAGGAGGCCCTTGTGGAATATGAAGGTGGACTGTGGAAGGTGAAGTGCATAAGGGAGAAGGAAGTACTGTTGGTCCTTGAAGGTTGTTGATAAAGTTTAGACCTTTTTTTTTTTTTTTTTAATTTTTTAAGCAGGAACTCACTCTAGCCCAGGTTGATCTGGAATTCACTATGTAGTCTCAGGGTGGCCTCAAACTCACAGTGATCCTCCTACATCTTCCTCCCAAGTGCTGGAATTAAAGGCATGCACCACTTTACCTGGCTAAGATATAGACTCTTATCATCACCTGTGTAAGGACCACTCCACACCCTCATCTGAACACCTAGCGAAAATCAGCAGGGCCAACCCACTGATCCTGTACTCCTGAGATGCTGTGGTTCAAGTGGAATGAGCACAGGCTGAAAGGGCTCAGAGATGGGCAAAAAAGATGATTAAAGACAGTAGGCAAGAGCAACCCCTGTGGAGGTAGGTAAGATGTCTAAAGCCAGAAGTGTGGGAACATGGAGATCAGCCAAGTGTGCTAAGGGTTGCTGCTGTGCAGAGAACCCTGAATCCAGGTCTGCTGTGTCTTGCTTCTTCTTTCACTTCTCTCCATCAAATTCACAACTCATTCCTTCACCAGACTGTGCCTCTGGACTTGGAGCAGATTCCTTTTCATTCATTATGACCTGTGGCCATCTGGGCCCATCCCTTTTTGCTTAGCACATTGACAAGGAGCTCTTTGCAGCTAAGCGGATTCCCGCTCTTTAGGAATGTTTTCCTGTTGAATCCGTTGACTCTGTACATGAAGCCCAGTGAATCTACCCTCTGGCTTCTAGCTGCTTCTAAGGATGAGGGATGGTGAATATAACAAGTGGTGAAATATCCATGCACACACATAGACACAGTTATGTTTAGAAAACTCACATACACACATTGGTCATACATATAGTTATAAAAATGCATTTCTGTGTGAATATATATCCAAGCACACCTATATTAACATATCAATGTTACATCTATCATTAATAATGCATTTACACACATACATGCATACTTCCCACATAATCATTTGCATATAAAGGTATGACTACACATATATGAATATGTAAATATGCACAATATATACATACATGCCTTCATAAATAACTATAAACACAATGCACATGTGTTTATGCATTTACACTTGTATGCTTATGTCTAAAACACATATATGTGTTTTGGAAAGGCTAATTGTGCCAAGAACTTCATAGCTAGTCTGTGTTTTTATGCATACCAAAACTGTTAGGCTTGTGCTGTCATTATTTCCTGTATATACACAATGGTGAGGCTATATAAGTTAAAGGTTTTTACCCAAGGTCACACCTGGTAAATTCTGAAGCTGACATTCAAACCAAGGGGACTCACCACTGAGATAATTCACTCAATCCCAATTCTTAAGAGAAGCTAACAGAAAGGGAGAAATGCAGCCACAGAAAGTTGAATCAGCTCTAAATCTCCTCCTTGTGCTATTCCCAGGCAAGGTATCCAGAGGAATTATTAGTACCATAATGTTGTAATTTCCCAGAAAGGGAAGCACAAAAGTATATAAAAACATAGGAGAGGGGCTGGAGGGTGTTTGGCTACAAAGCCAAAGGACTCAGGTTCAATTCCCAGGTCCCACGTAAGCCAGATGTACAAGAGGGCACATGTGTCTGGAGTTCACTTGCAGTGGCTGGAGGACCTGACACATCCATTCTCTCTCTCTCTCTCCCTCTTTGTCAAATATATAAAAAAATAAAATATTAAAAATACATAGGAGAGAAGATGGCACTTCCAGTAGCTCTTGAAGGAGTAGGGTGTTTTGTAGAAAGGAGTTGAAGAACTGAGGGTTTTTAAGCATCCCAAGAATGCTAGAGATACTATTACAAGATAGGCTAAAGTTGCTTCCTAGGTGTGTTGAATTTTTCAACACACTTTTGATTTAACTGCCACATGAATGGAGACATTTTGTGAAGAAAGACTGGGTGAAGGGGTGCTCCTTATGTCTGCCCACAGGCATCTCTTTGCAGGTATGCAAATTATCTTAAGCAAGTCTCTGTAAATGGCTCTCTATGATGCTGAATTTGCATATTCATAATCTGTACACAAACATCAGGTCTTGCCCTTTGGTGTCATGACTTTGAATAAGCAAGGAAACATTGCTAAAGGCAAACTGAATTGTGGCTTTATAAAGCATTTTCAGTGGTGGAGTCTGCTCCCTGCTGCGTACTTTCTCAGGACTGGTAGACACAGACCCCTGCTGTGCCAAGAGGAGCTGTCAAGGGTCCTGTGGACATTCAGAGAAATTATCAGGCAAGTGTGATCCTCTTCTCTTTGTTCAATACTAAGCAATACAAGAACTCTATGAGAGAGTGAAAAATGTACATTTTTCAGAGTGGATATGTTTCATTGTCTAGGGTGTTTTTATTACCTCAAAGTAATCTTCTCATTGCTGGGTGAGTAATCCTGTAATTAGAAAAACAATCAATTAATTGATCTAAATGAATCAGATACCATATTTTATCCTGCTAAGCATGAAGGTAGATTTCAAGTTAGGTTTCCAGATATAGGATACATTGAAACTTCACAGCCCCCATCCTGAGGGAGTGACAGAGGTTCTAATCTCAAATACAGATGGCCAGATCAACAAAGGCTAGAGTGAGTATACAGACTGAAGCCCTGTCTCTGTCATTATGCAGATGCTCTTAACCCACAGACAACATTTTTCCTCCCTTCCTTTGTCCTCCCACTGTCCCTTCCTTGTCTTCCTCTTCCCTTTCCTTAGCTCCAACCGTGTTGTGTTTCAGACATGGCTGATGGGAAAATAAAGTTCATGTACAAATGCTGCCATTTAACTGGGAGATGTCACTGAACAGCGTCCAGAGACCATGGTGGAAAGGAAGGATTTTTCTCCTAATCTCATCCCTTCCTTCCTCTTCTCCCCTTTTATTCCTTTCCTCATCCTTTCTTCTTTTCCTCCTCACTTTTCTTTCCTCTCCTCCTTTTTCATCTTTCAGTCTTCCCTTTATCTTCTTTCTTCTGTTATCTCTTCTCCCTCCTTCTGTCCTCTGTCATTTCCCTCTCCTCTTTTCCCTTTTCTCCTCAGTCTTCCTTTCCTTTGTCCCCTCCCCCTCCTTCTCTCTTTCCCTTCTTCTTCCTTCCTTCCTTTGCTCTTCCTCCCCTCCTTTTCTCCTTTCTTTCATCGATATTTGCTGAGTCCTTACAATTTCCTAAAAAGTTTTTGTAGGCTCAGACACATTAATGAACAAACATGGCAGAGACAGTCCTGTACCTTCAGAACTGACCTAAGCAGCAGAAAGGACAAATTCTACATATAAAAGTGAGTAATTCACACAGTCCTTTAGAGGGAATGTGTACAAGTGAATAGCAAAAGTAGCATAGGATGATGAGGCTGAAGTAGGTGCTGAGGTGGGAGGCAGAACAACTTGCAAGTATAGAAACAGTCTGAGGAATGTTTGAGTAGCTGTATCTGACTTAGCAAAGGCAGTCAGCCAGTCTGATAGTGGATCCCAGTTCACTACCCAGTCTTGCTCTCTCAGATCCCTCATCTTAAAAGCAGATGGAAGGTGCCCCAAGTCCATGTTTCAAGCTCAACCTTGGCTGCTGGCCTCAAGCAAATGACAAAATGGTACATGTCATGCCAGGAAAAAAAATCCTACAAAGAATTTCAACTAGTCAATAGTTTGTGTGAGGCACTGAGCTCAAGATCTAACAAGTGCTAAGCATTCAATGGTACTCATCAATAGCCATGTATGGCAGTTTGATTCAGGTGTCCCCCATAAACTTAGGTGTTCTGAATGCTAGGTTCCCAGCTAATGGAGATTTTGGAATCAATGCCTCCTGTAGGCAGTGCATTGCTGGGGGCAGGCTTATGGTTATTATAGCAAGTGTCCCTTTACAGTGTTTGGCACACTCTCCTGTTCCTATTGTACATCTGATGTTGGCCAGGAGGTGAAGTCCACCCTCTGCCCATGCCATCATTTTCCCCTGCCATTATGGAACTTCCCCTTGAATCTGTAAGCCAAAATAAACCCTTTTCCCCACAAGATGCTCTTGTTCTGGTGATTTCTGGCGGTAATGCAAACCTGACTACAACAGTGAAGTTGGTACCAATGAGTGCTGTCATTTACTGCTAGACATCTGAATGTGTGATTTTGGCCTTTTGGAGCTGATTTTCAAGGGGAATGTGGAAGGATTTTAAACCTTAGCCTAAGAGATGGCTTATAGTGCTGTAACTACAGCTTGGTGAACTATTCTGGTCACAGTTCAAAGACCTGAATACAGTAAGAATTAAGGACTGTGAAGTTTGGCTTGTGAGGGTGAGAAAGAGCTTTGCTTGGACTGGGCTAGAAGCAGCTTGTCTGAGAAGCTTGCTACTATGCCCATGTCCTGAGAATTGCATTGCATAGAAATGGGCTGGGTTGAGCAGAGAGAATGGAATAGGAAAAATGAAATCTTTGGGCTGAAACTGCTGCCCAGTCATCTGCAATTACGTGAAACATTACAATCTTTGAGACTGGGGCAAAAGGAATAATGGAGACTCTTTTGAAGGGGCCTGAATGCTCAAACAATGTCCTGTTCTTAAAAATCTGCTTTATTCCTCCCTGGGTTAATAAATTGGCAACTTACCTGGTATTATGTAGTATAAGAAATGAAGGAAAGAGAGGGTCCTTGAATTTGCAACACGGTCTTGTGTTTTGGAAATGGCCATGGACAGTGTGAAGCAGATTTACTGGATGCCTGTGTGGTGACCTGATAGAGCTGTGAGGATGGACCATGGGTTGCAGGAGAGACCCAGTGGAGATGACAGGACCACAAGATGGCTGATAAGGAGAGCTGCTGGCTCTGGATGAAGTTTTCCAGGACTGTGAGTAGCTTAACTGGAGGAGTGGAATTGGAGCTCAAGAGACTTGTCAGTGGTTAGAAGTCTCAGCCTTGGAGACTTGTCATTGAAAAGGGTTGTTGGACTTGGAGCTACAGAGTTTGATGTTTGCCCTACTTAGATCTTATATTGGTTGAATATTTCTTTGCTATGTCCAATGCCATCTTTTGCAGTGTGAATGTCTATTCTGTGCCATTATGGGCTTTTCGGTATTATGGCTCAGTTAAAATACCTTGGACTATGGGGATGTTTTCACATCATTGGGGTTATAAAAACTATGGGGACACTTAAAGTTGGTCTAAATGCATTGTATTTTATATCATGTATGATTACCAGTTTATGGGCCCAGTGGCAGAATGTGGTGGTTTGATTCAGGTGTCCCCCGTAATCTTAGGTGTTCTGAATTCTAGGTTTCCAGGTGATGGGGATTTAGGAATTAATGCCTCCTGTAAGCAGTGCATTGTTAGGGGTGGGCTGATGGTTATTATAGCCAGTTTTCCTTTTCCAGTGTTTGGCATACTCTCCTGTTCCTGTTGTCCACCTTATGTTGGCCAGGATATGATGCCCACCCTCTGCTAATGCCATCATTTTCCCCTGCCATTATGGAGCCTCCCTTATGTCTGTAAGCCAAAATAAACTTTTTTTTTTTTCTCACAAAGTGCTCTTGGTTAGGTGATTACTGCTATCAATGTGAATCTGACTACAAAACCATGACGATATGAAAAAAGCTCACATGTTCCTCCTTATCTTGTGTCATACATTATTATAAGGTTTCCATGAATATTAGCACAGTCCTCCTCAAAACTATGGGAGTTGGGTACTTTATGTGCTTTTTATAGACAGTAAACTCAGTGCCCAGACCACTAATGCAATTTCTCCTAAGGTCTTATAATAATTATTTAATATTATGTCAGGATTAGAAGCAGGCATTCCCCTGCTTCTAGAATTGCATTGAAGCTCTTCCCAGGTCCAAGACTATGGGACTTAATCATTCACTCAAACATTTATTTATTCAACAAACATTTATTGGTCATATAGCATGTGACAGATACCCAGAAGATAGGAGTGAATACAGTAGATAGGACTATTTCCCCAGACCCCTCTTGATATAAATGTGAGTCTCATTGTTTACCCACCCCAGGGATTTGAGTCTGACGATACATTCACTTGTGCTGTAACCCTGAATATAAGTGGTTCACCCCCTCCTGGATCAGGAACATCCATGTTTATTCCAAACACGTAGGTTACCATTGACATATGAAGAAGCCTTCCCTGTCCCCATTGCATCCTGGCAATAAGCAAGAGCAACTTACCTGCTTCAACCAGTGTGGGACAAGTGACTTTGTGGCTTTCAGTGACAGTCTCTCCATTAGATGAAGTGGTCAGTTACAGCCAGAATGATTGTCACTGGAAAGCTGGGGACTGGGTGCTATTATGGATGGCTGGGCTCCTGTGGTTCCTGTGGAAGGCTGAAGTCTGAAGACTGTTTAATCCTTGAACTTTGACAGCAACAGCACTAGTTGAAGGTCTGCAGTGCCTTTGCAGTTCTCATCTGACATTTTCCCCACATCATTATTTTTCTGGTTTTACTTTCAAATTCCCCATAGGATCATTGACATGAAATTCTAAGGGGAAATTTGGAACACTAGTAACTGTTTAAGGCAAATGAGTAAGCGTCCTTTCCAAGAGGAAATTACCTTTATGATATCAGCATAAGATTTTATTTAAAAAAATTATATTAGTGAAGAGGAAAGGAAGCTTGAGGGAAAGGACTGGATTTCCTGGGCTTTTGTTGGTCTGTACAGCTTGGAGGACCTCTATGTGGCCTCCTGAGGCTGGTTTTAGGTGTTCCCCTGCCTGCCCTCTCTGCTTACTTTTTTATGATGATCTACTAATTACCTGAACAAGATAAACGTGGGCTGGTTGCTGGGTTCACAGTAGTGAGTACAGACTGTCTTAGAACTAACTGGCTGCCTATATAGAAAGGAATTCTCTAACCTCATGATACACACTTGTAGCTGTCTAACATATAAACATGAATATGTATCTGAGAAGAAAACAATCTTCTATGACCTTGAATTACAGAAGACTTACAGCCTGTGTGAGGGTTGGTGGCTTAGAGGCATTCCCTACAAAGAAGTGCTTATCCTGGGTGGGGGGACACACATCTACAATTCTACCATTCAGAAGGCTGAGGTTGGAGGATTGCCCCAAATACAGTGGTCAAGATCAACTTGGCCACTGGTCACAAGCAAGCAAATAGGAAATGAAGGCAAAGAAAGCAATGGAAAGAAAAGAAAGAAGAGTTTTTGCTGAGTACCTAGTGAAGTGTACAATCAAGAAGGGCCTTGGGAGCAAGGAAGAGGAGGCCATTTCAGGAGGAGGCACTAGCAGTGACTTAAAGATTGTGTCCCCTAGGGTCACCTATGTTTCCTGATCCTGAGGCTGGCAACTGAGGAGTCTGATGGCACAACAGGGGATGGTGCTGTCTGCTGACTTTGCTCCCACCACAGAGCCTGTGCATCTGTGCACTGAGTGTTTCCATCTAGTAGGCACTGACCTGGGGCTATGCATTCATTTTATTCATCTGGCCTTCTGAAGACATTGGCCTCACCACTGCAAGCAGTGGTGTTCACTACAATTACCAGGCTGACTATGGGCACAAGGCATGTGGTCACAGAAACATTTTCAATGAAAATCAAATATAACACACAGAACGCACAACACCCTGAACATTGCTCAGGAGAGCACAGATTGAGAATTAGTACAGCCTAGTTCTAGAAAAGCTTGTGCTTAAATGGGATACTCTGTGTCAAAAAAAAAAAAAAAGGGGGGGATAAAAAAGAATTTTGAAGTATGGGAGGACAAAGTCAAGGATATTTGACCAATGCAATTCATCAAAAGTGCTAGAGAATGGAAGTGAGGTTACTGGTTGTGTTACTGTGTATTTTCTCTAAAATTAATATATATTATCTTAATCTACACAAAAGATCCAGAAACAGTGACCAACCCAGAAGCAATTCATTTCCACTGCATAGAAAGATCCATATTTATATTTTCCAGAGCAAACCAAGGCTCCATAGGAAAATGATTGACTTCATGTCCAAGGCAGGAATACAGAGATTTGCCTGAAATCTTGTGACATCAGGATGTCATCTGATGTGTTTAGGGTCATTCCATTTAGGGAAGTAAGTAGCAGAAGGCCAAACACCAGACAATTTGAACCTTAAAACAAGATTTATAAATTCAAAGGCATTGACACTTATCAAATATCTTTAGATCCATAAGCCATAACAACAGAGGCAAAACAAAATTCCCTATTGGTTACCTTCCAAAAATGCTGAGGTAAACTTAACATTTTAGAAACCCAAGGGAAAGAGATATCTTCCTTCCCTTATCTTTAAGAATTCCATGTCAAGAGGAAACAATAGTAAGATGAAAATGTCAAGAATGTTCATAGCTGACTTATTAGTGGTTCTAGGCACTCATAATTACAGGCAGGCAATATAAAAATAGAGTGTTGCTGGGCTGGAAAGATGGTTTAGTAGTTAAGGCACTTGCCTAAAAATCCCAAGGACACAGGTTTTATTCTCCAGGTCCCATGTAAGCCAGGTACACAAGGGTCTGGAGATTGTTTTCAGTGGCTAGAGGCCCTGGCATGCCAATTCTCTCTCTCTCTCTTTCTGTCTCTTTCCCTCTTTCTGTCTCTAATAAATAAATAAAGATAAAAGCTTTAAATAAATAGAGTGCTGGTCATTTGTCCCTGCAGGAAGTTCACAGCCTACATTGTCTTGAGCAATTGGACACAGCTACCAGTCTATCACTAACTATAGGAAATACAGTGGACAGGAGAAAGCACTTAGTGCCACCTTGGGATGTACTCAGAGAAACCTATACTGTGGAAATGCCCTAAATTATTCAACAAAAAATTGGAGAAAGATGAACTGGAAGCTCTTTGAATTAAAAAAAAAAATATTTAGCACATGTATCGATTGATCATAATGTTTGATTCTAATTTGAATTCTGGTTTAAAAGAAACTAAAAATATAAATTCTCTAGAAATAAGAACAGAGTGAATATTTGATGATAAAGAATATTGTATGCTCATATATTGAATTTATGTTACAAAAAAAGCTTTAGTGTTTTAGGGACATATAAATATAGTCAGCATGGCATGAGATCTAGAACTTTCTTTAAGATGGTCTGGGGAAGAAGTGAGTGCAATGCTTCTCAGATTAACCTGGGGCAGCTGTGATGGGAGGGGTGGAAGTCCATGATAGGATTCTCTCTACCTTTATGTGTTTTGGAAAATTTAGCTAAACAAGGATAAAAAGACTTGCTTCCTTTTCACAGGAGTTTCTGTCCATGCTTTTACTTAAGAAATGTTAGAAAATGTTCTGAAAGCAGAGGCATGTCTCACCTTGGCTTGCCAGAGAACTGAGGTGCACCCAGGTACGGTCACTTACCAAAACCGTCTTCACAATGCACCCTCACCAGGAGAAAGCCAGGGTTGCTTTATATTGCCATGTCTGTAAATAAGGCCACCCTTTTAAAACATTAATGCATGTTCATTGTGTGCAGTGATGGGTTTTATAAACACATTTTCATTCTAGCATATCATGTGCTTTGACCATAATGGTCCCTACAGCCTACCCTTTCATCCCCCCCTTCACTACCATGAAGTCACCTTCTATTTGCCAATCTCTTGTATATATTCATGTCATTCATATACATGTATATGTATATATCTATGTATTATTTTATGTATATATATAAAATCTATTATCCACATATGAGAGAAAACTCGCAATATTTGTCTTTTGAAATCTGACTTATTTTGTTTAAAATGATGATCTCTGATTACAGACACTTTTTTTTCAAATCACATAATTTCCTTCTTCATTGTGGCTGAATAAAATGCCAATGTGTCCATATATCATATTATCTTTATCCATTCAGCTATTGACAGACACCAGGCTGATTGTATAACTTGGCTATTGAGTATTGTGACTCTGTAAACACTGGTGTGCAGGAACCTCTGTGGTTGGCTGACTTGGGTTCCTGAGGAGATTCCAGGGGAGGTGGAGTGTATAACAGATCTATTATTAGCTATTTGAGGAACCCCCCTCCCCCATGTCATACTTTTTTTTCTTTTTGCTCACATGAACAAAATGAAAGTATTTTTTGAACCAATTTTGGATGTACTAACTGTTAATAATCTAGAGTGCCTTGGCCTATTTCTCCTAAAACTAACCATTTTAACGAACATTTTGAGATGCTTTGTCTGCTAAGGAAGAGGTGATTCGGCTTCTGAATTACTTCGCTATAAATAGGCACAAAGAGCCAGTGCAAGCCTGAAATCAGAGGGTCTGCCTTTGCATGAAGTCAGACTATTTTAGGTTTGCAAAGCTTCCTCTATGGCAGGTGGCTTAAATCGTCCAAGTCAAGATCCTAATTTTAATAATGAATGGCGACAGGAATATAAAACAGTTGTACAGTTTTTATTTTCTACAGGCAATCTCAAATTCAATCCCCAACTGAAAGCACTGATAGTATTTCAACATTTTAGTAATCTTAAATTGTTTGAAACTACACGTGATCAGAATCTCTACCATGTGTTAAATAGGTAGTTCTTTTATATGAATATAAGTTCTCCAAAAAGTTAATTTTCCTTACTCATTTTGGGAATAGAATCCCACTTACTTCCAAAAGACAAACAAACAAAAAACAAAAACACTTATGGGGAGGCAGGAAGGCAAAGTGCTCAAGTAATTTGCAATCACTTTGCACAATGAATGGTGTTGTAAATTACAGAATGTGGCAGCTTGTCCCCTCAGCTTTTTGAGCTTATTGGGTTTGCTGATGAAACAGTGTGACAGAAGAGGGCTTTGAATCCCAGCTCTGGTGACAGCTATAGTTTTAAGACACTAGGGGGACAGGCAAGATTTACGGAAAAGGCAAGATGGTGTCACAGGTAGTAGCCAAGGCTACTCAGCAAATCATAGGGTGAATATCAAGATGCATGATGGAGTAAGTCTTTGGCTCCTACAGTGATGATAGTTACAGGCCAGGTATACTGTAATTCATAAATCAAGGTACACTAGCTTCCTTCCCTTGTCTTTGAGTCACCACTCTTGGAAAATTGAAGCAGAACATGGAGCTTCTAGGGAGTCCGAAAACTGCTGCTGCTAAAAGATCCTAAGCCCAGGAATTTTTTTGTTTTGTTTTGTTTTCTTTGAGGTAGGGTCTCACTAAAGCTCAGGCTGACCTGGAATTCACTATGTAGTCTCAGGGTGTCCTGGAACTCACAGCAATCCTCTTACCACTGCCTCCCAAGTGCAGGGATTAAAGGCATGTGTGACCATGCCCAGCCATGAAAGGAATAGATCACATATTGGTTGGGTTATTTGCACAGAACAATAATGGTGAAGGAAAAGTTACTATAAGATTTGATGGGGGAGGATGGTCAGTTGTGCAAGCATATGAGTTTGGGGCAGATATGATTCCCTGATGAGAGACCAGACACTCTTTCTGGTAATGTGACATATAAATGGAGTGACCAAATATCCTGATGGTCCTATGGTTAGTAGTAAATATACTATACCCTAGAAACCTCTCATTTCTGGGCAAATAGAGATAGGTGACCATACTGTTTGCAGAGGGTCAGAGGATATATTTTCCAAGACAGATGCAGTCTGGGAGGTGGGCTTATTATGTTTGATTGGAAAAGACAAGCTACATTACCATCACAGAAGCGTTTCTGCAGCAACACGCAAACAAAAATTCAAGGAAAGAGAAAGCTGCCTTACTCTTCTTTCTCCATGTAGTCATGTTTGGCATCTGTTTTCAGCCATTTGGCTAATGCTGCATGGACCAGAGGCTTCCACTCTAGATGCCTGGTGGGATTTTAAGTTAGAGAAGTGGGTTTGGATAAAGAAAGATCTAAGAGATTCAAAGATGTATAGCAGACATTGTCTAGAAGTACAAAGGTCCATGGGAAATGTATGGAGTTGGGCATTTCAGGTCAGGGAGATCTCTTTGTTACAGTCCAATCCTACTGAGAAGGTGGGTAGTTGGCATGTATGCATGATCAGAAGAGATGGGAAACTTCATTAAGGAGAAACAAATCTTTCATTTTGATTTGACTTTCTTCTTATGCCACCTTTGCCTCCTCCCCTCAGCATGGGCCTAGACGAAGGGAACATAGAACCATTAATACCACTTGACTGGGGATGATGGAAACAAAGAGGACCTGTGGGAGATTTTTGCTTTCTTAGTACACCATTTACACATGAAGCTCTGGACACTTCTTAGACCCATGGGGCTGGAATTTCATGTAGCTTTATCCCACTTTTGTTATCACTGCTACTCAAGAGGTGATAATTTGATTTGGGATTGTGAGGTATGTGTATGTGGGGGGTGGTGGTTGCTGGGTGTGAGAAAGCAGAAGAAAGAGATAAATCAACAAGAAATTTATGAAAAGGAGGGAGGTGGCAACCGGCTGTGTATTTCCTACAATATGAGTTAATGAAATTCTGTGCCTTCTTACACAGCTGTATTGGGTTTGTCTTACATTGTTTGGTATGTAAAAGGATTTGGCTTTGTGTTACAGAACTAATTGCTTACTAGATATTACATGGATATCAAAATACTTTATAAATATTAATTAATCTTCACCTAATTCCCTGGCAAGCACAAATAACCAGTGGCATATTTATTGAATGTGTAAGCAATAATCTGATTCTTAAAGACTTATTTTCTCTGCAGAATTCGCTCATCATTTTCATATGTCAAAATTCTTCACCTCCTTTGATAGCCATATCTTATTTACTTTCATGGTAATTATTAGAAAAATAATAACGTGGATGATGTTAAGACTAACCAGCTTTGTAAGTTCTGAACATTAACCCTTTTCTAGGCGGTGGAGTCAGGAAAATATTATTACTGTCTTTTTTTTTTCCAGAGGAAAGAAATAAAATCCTAAGAATTGGGTGGTAATAGGGCTGGGACTTGTACCCCATGCTGTCTGCATGTATGGTTTATAATAAACAAACTGAGCTGAACCTTTTCTGATTCTGACTACAGAGGGAACACATGTATTTGTTGACAACCTCATTCATTTGTTCCTGAAAGCATTTATTTAAATGTCAGCTTTGAGTGGCACCATACTAGGCTTTGCTAAGACACCCATGGTGCTGGGGCCTGAGTAGTGATCATGGGTATCTGTATTTTTTTCTTCTGTTATCTTGTATGGTCCCTAAGGAAAGTAAGCTATATTGTCTACATCAGGCATAGTACCTGACACAATGACCCGTCTGGAAAAGAGTGGAAGTCATGAAAAGCATCTGAATTTTCATTGGTTTATAAGTGTTGAGTAAGAGGATTTAGAAGATGAAAGGATATACCTACGTTCTTACCTGTCAACTACCTTAATATCTTATCTACTTCCCATATATAAAGACTAATTAGCCGGGCGTGGGGGCGCACGCCTTTAATCCCAGCACTCGGGAGGCAGAGGTAGGAGGATCGCCGTGAGTTCAAGGCCACCCTGAGACTACAGAGTTAATTCCAGGTCAGCCTGGACCAGAGTGAGATCCTACCTCGAAAAACCAAAAAAAAAAAAAAAAAGACTAATTAACACAGAGTTGCATGCATATCATGACATCTGTGGAAATAATCCCAACTGTAGTCATAGTCTAGTTCTTCACTGAAAAGCATAGAACTTTCATGTAACAAGTTGTGAAATGAGGTGACAGAAATATTGCTCTTATCACATACCTCATATACAAAAGTATTTGGTACTATTGTGGGCTTGGCATATTGAAGATGCTTAACACATCTCCCTGGAAACTTAAGTAGAGCCATGCCTTACGACCTAAGTTCTGTTTGTCCTGCATTATATTCCAGGGCCCTTCTTCTCAAACTCTGGCCCATGGCTGTCAGCATCATTACCTGCGTTCTTATCAGAAAGTTGGTGTTGCAATCAGGTTCATATTGCTGGGAGAAATGGCCTGACCAAGAGAAGCTTTTGGGAAAAAAGGGTTTATTTTGGCCTAGAGACACAAGGGGAAGCTTCATGATGGCAGGGGAAAATAATGGCATGAGCAGAGGGTGGACATAACCCCCTGGCCCACATAAGGTAGATAACAGGAACAGGAGAGTATGCCAAACACCGGCGGCAAGGGGAAATTGGCTGTAATACCTATAACACCACCCCCAACAATACACTGGATCCAAGAGGTGTTAACTCCCAAATCTCCATCAGCTGGGAACCTAGCATTCAGAACACCTAAGTTTATGGGGGACACCTGAGTCAAACCACCATAGGCGGGCTCAGTAGCCACCTCACACCACAGAATCACAATCTGCATTCTAACAAGATCCCAGGTGATATGCATGCAGAGTGGCACTTGAGAAGCTTAATGCAAGGGCTTCTTTGCAGTCAATGCTTGTGATTTGCAAATTTTCAGCATCTCAGAAATAGCAACTGAAATCACACATTTATCCCAGGCTAGGTCGACATTAAGTTTCTCTGCTTGGAGAGAGAATTCTATCAAATTAGCTTGGTTGGTTACTTAAGAAGCTCCCATTTGCCAAATATATATGTTTATGATCTTTTTAAAGTAGTGCGGCTGGGGAGGTAACTTTGCCAGTAAATTGCTTGTCTTGCAAGAATGAGGATCTGAGTTCAATTCTTAGTACTAAAGTAAAATGCCAGGCATGGAGGTGTTTGCCTATAACATTAGCACTGGCAAAGATCCCTGCAGATCACTGGTCACTCAGTCTAGCCTCATTTATGAGCTCCAGACCAATGAGAGATCCTCAAAGGAGAGGTAGATGGTACACCTGAGAATAACACCTGAGGTTGTCCTCTGGCCTCCACATGCATATGCACACACATGCAGGGGCAGTGATATACATATGTATACCCACACACATGAACACACATACACATATTCATGCACACATTAACTCATGAAAAGATAGAAGTAAATAATTTTGCAAAAATAATGGAGATGTGAAGGTGCTGGCAAGGGGTATAATTAGAAACAGCCTTTGTTTCTTTGGGAGAACAAAATATTTCCAGAATTGTGAAGTATCAGAAGGAATCGAGGCAACCCCTAACATAAAGGACTCCTAATAATGCAGGGGCTGGGCAAGAACTCTGGCTGCTTTTCCCACTGCTCAGAGGAAATCCAGTCCTGCAGTAAATAGAAGACAGGACAATAATAACATCCAGGTCACTTCACTTATAAAAATAGAAGGAGAAGAAAGTAAACAAACTCATACAAATGTTTCTATTGATCCATGTACTACCATGGAGCTGCCATTGCAAAGACAGCCTTTCTGATGATTAATTGAATTTCTCACCTTTTGTTCAAATGCCTTGGCCACTTGGCTTTCAAACATCAAAGGGCAAAGAAGACTCAGGACAGCTGAATGACTTTTCAAGATGCAGCCACCTACAAGAACATCTATGCTTATAGGCTCCCACTGTTAGCAGTGAAATTATATCAAGGGTGACCTTTTGTAGGAATAAAACTCATTATCACGTGGAATGTAGTAGCTATAAAAGATCAACACTTGGAAGCAAAAGAAAAATCTCACATATGATAAATTAATTAGAATAGAAGTTACACAAATCCCAGACCTTCTCTGTGACCCTCATCATATAATTACCTCTTTTTTAAAAGCAGAATGGAATCTTTTATGTATAAAGAAGTTACTGTTGACCCTAAATGCATTAAGAGTCAAGGAGACATTTTTCAAACATTGAAAATAAGATTTGATTGAGTGCTTGCCAGTGGCCTAGTGAAATCTCATTAAACCACTGTTTATTTTAATTCCCTGTAAATGACAAGAATATTAGCCATTACTTATAAGCACAAAACCAGTATAAAAATAAATTTTGTGGTGGCTGGAGCTCCCTTTCCAACTCTATTGAGCTCATTGCCATCTCATTATCAGAGAAAGTGAGTAGTTGTGACCACCCAAGTATAATTTCTCATCTCCTTTTTCTCCTTTTACTCCTACTTTCTGGCAAAGTCTATCAACACAGTTGCAAAAATATAATGAGAAAATGCAGTCTATTAAGTGTACTTATGGCTGAGAAGGCTGCTTGCTATCAATAGTAATAATTACACTTATAAATCATGTGCGAGATCCATCATGAATATGCACCTTAGAGTCCTTTCAAATATTCCTGCTGCAGCAAGACCAAAACACAACAAAATACAGAAAGAAACTAAAATTGCTCTGGTGACATTTCCATACCACAATATCTCATACATTTGGATCTGTTGACATCATATAAATAACCACATATTCTGAAATGAATGGATAGAAAGAAATGATGCTCCCAAGCATCTATCAGGCACCAACTACTGAAATAGCATATAGATCTGACTGCGGCCAGGATTACAGGTGGATTTTGATTCTGATGACTTCAATTTTTTTGCAGGATAACCAGGGCTATGTTGGGAAGTAGTCTGATGTTGGACCTAGCCAACATCCTATAACAGCAGCAATGGATTAGTAACATCTGGTACATGATGGAGCGGGAAAGATAGCCTACAAAATATGTTGTGGAAGCATTCCCGGATGGCAAGCAGAGGAAGAAGTGGTAGTAGGGACTAGTGTATTCAGACGTCCCAATCCCCAGCCTTTCTCTCTGATGCACCAGCTGAATATGAGATGTTCAGTGCTTCCTTTTCAAATACGAAAATACATAGTTATGTGATGTGTGCTCACTCTGTACAAGAAACTTCATGTGATGTGCCTGTTCTTAATCCTTCCAATGTCATTACATAAGTTATCACCATCCTTTTCATGGGTACATCAAACTTCATGCCTGTAAAATAATACTGGTAGGAGGTATGTAGATAATCAATAGCAGCCTAAGAATTCAATGCCAAGTTCATTTAACAACAAAGTCTAAACTCAATCTAAGAACCCAATGGCTTTTGCAATCAGTGGAGATGGAAAATAATGCCACTCTCCCCCTCTCTGATCCTTATGTCCAGGACACACCTGATGTTAACCTACCTACATCCTAAAATCTGTCTTGAATCTTTCCCAGCCTCATTCCACAGAAGTACAGTTGAGCTAGCACCAGGGCTTGAAGGAAGTTTCAGCTCCAACAAAGCCCATCACCCAGAGCTATCTGACAGACAGTGGGCCCTAGCCATGGTGAGGGTCTCTTCAGAGATGATACCATAATAACATAAAAAGATCCTGCATGTGAGCCCTTGGAAGATGAATAGTAATGTTATTGGCACTTTGCATTTAACAAAACACCTTTGGGGAGAAATGTATTACTTGCTTCATGGGTGGGAAATTGTCTCTGAACCAATCAGGATTAGTCACTGGCCCATGACTATCTCATTTTTAATAAATAATAATTTTCTCAATTCAATGCTAGCAACCTTGCCTGCTTTCAGAAGATAGGGTAAGACTGCTTTGTATTTCCTATATTAATAATCCTCAGAACTAGAGGATTAACTCTTGGTGCCCTAAATATATAGTGTTTGGTTTCCAACCTTAGAGATCTGCGCCTTTTCAATCAAAAGGTTGCACAGATCTTTCAGTGAAGTTAAAGGTCAGTGCTTGCAAGCCAGGGGCTGCCTTAGGCACCTGAGATACAGCTGTCCATGGTCATCTGTACATAAGGAGAGGCAAGTAAGAAATCTTAAAACCACCCACAGCCTATCCCTGAACCTTATGCATCCCTTCTACTCATCTGTTTAATGAGTACTGAGCAGGGGCCAAGCATGGAAGCAGGTCTATTTGACACAGTCACACAGCCATAAGAAGAGAGAAGGAGAAAACACAAGGTGTTTTTAATCTCTGAGGTGTGCCGATTAAAGATGTGAACTTTGGATCAGGTGCCTCATAGTCTCTTAAAGCTGACCAGCTTATGATTTGATTTCTTAGTTCCCTCAGTTGCCACATGCCCAAAATAGGTTTACTTGCCAAGTTGGCTCTGCAGAAGTGGGAGTGCTAGCTGCTTTGTATGTTTTTAGCATGATTCTGTCCACAGTAGGTTCAGTAAACTGATCTTTAGTGCAGATTCATCTGGTTACTTGCTTATGTATGATGCACAATCTGAGAAGGAGTTTATATCTTTAAACTGTTTTATTTCAAGTGCTTCTATACCAAACTACCAAATGCCCTCAACTTTTCCTGTTAGTCTTCAAAGACAATCTTCCCATTAAGAAAAAGTTCCAATATTCTTTGAAGTAGTCAATAAAAATTTTAATAAAAAAGAGGTTGGTTTAGAGAAGTTTCCACAGACACCTACCCCTACCCAAGTACAGACAACAAACCATGATATTTCCCTCCCCTCACCCACTTTCCCCTTCATGATTCTCCTCTCCATCAAATCCCTACCCCTTGCCATTAGTCTCTCTTTTAACTTGATGTCATCATCTTTTTCTCTTATTATGATGGTCTTGTGTAGGTATTGCTAGACACAGCGAGGTAATGGATATTGAAGCTAATTTCTGTCCAGACAGTTATATGTAAGGAGTGGTACCCTTCCTTTGGCTCTTGCATTCTTTCTGCCACCTATTCTGCAATGAACCCCAAGCCTTGGATGGTGTGATAGAGATGTTTCACTCCTCCATCCCTTCTTCTTAGGACTATCTTGCCTTTTAGTTCATCCCCATCTGGATAATGAAGCTTCTTTCACCCAAAGTGAGAGTAGCATTAATATATGGATATGAACATTAAGTGTAATGCTTTCAGGGTAATTTGGTAAGAATAATATATGCATTTATCTAGAAAGGAGCAGGCTTTATATCCCTAAGTCTCATGACCTCCCCAGCCATAGGCTTTTGATTAGGTTTTTAGTACCAGCATGTGTTCCCTTCCATAGAGTGAGCCTACAGTCCAATTAGAGAGCAGTTGGTTTTCCCCAAAACAGACATGCCACTATTGCACTCGTTTGGTCATTTGGCCTATCTGGCCAAACTTGAGGCTTCCAGTATCCACTGTTTTCACCACTGATGGCTTCTGTCTCCCATAGGGATGCATACAGTACAGCTTTTTCCAGATTTCAGTTGGCTGGTCTACAGGAAGAAGGTTTTGTGCTCAGCACCAGCTTAATTTCTCAGTGACTTTGCAGGTCAGGCATTTGAAGTCTTTAGTAATGGGTCTTACCATCTTTTTCTCAAGGGAAACCAAGTGCCTTGGCAATAGCCTGTAACATTTTGGAGGCAACAGGGACTTCCCTGGCCAACATCTCATTGGAAGGTATCCCATCCCCGTCACTGAAAACTTTCTAGTAACAATCTATGGCTTTTGGATGTGTCATTATTCAAAAAAGTAGGTTTTCATATGTCTTATTCAGAATATCGTGAATTTTGATTGGCCCTCCCCCCAGCCTTTTTGTACTCTATCTCTTTCCCTCACCTTGCTTAGGCCCTTCCAATACTTTTATGGAGTAGTGTAGGTGACCTACATAATTTAAAATTCTATGGTAGCCACATTAAAAGAAATAAAAAGAATCAGGTGGCATTGACAGTAATATGTTTTCTTTAACCTAATGTTTCCAATGTAGTATCATTTCAACATATAACAATATAAAAGGAATAGAATATTTTGCTTTTAACTTATAACAGATCTTTAGAATCTATTTTACATTTTGCACTTACTAATAACTTTAACTGCTACTCAAAATATGTTAGGAGTTTCATAGGCATATATGGCTGCTGGCTACCATATTGGATGGTGGTAGCATTGTAGAATTTGAGCCAATTAATGATCCTTTAGATTTCACAGAGAAACCTCAGAGTAGTCTGAGTATCATCTTCCTTTTCAAGGTTATATCACACCTGGATTTAAAATCTTTACTACCCTGCACATTTTCTTTTATATGCTTCCTAGGGAGTATGAATTGACTGCTGCTTCTCATGATGGCAAGGGATGAAGAGAAGCTCTCTTCTGTGCTTCTATACCTTGGTCTATTATTTCCAAATCGTCTGCTGACATTTTTAACCCATAAGCAGCAATGGGTGTACACAGCCCACAGTTCCTAGATGGTATGGAAACAGTCATCCACTAGCTGGGTTCAATGTGGGCCCTCTCACAATAGACGTTTCTGCAGGCTGAAATTCTCAGCTCATGGGGAGTGGGAGGCCAGAACTGCCCTGCTGTGATGTTCATTCACACACTGAGGGATTTAAGTCTTGGTCAGTGCTTCATCAGCTCCATCAGTCTATAATAAATGAATGTGGGCTGGAAAGATGGCTTAGCGGTTAAGCGCTCACCTGTGAAGCCTATGGACCCCGGTTCGAGGCTCAGTTCCCCAGGTCCCACGTTAGCCAGATGCACAAGGGGGAGCATGCATCTGGAGTTCGTTTGCAGTGGCTGGAAGCCCTGGCGTGCCCATTCTCTCTCTCTCTCTCTCCCTCTATCTGTCTTTTTCTCTGTGTCTGTCGCTCTCAAATAAATAAATTAAAAAAAATGAACAAAAAAAATTTTAAATAAATAAAATAAAATGAATGTGTGTCTTGTTCACAGCAGGATGTTCTCCCCAGTGGATACTCCAGGAAGTTACACCAGGGTCTTGAGCCACCCTGGAGGGCCCAGCGTCATTTGCACCTTTAACCAAGGGTCTCAGATTTTTCATGAGTCCCTCCCAGCCCATGTCATGTGTCCTTACAAAATGGTAGAAGTTTTTCTTCCTCTTTCTGAAGTAACGTAAGAGCTTTGTCTGTAAAAAATGCTTCACACACATTTCTGGCTGAGTGATGGGAGGTGAGCCACCTCACATGCCGGGTCAGTGGGCTCATGAAATCATGTCTCTGGACCCCACAACAAGAATTTGTGAGCCTAAGAACCAGCATTACCAATAATCTCTCAGGGAAAATGGAAGTTGAGGGTCGTGAGACCATACTTTGGGAAACATGGATCCAAAATTTGTAAGTTTTCCCTCTGGTTCCAACTGAGTCAATCTTCCTGTTTTGCCTCTGGCTGAACTTTCCTGTCTGAAAAATTTCTCAGAGAAGCCATAGTTCAGGGATTCTCCAACTTAATTCCTCTCTCACATTTTAAACATTAGAGCTGCTTTCTTTGTAGTCTTTACTAGCTTCTATGTAAATCAGATGGTTATGCCACCCAAATATTGAGAAAGGAAATTTTCTATCAGCATAAATAGAAAATCAATATTTCTTACTATATGTATGAGTTAAGCTTTACAATGAAGCAGAAAGATTAATTTTTTTGAAAGTTTGCCTGTATGTATTGCCTAATATTATCTCACAGGCCAGAATGCTGTATATAATCTACTTTGAGAAACATTGATGAGAAAGGAGGTCAGGCCAAAAGAAATCTTTGTTTTCAAAAGAACATGAATACATATGAGAAAAATAGAAAAGATAGCATCTTGGGCTATTCTGCCTTTGTACACAGACATAACCAGCTAATACAGACTCCCTGCATTCTATGATCTCCCTGGCGTGGCTTCACAGGGGCTTCCCCACCTCATATCTCTTTGTGGTATGATGAGCTCAGCCAATAACTTCATTCTCATTTGCATTTTCATAACCCACCATTCTGTTCTCTGGGTGTGACTTTCATTTTTAGGACAGAGTTATTCAAGGAATAGATATGTGGTCCCTTTAAAGGGATGTTTATCACCCTTGAAGAATCTTATTGCCAAACCTTCATGGTCTTTCTTATAACAAAGGCTCAAATTCATCATCAAGATTAAGAGGTGGAGCCTGAGTGAGCTTTGCTGAAGCATCCTGTGATGAGATGGATTAAAGTCTTAAAATAGATGACTCATTGGGCTGGGGAGCAAATAAATATACAATAAAATCTCCGAGTTCCCTGCAGGCAGTAGAGCACTGTAGGTGAGCCCAGAGGGTAGGTAGCAGGATTGGAGGTTAGGCCACCTAAGTTGTCTGTCAGCATAGCTGGATGACCTTGAGTAAGACTTTTGGAAGTTCTCTACACCCTTGTTATCTTATCTGTAAGATAGAACTGATGATGGTGGTGATGAAGCAAGGGTATCTACTCCACAGAGTTATGATGAAGGTTAAATGTCCAATTTATTCTGGCTTCTAGAAAATCAATGAAATATGGAACTGCCACTTGTGTCAGAAGTCAACAAGACCATGCCCAGGGTCCTATGATTCCTTAGGGAGACTCATAGTTCTCAGTTGGATACATGGTAAGATTTATTTCAGGGATAAGATGTATAGCAAAACCAGCCCAGGGGAAATACACCTGGTTTGTAGTCCAGGGGAAAGCAGGAGCGAGCTTCCCCTGGCAAGGTATCAGGACAACACATGTAAGGTGTTCTCACTACCAGGGAAGCACTGTAGAAGCTCAGTGTCTGAGGTTTAAATGGGGACTGGGTACGTCAGCATCTCTACCTTACCTGTACCAAAACTCCAGGCCTCCCCAAAGAAAGCACATAGTTAGATATACCACATTGTTTATGCAGCAGGCATGAGGTGCAGTGAACCACTCTTGGTGGTTAAGGTGAGGGAACTCTACCCAAATACCTGCTCTAAGATGCTAACACAGGAGCAAGCTTGCAAGCCTTTCCGGGATGCTGCTGAAGTCTGCTTTCTTTGCACAGCTTCTCATGCCATAGGCCTCCCTTTCTCCTTATTGCTGGCTTTGTGTACAGCGTTTAACTCTAGGTATCTGGTTCTCCACAGATCCCTGCAATAAAGCCTCACCTTCATTACCCTAGATTTACATGACCATGCACTCTTCCTCCTTGTTGAAGACACTCTCCTGACCCACATTGGATGTCCAGCCCTCACCACCCAGCTTTAATTTCCTTACAGAATACCACTCCATGAATTATATTTTGTACTTATTTTTTTGTTTATTCATCATTTTTGTTTGTCCTCCATTAGAAGGACAATATATTTTTTAGGTAGAAAGGCATATCTGAAATGTTTCCTATTTACTGCTAGTGTCTGATGTAGGGCTTGGAAGGTAGAACTTGTTGTTCACTTAATTGTTGGTGTGTGGATATTGGGAATTATAATAATTTAGTATTATCCATAGGAAAGAATAGGCAAAACCTTCCCTCCTTCCTCTTCACTTATTTTCTTTGGATGTTGAAAAACAGTCTTATATGATATTAAACTTACATAATAACATGAAAGTGAATCTTATCTTGCCACAATTGTAATATATCTTCACCAAGAGTTAGTTCATGGAAGGCTGCCAGAAAAGATTATAGTCTTGTTTATGGTCAGTGCAATTACAGGACATTCTGTTTATAACTTTGGACCCAAGTTCAACCAGTAGTTTGCCAGTTCTGTGACTGACATCACAGGTAAGGAGAGTGAGAATCACTTTAATTGTCTGTACGTAGTTTTCCTGGCCTCTGCGAGTGGTTGTAGTTCCAAGAATCTTGCAGGTGTTTATTAAAGGACAAGACAATAAGTATTTTAGGCATTGCAAGCAATGCAACCTCTGTCACTGCTCCTGGATTCTGCCACTATGGTGCAAGAGCAAACTTAAACAACAGATAAACCAGTGATCACTTTTAGATTCTAATAAAACTTAATTTACAAACACAGATTGTGAGAAAGATGTGATTTTCTTGTCAGTGTAAAGCCCCAATGAACCCTCTTCCTTCCACTGGGCAGAGAGAAGGGGCACAGCCCCTCCCTCCCTGAAGCATGTTCTGTGTGGTCTGGGATACATCCTTTCCCCTAGCCCTTCCAGCTTGGATGTAGTGGTGATATTGTGCTATGCTCGGTCCTCTCTACCTTGTTGTTAGTTCCTATATCCATCTCCTCCTCCCTCATAGTCAGTTTAAGTGTGCCATGGATATCTTGATAGCACTAACAGGTTTGTGCCTGTTTCATGTCTTGAGACATGTAACTTTGGACAGCACCAGACAATTCAGGTGACTAACAGCCTTACGACTTAGCCTTTCTTCTTCCTATTCCTTTCCAAGACTTTTTTTTTTAAGTTTATTTATTTATTTGAGAGACAAAGAAAGAAAGAAGGTGAAGGAAAGAGAGAGAGTGAGTGAGAGAGAGAGAGAGAGAGAGAATGGGCATGCCAGAGCCTCTAACCACTGCAAATGAATTCCAAATACATGTGCCACCTTGTGCATCTGCCTTTACGTGGTTACTGGGGAATAGAACCGGGTCCATCAGGCTTTGCAAACAATAGCCTTTAACCACTGAGAAATCCTTCCATCCCAAAGTTGCTTTTTTTATGTGTATGTGTTGTTTTACGGCTGTGTTCTCACTCTAGCCCTGGCTGACCTGGAATTCATTGTATATTTCCAGGGTGGTCTCAAACTCACAGTGATCCTCATACCTCTGTCTCCTGAGTGCTATGATTAAACGTATGCACCACCATGCCAGGCTTTTTTTTTTTTTCTTTTCCCTTAACCTTAGCACTTCTAAATTGGTGAAGGCTTTGCCAGCCATCTTATTGATGTAGTGGCCACCACAGTGTGTACATTTCTGCTAGAACAACTTACTTTCACTTGCAGAAAATTCTGTCAGAACTGATATTTGGCTCCCTAGAGAGAACAGAGTATGTAGGCCCTTCCTGTGAACATATTCTCAGTGTGTACTTTTTGAAGATGAGCTCTTCTCCTCTAAATTTTACTATGGGATAGATATGCTATTTTTCCTCTATGAAGAATCAGGCTTACTTTGAAAGCAGCAGGATTAGCAGAGACTTTGAAATATTGCAGAAATCCAGCTTGCGTTGAAAATATCCAAAGGACTGACTCATGAAATTTCAGGTAATTGAACTTCTGTAGTGAAGTAGACATGATAATAATAATTTTTAAAAGTCCTTTGTAAACTATTCCAGCTCAGACATTTTTACTTTTTTCAGTTCAGAAACTGCTGGAAGTTAGTTCGATAGGAGAAGAACCTGACTTAGCAGCTAAATGTCAGGCTGTTGTAACAATGGGAGGGGTTTCTGCTTTAGTAGCTTTATCCAGATATCCCTTGTTCATTTGGTTTTAGCAGGAAACAAGTTTAAGAGGTGGGGGGAAAGGGTGACAATGGTCAGAAGCTGGGAGGAACCACTTTATAACCCGAGCAATATATCTGTACTCTTGAGCCTGGAGGGTAAATGTGAAGGGCTTGAATCTCTGAAAAAATATTAAGTTGAGTAATAAAGAAGGCTGACACAGGATTCCTAGGATGTACAAGAGAGTCACTATAGAAGCAGCATGAATAAAGGGATACAAGGGGCTTGGACATGGGCTGCAGGTGGGATCACCATAGTACAAGAGGTTTCTTGGCAACCAATTCAAGGGAGAGCTTTTACCTGTGAGTATTAGGAGTAAAGATTACAGCCCATGGGCTGTGGAGGTGGCTCAGTGAATAAAGTGCTTGCCATATAAGCATGAGGACCTAAGTTCAGATTCCCAGCATCTATTTAAAAACATACCTGTAATCCCAGTGATGGAGAGTTGGGGATAATAGGATCCTTGAGTGTCATTATCTAGCTAGTCTAGATGAACTAGTGATGTCTAAATTCAGTACAACACCCTGTCTCAAAGAATAAGGTAGAAAATGGCTGCTGAAGACACTCAGTGTCAACCTTTGGCCTTCACATGCACATGCACCTGCACACACACATAAACCCATGCTCATGAACATGCATAGACACACCACACACACATATACTACCAAAAATAGAATAAAATAAAACCGTAGTTCCCTGTAGAGGCCAGGACGGGAATACTAGCAGACAGATAAGGCCGAATGTAGGAAATTTCTATATAAAATCACAAATGCATGGGCCAGAATTGTTTTTAAGTTTGCTCTCAGGTACATAATCGCACAGGATTAATAGCATAACAGCATAGGATCACACAGGTAGCTGTTGTCTGTTAGTGAAGACATGTGCCCTATGATACATGTGTTCTTCAGATGTGGACTGTGGCCCTGTTTGACTTGTACCTCAGTGCTATGCTGCTTCTATTCCAAAAAACTTAGGGAAAAGTCTTTGTGTCTTAATATCAGCATCTAACTGAAAAACTAAAAGCTATCAACAGACATAGTGGTCCTGTGGAGCCTGCTGGCCATTGCCATCATCAACCTTTCTCTTAGTGTGAGCTTGCCCTTGGAATAAAGTCTGTACATGGCATTTGGCTGGAGAAATTAACAAGGCATACTACTCTTCTGTGTTTGGAACCTTATTCAGGTACTACAGACAAACTTTCAAGGTCAAATTGATTATCCTCCAGCTTAGCAAAGCAGAGGCTCCTTAATTATGTCAGAAGGCAGGATTATCTCTGATCATTTGAGCTAGGATTCTGGATAGAACATCAAAAGCAATATTTAAATAACACATGGTCATGAATCAAGAATTCACTGCACTTTTCTCTTACTATAAAACCAAATAGTGGTGGATCATTCTACCGTATTAGTGGAAGGTTTTTGTGGGTTATTCTAAACTCATATTAGTCTAAGTCAATTTTCTATAATAAAACCTCATTGTCAGATATAGGGAAATTTTTGCCTGTTTTGATAATTGTTGTTTCTACTCATATAGACCCTCCAAAAGTCTAGTTAAGTTCCTGGCTGAAACAACCTGGAATTAAGAACTGGCATTCACAGTACTATGTTAGAAATACTTCTTTTGTGACATCCAACTGGATACATCTTTTCCCAAGTTAATACTTAGTGGTTTCATGCTAATAGCTTTAAACTGACCACAATAAGACTATTTACAATACAGAAATTGGTGAACAGACAAGCCAGGGCATTCCTTTCCTGGAGACTGGATGCTAAGTAGCTATCAGGGTTCCTCTGCATAGCCCTCCCTGCTGGAGGACCTCTTCTACTTCTTTTGTCAAATCTGAGTTTTACAGGCATTCTGCTTGTACAACATCTCAGTATCTTGATTCCTCCACCAGAAATATAAAACAGGAGTTATTTGCATATAAAATGAAATTTTCCTTCTTTTTTTGTGATACTTGGGATTAAGCCAAGGCTCTCCTCCCTATGGGAAAAGTGTTTTACCACTTAGTTATAGCCTTAGCCTTCCTCTTTTTTTTAAATTATTTATTTATTTATTTGAGAGCGACAGACACAGAGAGAAAGACAGATAGAGGGAGAGAGAGAAAATGGGCACGCCAGGGCTTCCAGCCTCTGCAAACGAACTCCAGGCGCGTGCGCCCCCTTGTGCATCTGGAAACATGGGACCTGGGGAACCGAGCCTCGAACCGGGGTCCTTAGGCTTCACAGGCAAGCGCTTAACTGCTAAGCCATCTCTCCAGCCCATAGCCTTCCTCTTTTGTTTTTGTTTTTCAGATAGTTTCTCACTAAGTTTCCCAAGCTGGTCTCAAACTTGCAACCTTCCTGCTCTCTGCCTCCCAAGTAGCTGGAATGTTAGACCTATACTACCGTTCCTGGCTTCAGATGAAATTCTTTAGCTCTTATCTTTTCAAAATATTCACCTTAAAAAAGAAAGGTGACAAAGAGGGCAGAAAACCTTTTAGTCATTGCTTAATCTTGAGACATCTGACCATTCTAGTTAGTAACCAGTAGCTGTCTTTAAGGGGAGGTTGTGGTTCTTCATACTAGACATTGTAGTTTAAAATGGAAAGATACACATAACAAAATTGGTGTGGTCTAGGACAGGGCTTCCTTGGGACCTTATTCACGCCCCCTCATCATCAAACTAGATGACGTTCTCCATCCTTGAATCAATTGTGTTCTAATATATGTAATTTACATGCCAGTCTTCCCTATTGCTCCTATTGTTCCTTTAAGTGAGGGACTATGTCTTAACAATTTAAACACACCTTGGTATCAACAGCCAAAAATGCCACGTCAACAAATAAATCTTTCAGAATATGAATAATTACCAATTAAAGAGAAGTCATTTTATTTCCTTCTGATTTTGATAAAATTCTTAAAATATTTTATTTATTTGTATTTATTTGAGATAAAAAGGTAGATAGAGAGAGAATTGGCCACCAGGGCCTCTAGCCACTGCAAACAAACTCCAGATGCACATGCCCTGCATATTTGGCTTTCTGTTAGTACTGGGGAATTGAACCTGGCTCCTTAGGCTTTGCAGGCAAGCACCTTAACTACTAAGCTATCTTTTCAGCCCTGAATTATCTTTTAAGGTGGTTAAAATTTTTAAAAAGATGCAAATTTTCACTCTGTTCTTGGGAAGATCTGCGGCATGCTGCTAACAAGGATGAATTTCTTGCCTTCAACACCAATTTTTACCTGGCTGATTTCTTTTCTACTGAAACTTTTTAGAGTAAGAACCTTTAGCAACAAAAAAAATTTAATAAGATAGACATTTAGTGCAATGGAAGAATTTTCCTGGTGTGAAAAAATAAATTACTAAAAGGACTTTGCCTCTGAAAGATAATTAATAAAAACCTTCCCATGTGTTGATGGACCTGACATCTTGTCTAATGTCTGGCAGAGAAGAAGGTGTGGTGAGCTGCACAGTTAGAATAAAATGTTCCACTTCACAGCAAGACCAAGAAGGGGCTGATAATTATTTCTAAGCAAGAAAAGGTCAGAGTCTAGTTGTTAAATTGACACATCAGGTCTATATATGTAGATATTCCCCATAGTGAGGCCTTTCTGTAGATGTTACTGATTTAAAAGGTAAATATGGTTGGGAATGTAGGGTTTATGGAAAGTCTAGGACTCAGACTGTTTTCACGGAACTTCCTATTATCCTCATGTAAGCTACTTCTGAGTGGTAGACGAAGTAATAGTCCTCTAAAAGTCCTCTAAGTAGGTTATATTGATTGTCAACTGGACAAGACCTAGAATCACCTAGAAAATGACCCTTGGGTATGCCTACAAAGAATTATGTTGATTAGGTTAATTGAGGTGGGAAGACCCAGCTTAACTGTGGGTGGAGCCATCCCATGGGCTGTGGACCAGGTTGTAAAACAAGGAGAAACTTAGCAGAGTAGCACCATTTATCACTCTTTGCTTCCTTACTGTGGACTGCATGTAATGACCTGCCTTAAACTTTTGTAGTCATACCTTCCCCGCCATAACCTTGAAATCTAAGCCAGAATAAACCTGTCCTTCTTTAAGTTGCTTCTGATCAGGTATTTTTTCCCAGCAGTCAGAAAGTAATTAATGCATGCCTCCACATCCTAATTCTCAGTATGTGTGAATATTATTTGGATTCTAGTGAAATATCTTAGCAGTCCTTCCCACAGGGAATCAGGAGGCATCAGAATCAAAAGGTGGATGTGATAATGGAGAAGAGGAAGAGACAGGTGAGAAGCTATCCTGAAGGTTTCAATGATGGAAAAGGAAGGATGAGCCAAGGATATATATTGAAAAGCACAACTCTGTTGAACCATTGTAGATTTCATAACCATACAATAATGAAAGTTTCTAAGGCTCTAAGATTTCAGTGTGTTCTTATAGCAGCAATATGAAGCGAATATGTATATCTTTTTCTCAGAGCTGAAGTGAAGGTTAGGTACAGAGAGTTTCTCTGAGTGATGATCTAGGAAGCAAAAGTGAGGGGCAGAAGAGCAACATGAAGGGGAGGGGACAAGAATGAGTATGGTGTGGGTACATTGATGCCAATCCATCTGTGGGCACCTGGGGAGGCATTCAGGTTCTCTCTGGATAAAGGCAGGGACCATCTCCTATAGGGTAAGGGCTGTCCCTGGTATTGACTTCATATTTCCAACCTCTGTTTGCCCTGACTGTAACCATTCTCTTGCCCTGGAACATAGACAGCAAGGACACTGCAGAGCCAGTCTGAGTTCCGAGGAATAGATCTGAATGTTGCAGCAACAGCAGCTTAGATAAAAAAATCATCTGACATGATGGTCCAAGTACTAGAACCAAATAGATGTTCTCTTGAGATGTATCCTCAAACTTCAGACCTGTTAATTTCCCATCTCCTATATGTAGTCCGTACACATTCAGCATTTAGTGTATAGGCAAGACACATTTTCCAGTGCCTGGCAAACTGTAAATGTTCCTCATTTGTGCATGGAACCTCTTGGGGCTGCGAAGCTTTCATTAGGGAGCTCGTGTGCTTGACTGGAAAGGAAGCTGGTCTTATCTGGCATCTGGTACCATTGTTTTAATTACCCAAATTTCAAAAATAGATACATATGCCACCAATTCTGGATGTCATAGCTTCTAGTTTCCACTTCAATGCATGGTCACATCTTTACAAATCTGTATTTGTCCTGTTGGTTTTCCACTTTAGCCTAGGGGATTAATCCTGGAATCCTAACAGTAAAGAGTTAATTCTGTTTGGACAAAAACTGATTTCACTGGATTGTTTTGGGCTCTGCTTGAGCTAGACTCAGGGGGATAAGACCTCATCAACTCAATCCCATTTTGATACAACAGAACACCTTCCAATAATCTTAAAAACAACTCACAGCTTGTTATACCTGTTGGATTACTCACTGGCACAATGTGGTGTTTGCATTCACCAAACACCTTCATGGAGCCTTCTTCCTTGTGCTTTGCCACTTGAAAATTTTCAATTATTTTCCAATATGGCTTTATCTGAGACATGGTACACATCTCTCCTCTCACATAAAAAACTGTCTTACTTCTTCTTCATTTTTATAACACCTTATGCACGTTTCAATATATTAACAAAAATGCTAGCATGTAATATCCACTGTGAGCCAGTTCCCATCCTAAATCCTTTGATTTGTGGGCCCCATAGTCTAGTGTAAATACACTTATTAATTTACCTATGCAGAGCAGGAAGCTAAATGACAGAGAAGTTGAAAGCAACTATCCCAGAGCCACAGAGTAATTATGTGACAGTAAGTGGATTAGAAGCAAGGTAGTCTAGTTCAAGAATTTTTTCTCTGGCTTATTTGTGAGCTAGTTACAAATATTCAGAAACATGTTGTATTACACATTAATTATTTAACATATGGTTCTACCTTTCCTTCTATCTAACAAATTTATTAAGGTCCTTATTAATTTCTTCATTTCTAGCATCTAGCCCATAGCCCAACAGATATTAGAAGTTTTAACTTTGACTAAGAGATGGATATAGCTCAGTGACAAAGCATTTGTCTGGTATACACAAGACCCTAGATTCAATGTCCAACACTGCAAATAGAAATAAAAATTAACAAATTTTGGATTGAAGTATCAATAAACAATGAGCTCAGTAATTGTCACAAAATAGCAGGTCAAAATTCCCATGTACTGAGAGTTAAACATTTAAGACAAAAGGAGAGAAATTCTGCCCATGAGGGCCTGAAAAGCAGCGATGGCCATGACTGCGGTATCCTACACCTGACAGCCTTCTCAAAGGATGCTAAAATCATGATCGTGTTTTTACATTCTGCCTTCCTTATTCTCCTCTCGCCTTAATTTTACTCCACCCTTCTATCTTTTTACCCATCTTCATGGGTTTGCCAAATTAAATTTTATCTTGAAAAAAAAAAAAGCAGGTGAATGAACATCAATATCTTCCATTGTGAAACTTGTTCTGTGGCAGGCTGTGTGAGCTTGCTGTGGCTGCTGTAACAAACGTCCACACGCTTAGCAACTCAAATATTTAAAAATCCTTAATTCATCATCCTAAGTTTTGAAATCAAAAGTCCTAAATAGGGCTGGAGAGATGGCTTAGCTCTTAAGGCACTTGCCTGTAAAGCTTAACGACCCCGGTTTGATTCTCCAGTACCCACATCAGCCAGATGCACAGGATTTCATTTGCCTTGGCTGGAGGCTGTAGTGTGCTCTCAAGTTCATTCTCTCTCTCTCTCTGTCTCTCTCTCTCTATATATATATATAGATAGATAAATAGATAGATAGATAGATAGATAGATAGATAGATAGATAGATCACTGATAAAACATTTGCCTAGTATGCACAGGACCCTAGGTTCAATGCCCAGTACAGCAAATAAAAATAAATAAATAAATATATATATATATATATATATATATATATATATATACATATATATATGAAAATTATGTGTGTGTGTGAGAGAGAGAGAGAGAGAGACATGAGTCTCACCTCATGGTGGTGCTGGCCTCAGGGCAAGAAGCTGTTCTTGAGTGTTGGAGAATTCTGTCTGCTTCTCCTCCTCCTTCTACTTCGTGTGTTTTCTTGCTTTTATTGACCACCCATGTTCCTGTGTGATGGTCCTTTCTTCACCTTCAGTGCTGGCTAAGTCCTCTCACACCACATCTGTCCACCCTAACTTCCGTAATCACTCTGTTTCTTTGACTCTTTCCACTGTCTTCTAAGATCCTTGAGATTGCTCTAGGTCCATCCACACTTTCTAGGATGAGGATCTTATTTTAGAAACAATTGCTTTCTTCTCAACCCAGATTCCTCTTTCCCATGGAAATTCACATAGTCATAATTTATGGGGATTAGGGTCGCTTTGGTGGTTTCTTATTCTGGTTTGATTGCTTTTTATTGTCTCATTGAAGCTTTCTGGCAACTGTATGCTATAAATGTGATTGTGTTGATTTTATGATAAGAACATGGATATGGGAATCAGTTTGAAATAATTTACCAAAAGCCAGAGAAATGGCCACATGGTCAGAATGCACTCAGATGGCTTGCCTCTAGTCACTTTCCCAGTCATGTGCAGTTTCCCTCTTCTTAAACAACATGAGGGAAAGATGTACAGTTTCATTCAATTAGAAATAAGGTCCAGGATGTTGGTTTCAAGCTGCATGAGAGCATGCACAGGACTCATCATTGGAAAGTCTTCTCATTCCTGTTCTCTACAAGGATCACAAGGTCATTTCTAAGCATCTCACCAGACAGAAAGGTGGCAATTGGTCTTTATTTTTGTATTTTCAAGAACATTTAAAGTAAGTTAGACTCAAAAAAGCTTACTCTGTGAGTGTGTGAACGCAGCCATCTTAGAAATATTTTTTACCTCACTTTCCCTTGGTAGTGTGATTTTATAAACCATTCCATGACTCTGGTCTTTGGGATTTTGTCAGGACAAAGAATCAATCAAAGTACAATGCCATAACATTTTTATGTTCTGTAAGTCGGAGATAGCAGCCTTTCTTCCACCAAGCTGAGACCCTCCAAAATGATTTCAGTGGAGAAACTTTGACAAGAAGGAACTAGAGTTGTTTTGTGGCATGGATAAAGCACCTGCCCATCCAGGCTAATAGCAAACACTGGGAGTCACTGGGAGGAAAACAATGCAGAGCTGAGAGACAAAAGGAAATACTGCTGGGGAATTGGCTTAAGAGGATGACATCTGAGGTTGTTCTTAGCCTGTGAGATAACTATTTGTGGCATGAAGTTCCTTCTTATTTGTGACTGCTTTGGAGATAGCTTTGTTAAACTTTTCTTTCAGGCTTGCTATTTCTCACTGACCCCTGGGACTCATTTGCAATGCCAGTGGTATAAAGATTCTCTGCCCAGGTTCCATACATTCAGCTAACCTAGTGCTGTGACACATAGCCATGAACCTCAATAGCTTTCCACATGGTTATTCAGGTACTCCTTGCATGCCAGCCCTCCTGGGTATCTGCCATATGCACCATGACTATTTTCAATGCTTTTTCTATTGTATGCTGCTGACTTTCACAGTTAGAGGAAGAGAAGATTTAACATGGAACTTTTCAGGGGCTAGGCTTGGAAAGAGATGATAATTCTTCTGCCCTCATTGTGATGGACAATACTTGACTCTTGGCCAAAGTTATTACGGTGGAGTAATCAGCACAAGGTTTGAGTACCATTGGAACATGATGCTGGAGACTCACAGAAAGCAAGGTGCTTCCCTTGAAAATCTAAAGCCTCACAAGGCAAGTCATATGCTTGGAGAGTCAAGTGAGAGCATAGTGGAGACGAGTGAGTAGGAGTTTCCCATAAGGGCATCTCAGGGACAATGCTGAGAAGTTCACTCTGTGCAAGGTGACAATTCACTTTCATGACACTCTGAGCCCTGGCTGCACCAGTCATCCGCTGGTCATGTTCACTGTACGGGCTGCCAGCTGACAACCTACAGTGCAGGAGAAAGAAAGAAAGAAAGAAAGAAAGAAAGAAAGAAAGAAAGAAAGAAAGAAAGAAAGAAAGAAAGAAGGAAAAAAAAAAACTGAAGCCAACTCCAGAGTTAGCAATATTCTTAAATCAACACCTGTCACAATAAACATACCAACCCTCATTTTACCAAGAAAACGTTTGTGCTGCAGAACAAAGTGAAACTAAGATGAGAAGCAGGTCATCCAGGTAAGGTGAGGATTTCCTCTTAGTGAATGTGTTCAGGCAGGGGCTCTTGCAGGGAGGCACAAGCTATAAGTCTCCACTTTAAAGGATACTAGGGTCCCTGTGCACAAGTATAAATGTACCATAGTCTAATGACCACAAGTGTGAATGCCTCCTGCTCTTCTTTTCTTCCATGAATATATCTGCTGTTTCCCTTCACATACTTCTGAGCATCCATACACTGGGCAATTTTATGCTAGCAAGAAATATTATTGTTGTGATGATGTGATTGCCTTCCCTGTGGAATATAAGTGGATTGTGTGCATTAGTTCAGACATACTAGGTGGTGAGAACAATAAACCTGTATTAACCCATCAGCATGTGTCAAGTTCTACTTAAACCACTTTCCAATAATTAACTCACTGAGTTCTCATCATAACTTATCATTATTACTCCCATTTTACATGTGACAAAACTGAGATACAGGTTACTTGTTTTAGTATGTCTCTAGTCATAGAACAGAGCTTCATGCTGAGGGCATAAGGTTTAGACCTGCTATGTGTGTCTCTGAGATATCAATCTGCTTTCCTGGTAGACTCGTGGTAATTTTTGAATAATGAAAATCCTTTAGTGATTATAAAATTTGATAGTTGTTATGTTTTCAAAGATATGTAAGCTACTTATTGTTTATAAGCAGCAACCTAATGCATAAGTGAACACCAGAACCACATAGAAGGCCATTATTGCCCTGGCATTAAAAATACATTTGGAATGCTCACAGAATATATTATGGAAAAGTTTCAAAGTGTGTGGGGAGCAATCAGTCCAGGTAGGAACTTTGTACATGTGACATAGGTAATGTTGGAGAAGGGGTTATCTGGTATAGGAGGAATGCCTACATTTCAGTTACTGAAGCAATGAGAGGTAGGACATGTTATCCTGCACCACATTTAATGAGAATGAGGTTGGAGAGTGGATGTCTATAGTAAGATCAGATACACATACAGGTTCTAAGAAATCAAGATATAATAATGGTAACGGAACATTATGCCACTGCTGAGCAGTAAAACAATCAGCTATGAGAAGCAGTAAATAGTAGAGATTCATGTGTGTGTGTGTGTGTGTGTGTGTGTGTGTGTGTGCACATTCACACACAAACACACAGCATTTATGTGAGTGTTGGGAATCTGAGCTCTAAACACTACACTTTCATGGCAAGTGCTTTATCCCTTCATGCATCTCTTAAGTCCCTGGATTCTTTCTTTAAATGAACTTTTGTTTTAAATTTCAAGATATGCTACATAGTATCTAGAGAGACATGGGAGAACTCATGAGATAGCAGTGTGTTGATGTGAAAGATAAGTCTTCATTCCTCTCTGTCTATCCACCTAATTCGTAATTCCCCTGAAGTTCAAAGCACAGATGTCTCTTCTGAGGGCTAGATTTCTTTGATGTCCCTAGATGAATTTATACCCTTCTATTTATATCTTTGTGATAATCCCAAAGGAAATGGTGCTATTTTCACTTAGATTTTAATTTTAGTTGGTTAATTAATTAACCTAGGATTTGTTAATTCCCCACTCTGTTTATAGGCCATAATTCTGTAATAGTTTACATTTATTGACTACCTATCCTGGGTAGCACTCTTCTAATTGCATTCCATGAATAATACTAATGAATCCACATCATCACACTTAAATTACTTTATGTATTTTCTAGATAAACAAATGAAAGCATAGAGGAACCCCCAAACCTACCCCATCAATCAGGGAAGGGAAGGCCAAGATTTGGACAAGGTGAATGGCTCTGTTGGCAAGGTTCTGTACATCTAAATTATAGCACTTCTCTATAGGTCTTCGGCCATGTCTACCATGACCCTTACCTAATCTGAAGATATTAACAAGTATTATGAAGAAGGGAATGAAGGAATAAATAATGCACACACTTTTACCTCACTACATCACCCTTTAACCAGAAGGGTAATCTGTAATTTTGTTACAAGTTCAAGTTTCACTTGAATTTCTCTGAGGCTCAGAATTTGGAAAGGGTTGACTTTCACTTTGATTCCAAAGGAATTCTGAATAGATCATGTCAAGGAATTGGGATAGTAGGTGATAGAGGAAAAGATGGAAATTTTAGTTTACCTGGAAAGCACTCTTACTCTTGGAGTCTTAGCTCAGCATCCCCAGGGAAATTACATCTCCCTCAATGTGTCAGGAGTGACTGCTTTGGTAGTATGGGATTTGAGGGCAAAATTAGCCAATTAGAAGGTTAACATATAATTGTAGGCACACAGTGCCTGGAGCAACCTTTGCCCACTGCCATTTAACTGAATTAGCATTGCCCCGTTATAGATTTTCTGCTTGCAACATTGCCAGGAAATTGTCCTGAGCACTAAATCTGCATTCTGTGAATGTGCCACTTAGGATGTCAGCATTGTGATGGCTTCAGAAGCCATATAATAACACTTGGTTTCAGGAAAAATGAACGCTTTTCAGCAGAGCTGTGCAGACACTGAAATCCAGCATCTTTCCTCTCATTTTGATTTGGCCAAGACGATGTCAGGCCAGGTGATGACTTTTCCACCCCAGCTTCTCTGAAGCCTCTCAGGCCGACTACACTATCAACCTCCAGAGATTGATTCTTGTTCCCATTCCTTTGGGTTCAGTGCATTTCTACAAGGTTGGCATTTAGAGAGAAGCCCTGGTTCCTTAGCTTCCAACCTTTTCTAACTTCCTTGGAGTTTGCTGGTGGGAAAGATAATGAACTTTCTCCAACTGCCAGTGTGCAGTGTGGTTAAGAGTTACAGGTTTGTTTTCAAAGTTAGGTTTCTTAAGGAGGAGATTCCCAGTCAAGGTTTGAGTATAGGGCTGCAGAGATGGCTCAATGAGTAAAGTCCTTGCACAAGCATAGACACCTGTGTTCAGATCACAGCCTCTAAATAAAAGCCAGGCATGTACCTGTCATCCCAGCACTGGGAGGTAGGGACAGAAGAATCCCTGGGGCTTTTTGGACAATGATCTTAAAGTTCACTGAGAGAACATGTATCAAAAGTCAATGTAGAGAACAATTGAATAAGACACAAAATATTGGTTTCTGATCTCAACATGTGCAAGTACACACATATCTACATACACATGTGCATATGACCTCCACATCAATATTCCCCCACACACTCACAATACCAAACACATATACACATGTAAAAATGAAAATAAGACTTGAGTACAAATCTTTAGAAGACTGCTCTCAGAAAAAAAAAAAAAGACCTATGGGGATACAGAAGTAATCCATGGAAGAGAGATAATTATCAAGTGAGACACTATGGTGGCCAACTGGAGCTCAGTCCCGGGTAGAAATTGGTTGACAGAATATACACATTCAAGGCCCCTTGCAGGAGAGGGAGCCTGGTGAGTATACATAAGTGCCTATCTGCCAGTGGTTCAGAGAGAGCTCCTGGTGCATTCATTCCTAAGAACTTTGTGCTTGTGAGAAAAGCTGAGAAGAGAGCAATATCCTTTAATTTCTGTAGAAGTACTTCATGAAAACAAACAAGCATACAACAACAGAAACAGTTTTCTCCCCAAGGGGGGACAGCTAAGGGTGATGAATGAGCAGAATCCTTACCATGTAAGAAACCACAGGACACTTGAACCTGCATTCAGCTCCTGGCATCAGCCATCCAGAGATCTTGGGCATACTTGTTCATCTCTCTAGCATCTTAAGTCCTTCTGCAAAATATATCTGTGCACACATCACAAGGCTACTGGAGAGAATAAATAAGATTATATGAAGAGTGAGCATAGGACAGTATCTGCCATATGATAAAGGATCAGTGATATTAGTTTTCCTTTGAACTCTTATGGAACAGGCCTGTGCCAGTGTGTAAGGTAGATACTCATTGTGAATAGGAATGGAAGAGATAATGCCTGTCTTCCTGGGGATTATAGTTTTTACTTACTAGATCTAAAGCCCAGTTTTATCTAAGTTATACCTTGAAATGAAGGGTATCAGGTACTTTCTGTTTGTGCATTGTTTGTGCATATATGTCTTTGTATATGTGTGGTTGCCCATCTCTCTCTCCTTTTCTGTGTGTGTGTGTGTACACATATGTACATGTATACATGTAGGTCAGAGATCCAAGTTAAGTCAGGTGTCTTCCTCAATCACTTGTCTCCTTGTTCTTTTTAGTATAGAGCCATTCACTAACCTTGGAACTCTCTGATTCATGTAGATTAGCTAGCTAGAAAGCCCTGTGGATCCTCTTCTCTCTGCTCTTCCCAGTGTTTGAAATATAGGTAGTGTTTCTGTACCCAGCTTTTATATAGATGCTGGGACCCAAATTCAGATATTCATGCTGTCATGCCAAGCCCTTTACAAACTGAACATCTCCCAGCCCAACATCATATACTTCTATGTTCCAAATCATATATGTTGTGTAACTTTTCATGAATGAACATCTATTCATCCCAGATAGCACACCAACAGACCACAGATACAATTCTACCCAAGTCCAGCTCGGTGAACCAATGAGTCTAAGCAGAGTTATTACAGGAGCATGAGCAGCTACACCACCGAAGAAGAGTCTCCCCTTCCCTGAAATTGTTAACCACTTACACATCCTCATGAAGTGAATACAATCTGGGTAACTTGTGTAACTTGTGGTATGCTGCTCCTTGAGCCATGTGATCTCTGTCTTTCCAAGTGGGAATGTTAATGGGTCCAATCTTGTAAGGGTCTCTTGGGTTATCACAGCTGATCTGATTTTCAGAAAACAATGATCATATCATGCTCGTGCTTGGATGACAGGCTTTTTTTTTTTTCCGTCAAGGATTGGTGGAATCTAAAGTGAGCCTTTTGAATGAATTATAAATATTTTATGGTAGCCAAATTTATAGCAGTGAAAACTGGTAAAATTATTCCAGTCTCTGTGCATGATGCCACATGTAAAACTTTGTCAATTTGATGTGTATTTACTATAAAATTGATTATTGATTTCATATTCTTTTGCCATCTTGTTTTTTGGTTTGTTTTTTTCAAGGTAGGGTCATACTATAACTCAGGCTGACCTGGAATTCACTATGGAGTCTCAGGGTGGCCTCGAACTCACAGCGATCTTCCTACCTCTGCCTCCCAAGCGCTGGGATTAAAGGTGTGTGCCACCATGCCTGGCTCTCTTTTGCCATCTTAAAATTATTTTTGCATGTGTGCGTTGTGAGTTCGTATGCAATACATATGTATAGTGTGGGAGCACATGTATATGCAGGCATGTGTATGTGCATGGTTTTTCACACTATACAGGCCTGCCTGGAACTCCCTCTGTAGTCTCAGGGTGGCCTTGAACTCAGGTGATCCTTGTACCACTGCCTTCTGAGTGCTGGGATTAAAGGTGTGTGCAACCACACCTGACAGACCTTCTTGTTTTTGGAGACAGGATCTCAAACTGAACTTGGAGTTCACCGATTGAGCTAGATTAAGTAGTCAACAAGTCTCAGGGGTCTGTCTATGTTGCCACCCCATCACTAAGATTATAGGTGCCCATCACCAAGCTTGCCTTTTACATGGGTGGTGGGGATCCAAACTCAAGTCCTCATGTCTGTGCAGTAAGCACTTTAAGATCAAGCCATCTCCCAGGTGCCTCTTCCTCATATTATGTCCCCAAATCACAGCTTGTAATTTCATTTTAACCTACATTATCTCAGGTTGGATCCAGTTGCTTATTGGGTGCTCAGCACTTACCTTTCACTTCTGGACACCACACTGGACCGGGGTGAAGACCCAGCAGTGGGCTTTGGGTTACTTCTAGACCTAACATCCAATGAGAGAGTTCCATTTCCTTTTTCCTTCTTTTCCTAGACGGCAATGCTCCTTTGCAAAAGTAAAGTAGGTTGTAACTCAGGAATCTCAGTAAACTGACAGCTTCTGTAATGAAATTTCACACGTGGAACCTACGGTGAGATTCTTAGCAGGTGTAAAAATCTGACGACGTTATTTCTTTAACTGCAACTTAATGGAAGCTGCAGCAGCTGTTCCCCATTGTGAGTCTTCCAAAGTCTCACTGCCAAATGAGTTGTTGGCAGCCACAAGAGGAGTATCAACTTGCTTCTTCACTTGGGAAATGAAATTAAAACCTCAGCTCATTTCTAAAAGTCACAGATTTGGTTAAAAAAAAAAAGAAGTAAAAGAAAGAAAGAAAGAAAGAGTTAGCACGGCAAACACACAAGCTGCTATTAAAATATTGATGGCTTCGTTTTTCTCAGGTGTTCCTGCTCACATCTGCAGATGATGTGGAGTGCACTCCTGGATTTCAGCAGAAATTGTTCCATATCCATCAGCCTGTTGAGTTCATCGAGGACCAGTCAGTTCTAAACTGTAAGCAGTGCTGTTTAAAGATGCTTTTGGTCTAGCCATATTTGTGTCCATTGTTATCTGAGACTGTGTCTTGGGATGTGGGATTCCCTAATGTTTTCTGATCATATTTCTTATGTCACTGTCTGACCCAGGGTGGAAGCTTTCAAACCAGACTTACCACCTTGTAGATTAACAGACTATATGTATCTACTTTCATTATTTTCCATCAGTGAGAACTTCCACCCTCTCATCACTCAGAGAAAGGGGACATCCAGCCTCCAAAGGAAATGAATTCCATACCCCCAGGGAAGACTCCAAGAGCAGAATCATTGTCTTCCTATATATTGCTGTCCTACCTGGAGTTTCTCACAGTGCAGTATTAGATCAAAGTTGTGGCAGGAGCATGGTATTGGCTGCTGGGATTTTGTAGATGTAGAAATCAAAAACTCTTATTCTCAAAGCAAATAAGATTGTCTCCAGAAAGATTCAAAACCTTTACAGCTTATTCTGTGGCTTAAGCTCAAATCCCCCAAGTTCCAATTGATTTCCTGAAAATGTGCATCCCTCAGATCTGTGGTTGTGCTATCTTCCTATTCTTAACTCCAATATCATAATACTTTGTCTTTAAGAGGACGTAGGTCACATGGATAAATGTTTGGCAAGCATGGCTTTTGCACAATAGAGGATGAAATTGATGGTAGACATAACCAGTTAATTGCAGGCTTTTTAACACTATTATTAGCAGTTGGTAATGAAAGTTATGCAAATGGTTATCTAATTTGGTCACATGTTCTGGGGAACCTGTAAAGATGATTGTGGGGACTGGGGAGATTGCTCCGTGAATAGGGTGCCTGCTATGCAAATATGTGGCTCTAAGTTCAATATCTAATACCCACCTAAGAAGCTGGGCATGGTTGTGCATGCTTATAACTCAATCTGAATGGGGTGAAAACAGAAGAATCTTTGGAGCCCACAGCTCAAAAAGCACAACTGCAAAATGTCAAGCTCCAAGAAGAGTGAGATCCTTTCTCAAGGAGCTAACTTGGGAGATCAATAGAGAAAGACACTTAATGTCCTCCTATGGCCTTTGCACATGAGCACATAGATCAATCTGTACATATCTACACACATGCATAACACTTACACACAGCAGGAAAGTAGAAGAAGATGAGGGAGGAGAAGGAAGAGGAGGAGAAGAAGAAGAAAGATGATTGCATATTTCACTTTAGGGACTCAAGATGGCCTTATGGGCCAGCCATGGTCTTTTCTTATCTGTGGTATATGGATGACATTTTTTTTTTGTGGTAGGGTCTCACTCTAGCCCAGGCTGACCTGGAATTACCTATGTAATCTCAGGGTGGCCTCAAACTCATGGCGATTCTCCTACCTCTGCCCCCCAAGTGCTAGGATTAAAGGTAGGCACCAACACACCTGGCTGGCTGACATGTTTTTAAAGAAATAGCAAGAACAATACTATTGGAATATTCTATGAGGCTGGTTTATATCATATGAGTTGAAATGAGGACCAAGTTGAAGATGCATTGTTGAGCATCAGGGAGCTATCCAAGGTGAAGCCCGTGCACGCCTTTGTACAATTATGCCAATGAAATCTTCTCAATAATTAGAGTCTGCAATGACAGGGTGCAAGGCTGACACAATAAGTGAATTCCAATCTATAATTTCCTAGTAATTGGATCCTTGACTGTGACTCTGGGGTCAGGCCATCAAGAACACTCATTTGTCTTTTGAGTTTTGTATTTATCAAAATCAATATATTTCAAGTAGAAATTGATTTGCGAGAAATATCTTTCTGGCTCTTTCCTTCTCTTCTCCCTCTTTATGCCTGTCTGATTACCTGTCTGCCTGTCTGTCTGAGTGTGTATGTGTGTCTCTCACTTTTTTCTAAGTCATTATCCCAAATGGTATTCTATGTTAACATGTTTTGGAAATGTGAAGCCACCCCATGTATAGAAATCAATAGTGTTTGTATGCAAAGCAGGCCCATAAATGTGATTGCTTCTGTAATCTTCATGACACAAACAGCTTTTATTTCACTGCTGAGGAGCTGGAAACAAGCATACTTTGGGGTAACTTTTTTAAATTTAAACTTGGCCATACTGTACATTGTAATATCATTGTGTGTGTGTGTGTGTGTGTGTGTGTGTGTGTGCTGTGTGTATTTAATCCCCTAAGTAATCAAGAGGGTTATGGTTGTTGCTCCTGTGTAAGCTATAAATACTAAATGAGCTAGGTTGATTATCAATGATAGAACATTCAGAAAAAAGCCAGTGATAAGGGAATTAAGGACATTTAAAATTTTATGCATGTGTAAAAGTTGTTGGATTAGCCAAAGCTGGTTAGCCCCTCTCATTGAGTTTGCCTGTCCATGTCTATTATTAAGATAAAATGCAACCAGTAGATCTGGTTTGGTACTTTTCACTTGAGTTCAGTAAGAAACAGAGGCTATTCTGAGCATAAACCTTGCAAGAAAATTTCACTGTGTCTATATGGAGAATCCACTTTTCACAGACTGCAGACTGCTTGTTGAATATTATTTAGGAAATCCCTGATTCTTAGAAGAAGCAGCAATATGTTGCTTCATTCCATCTGTAAAAGGAAGTAAAAGCCTAAAATATTGAATGGACTTTTCCACTTTACCAACCAATCTTTTAAATCACCCAACCAATCTGAACTCTCTTCTCAGTTTCTTTCATACATTTTTAAAGGATTCAACACAAAACACTTTGTCTCTGTAAAAGTGAGAAAAACCAGCCATGAGTGGCAAGTGTTCTTCAGATGAAGACCTGACAACCTAAGGCTAGCACCTAAGTGAAAAATGAAAAAAAAATTATCTAAAAGAACCAGAAAGTATAAAAAATTCTTACATATTTGACTGTACATACTGAAGATACAGGACATTGTATGGATGCTTATGACATAGAAATGTGAGTTTATGGTATATGAATGGTGGAGGTTAAGAGAAATGAGGTGTGTAACATCATCTTGAGCCCTAGTTATGGCATTTATACTTTATATATTTTTTCCTTTATATTTGTAGTGCTTAATTTGGTTATGAATCATTAGGCATTTTTTGTGTTGTACAAAGCAGCAACACAGCAATATCTATAAGTTTATAAGCACTCTCCTTACCATTCTGTAAAGTTAACTGACAGCATTGCCACTTTGCCTGACTGATAGAGCATACCCACTCATATCTAAGTTCAGTGTTCAACCAACTCTGTTCAGATTTTAGCAGGTTATAGGGGATGTTTATTCTGTGCATGGCTTACTGCTTTCTTTGTTCTGACAGAAATATTTCCTTTTATCCTGTTTCATCTTCTTACTCAATTCTCAATGACTTATCTTTTTCTACCTTAACTGTTACTAATGGTTACCTCCACTCCTTTTATTTCCCTAATATTTTATTCACTGTTCACTCCAATACATCTTTCCCTCAGTTGTTCTAAAGCCTTTTATTTTCTTCACATCCAAATAACTCTTTATTCTCCTTTCCTTTCCACTAACTGGACTTGCTTTTTTCTTTAAAGGGCCATTTTTCAACGAGATTCTGGGATCAAAACATGGCATCCTACTATTTCCTCTAATGTAGCCTGCAGTGCTCTTTTATCACAGCCTTCACACCGAGGAAAAGCCCCCAACTCATGACAACTCAGCCAAAACTTTTTGCCTTCATTTAACTCTTGAAAGGAGAGATGGGAAAGAGGAGCTAGGCCATTTTCCAATGAGAAGTACAAGAAAAGAGGGCAACGTAGTTTAGAAGGTGGATCACCTGAACAACCAAGACAGTACCTAGCTAGGTTGATAAATGAAAAATACCAAACAGAATATTTGGCCTTGTTCCCATCAGCTCAGACAGACCTTCCTGACACAAAAGCGATCTGTGGTCACTGAATTTCCTAGGATAACACATACTCATAATTCCCCAGATTCTACAAGTGAAAGTTGTGTTCAGCCCCCGGCATCCACAAGGCATACCCCATTGGCCACCACCCAACCATTACTGGGACTGTAGTTTTCTCTCCCCCACCATTATCTTTCAAGGTTCACTTTTCCAGGGATTAACAGACAAAAACAGAAAGATACACAAAGAAAAATTGCCACATCTGTGTTTATGTATAGCATGAAATACACAAACAGACCTTAAAAGAAAGCATCTACATTGGTCAGGAAAGGCTACTATGTTACAGTATCAAGGAACTCTGTGATCTCATACAATGTATGTTTCTTTCTTACCATGGGCATATGGATGCACACCAGGCTGTTTACCTTTGTGGCTTTCTTCCTACTGTGATCTGACACAGAGGGTCAGGAAAGTGTGGGGAAGGTAGCCAAATTACTTAATCATCTAAGCTCAAAAGTATGTGCTCCTTTCTGTCAGCAAATCTGACTATGTAAGCAACTGAGCTGCAAGAGAGCCTATAGATATGTAGAGGCACCAACAAAATGATGCCACCAAGTCCAAAAGTGACTACTGACAAAGGTCAACATAGATCACAGGGGAACCAGGGTCTATGGATGAGAGTCCTTTTAAGCAGGATGTCAAGGTAAGGTACCTAATGTTCTTAGCAGAGGGTGCTTCCTACTTAGCACTGCTCCCTTCTCCTTCTTAGAAACTCCCAGAAAAGGGGCTTCCCTTCCTAACAGTCATAATAAAGGTAGGCCCCAAGTGTTCTTCCTAAGGATTATAATATTATGGTTAACATTTCACAGTTATAATCTCACACTACCCGTGCAGTTATGGTGTCACTTATGTTACCATGAATGAGTAATATGAATCTTCAAGTGTGAATTTTCTCATGTCTGTAGAAAGGGTAATCAAGCTGCCTACTTTCAGAGCTAATCCAGAAATGGTAGGGAATATACGTGGAACACATCTCTGTGTAGACAGAGCTACTATTAACACTGTCATCATTGTTGCTAAAGTTTTGGTCGCTATCACTCACAGACCTGAGATGGGCTCAGTATCAGATCCTTTGCACGGGGCTTGAAAGAAGAACAACCATGGTGCCATTATAACTCAGAACAATGGAGCTGGGGAGATGGCTGGATGGAAGAAAATCCTTCCTATAGAAGCATGAGAACTTAAATTCAGATCAGCAGACGAAGTCCTTAAAGTGCTAGCCTAAGATCATGTGCCTGTAATCCTAACACTAGAAGATGGAGGCAAGGATTATTCAGGTTTATAGGCTAGCTAGTCTAGCAGAAGAGAAGAGAAAAAACCAAAGAAAGGAAAGGAAAGGAAAGGGGTAAAAGGAAAGGCATGGAAAATAAAACAAATATAAAAAGGGAACTAGTGGCCGGGCATGGTGGTGTACGCCTTTAATCCCAGCACTTGGCATGCAGAGGTAGGAAGATTGCCATGAGTTCAAGGCCACCCTGAGACTGCATAGCAAATTCTAGGTCAAACTGGGCTAAACTGAGACCCTACCTCAGAAAACCAAAAAAAAAAAAAAAAAAAAAAAAAGAAGGGGTGATGAGGATATTATCATGTGCCCATTTTATAGACAAAGACACCTTAGACAGAGGTATGTGATTTGCCTAATGTGATGTTTCATGTAAATGATAGAGCTAAGATTTTAATCTAAGACTGCAGGGCCCTGGATCTATCCCAATATCCTATCATCTATACTTTTTTTCTTATGTTGATGGTGAAACATCAATTTTCCAAAGCTTTCATCAACCTGAATGAAATAGAGAACTCACATAGCATAGTTATTTTTTCTGTTCATGAATAAAGTAATTTTCTCTGTACTGTAAAGAAGTAGCTCTTTTTCTTAGTTGTGGATTTATACAGACACTCCTGACTTCCCACCATCCCCATAAGTTTGTCTCATCCAGACACTCCCTAGTCATACCACCATGACACTGACCTTGGTCAGTATCCAGGTCATCCATGGAGCAAATACAGTTGCATTAATCATATTTGTAGTTAACATACATGAGTCATGGCTTCTAAGGGTTTTTAATTGACTATAAATCACACAGGGAACTTGAAAAATGAAGGCAATTAATGAAAAAGCAATGTGAGAGGTGTTTTGCATCCTAACATGGGAAATACATTGCCAGGGAATTAAATGTCAAGACAAAGGCCCTTTCGACCCTGCTGAAAAGATTTCATTTGGAAGGCAATAAGTGGATGAACTTTCCAACCTATCAGGCAGAAAAGTGCCTCTTTGCTGAGGTCAAGCTAATTTGGGCTTTTGTCTGTTGTCTGTATTTTCTACTTTAGAGAATAGAAAATTCCAAAGAACTACTAAAGTTCCTTTGCTTTCGAATTTCATATTTTGTGACACAAAAAATAACAAGGGCAGCTGGGAGATAGCTCAGTCAATAAAGGAATTTATATGCAAGAGCAAGGCCCTGACTTTAGAGCTTCAGCACCCACGGAAAAGCCAGGTACAGTGGCACACATGTGATCCCAGCACTGGGGAGTTGAAGACAGGAGGATTCCTTGAGCTTGCTGGCAAGCCAGTCTGGCACAATTGCTCAGCTCCAGGTTAACTGATAGAGCCTGTCTCAAAAAAAAATGAGGTGGAGTGTGACTTAAGAAGATACCCTATATTGACCTTTGGCCTCCATGTGTACACATATTCACATGCACCAACATGTACATGCATGAACATGTATATACATATATGCATACACCACACATGCATACACACAAAAGAAAAAAAATGAAATGATGCTGTTAATATCCTTCCTATTTTCTGGTTATCCTTCATACTCCTAACTTATATTTATTTACTCTTAGTTTGAGACATTGACTGCTGAGTGAAATTGTTGAAATTGTTTAATGTCACCTGTTGTGCAATGTGGACACAGCTGAAAAAGGTCAAGAATTCAAGTGGTGTCTGTTTTAAGCCATCAAGATGTGTCAAGGAAAATCCCTCTAGTGCCATCTAATTCTTACTATCATTGTGAAGTTGATTATAGTTTGGGTTGGAATGTGGCCCTGTGTTTACATGAAGAATTTTTTCCCATATATAAGCAGAGCTCTGTGGGAATGTAGTGTCCTAGAGGTCTTATCCTTCCATCTCATCCATGTGTTTGTCACAGTTTAATAATCAGTCAATTAATATGTGTCAATATCCTTACAAATGGATTATTACTAACTACCCTATAAATGTAAATTAATATAATTAAGTGGCATTTAATAAATTAAATGAACACATATAAATACACATAAGGGAGAGATAGAATGAAAGGTTTCCAGATTGCTTTATTGGACTTGGGACACAAGCTTTACTGTGAAGAATAGGAAGTACACAAATAACAACAGAGTAAGGGCTGGACATTGAGGCAAGCAGTGCTTTCTCAGCAAAAGCTTTATTTTTCATTCTTTTTCAAGACAGCATTTCATGTATTCTAAGCTGGTCTTGAAATGTCTATGTAGCTGAAGATGGCCAGGTACTGGGATGTACCACCATACCTAGTTTATGCCATTCTGGGGCTTGAACTCAGGGCTTTGTGAATGCTAGGCAAGTACACTGCCACCTGAGCTACTTCCCCAGCCCTCAGCATATGTTCTCTTACCAGCAGAATGGATTAAGAACATAAGCCATGGTATTAGGCTGCCAGCTCTTGAGCTAATCTCCCTGCAGTCTGTCCCATTTGGATATTCACTGTCCTAGTCTGAGGTATTCAGTAAAAGGAATTTGTTATCAGCATTGGGAAAGCCACTTTTAAAAATCATAGATTTCTAAGAAGACCCAAATTGCAAATATAGATCTCAGAGGCAGGCTACGTAAGTTCAAGTTCAAGGTCAACCCACTACTTTGCATATGGGAAAAAATGAAATGTACCAAAACAAAGCCTCATTATACTTTGGTTACCTCATTTGAGAAAAGAATATTGTAATAGTGGCTGCTATAGCAGATTATTTATTAAAAATGAATATTAATCTTTGTAGCAGTATTTGAACAGAGGCTGGTCTGCAGTAAGTCCTGAAATATTATTAGCTTGCATAAATAGCATAGGAGTAACTGAAACTCAGGCCATATGTAGGCTCACTTATCTTTGCTGTTCTGACACCCAATAGTCCTTGTTCATGTTACCTACCCATCCATGAAGTTGCCAAGGCTCTGTAGGGGTGTGTTGGGGGTGTGTGTGAATCAAATGGTGTGCCATAGAAGACAAACCACACATGATTCTTCTGACATGACACAACTTCTTGTGGCAACAGCCATCATTCTGGACAAGGAGACAGTGTGACGAGATAAAGGGCCTGAACTGGCTACTGTCAGGAGTTATGACTTCATATTCTAGAATGAAGTCAGCAAGGATGTGGGGAATCAGAACCCTTACACTATTGTTGAAATTAGAAAGGTTCAGGTATACTAGAAAACCGTCCTGTTATTGGAACAATTAAACAGAGTTACCGTATAACCCAACCTCTCCCCTCCTATGTATATACCTGTAATTGGTGAAAGGTGTCAATGTTTTGAGCTGCCAGTGGAGGTGCCATGTCAGCAGGGGGCATGTGTAAAAGCTGGTGGCTGGTACTATGGAGTTCAGAGTGGGAGGCAGGTGGAGTGGAAGAACAGTAGGGCTTTGGATGTCTGGAACCATGTCAGAAGTTCAGAAATTGGAATGGTTAAGACACATCAAAGCAGAATGCACAGTGTGGGCAAAAAGTAACATGATTAGGGATCCCCTAAGAGAATGCCCTCAGCCTGAGTAGCTAGGGGATAGGGCCAAATCATCTGAGACATTTTCAGTTAAAACTGTGACTTGTTGACTCCATGTCCCTTTATTCCCCCATTTTTATAACAAGGACATATTAGGACTATTTGCATTATAAGGAGCAATAACTCAACTTTAATCAACTATTGCAAAAAAAAAAAAAACATGTAATACTGTCATCTACAACGAAAATTCCAAGGCTTAAGTTGAATTTAGGTATTAGAGTATTTTTTTTAGGCCCAGATTTAGATACTCCAATGACATCACAATATCTTTACCATTCTTCAGCTTTGTTTTCTGAAATTTCCATCTTTACTCTCAGAAGTACTGACTCCAAGATGGCTGCAGGAACTTCTCACCTTTCATTCTTCCCATTCACCCACCTGTAGACTTTCTTTCCTTAGTGTTCCAGCAAATATCTCATAGTTAGCTGTTTGGATATGTCTAGGACATGTACCGCTCATTAATCAGTCACAGTGCCCAAGAAGATCTAATGCTTTTTGCCTTAAAAAATGGAGATGTCTGTCCTCCAAAGAAGAAAACAATGCTGGGCTGATGTAAGTAAGAGAATCCCACAGGATGCTGCACTCTCTTGCTAAGGCTTCTTTCTATTACTAACATCCTGTGAATATCGGATGTGCTCCATGCATGAGAATTTTTAGAACCTAGCACACATGGAAATGCAAATGCCTTAGTGGCTGGGGATGAGGACAGCCATCACATCATGCCAGGTTTCTCACTGGTAATGCTGGTGAGCAGATTGCTTAATTAAGACCGTCAAATTCTAAGTGCTGCCATCTGGCCTCACTCTTCAACCTGTTGAGTGTCTTTACTCACATGGTCTTGGAGCTGTTATAAATCTCTTTTGTTTCTGTTTTTCTTCAAGGGATTAGGAATACAGGGACATACGGATATACAGGAGCATCTCCTAATTGAAGGCATCAGAGCCACATGAATCAGGCTGCTTAATGAGCGAGGAAGCAAGATATAAATTGGGAAAGATTAAGCATGGCTTTAAGTAGTATGAGAAGGCAGAAGATCTTATTATCCTGTAGCAGATCAAATTCACACACATCCTAATAACTGTGGCAGTACCCTCTGCTTGTCCTTTTCACCTTCATTTTCATGGAAATTTCTTGTTGGCTAAAGATCAAAAAGGGGGAGATGTGTAAATGATTGCCAGCGAAAGGATTCCCCAGCATCCCCAGCACTCTTCTATTGGACCGAGTGTGAGGGCTGGGGAAATGGCTTAATGTGTAAGGTACTTGCTGCATAATCACAGGGATCCAAGTTTGGTTCCTCACCATTCACATACAAGCTGAATGTTGTGATGCACTGCTGGAGAGGCAGAGAGAAGTGGATTTCTGGAGCTTAACTGACCAGCCAGAGCTCTAAGTTCAATAAGAGATCCTGTCTCAAAAAATTAGGTAAAGAGCAATTGAAGACTTCTATTTTGTTGTCTAGCTTTCACAGATATGTGCACAAATATGCACAAATGCCCCCTACACACATATAAACATGCATTATGAACACATACCACACATGCATGCACATGCCAAAAAGGAAAAGAAAACAATAAATATATATTTAATATTTTTATAATTTTATTAGAGACAGAGAGAAAGAGTAAGGATAGGCACACCAGGGCTTCCTACCATTGCAAATAAACTCCAGACACATGCTCCACTTTGTGCATCTGGCTTTTAAGTGGGTACTAGGGACTCCAACTTGGGCTGCTGTCAAGGTTTGTAAGCAAATACCTTTACCATTCAGCCTTCCCTCCATCCCCAACATACATGTGTGTGTATGTATATATGTGTATACATACATATATATATATGTATATATATATATATATATATATATATATATATATATATATGTGCATATATATATATATATATATGACAAAGTTTACATTTTGGAGATAGAAATATGGGATTGGACAGGAAAAGACATACATTGAGACTTTAACATTCATTCATTCAGTTATTCAAGAAACACTGTGTGACTAACTGTCCTGTACTGAAACCTTTACTCAGCAAGAGTGATGAAGCTCTGCACAATATCAGGAGGGCATCCACCTTCTGTGCTGTACTTTGTTAGTTTAGTGGAGAGAGAAGGCGTCACGGTGGAACCAGCACTGAGGGAATAGTGCTGCTTCTGGGGGCAGCAGAGGGTTATGACTCTGTATATTCCCATGCTATTCCCCATATGGTGAGCAGCTTGGTAAGTGACATCCTGGCAGCCCACTCTTAAAAAGTGACCAACTGCTGCACCAACTGATTTTTTTTTCATCTGAAACCAAAACAGCTGTCATCCATCCAGGTTCCTCTGAATGACTCATGTCAGCTGATTCATAAGACCTCCTTAAGGGTCTATTTTTAGCTCAAGGTTTCAATTTACATATGTATATAGTAAATTACATGAGGGAAGGGAGACTTCCAAATGAGGAAACACTGATTCTGAACAACATGAAAGAAATAATTACTGCTTAAAAAACAGTTCAAAATATGAGTCAAACCCTCCAAGGAATATTGTTAGCTCAGCATTTTTATTTGCAATGGAAGAAAGTACATTAAAAACAGACAGAGAGGGTAAGTGGGGATAAAATCTGCCATGGAAGGGACTCAGCAGCAAACTTAAGGTGCAGAAGAAGAAGAGTCTAAGAGAGGGGCCTGAGAGAAGCTGGGATTGTAGTGTTAGCTGAGTGTTCACTAGGCTGCATGGCTGAGCGGCCAAACCCCAGAGTCCAGAGACCATAGAGAGCATGGGCTGGAGTCACACCCGTGCTCACACCCAAGATGGAAGGGAAGCAAAAGCTTCTGTGTGGCAGCATGGAGTTGTGTTGGCTCCTTGATCACCCTGTCAAGCGTTTTCTTACTTAAGAGGCAAGACCTCAGCAGTTCTAGAGAAGTGATGTCTAAGGATTAAGGGTAAAGTTTTTATTATTATTATGTTAGACATTGTCCTCTTGAATTTTGTGACAACCACTTCAAGGCTTTTGTTCCCATCACATGTAGTTGGCCACCTTTTACTGGGAGGGCATGGCCTCTGTGCATACCTAAGTAGATAAGGGGCCTGTTGTCTGGTATAAAGTACTCTCTAGGTACAATTGTAAATCTTGGTGACTTAGTTAAGAGTTCATAAACCCAAGTTCAAGTCTTGGAAGAAGGACATTTAATTGAAGGAAAATTAAACTTAAAGGAAGGAAATTATTCAGATTAAAGTTTCATTTAAAAACTTAAAAGATGAGGCTTTGAAGAGGACAGAAACAAGAGACCCCCACCCCCTGCTCAAGTTCCCACTTGAGCCAGTGGGAACTCCTAGGATAAGAATGGTAATTTCCAAACTTAGAGTGTTTCATTTGGTTGGCTTCAATATATTGCACATGAAGACTTTTTTGTAAAAGGCAGAACATAAAAAAATCAAATATTTTCAGTATTTCACATATGACTCACAAGTATAAAATAAACTCAGGCCAAAGACTTTTACTATTAAAACTCAACAATTAGAAAACACACAATAGAAGAGAGCAAGACAGTGCTGCATGTACCCTCAGCACTCCTGAGGCTGAGGAAGGAGGGTCTCACTTGTGAGGACAATCTGCACCCCACAGCTAGAAACTAGCTCGAAACAAGTGGTAAGTTATGTTGCAAAGAACATTTGAGTATCTCTGTGAACCACTCAATAATATAGAAAGGTGGCTTAGAGTAAATTTGCTAGGTCATATCAAAGTTTAATGTCCAAAAGATTGAGAAACTATAACCTTCAAAATTAATATACCTTTTTTCTCTACAAGGCAGAAAATTAATGTTATTTCACTAAGTCTATATCCTCCAATGAACAGTCAACAATGAAGTGATAAATCACAATTTCCTAGGTTATTAAATAATCCTTCGACAGATATGTTAACACTTTCTATGTGGCATTAAGAAGATAAACCTCTCACATTTTGGTCACATTCTCAAGTTTTAGATATTTTACCCTCAATAATATAATAAAATAATTACTAGAAAAAATAATAATTACTAGAAAATGAAACAAATATTTAAAAACCTGTGATTTTAAACTTTAAAAATGAAATACAATAAGCATAAAATTAATGTGCCTTATTGTGTTTCAATTGCTGTTGTTTTTTTTTTCTTTTCTTTCTTTCTTTTTTTTTTTTTTTTTGTTTTGTTTTTTCAAAGTAGGGTCTCATTCTAGCTCAGGCTGACCTGAAATTCACTCTGTAGTCACATGGTGGCCTCAAACTCTCTGCGATCCTCCTACCTCTGCCTCCTGAGTGCTAGGATAAAAGGCGTGCACCACCACGCCTGGCTTTCAATTGCTGTTCTTGTAAAGAATTCTTTTTTTTATTTTTATTTTTTGCTTATTTCTATTTATTTATCTGAGAGCAACAGACAGAGAAAGAAGGAGAGAGAGAGAGAGAGAAAGAGAGAGAGAGAGAGAGAGAGAGAGAGAGAGAGAGAATGGGCACACCAGGGCTTCCAGCCACTGCAAATAAACTCCAGATTCGTGTACCCCCTTGTGCATCTGGCTAACGTGGGTCCTGGGGAGTCGAGCCTTGAACCAGGGTCCTTAGGCTTCACAGGCAAGAGTTTAATCACTAAGTCATCTCTCCAGCCCAGGAATTCTTAATAAGAGTTTGGGTGTAGTCTTGGGAATCCTTAAATGGCTCTGGTCCAAAAACTTTTAAGTTTCAGGAGTCTCCATTCAGACTCCTGGTACAGCTGCTGATGATCACAGCACTGGGAAGATGCATGCTTTGTGATTTAAAGACAGGTGTGCTCATCAGACATGGAGAGCTCAGTCTTTTAAGAAGGGGTTCTGAGCAGGCAAAGCACAGAGCATGCATGTACTTCCTGAGTTCTAAGAGCTGTCTCATGCTGAGCTCTGACTAGAAGTAAAAGTTTCTTGTAAGTCATGCTGAAGCATCATGTGTGTGTCACATTAGTGGATCTAGTACAACAACAGCTCAGGTAAATCATAGGAATGCAAGGGTGTGCCAGAACACCAGCAGGTGCCCCTTCCATAGGGGAAGATACTGCCTTGGCAGGTTCTCCACCATTGCTTCAGAGCTGGGAGTCAGAGCAGATATTTTCAAGGCTTGCTGAAAGGTTTAGCCCCACCTGATCTAGGGTAGGAAACTGGCTGGCATTGGTGTGTGATCTCCTGAAGCTGAAACATGCACTGGCTTTTGGTTAGACTGGATGACCAGGAAGCCCCAGAGAGCCTCCTGTCTCTGCTGTGTCAGTGCTGCTTTTACAAGTACATGTGGCTATGCCTGGCTTTTCACTGTGTGTGTGTGTGTGTGTGTGTGTGTGTTATGGAGTATACATGTGTTTGTGTCCTTGAATTGCCCCATATACTCTCTTGCAATGGGTGTCACTAGCTTGCAAAGGACAGAGTGGAAATTTTGGGCAAACCACTCCATTACGTTTCCACCTGGTCTTGTTTTGAGGCAGACTCTTCTTTTACTAGCTTGCAGGATCCCAAAGTTTCTCTAGTCTATATTCCCCTGCAGGACATAGGTTAGGGTCACACATGTCCACGTCTTGCTATTTCATGTGGTGCCTGCAGACTAGGTATTTAATTCACTCTCAGGCTCCTTAAGGCCCTCATGCTTATACAGGAAGTGCATTTCACCACTGAGCCATTTCTCCAGACCCTGGAATGATGTTCTTCAGAATGGTAACAGCAATGAAAAGGAATGAAATATTGTGAAGTCAGTGAGAAATGCTGTTGATACTTTGTTTGTTTCTTTTATGATGATTTTAATAGTCTAGATTTAATTTATTTTTATATGTTTTCTTACTAAAGCCTTTTTCATAACTCTGCAATGTAAAAATGTGCAGTGAATATTCTAGAAGGCATGTAGACACACCCCTATAAACTAGTTCCTTCCCAATATTTTCCTCATTACACTGAGGTAACAATAAAGCAGTTATGTTAGTTATTATTCTTATTATTCTATCCAAATAACCGAGAATAAGCAACGTAAAGGGGGAAAGATTTATTTTGGCTTACATCTTAAGAAGGGACCCTGCCACCATGGCCAGGAGGGTATTGCAACAGAAGCATGTGGCAGCAGTGGTCCTAGAATTGTGTCTACAGTCAGCGAGCAGAGAGCAAATAAACAGTGGGGCCAGGGTATACTACCTCAAGTTCAGCCCCCACAGACTTACTTAAAGGTTCTGCAGTCTTCCCAAACAGCACCACCTACTGGGGACCAAGTGTTAAAACACATGAGCCTATGGGGGTTGGTTTACATTCAAAATGTCAATAATTCAAAATACATGCAACTCCGAGATAACAGCAAGCTGTTGTGGACTCCTTCTGAGACCTAAGGAACTTTCAGCACTCTCTCCATCCTCATCATCATCCCTCTGCTCTGTCACCCAGGCCTCAAGTCACCCAGGACGAAGGGATCTTCCCTTCTTCAATTCCCAAATAAGTTGTACCTGAGGCTTTTGTGAAAATGTTTGCAATTAGGAAGCCCTTTCTCTCCCAGTAAACCCTGGCTTTTGTTTCACTAAAGTCTTGGGACTGAATATTGAATATTTCACTTTCTTTGCATTACTGATTCAACATCCAAATCCTCCCAAAGACTGCAGATTCCTCTGGCAAAAGAGGGGAGAGGTCAGCTTAAAAATCCAGTAAGAAAGGTATACAAACATTTGAATACCATCTACTCTGTCCCTGGAAAACAAACCAGACTTCCAAGTTCCTTGTAATCTCATAGGAGTTGAGGAAAAGAGGATTTATTCCAGAGCTCACTGTGGGTCACATCTCCTAACATCAACCTGTCATGGACAGAATTTTGTGAGGAACTAATGTGGGGCTTTGAGTGGAATAGATTCTGGTCAACGGTAGGCACAGGGAGACACCAGCCAGCTAAGATACTCACCCTCTGGAGGCTACTAGTGAGTGGAGGACAAACATTCAGATAAGTTTATTTTTTTTATTTTTCCACTCTAAAATACCAAGACCCCAGCAACCACAGTTACATCATGCTGGGTATCACTTGAATATTAAGTATCAAGATGTTTAAAAGTAGATTGAGGCCCATTTTGCTGATCATATGGGCTTATTGATGTTATGAGCCTCCTAGCTTCTCGGGGCTACAAGGGTTTCTGTTGACTCAAATCCCCATTTCCCAAGGCAGCCCCTCCTCTGAAGCCATGCCACCAACTGCATCCTGGAGCTGTACTCCCCACATGTACCTCGTCCTTATAGTCAGAAGGAATGAACACTGCCTGTGGCTTAACAGACTGGATGGACATCAACTTCCTAGTGTCTCAGCTCTGGCCTGGTAACATCAGAGGCTGGAAAACACCTAGGCTATGGGGGCCTAACTGCCTGGATTACAGGCTATGTTAATTATCATTATTTTTTAGTTAGTACAGAAGATACTGATTATCTTTCTGATCATTTATATACCTATGTCACTGAAACTTACTCACATAGTCACCTCTCCCAGTACTAGTCTCCCAGGGTCAGCTTCAGCCATGACTAGCTCTGTAAACTAATTGGCTTATTCTGAATTTCAGTGCTTTAAAAAGAGAAGCCTAAGAAACCAAGTTCACTTACCCAGTACCCACATAAGCCAGATGTACAAGGTGGCACATACATTTGGAGTTCCTTGTAGTGGATGGAGGCACTGGCATGCCCATTCTCACTCTGTATGTGCTTCTTTCTCTGCTCTCTCACTCTCTCTCAAATAAATAAAACTAAAACATTTGTTTTAATAAAAGAGATTATATTTTTTATAATTATGGTAAATGTTAATAAAAATTGTGAAAATAAAAAATAAAAAAATAAGATTAAATTTAAAAAAGAGATGAATCTTGTATGTAATCCCTGTCCAAAAAGTAGTGTAATTGGTTTTGTTCATTTTGTTAAGTGTGTGTATATGTATGGTATGTATTCACGTGTATGTTAGTGGATATGTATGCATATGCACACACACGTGAGTAAAGGCCAGAGGACACTCTCAGGTGTCATCCTCAAGTACACGGCCCACTTGTTTGAATGGCCAGAGATTGCCAGGGATATTCCTGTTTCTGCCTCCCCAGTGCTAGGATTATAGGTGCATGGTACCATGCATAACATTTTATGTGGGCACTGGGGATTGAACTCAGATCTTCATTCATGCATGGTATTGTGCTATCTGTCCAGTCCAGGGGTCTTCTTTCTTTATATCCGTTAACGTAACTTGACACTAGGGTTCCAAACCTCTCCTAGAGACCCAATGACACTGACTGATGATGTGTGTGAGTTTTACCAGCCTCTTCACACCCCCCTGGATGATTTCTTCCCTTTTGCTGAGGAAGGGTGTTTACTTCTCAGGCACCATTGCCTATCTACTCCCTCCTATGGAACCATCGACCTTTTCCACTGGCTCCTAGCAAGTCTTTTGCTGAGGAGGCTAAATATTTCCAGTGCAATGTTCAACTTTCATTTTATGCTTATGTAGGATCAGGTGAGGTTGACTATTCCATGTCTCCACGGTGCTGAAGTGGATGCTGAAAGTAGCCTTGCCAAGTTCCTTCTGGTTCAGGCCGAGCACATATAAATGAGATTTGAATGGGAATGTTTGCTCTGTTATTTTGGTGATGGATTTAGGGAAATGAAAAGTAGCAAATTGCTTAGTTTTTGGAGCTTTGCCAGGTCCGTCCTAGCGATAGATAAGGCTTGGTTGATTGGAAAAGGCCAGCTGCTACTCTAATAGCCTAAATCAATGACCAACAGTGCCTGATTAGCCAGCATGTTTTGCTCACTGTAGTGAAAAGCATCTTATAATTATAAATTAATAATATTTATATCATATACTAACATGATGACATATTTTATAAGTTGATCAGATCCTTTATGACCAACAGTGGCACTAAGGTGAACTCTATTTCTATAAAATAAAACAAAGAACAGCCTTTGGAAGACTTAGATTAAACTTTTTTAAAAATTTATTTTTATTAGTTTTCTATTCTGCAAGTACAGGCAGTTTGGTACCATTATTAGGCTCATCCATGACCTACCCCCTCCCCATTGGCCCCTCCTTGTTGAGGTATATGGGTCGTGCATTGTGGAGTTAGCCTACAGTTATTGTTGTGATAAATGTCTCTATATATCATGACCCAACATGTGGCTCTGACATTCTTTCCACACCCTCTTCTGCAAAATTTCCCTGAGCCATGTTGGGTTCATTTTTGGTCTGCTTCAGTGAAGAGGTGTTGGGGGCCTCTGGGGCTCTGGATCTCTGATTTGGTAGGAGTTGATTTTTCTCTGTGTTGATCTCCTTCGCTCTTGTGCTGGTATGCGGTTCACCAGGAAAACAGCACCCTTGCTTGTTTTGCTACATTTTCTTAGTTTTAGCTGGGGCCCTTTTGAGGTATGATGGGGTGGCTCTCTCCTTAGGATCTGCATGTATTTGAAAAAGAGAAGCAGATTCTCCAACAGAGAGTAAGTTAGCACCAGGACAAATGAAATAGCCCTTACATTTTTTTATAGTGAGTTTAATAGGTATAAGCCCACTTGTAGCCCATGATTGATGGTAGCTTGATATTGGAGAGTGGGCTTGTGTTTGGATATGGTTCTGACTTGTTTCCCAGCTCCAGCTATGGGTCTCATACCACTGAGGGGATCAGTTGGCCAAATCAAGAGCAGTTGGTTCCCCACCATGGCTGTGTTCCACTATTGCACTTATGTGGGCATCACAACAGGTATTTGCTGCTAAGAAGGTTGGACCATGAGTTGCTTGGACAGATATTGGTCGTTTCCCCCAGTCGCCCATGTAGCACCTTCTGGCACTAGACATGCTGACTGTCTGGGGACTGACTCTCTCCTGGCTTCCAGCCATGCTGTTCCATTTTATGTGTCAGCTGCATATGGTGTCTTCAGCAATAAGGTCTTACCACTAACCTTTGGTGGGTCATCAAGTACACTGGCAGAAATCTGTCATTCCTTTAGAAAACCTTGTAGGTTCCTCAGATCAAAAGCTCATTGTGGGGGCTGGAGAGATGGCTTAGTGGTTAAGCGCTTGCCTGAGAAGCCTAAGGACCCCGGTTCAAGGCTCGTTTCCCCAGGTCCCACGTTAGCCAGATGCACAAGGGGGCGCACGCGTCTGGAGTTCGTTTGCAGAGGCTGGAAGCCCTGGCGCGCCCATTCTCTCTCTCTCCCTCTATCTGTCTTTCTCTCTGTGTCTGTTGCTCTCAAATAAATAAATAAATAAATAAATAAGTAAAAAAAAAAAAAAAAAAAAAAAAAAAAAAAGCTCATTGCGGGTGATAGCCCCATGCTGGTACTGGGAGTTACAGGTCAGTGCCCCCTAAGAAAATGAGGAAAAAAGGTAACTAATAATCAACCCGGATGTCCACCACTAGATTAAACTTTTGCTTTGAGTGAATGGGTTCACTCTCAAGACCTCAGTCAAATGGTTTGAATTGTAGCCAGTACCCAAAGCTGTGAAAACCCAATGAAATCAAGCCATTGAGAGCATTTGCAAGCCTTTATGCACTGCTTTCTGGGATGCAATGCCTCGTAAGAAAGATTTCTCTAGTGTTTATATTGACTTTTCAAATGGAATGCATAGTTGTCTTTGTTTCAATTTACTTCTCAGAATTTAGTAGATTTTTTTTTTCTTTTTAAAAATATTTTTTTACTTACCAATAAGGGGGGGGGGGGAGAGAGAGAATGAATGGGTGACTGAGTGACTGTGAACGTACCAAGGTCTCTTGCTACTACACACAAACTCCAGACACATGTGCCACTATGTGCATCTGGCTTTTACATGAACACACAGGAATCAAACACAGGCCATGAGGCATAGTAAGCAAGTGGTGGTTTTAACCACTGAGCTATCTCCCCAGCTCTCCATTATTCTCATGTAGTAGATTTGGAAGAGACACACTGTCAAGGTGATCAGTGGATGGGCTTCTCCAGTCTGTGATGACTTCAGACTGAGCTGTATGAGTGTCATAGGTCAGGGTCTGGTCTCCAGAATGATAAGCTAGAGGTTGAGATTGGTGTGCAGGAAGTTTATTAGAGAGTGCCTGATGACTGGGATTTGGTTCCCTAGTACCAGAGTAAAGCGAGATGCAGAAGCTGACACCTGCATCTAGAGTTCATTTGTAGTAGCAGGAAGCCCTGGCATGTTCTCTATCCCCTCTCTCTCTCTTTCTCTCAATCTCTCTCTCTCTCTCTCTGTGTGGGGGGGGTGGGGGTGGGGGAAGGGTGTGAACATGTGTGCTCTGGGAAGCAAGGAAACAGGACTAAAGTGATAAGAAGTACTCAGAATCTCACACATTCCCATCAAAGATTCAGCCAACCTCTGAGGAGGACTGAAGCCAGGTGAACCTTCTTGGGTAGCCATAAGTTGGGACAAGGGTGTTGGAATTTCATAATGACATACTGATCTTTCATGGCCGTCAGCCATGGGAAGGAGACATAACTGTAGGAAAAATTCTAAGCCACGGCAAGTCCCTAGAGGATGGACAGTCTTGAGCATGGTGCTCCACTGCTAAAGACTAATAGGTTGCAGATCCCTTACAGAATCCACTGCAGACAGGGAAAAAAACAAAACACTATGTAGCCCAAAATGCTTGTGCAGTTTCCATTGCCCTTGGAGTCACCCATATTCCCTCTGCTATTTCCTGCCTGCCCCTTATTCTGCATGTGATAACAGAGCATCACCCCATTTGTGCCACTGACACCCCTGTCTCTTCTAGATGCTGTCTATGAGTGGCCTTGTCCCTTCAGATCCTGGAATGAACATGGTCCACTACCACCATCTTTTACTTTTTTAAATTAATTGCTCTTGTTAGCATATGAATGGATTTCCTTATGGCATTGCTCATTTACCCCTACCACTTAACCTTGTCCTTCCACTTCTCTTTTCCTCGCTCAAGTAGTCTCCCTTCCACTTTCAGTTTACAAGTGTGTATGTTTAAGTCTAGAGTCTATGTGTGAGAGAAAACACACAAAATTTTGTCTTTCTTCCACCGTCTTATATTCTCCAATATAGTCTCCCTTTAATTTTTATACTCATCCTGAGTATAGAGAAAATATGCAATAACTTTTTTTTTTTCCCTGAGTCTGGCTCATTTCACTTAACAAGATTTCCAGTTCCCTCCATTTTGTTACAAACGACACACAATTTTATTATTATTTACAGCTGATTCAAACTTCAGTTTGTGAACACATGTCTCTGTGCCATGTTTTCTTTATCTGTTCTCTTGCTGGGGGACATCTAGGATGGTTCCATATCTTGGCTTTGTGAATAGCACTGTACTAAGCAAGCACCGATGCCCAAGTATGTCTGGTACATGGACTTAGATTCCTTCACCCATTGCCACTTCCTGTGTTGCTTTCTTTTTAATCGCTAGTCCATTTAATTCCTATCTTTCAGTAAGCTCACCTTCCAAGTATCCTATCATCCACTTTTGTACGTGGTGATATATACGAGCATAGCTACTTTGTCCATGTTTGTGTTGTTATATTTGAATGAGCCTTCATCTGAGCAGACTGCCTCGAGTAAAAGTCACTGAAGTATTATAAAGCAGAATGCCAACACAGAAATAGTTTTCTAAGCAGAAGATACCCATGCAAACCTTAATGTTTGTTTTTCTTTTTGAAAGAAATGAAGATATACCTGAGTGTTCTATAGGAAAATATATGCATGGAAAGTTGAACTCATAAAAATAAATTGTTGACTCGTCCATCCACACTTTTGACAGTAGAAGCAGAATCCATCTCAGGAAGTTGAACTTGGAAATGAACCTGTATCTGATGGAGCATGTTTGATTTTAGGGGTGACAAGCTAGTTCAGAGAATCCTCACACTAGAAAAAATAAGAGGCTAGGTGACTTGGGAAGCATTTACAAAATGCTTCCTGCGGACACACACTCTTCCCCATGCTCCTGGCCATTCTACATTCAGTGTGACCCATCTAAGGAGATAAATGCTGATGTTGAGAATGACATTTCACAAAAGAGAAAACTCCGACTGAATATCTCACTGTGATTGGAAATATCGGTTCTCTTGTGTACATGTAGTTCGTGTTGTTTTGCTACAGTTGATAGTATAGTTGTACAGACCCAATCCACACTCCACTCTTTCAAAGTGAATATGTACACCCTCACACTCAATTTTATGCACAAATATATTACTGAAAACATGATTGATAATAGAAAACATTCAGAAACAACTCATGGAAGGTCACATAAATTCAAATGATATATACGTGTGATATATAGCCATGAAAATGTTCCTGATCCTGAATATATTTAAAATGTCATGATCAAATGGCAATTTTAAAAACAAGAAAAACTTAAATATAACATTTGTTTTTAAAATTCCAATTGGAAAATAATTCCCTGGCAAGTCCTTAACATCACACAACATTTTTTGTTAAATGATTACATATTTTTTTTAAACTTTTTTTTTAAATTTTTTATTTATTTATTTGAGAGCGACAGACACAGAGAGAAAGACAGATAGAGGGAGACAGAGAGAATGGGCGCGCCAGGGCCTCCAGCCACTGCAAACAAACTCCAGACACATGCGCCCCCTTGTGCATCTGGCTAACGTGGGACCTGGGGAACCAAGCCTCAAACTGGGGTCCTTAGGCTTCACAGGCAAGCGCTTAACTGCTAAGCCATCTCTCCAGCCCATGATTACATATTTTTAATAACCTAAAGACATATCAAGACACAAGACTATTTTTTCAATGCTTAATTTTTTAACTTTATTTTTTATTTACTGATTTGAAAGAGAGAGAGAGAGAGAGAGAGAGGCAGACAGGGGAAGAGAGAGAATGGGTACACTAGGGCCTCCAGCCAGTGCAAGCAAACTCCAGACACATGTGCCTTCTTGTGCATCTAGCTAATGTGCGTCCTGGGGAACCAACCCTAGAACTGGGGTCCTTAGGCTTCACAGACAAGTGCTTAGCCACTAAGCAATCTCTCCAGCCCCATGATGCTTATTTTAGATAAAGAAAGAAAACCAAAGTCCATTTCCTATAGGAAGCACCCATCCTGGAGATCTATGTAATTTTTCCCATTTCTCTTCTTCTCAAGGTAACATTATCTCTCTCAGGGAGGGTATATGGCCTTAACAATCCCTGGGGCTGCCCCTGACTAAATGTGTGAACAAGTTAACTCATTTCTTGGCATCTTGATCATGCTCATGGTATCAGGACGATGGACACAAGTAATCAACCCCAGTTTTACAAATTAAATGAAGTAATTCATTTGAGCAGAGTGTACAGGAAGAGTACACATTAGGCATGGGTTGCAATACATGCCTGCTAATATGGCCCTGATGTTATGAGCACTGTCATTATTAATATAACTTGCTGGGATTTAAACATAAGGGGTGATATGCAGGAGGTCCTTTAGCCCCTTTACCATACCACTTACCCTAAGAGTAGTGAGGCACCTGGAAGCCAGAGGTGTGGCTTAGCTCATGCAAAATGCTGCCACATCCGTGATTCTCCCCTTTCTCCCATTTTGTTTCTCAGGGGTGTCTATCTAAAGTAGTTTCTTTCATCAGATGTGGGAGAAGTTGTAGATGCATTCCATGTGAAGAATCTTCAAGAAAAATTACTGCTAATAGGTCCACATCTTGCTTTTTGGTTTTCTGTATTAAGCACATGTTTGTCAAAGAGTGACCGATGACTGAGCACTGGGCACCAGAAAGTCACTGAGTCTCAGTAATTTTCTAGATAGACATTCTGGATTGGTGTTTGGCATTTTTCCTTCACAGGAACCACATCATATACATCAAAGACATAGATTTCTGAAAGATAGTGTGACAAAATATTAGTAGAACTTGTTTTGGGGTGATTGAATTGTAGACAGTATTTGCTTTCTTCCTTGATTTTCTCTTACCTTAGAGGCTGTATAATTTTAATTTTATAAGAAATGCAACTAAGATTTTGTTGAAATCCTGTGTCTTAACAATATACTATAGAGAAATACTTTGGGTTCAGAAAACTTGGTTAACTGAAGGCTAGAATATACCACACATTATCATACATAAAGATTATTTTTTCTTATATAAGATTCACATCAGAGTTTTTATCAAATAAATAGCAGGGATTTTTAGAGCATGTAAATTATGATTCAATTTACACTTCTCTCTTCATAAGTTACTGCATGGTGTGAAACACAGTACACAAGTGTTACAAAGATATTAACATAATAATAAGTGCCAGCCTTCACTACAGAGTATTACTGGAGGACAGGCAAGGTGCCAACTGCTGTACTGCCCCAGCTGTCCTCTCAGCCTGGGCACTAACCAGTCCCCCTGAGCTGCTGGCATCCTAAGATTACACAGATTTGATCCAGGTGGTCTGATAGAGAGTCACTCTGACCTCTGCAAAGTCTAACCACTAGCCATGCAGTTTCATGAATACATTGGAACATGGCCACTTATAAGTAGACATCACTTCTGCAGGCTGGGGGTGTGGGGCGGGGGCAGGTGGATGTGCTCTCCATTCTCATCTAGGCCAGAGAAAATAATGTAGGGTGACACATTTATTTATAGCATCTCCTCATAACCCCTTTCTCCTTCTTTTTTTTCTCTCTCCCATACTCCTTTATTTCTTGTACCCCTCCCACTCTCTCCCTTTCTTTTTGAAAAGCAAGCTCAAAAGATATATTTTTTAACATATTGTCCTTAGTATAAAAGAAAATCCATTAATACTTTTAAATAGATCTGTTTATTTATTTTCTGTGCTAGGCATCAGTACATGCTATGTATGTATTCTACCACTGAGCTAATCTACCAGCATTCCTATTAGAATTTTTACTGAGCTAATCTCAGCATTCTTACTAGAATTTTTGCCAAACCATATATATATATATATATATATAATTTGCTCTCTGTCTCTAATCTGAATAATGTCTGGCCTTTTTCTTGGGAAATTAACAGGGAAAATAATATTTTGATTTTATTTTAGATGAGGCTGTTTTGATTTTTTTTTTTAATTTATTTATTTGAGAGTGACAGACAGAGAGAAAGACAGATAGAGGGAGAGAGAGAGAGAATGGGCGCACCAGGGCTTCCAGCCACTGCAAACGAACTCCAGACGCGTGTGCCCCCTTGTGCATCTGGCTAACGTGGGACCTGGGGAACCGAGCCTCGAACCGGGGTCCTTAGGCTTCACAGGCAAGCACTTCACCGCTAAGCCATCTCTCCAGCCCTGTTTTGATTTTTTTTAAAGGCATGTATAAGCCTTCTCTTTTAATACAAGGATTAAGCAAATTCTATAATTTGCCTATAATGTATATGGGGGTGTGAAGAGACCTGTCCTATGAGAGAGTTCACTGATTTTAATTACCTGGATTTTATGATCACTTTCTGTGGGTTGAGAGATGAGGTTTTATACAATGTCATCACCTGAGGCTATGGCCATGGGGTTTCACACCATTAAATTCAGAAGGCATAAGAGAAGAAATAAAAATGAGAGGACTTGAAATACATGCCAGTTTCATTGTGGAAAATTTGACCAACTAGACATGATATTGGGAATGTCCTCTTGACTCACTGGCCCTTGTGTATGATGCACTCTCTGTGTTGGCCATCATTTTCTGTTGCATCATCATCACTGGTCATCCTATCATCATTGTGACCATATTTAGGAGAAAGCAATCAGTGTGGTGGAGGCAAAGTTATCAAACGTGTGGTTAGATAGCAACCACCAAAGGAGTTTTGTGAACTGTGGGCTGCCAGGCTCTTTGCCCAAGGGTTCATACCAATAATGATCATGATGGAACAGAATTATGCCTCCCATCTGATTCCAATGCAAGGGGGTGTGAAGATGACATTGCAATAACAAGCTCACTTTTTTATCCACTCTCAGTCTAGACAGGTATGACTATGCAACTCTGTCACCATGCAAGTGCACTATACAATGGTCTATCTGAGGGGCTTTTAACGCCACACAGGGTTCGTAGAACTATTATGATAGCTAAATGAGAGAGTGCATCCAGCATGGAACTGATCTTTATGTCCCTATTTTGATTGTCTTAGTCATTATTGTGTTCCCAGTCCTCACTCTGTGAAGGGACAGAATTATTTGGTTTCATCTTTATAATCAATTTACTTTTTGTTCCTGCATATGTATATGTGTATGTGCAGGGTGTGTCCAAAGGTCAATGCCAGATGCCTTCCTCTGTTGCACTACACATTTTTTAATATTTTATTTTTGTTTACTTATTTGACAGAGAAAGAGAGAGAGAGAGGGAGGGAGAGAATGGGTGTGCCAGGGCCTCTAGCCACTGCAGATGAACTTCAGACACATGTACCCCTTTGTGCATCTGGCTAACGTGGGTGCTGGGGAATCTAACCTGGGTACTTTGGCTTTGTAGGCAAATTCCTTAGTCATTAAGCCATCCCTCTAGCCCCACATTTTTTTTTTTTTTTTTGAGACAGGGTCTCTCATTGAATGTGAAGCTCAGGGATTTGACTAGAATGGCTAGCCAGCATTCCCTGGGATCCTCTTGCTCTACTTCTCTGGCATTGAGATTTTAGGTGTGTGCCACCACATCCAACATTTTATGTGGGTGCCAGGATCTGAACTCTGTTACTCATGTTTGTGTGGCAAGTACTTTACCCTCCAAACTATAGCTGTCTCCACACCTCCAGTATTGAGATTTAGGAAACATAATAAAATGCTGCAGAGCTCCCCACTGGAGTCCAACTGTGTGGGTTGGAATCTTGACTATTTAGCTTGCTATATTCCTTGGGGCAAATTATTGAACCTCTTGGCACCCCAGTTCCCTCACTGCCAAACTGAGAATGCTTATAATACCACTTCAAAGGGTTTGGAGTGTATTCAATAAAGTGCTATGAGTACAGCTCTTTAAGAGAAAGTAGCCAAGTTCTATGTGAGTGCCAAGTAAAAAATGCAGACACTTTTGAGTTACTACACACATGTCCCCACACTCAGTCTCTCCTCTTTCTTTCCAACATAATGTATATGTATTCCAGCAGCTGAAAGAGTTTTTAAAACAGTGACCACTTTTAAGAGGCTGGGCTCCCAGGGGAAGGAAGTCTGCTGGTATAAGATGGGTTTGACAGGCATCAGAGGCATGCTGTGGGGAAGGGAGTCTCCCTGGGGCAGGGGTATTAGGAATGAGCTTGGGGTTTGCTTCTTCTAAAGGTGAGAGCTGACAAGTGAGAAGATGAGGCTCCTCAGTTATCTGATGTGGCAGACAAAGGTATTTAGTTAATAGCAGCAACCAGGTACCTATAATATTCAAGCCTCTGGAGACAAGGGACAGAAGAGTGAAGTGAGAGAAGTCAGAGAGATTCTGTCTCTCCAAGGTATCCCTTGTTCTAGATGTTTGATTTACCTAAATTTAACACTCTTAGAACATTCGCTTGGAAATGTCATCACTGGAATAAGCATGGTAAAGTTAAGCTCTGACTGCCCCATTTCGTCTGTTGTGCAATTAGACTGGAATCAACTCTGACTTGAGAGGCATCTCCCATTTTTTTTTTCTCTTAGTCAACAAGACTTAGGGCATTTTGTTTGCTCAGATAACTTTAGTTTTTCCAAGTTTTGGATGAAAGTCCTTTGAAAACTATTGTGGCCATATTATTTCTCCTCTATCTACTTATGAGGTAAAGACAAAGCTTCAAAAAATATATATATAAAGAAAGAGGCTGGAGAGACACATGCCTAAGAAGCCTGAAATACAGGTTCAATTCTCCACCTCCCATATAAGCCCACATGGTGCACATGGTGGCGCATGTGTCTGGAGTTCATTTAAAGTGTCTAGAGGCTCTGGTGTGCACATTCTCACTCTCTTTCTCTCTCTGTCTCTCTCTCCCTTTTTCTCTGTCTCTAATAAACAAATAAAAATAATTCTAAAAAATATTTTAAAAGAGAAAAATCCCTTCAAGTTCCTGCTTCCCAGCCAGCCATGGCATATGTCTAAAGCTCTCTCCTTGGGAGAGAAAATTCCCATTTGCACATCTCTGCCTAGCTGGCCGAGCTCATCCGTAGATTCCTTGTTGATATTCAGGAGGCTGCCTGGTGTTTCGGCTGAGTGTTGGATAGAGCTTTCTTCTGGGTTTCTGTATTGTAGCAGAGGCTGTGGCTTAGCTTTTCTCAACCTATAGCCAAAGCACTCTTTGGCAGGAGATGAATAAGAAGAGCATATACTTTTCTATCTCTTTCTTTTCTTCATTTCTTTTTCTCTCTCTCTACCTCCTCCAGATATATTCCATCTATCCACTTGTTTAATAGTATCTTAGGAATACAGTGGTTAGAAACACAGCATCTTCAATGAACTGTTCTATGCATTTAATCATTGTACTATTTTCTTTCTCTGTGATCTTTTCCTGGCTTCTTCATTGCATTTATAAAATGAGGTTAACAATCATTCCTACCTCATATGGCTATACAAAGATTTAGTGATATAGTTCACATAAGATGTTTGGTAGAGTTCCTGGTGTAAAGGAAGTTCTCAATATACACTAGCTAACCTTATCATTATTATCATTTTGCTTACTTAATAGAGTTGTCATAATCTAGTAAGAAAACATATAAAATACTTAATAGGGTATATAGATATTATAATTATAAGTGTACTCCTGAATGTACACATGAATATTTTGTTATATTGCTGGGGTCCCTTTATTAAACTCAATTATAAATGGTATCTTAGTGGATGGAAAATATTCTGTGTTTCAAACAGTCACAATTAAATGATCACAGCAATTCATTTAGACTATGCTCTTCACTTTGGTATTGATGACATTGTGACAAGCATCTCCCTTCAAGTTACTGGAAGTGGAATGGCTGGTTAGAAGGTATACACATTTTAAAGCTTATTAGCATTGCCACAGTGCCCAGCAAAGCCTGTTCTATTTTACATTTCCATATGGATTTAACCACCCAATTTTCCGCACTCTTGCCAGCCATGTGGGTTATCTCTGCAAACATTGCCATTCTGGTAGAGAAAACATAAGATCTCTTTACTATTTTATTAACTTGTTCTTACTTAATTACCAGCAATGTTGGACTTAACCATATGTTTTTTTGATAATTATTCCTATTTTTAAAAATTGTTAACTTATAATATTTGTGTGTTTTCTCCCCACTGGGACACTTTTTCTTTTCTTAATTATTCTTTCAGGACTTAAAATTTGACTTTCTAATGAGAAGGTTTTGGAATTTGCTTGTTTTTTTTTTTTAATTTCTGAAAGTTGGGCATGGCTATGTGTACTGCTCAGAGCCTGCATCTGTGTTCACTGTGATTTGCTAAAGTTTGCTAACTGATCCTATCAGCTAGTCCACAGCTAGACAAGTGTGGATGGCCCTGAGTACATTGCTAAATGCCTCCCTCAGTCCTTGCCTCCCACCCTGTAATGTCTCATTGTGTTACTGTCACATTTCTCTTGTCCCAATTTTCAAGTTCATTCTGTTCACTGAAGAAAAATCATAGGGGACAATAGGAGTGGAGGACTCTTCATATTACAGCTTTATATCATGCTTCCTGGTTTAGCACATGTCTTTCTTTGTGCCTCTTTTTAAACCTGTGCCTATTAGACAAGTTTCCATATCAACCACATCTGCTTAGTTTTTCACCCCAGCAGCTGCCTTTTAAATACAGCAAAGCTGCCAAGAATTCCCACTAGTATCTTGAGAAAATTATATTAGACTGTATGCCCAATATTCATCCGCACTAATGGTCTGGTGCAGAAGAAGAAGCTCTTGTCTGTAAAGGGCCACATAGTGCACACATGCTGCTTTTGGAGCCATGGAGTCTGTGCTGCAATGACACCATGCCACTAAGAATACTGGCAGATGTCTTTTACAATTTCTGGAACAAATATCCAACCAGAAACATCCAACCAGACATAGATTATAGGAAGAATTGTTTAATTTCAGGTTTACAAACCCAGGGGAACACCATCAGTGGTGGGAGAAGCTGGCTCCTTTCATAGGTCCAAGCAGAGAGACACCACCAAACAGCTAGCAAAACCAACACCAAACTGCCAGAGCTCAAATAGCTCTCCTCAAATCATGTAGGGCTGGACTCAGATCCACTCCCAAACACACCTTAGGAATGGACTCCAAGATCTACCCTGAGTGACATGGCCTCACAAACAGGGATCTGTCTGCTAGGAATTGAAGTCATAAGATCAATTTTAATAAAACACCTGAGTGTACCAGGTCATGCATTTAAATTATTGCATTCAAACTACCAAAATTTTCAGTAGTCCATGGGCTACAGGCCACACTGACTCTGGGTGTAAGTTAAAAAAAAAAAAAGAGGAAGGAGACTTCAAGTTATTGCTGCCAACAGCAAAGTCTTATTTTAGTTGTTGCTATTGTCAGTTTCTCATGTAGCTCAAACTCACCTTGAACACCTGATCCTCCTGCTTCTATCTCTCAAATGCCACTAGATATGACTAGGAAAGGGCCTTGAAATACCAGTATACCCTGGATTTGTTACATTAAGGGACAGGATATCCTGGCCTTCCCCTGAATCTTAGGGATGGGAATGTAGACTCTGAGATGATGATGTAAAGAAGGAAGGGAGCCCAGGAGTAGTAATTCCAATAGCTGACTCCAGCTAGCCATACAATTCTGAGTTTAGGGATAGAATATAAACAAGTAGCCAGGGACTTGGCCTCTGATTTGTGATTCTAGAATTACAGTTCCCCTTTAACAAATTGTTATTTTGAGAATGTATAGTTTGAAATACAGGGTTCTTTGCGGGATACACACACACACACACACACACACACACACATATATATATAATCTTGCTCTGTTTTTATTTTTTTGTTCTTGTGGTGGTGGTGGTGGTGGTTGTTTTTGGTTAGAAACAAAGCAGTATTTGTCCAAAATCCATGTTCTCAATCTTTTGGAAATAGTATAGATTGTATGTAGGCCCTGACTTTGTCCTTTGTGGCTTTGTCACAGTCATATTGGTATACTCAGACCTCATTAAAGGCTGTCATGTTTCACAGTAAGCTTCATGAGACATGGAAGAATAAATAAAAAGCAAAAGGTTGGCCTGGCTTCTGAAGGGAATATCAAAAGCTATTGAGCTGGATAGGTATATTGGATAAAACCCTTTCTTTTCTGAATGACTCAATTCCACCCCTGTCGGACGAAGGTTTAGGACTAGAAATAGAATGGCTAATATCCTGGCAAGGTTCCTTCCTATTGCCTCTAACAACCATCATGATGTTCCTGTGCCTTCCTGGTTACCTAGAAAGAATATTTCTTATGCAGGGCTATCTGGATGGCCATTCCAAAGCTAGCTATGGGAAAACCTGAAGGTGACTTACCTCACAGACTTCTTTGAGACTGAAGCATTAGAGATCATAGAGCATGTGGAACTCAACCATATCTTGTTCCCAAATAGAATTTATTTATCTCTTTGGACAGCAGTTCTGAACCACCATCTGTTTAGCTGGCCCGAAGAGTAGTTATACCCCTTTAACTATAAAGTTTATCAAGTAAGGAGACCATTGTCATTTGGCTCGATTGTGTGGGTAATAGTTTTCATAGTCTGTCTTGTGGCCTGGTATAAAGCGTCTGTTGTGAGCAAGCTGGGAAAGTACCAATAGCATTCTAGCCACTCAAGTCTGTTAATGTTTCATTGTCTGGGGAATTTGAAGCTTTGTGACTCTCATAGATTTCCTGAGCTAATAGTTTGTCTTATTTACTTCCCTAGGCTGTAATCATTATTGTGGCTGACCATGTTGATAAGCTGTTTTCTAGCTGTTCTCATAAGAATGAGCATCCCTCTCTAGGTGTGTACTCTGCTTAACCTTGTTTGCAATCATAGACATAATTTCCATGGAAAATCTTTCCTTTTCTGCAAACAATATTCTTGGGGTATTTAAATCCCACCGTATTTTCGATCCTAAGTAATTTTGAATTTATTTATACATAAAATAAACCACTATATTCTTAAAGAAACAGTCCATTTGTCTGTCTATCCATCATGTATCTTATCTAGAATTATTTCTCTATGTGTATTTCATCTCAATAGTCTCTACTTGTAATATCTACCTATCATCTATCTATTATCTATCATGTATCATGCATCTGTCATTTATTATCATCTATCATGCATCTGTCAGTTTTTGTTGTGTCACATATGAGCTAAGGCGATTCATTTTTACATGACTGAAACTGATCTACAAGCACAAAACTAGTTCGTGGTGGAGAAGAATGCATAGCCACGCAGTTTACTTTACACAGACACTCAAAGTGATCTGTAAATTAGAGTTCTTTTTAACAGGGAAAGAATACAGATGGTACATGACTTTGTTTTTCAATCTTCATGGGATAAGAATATACCAGTTATTCAATTCATGCCTCTATATATTTGGAATTAAGAGGCCCCCAACACCTCATCACTGAAGCAGAACAAAAATGAACCCAACATGGTTCAGGGAAATTTTGCAGAAGAGGGAGCAGAAAGAATGTCAGAGCCACATGTTGGATCATGATATGCAGAGACATTTATCTTACCAGTAACTATGGGCTAACCCCACAATGCATGACCCATATACCTCAACAAGGAGGGGCCAATGGGGAGGGGGTAGGCCATGGATGAGCCTAATAATGGTCCAAACTGCCTGTATTTGCTGAATACAAAACTAATAATTAAAAAAAGATTTGACAGTTGTTTCTGCCCTGGGTTGATGTAAGCGGTAGACATGCTAGAACTGACCCAGTCCACATTATATTAAAATATTTCTTTAAAAAATACTGTATATTTATTTTGTATGTATAGTGTGAGAAAGCATGTACATGAGTGTATGCATGCATTCTTTTAGGCCGTCTTTTTCTGAACTTGGAGACTTCAGTTTGGTAGACAGACTAGCAAACCAGCCCCAGGATTCTCCTCTCTTCAACTCTGCAAGCCAGGCTTACAGGCACACACTACCACACTCAGCCTTTACATGGGTACTGGGGATCTGAACACAGGTCCTCATGCTGTATAACTATTACTTTACCCACACATCCATCTACTCAGAACATAAATGACATTTATAAAGGGACTGAAAGGGTATCTGTGGCGTTATTGCCAAACTTTGTCTTCAGGGAAGTTGTGGGACAGGCATCCTTTAATCTGTAGGGAGATTAAACAGTGGAAAACCAAAAGGGTAAATGATGTTCATCATAAGTTTTAAGGGGATAGCCCTTGTTTATTTTATTGTTGTTTAATGGTTTTGCTATCTCTGGAATAGCTTTAAACCATCCCAATCCCCACTGAATCATTATCTACTTGGCTTGATTGAACATGTTGGAGATTGAATGAGATATGCTCCAACCTGGAACTTACAGGGGAAAAAAAATATGTTCTGTATCTCTCTTGAATGTTTCTTAGATAGTAAAGTGACTCCTCCAAGAAAGAAGCAGTTTTAGCAGATGCCAATATTTTCCAAACCAATTTTATCCTTCAGTACATTTTCAAAGACTTTGTAATGCCATTCTAGAGCTGTGGGTATGTGTACAATGTTACTACCTGGGAACTCTTGTGCCCTTTTCTCAGATTCTCTGCATTGATCACTTTAGGAAGTCACACATTCATGAAAAGATTACAATCCATCGCTCACCTGTTCTGAGTTGTCCTGAAGGTCATGTCAAGGTCCTGATCAATAGCTTATGTACTATTAGACCACATTCCTGAAATCTCATCACAGAGGAGACAAAGGCAGGAGGGCTCACAAGTTCAAGGTCATTCTCAGATACATAGTAAGTTCCAGGCTATGTAGAGATGCATAGCAAGAGATCCTAAAAGAAGTAAGTAAAAAGAAGGAGGAGGGAAGAAGAAGCAAATGTACCTCCTCAGTAGAACCCATCGTGATTTCTGTTGTAGAAAGATATCTGCGTTGTGATTGTGAAAACCTGTGACCATGGTATTCAGCATAGCATTGAATGGGCCATACTTCAGGTTCCCATATGACCAAGCAATAAAACAATCTGCTTTAGAATGGGATGTTTAGAAATATCAGGCCCCTATCATGGGCTGGAGAGAGTGTTAGTGCTTCTTAAAGCTATACTGTAACCTTGGAGGCATTAATACTTGTCCCTACAATAATAGACATGAAGAAAGCAAGGCTATGAGGGAACTACTGTGGCTTGGAACAGTTCTGATCCTCCCTTAATGTTCTCAACTCAGCAAATTTGGGCCTCATGGAGCTAAAGCTCAGATGCTGGGGTCCTACTGCCTCGTCTGCTTGCCACCTTCAAATCTCAGCTCTTCCTCCATGACCTCTATAACCTGGAGAATATTAGTTAGCATCTCTGTGCATTAATTTGCTTATCTATGATATAGAAAATGACAAAATAATTCCTCTTAAAACCAATTACAAAGTTATAGTCTGCACACATGTTGTCTGGAACAGTGGCTGGCATAGAAGCTTAGTAAACATTTGCTGTAGAGTCTATTAGTATTTATAATATATATATAGCATTCTGGGCTACATACCCACTGTGGTGGTATGAATGAATGCCCTACTAATTGATTCAAGAGTTTACTATAAGCTTGTAATTTGGATCTCCAGCCATCTAGCTAGAGGAGGTGTTACTGTGGTCAAGTCCTAGGGTCCAACCCTAAGGTGTGGGGGTAGACTTGGGATTCCAGTCTAAATATATGCAAAGTGATTGAACTTTTCCTGGAGCTCCTGAAATGTGCTGGTGGTTTTTCTCTGATCTTGGATATGTGAATGTTGGGGTGGGGGGAGGCAAACTTCTGTCACTGTGGAACCTTCGCCTGGGTCTATAAGCTTCAAATAACTTCCTTCCTTCATAACTGTGCCTGTTTGGAAGTTCATCCCAGCAACCTAAGAATATATGTTACAGAATTGGTACTAGGAGTGGGGTAGGGTTGCTGTGTGATGAATCTGACCATGTGGATCTTGGAACTTGTGTGCTGGAGGAATGGGAAACTTGGTGCTTGCAAATGAAGATACCTTTTGTAAAGGTAAGCCATGTATTAACTATTCTGATGAGATTTTGGATCTCAGCCACCAGTATAATGATATGCAAGTGATATGCCTGGAGGTCAGGAAGTGTGCTGGTGTTTACTTTTCTTTCTGCTTGGACCTGTGAAAGTGATGTGTGTGTGCAAACGTCTGCCTTTATGGAACTTCTCCTTTATTTATAAGCTTCAAATAAATCCTTCCTTATAACCTTACCTTTTTGGGAAGTTCATCCCAGCAGCCCGAGGATGTCTGCTGTGCCCACACACCCTCATCTCACCTAGCTTATTCACTAAGGTTAGTTAAGGTTGACATTTGTCTGCTTCCAAAACTCAATCCACCTTCTATGAACAAAGATTTTTTTCTTCATATTGGTTTCTCTGAGGGGCTTGTTTACTGCCCTAGCACAGCTTTTGTAGGGAAGAACAAAAGCATTTTTGTCAAGTGACATTCTGGTTCAAATAAGTGAGTCATGTCACTAGACCACCTACTTTGAAGAATGGAATAGTCATTTCAGGGTACTGCTTAATTATTTTATTAAGTATCAGAAACTATCATTAGTAGTTGAGCTATCATTTAGCACTGAATTAAAAATAGTAAGAAAAAAATGTTTAATGGAAACACCCAGTAAATTTCTCATTTATTTTCTTCTATACAACAATATGTTTTCTGAACTTTCAAAATTGCTAAAAGCACTAAGGCAATTCTGAGGATTTGGATGTAGTACACCATAAGTTCTGTTTTTTTTTTTTTTTTTTTAGAATGATGGCATTTATTCTTGTGTTAAAGATGGTAATTATTTTCCACAGATATTGAACTTAATCGAGTAATTGCTAAATATATTTCCACATTTGGCTCTCTAAGACAAAGTTTATAAAATCTGAAAGCTGTGAATGAGTAACTTCACTGTATGCGTGCCTGACAATTGTCTAAGAAATTTATCCTCAGTGGATAAGAGGGTAACAAATTGAATCCAGACATCAAAGTCATTGGAATTCTAAAAGTAGACAACTACTATCCTTGAGGTCCATGTAAATGAGTTATTATACTTTGAAACAAACAAGCACCCTGAGTAGAGAAACTTCACAATCTCCAGCCAATCAGAGATGCAAATGAAAGCTTCATTTTTTTCGTGTTACAAAGTCACACAAATACATATGTGTTGGCATCAGCAATTTTGACAGACATTGCTTAAAATAGGAGGAAGGCATAAATAGATGAAGAAAATTTTAACATGGCATCCACCACAGAAGGAAACATTAACTTTGTGCTGATTCTTGGCTCTAAAAAGAAGTGGCTTTGGAAAGTAACCAAAGTGTGGAGTGTGGTCTATGCGGAGCTGTGGGCTTCAATTATTGCTAGTATGTAAACATGATCAATATATTATAAAGTGCCAGTTTCTCCTGTGGGTGTTGTGTGAGGAAATTTTGGGTATTTCTGAAGTGATGGAATGTCTTTCTGTTTGGTATGCAGAAAAAACAAACTTTTAATTTTCTTTTTTTCTCTTTTGTGTGTGTGTGTGTGTGTGTGTAAGCCAGAGATCAACATCTACCACAGCATTGCTCTATTGCTTTTCCACATTATTTTGATTAGTCAAGGTCTCTCACTTAATCTAAAACTCACTTACTCAGCTAGATAAGCAAGGCAGCAAGCCCTGGAGATACTTCTGTATATGCTCCCCCCCCCCCCCCCCGCCACCTGGGATTAGAGACATTTTCTACTTTGTCAATCATTTGAAGAGAATTCCGGGAATCCTAACTGGAGTCCTCATGCTTGCAAGCAGTTTGATCACTGAGCCATATTCCAAGCCACCCAACTTTGTTTTTAGTATTAGGTTGTATATTCTGCTAGATCAGGTCTTCCTCACACTGGTAAAGAGTTTGTGAAGCCAGGACTTGAGTTTTCTAGGCACTTCTACAACTGGCCTTTAAGCATTAAGCTGCCATATACAATAAAAACAGTGAAGTGAGTTTTCAATGTGTCTGCAAGCACCAGCATCTCCCAGTATACACTTGGAGTGTATCAAGATGCTCTGCATCAAGGAACCTGGGAACAGGGCAATAACCTAGACCATCTCTTTGTTCTTAAAACACACAATGTTTATTGCTTCAAGTCCTTTATATATGTCCTTCCTCTCTAAACCTGTTTGGTTGGTTCTTTTTGTCATCTCATTCTTATGCCTCATGTCACCATCTTGCCTGATTATGTATAATACCATGCTGGATTTATTTTCCTCATGTCACACGTCATTCACAGTCTGATATTATTGGTACATTTAATGTCTGTGTCTCACAAATAAAGCAGACTTCATGGACAACAATTGCCTTATCTCTTCCGTTCTTCTATTACTTTTGATACAACCACTCCAGGCATATAAGAGATTGGAAAATTCTGGGTCCTTTTCAAAAGCAGACACCAAGACAATATTAAATAACATACAGTTTATTAAGTGAAGGGCATGGAGGAGAGGATGAGGAAGGGACCCAAAGGAGAAGAAGGAGAGATGTCACACCAATATGGATTAGGACCTGAGTAAAGGAGAGGGGATGCGAGAGGTCAGAGAGGAATGTCTCAGATCCTTGTGTATTGAGAATTATAGCAGTGTTGTCAGAGTCCCTGAGCCAAAGTTGCCCATCACAACTTCTCAGAGTTCACTGAGGAACAAGGTCTGTCTAAATGTACCTGCTTTACTGAGAGACTTGGAGCAACACATGGAAGTATGGCTTGGCAAGAAATGTGTACAATTCAGTACACAACATCTGGGCCTTTAGTGTACACTCACCTGCAAGTTAGAGATTTCAGAAGGAAATTTTCATAGGCAGCAAGTATATATGGAAAATATTAGTTCACTAAATGAATGATGACAAATGAATGGGTGAATGAAGGAATGAGTGAATCAGTTCCTCCCCCATGTTAAACTAGTACCTGGCTCTTACACAGTATTTGTTAACTTCCTTTTCATTGAACACCTGTTTTGTGTAAAGTGAGTGATCTGCAATGCCTTACTGGGTTCTCATGACAGCTGAGTACCATGATTACCCATCTTACTTCACAGACGAGGAAAACGAGGTTCTAGATTGACTTGTTATTTCCTCAAACTCAGTAGTTACTAAGTGACTGAGCTCTAGCTTTTAAATTCTTTACTTGAAGTCTATACCCGCAGATGCTAATTCAGTCATTATCAATGGCCCCAGTGAGAGTCAGCACCCTGAAAACAGGGTCTTCTGAAGTAAACCGGGCCATGGAGGAAGGAATGAATCCCAAGCTCAGGTAGCCAAGGTATACATCATGAATTTCTATTGTGCATTCATTTATTAGCCATATTTGTCAAACACCTTTTGCATCAGTCCGTAGACTAAGCATTATCATCCTGTCTCCCTCTTTCTGTATTTGTTATTTACCCTGTTTAACACAGTGAGGCACCTAGGATCTTGAGCCTTTGCTGTATGATTGGTCTAAACTAAAATATGCTGTGAATATAAACTATGCCTGGGTTCAAAGACTTAGGATAGAAGAAGGTATTTTAAACTTTTATGAGTAGTTTCTATATTACACGTTGAAATGATGATTTTTGACATATTTAGTTAAATAAAATACATGATGAAGATGAACTCCATTATTAAAATTATTTGATTTTACTTTCTAATGCAGTGCCTAGGCAATGATGGTGCACATACAGTGAGAATTATAAGTCTATGGGAAAACTCCAGTGTGCTGTACTGAGACAAATGCTCTGGCAGTAAAGGGCTCAGTGAGCACAGATCTGGGACCAAGTACTGTAAGACAGTTGTGCTGTGACAGGGTTCCACCCACAGATGCTTGCCAGGTGATGTTGTGCTGTAGTGATGTCTCATGGAGTTGTCTAGGGCAATAATTGATGCTGTAGTTATCTCAGGATGGGTTCCCTGGGAAGCAGACTGTAAGCTGGAGTTTCCCATCTGCATCTATTGAATACACGCACTGATTAAAGGAAATACTTAGACTCACTCAGGATACTGTTATGGGTTGCCCTGGAAGGGACAAATCCTGGGCGAGGCAGCTCCCCAAGTTGAGGATAACTGATGGGACCAGCGGACAATGACTTTCTAGGGAGAGTGCATCAATGGTCTACAGATGCAAGGCTTTCTGGTAAGGGACATTTAAATGTACCGGCCATGTCATGTCCTCTCGGCTGTGCAGAGAAAAAGAGTAACCCTGACCCTAATCCTGCTCAGGGTGTATGGTCCCACCTCAGCTGAGCACGTGGGAGGAGCAGAAGTCTGTGATGTCAGGTGTGTGTACTTTAGCATTTGTATAATTTACAGCTGGGGAAGTGGTGAGTTTCTAGGCATAATGCATTTACCCATGGCCCCTAGAGTACACTAGAAAACAATTTCTTAGTGTTTAAAAGATCATCCTTTTTAATAATTCATTGATCTTAACAACACAATACATCAATGGTTTATGCCAAAGCCGTGTTTTATCTGCAATGCACTTCCAAATTGAAAGGTCTCATAAAATAGCACTTAACTTTCGGAATCCTTACGTTATCTAAGGCTCAGTTTCATATTTGTTTGATGAGAAGGAATATCCTGTTGAATTTATCATCTCTTACAAAGTCTAATTTAGGAGCCTGGGAATAAATGAGGCAATGTTTGCAGGTGGGTGGTATGGGTGTACGTGTGTGTGCACGTGTGCATGCATTGTAGATTTGTCTTTTTTTCATTCTGCACTCTCAATCATACAGGGAGGCACCTCTGGCTCCCTGTCTCAGTTAGTCCTTTTGGAAGGGAACACTTTCCATTGCTAACAAGTGCACAAACTGCATTCTTGTCCTCCATAGGAAACTAAGATGCAGTTTTCGGAATAACTAGACCTGCTAGATTTCTCTTTCCACTCACTGGTCCTTATATCTGGCCTTCTGTGTGTAGGTGACGACACAGATGTGGTGTTCTCCCATAACCCCTAATGAAGGTAAGGGTCTACCCATGTAGGCAAGAGGTCAAGCCTTAGCCACTCTCCTCATTCTGCTCTCACTTTGTGGATGAGTCAGTAATGTGGCTCTGGTGTCATTTTCCCAAACATGCCTCTTCTTGTCCGACACAGTACCTTTGTACCTGTTAGCCCCTTTGCTGGGGGCACTTCCTGATTCCCTTTCAGATCAAATCTTCATTTTGGGAGGCAGAAAGAACAGATGTGTGGGTGATGGGCACTTATCCCAACCTTAACTGAGTGTTCGCTGCTTAGAGAATGTGAAGAAGGGAATAAGTATAAGAATAAATAAAACACAGCATACAGGCCACACAAAATCAACCCTGGAGTTGAGCTTTAATTGGTTATTGATGATTTTTGTTGCATGGGTTTTGGCAAATAGATGAGGTCACAGCCTTTTGCCCCTGGCCTGGGGCATGCCTGGGTGGAACCCAGAATTGACAGACAGGAATCAGATGCTTTCAGAAAGCTCAGCTACCTTAAGAAGGCAAGACATAGGGAAATAAAGTCAGCAGCAGGCAGAATGCAGAGGAGAATTTTTATTTGGTTATTTCCACAGAAGTAATAAGCCTTAAACATGTTTGTAAGCTGCCAGGAAGAGGCTAGTGAAGAGGAAGCAATTGAAGATGAGAGAGCGAGAAAGGTAATTGATGGACCGAGTTCCCTGAGGAGATGGAGGGATGAAATCAAGAGTGAGGGTCAAGAGGTGAGTCTATGAGAGGCTGGCACTGAGGCAGGCCACATTTCTTTCCAGCCCTCAGCTTTGTGCAGATCAGTGAAGGAAACATCAATCGCTTCTCTTTTGCTGGGGAAATGCTATGAAATTCTATGGTAGAAACTTCCCCAAGCAGGAGGTTTGGAATTACTTGACAGAAATGAGCATAAACCCAAAGGATCAGGGAAGTCCTGAGCACTAAATTCCAGGAGCAGAGCATGTTCCTATGGTGGAAATGTGGTCTGAGAACAGCCCATTATACTTGAACACAGAGGGAATTTCAGACACTTGGAACCCGGTTTATTGCTCCTCATGGGTTATTTTATATATGGGCCAAGGTGTATATTGATTTTGTATTTTTTTTTTCTTTGCTGTGATTATACTTCCAAAAAGAGAACATGATCTCCTGAAATCTGGGGAATACAAATATCTGAGGCGGAAGAAAGGATGTTTTTTGACCTTCTGTTGCCATTTTCTTATTGTTGTTGTCACAGTTTGTTTGCAGGCAATCCAGAGACCCAATTACGGCTCTCCTTCAAGTGCAATTTACCTGATTAAAAAATCTTGATGGAATAGAAAGTATTGGGGTTCTGTAGCCGGGGAGTAAGGAGGGTGAAGACTAGCTGGCTTCATTTTAGCTAGGAGGTCTGCCAGTAGTTGTAGCATAAAACCAAAGTAACAATATTTGATGAGCAATCAGGTGCAAAAGTGGACTGTAGGATGGATGAATGAACCATCCATATTCTAGATTCTGGAAGTGTTCTCTGCTGCAGAGACATGTTCCTTGGGACATAATACAGTGTTTACATATTTTCATAAGGCGTAGATGACACACAGCCCATCCTTTAGTACATTACATTATAAATACATAAAACAGAACTTGGCACATGCCATGAACACTGTGACTACAGAATTGGTCAGATAGAAACAAGCTGCATGCCAGCCCTGTGTAGTCAAAAACCCAAAGATGGTTGCATTGAACTTGTGAGCCTCTGCTTCCATTCCTGCCACCAGGAAAGCAGGTTTTCTGTGCAGACCCATGACCCCTAATGGTCCCATGATATCAGAGAGGTATTAGAAACTCTCTACCTTCTCTGAAATAAATCTCAGAGGCTACTTTTAGGGACTTGTTCAAGGTCACAGGGCTATTCAATGACAGAACTAAGAAAACCAGAGGTCTTGAGCCATTTTCCTTTATCAAACTAACTTTTATTTGCTCATCTTAATGTAAGAAAGAACAGACTAGAAGGTACACATGGGTATATGTGAAGTGACTTGTAATAGTTTAAGAGACTCATGTTTCAACTTCTGACACATGTATCTAAGGAAATATAAAGTGTCTCTTTATGCTCAGAGGTATTCCCCTTCTAAGTTCAGAACTACCAAACCTACTGGGAAGAAGGGCTCCCTAGAGGTTTGCCTTATAAAATAAACAGAAATCAATTTTGACTTGTTTTCTAATCATGATAAATGAAGCCAGGTTAGAAAAGGAAAAAAAAAAAAAACTCTCAGCATTAGTTGAGGATCATTTTGCCAAGATGCACTGGTCTCTGACAAGCAATTAAGAAGCCCTCTGATTGTGCCTGGCAGAACCACGGCTCAGCTCACTCCTGATTAATTCTCATTTCCATTCTTTCCTTGGAATTTATTTACTCATTTCACCTGGAATGTGTATAACTCCTTAACTTTATCCTCTACTCTTTCCTCTCAAGACTTTGCTGAGTTCCCTATAATACCTATTTGTAAGCACTGCATGCATTCCTGCTGATGAAACACATGGGGCTGACATCCATTCATTCTTTCCTCTTTCTGATCTTCCAGACACTTTCTAATTGGTCAGTGCTTCTGCCCTGGGAACTTGCTATTTGGAACCCTGATGATAACATGTTTTCTCTTTCTTTGCGGCCAGTGCATATAGGAAAAGAAAATGAACACGTATAACACATGTGTTAGCAATTTCATAGTTTCAAACCTGGGGTGATCCTTAGAGCAGGTTAATGAGCTAGGTTTATTATTTATGTTTAATAAATAAGAACACCAAATCTTGGAGAGGTGGTATGGATTGTAGTGGTCCAATTACCTAGGTCATACATCAAAGCAAACTTCTATCTATCTGTCTATCATGTATCTATACATTAACCCATCTCTTATCTATCTGTCTGTATCAGTATATGAAATAAGTGGTTTATTTCATCTTACAGTTTCTAGAGGAGGTGTCTACCCTGGTGGGAAAAGCATAGCAGGAACACACATTCAGTATCCCATCAGTAGTGAAGATGTAGAGAGGAAGCAAGGCTAGATTGTAAAACTTTAAGGCCCACTCCCAGTGATACACTTCCTTCAGCAAGGATCCCCCTCCTGAAGGTTTCACAACATTCTCAAACAGTACCACCAGCTAAAATTTAAGTATTCAAACTAAATTTATGGGAGACCCCATTCAAATCACCATGCTGTCTTTCATCTATATATCTTTCTCACTCTTTTCTCTGTTTCTTTCGTTTTCTCTCTCCCCCACAACACTTTCTCCCCTCCCATAGAAGTTATAGGACCCTGTGATTTTCTTCTAAATTACTTTTCTATTAAAATTATAACCTGCCATTAAAATATTTAAGCACACAAATTAACTAGTGCTAATTATGATGTTTTCAAAGGTGACAAGCAATTAGAGTGAGATTTGGAGAAAACTAAATATAACTTGGAATCTTTCATAATGACTTTATACCTCTGTCAATCATGCATATATCTAACCCTCATACACCTGAGGCCTAAACAGAAGATAAGCGGTTTTTGTAAATGCTGCTACTTCAAGAAATACTGACATCCAAAGCCATAGCAAGAGCTTTCTGTTTAGGCCCCAATCTCCTAAAGATAGACTCACATAACAACTTCTAATTCAGTTAAAATATCTTAAGTTTTCTCCTAAACCTTGTCATTAATTTCTTTTATTTCATTCCATAAATTGCAGTGAGGTAGGATGTACTGTTTGTTGGAAGGAAATAGCAATGCACAGGTTAGTATTCACAGTGGGTAAGGAAGTGCAAATACACGAATGTGTGCCATGGTCTTTGGCCTGCACTGCTAGGTCACGCGAGCCTCCTTCCCTATCAGAGTGGAAGGTGGCAGGAGGCACATCTAACTGGCAGTGTTCACAAGTGTTGCTTTCTACCCCTGACCAGTTGGCTGGCTTGCCTGGCTGGTCACTGCTCTATCTGGGCTATAACTTCCCAGGAGGACAGGGCAGCACTTGAACTTGATGAATGTGGGTTTCTTCCACAGCCCCAGTGTTCGATAGGCTTCAACTCTAATTATTACACTTTGGTTATTGCCTAGAAATTTCTTATGAGTCTCTAAAAGGCAGTTTCTCTACACTTCCGCTGTGCTGAGGGACCTGAAGGTGGAGGAAGAGTTTCCATCACAGACATCTCTAGCTTCATTCACAGGAAAGCTGATACCAGAGCTAGAGAAGTTAAGCAACACTCCCAAGGTTACACAGCAATTCATAATACCTCTAGATAATTTAAAGCAAAGCAATATTAACTCATTTACTCTTGTACCTAATAGTTGTTTTTAAGGAGGAGAAAATTTGCCACAATAAAAAGATAAAAGGAATTTAGAATATTTTATGTCACATTTTATGCATGTATCTATGTGTGAGAGAGAAATTCTTATAGCAAATCTTGAAACAAACACTGATAATGGAAAATTAGAATTTCCTAAGCAAAAATGTTTAAAATAAAAACTAAAATAAGAAATATCAGAAACAATTTTCCCTGAAGCCAATGCCAATACAAATATGGACAAATCTCACAAACTAGTTTAAATCTTTTAGTAGCCACATCTAAGAAGTAAACCAGTTGAAACTAAGTTTAATGATATATCTAAACCCAATATGCTGCCTTAACATATGATCAATTTAGTAAATTACTGAGCACTTTACTTTTTGTCCTGAGACTATGCAATCCAGTATGCATTATTATGCTCTTTCAGAGTATGCCAGTTTGGACAAGCCACACTCAAAGTGCTTTGTAACCATATGTGGCTCGTGGCTGCCTTGTCACTTACTCAAACAGAAGTTTCACTCTCCTTTTTCTCAGGTTCAACCAAAATTCATCTTGCCAAAAAAAAATTAAATACATTATACTATGGTTTTCAAATATACATATATATAATTTGTGCATATTCATATTGAAGCATCTATCATCCTACTATCTATTGTCTTTCAGTTTATGATCTTTCTATGTTTATCATTTTGTTACCCATCATTCTATCTATATAGCATCTATCTATCTATCGATCTACCTATCTATCCATCCATCAATCCTTGTGTACATCTGCACCAAGTAAGCTTCTCAACAGAAGCCCAGGAAGAAACTCTCTGACCCCATGGTATCTTAAGAGGAGGGAGAAGTTTCTACTTATTCCATACTTCCCTGTCAGGCATTCAGATAATTGGCAGTCCTTCATTAAAGTGTTTCAAACTACAAAATGTGTAGCTTAGCAGACCCCAAGGTGAGGGTGCAGGTACAATCACATGTTCAGCCCTTGGTCACCACTGCTTTGTTGTGAGTGACACCTGATGACAGGTTTGTTTTTGCTATGGCATGAGTGCTCCATTTGGGCAGGGAACCTCCTACTGCAACCATGGGCCGATCTATATTGGAAGGGTTAGATTCACCATGTGTCCAGCAAAGAGGAGCACGAAGAGATGGTTCCTTACTAATGGACCTACTTAGTTCAGGGGAATTTTCTCTTTGAGTGGAAGTTCAGTCACAGTGTAGGTCAGAAAAGAACAGAACCATGTGTAGGCAATGTGTTTGAATAAAGATGGGAATACCCACACTGGCTCCCACTACCCCTTCTCTTTGACCCCCCACTAGGATCTCAGAAGCCTCCAGTATAGTCACTAAGAGCTCCATAAACTCTTGCTTGCTCATAATCCTTCTCTCGTAATGAGAAAGTACAAATTCTTTACAATCTCACCAGACCTTGAATCTGAGTTTGCTCTAGCGCCACACATCTACACTGTCACTCCACTCCACCCCACTCCTTTTCTCCATCATCAACAGGGCCAGTGATATAGTTTTTCTTTCTTGCTTTTGTGTTTGTTTCTCAAAGCAGCTTTTCATTGTAACCTAGTCTGACTTGATATTCACTATGAAGTCTCAGGGTGACCTTGAACTCATGGTGATCCTCCTACCTCTGCCTCCCAAGTGCTGGGATTAAAGGCGTGTGCTACCACTCCTGGTCAGGTTTTCATTAGAAAAAAGGAAAAATAAGACATTCTATGCTTGCTGCCATATATATACACACATATGTTTAATTTTGAATAACTGTAAAGGAAAGTTCATGGTGAGGTGAGAACCATGTTGCCTATTATTGATTCTCTGTTTTTAGCTCAAGGAAGAGACCCAGGACAGTCACCATGGAGACAAGTATGCTACCAGGGAGTCCCTCTTGTCAAGCTCTGCTGAGTGATTCCTGCTATAGCAGGCATTGAGTACCAACTCAGAGTGAGCAAGCGCTCTGCCTCCATTTACTTTTCACAAGTATTTTGAGCCTCCTTATTCCTTAAAATAGAAATAGTATCTTTTTGAATGCAGGCCATGATCTGAGCCTTCTGTTATGTTTATTTAAATTGTCTCCTTCACATATTTTTATATAAATAGCTTTTGTTTTACAGAGCAGTTTTAGGGTTACTGGAAATTGAGCATAGTGCAGTTCTGCTGCTGTTCCCATCTGTTTCACTGCTTTCTCAGCTTTTAACATCATGTATCAGCATGAGGCCTTACTTACAAATGAGGAGCCAGACACATAGTAACCAAAGTCCATAGCTTATATGAGGGCTCACTCTGTCTTGTCAGTTCTATAGGTTTTGCATTTCATGATCATGCATAGTTTCACAGTCCCCAAAATGCCCTGGGTTATACCTATTCATCCTTCCCATTTCCTTCCCCAAATCCTGAAATCATTGCTCTATACATAAAGCTTTCCTTTTTTCAGAATGTTCATGCAGTTGAAGTCATCTAGTATGTACCATATGGTAGACTGGCATCTTCCACTAATAACCATTGCACTGGAGCTTCCTCCATGTTTTTTTTTTTCTTTTTTATTCCATAAAGAGAAAAAGAAAAGTCCCTGGCTTAATGGACAGATGAAAAGGATCATTATTGCTTGATAACAGCTATTATAAGAAGAAGTCTTCTGTCTGTGAATCAGAACATGGCAAAGAAATTCTGGATAGTTTTGCTATCATACCTCAAACTATAACTGCAAAAGTTGTGACCATAGTATACAATATGCATTTACTTAAATTGGAGAAAGCATTACATTTGGGTATTTGGTAGTATCCACCGTTTTGGTCATCCACAAGTGGACTTGGAAGGTATTCCCCATGGTTAAGGGAAAATTACATACATATACATATATATGCATTCGCATGCATTGATACACACAACCTGTGGTATTAGTATATGTTAGGTAATGCTATCCTCCAAGAAATATAGCTATTAGCATCTTTATCAAGAAGCAACTGTAGCTGTAAGAGAGACTTTGGAGGCTGGACCTGTTGACATCCTCTCAAAGAAGGGGGTGAATGATGAGGGTCATCCAACCTAAGGATCCCCCTATGCCAGCTGAATGCAATGATGTACAAGGTGCCATGGTCTCAGGAGAGATAGATTATAGTGAGAGATGAACATTAATGAATGGGAATTTTAGCTATCCAGATATGTGGAGATCCTTGTCCATGCTAGGAAAAGACTTTTCAATGCTGCTTGGGGATCTCCATTAACTTGTAAGTAACCCTTGCCCATGCTCATTAAAGAAGCCCAATAATGTCATTGGTTTCACAGGATGAAACTTGGTAGAATCATCCTTCTTGGTAGAATTAGCCTCAGGGATGCCCTGTCTGTGAAGAGCAAGCACTTATTTGTACCTCCCCAGAAAAGAGTTCATGTTATACATACTAACTATAAGAACTGTACTATTATGTGTATCTTTCTGTAATATGCATTTTATCATTTTAATTCATTTACTTATTTTTTGAATTTATGTATAGTATATATAAGGAGAGAAGCTTTTCTTCTTAGGTTTTGCCAGTTTGCATATGGTAATGTTATTAGTGTACCCCAATATCTGGTCCTTTCCAATGCCTGCTTACAAGACACTGCATTTCCTACCCCTATGTTGTTGGTCTTGCCTGTGGCCCTGAGTGTGACCTTGGAGATATATGTGGAAGCAGCATGTGTCATTTCTAAGCCCTAGCTCCACTGGTCATCCCTCTCTTGTCACCCCACAAGACATATTAATCATCTGTGTCCTGACCTGTCTGTGATTGCCAGAACTCTTCTGCTAACTTGCTGGGACATGGGGCACAGATATCAAACAAATCCTTGTTTGGCATCATAGCCTTGGGGTTTCATTGTCCCTCCATAGCCTGGTTAAATCTGGCTGATAGAGCTATCAGCAGCTACTTGTGTGCTCCTTTCTGCACCTGTGACTGCATTTCTACAGTAATGAACGTCTACTGCAAAGTCAAAACATTAAATTACTTTAAACGCATCTTATCACCTACCCAGCTCCTGCGTCTGTCCCTCAGCTACTTGGTATCTCTTGACTTTGGACTCTCTCTTTTATTTATTCATGGTTTATTAGATAAATATCTTCCCCCGGCAAAGCTAGAACTCCCTGAAGTCCACCAGTTCTTTTGTCCAAGTCTACAATGCTAGCAATTGTTTCATTAAACTCCAATCTAAGGATAATCCCTGCTAGAAAATTCATTCTGTCCTATAAAACATCATCTCCCAGTCTCTGGGTCTCAAATCACTAACCAGTCCATCCTATTACTTAGCTGAGCTCACTGGTGGCCACGTGACATTGTTCTTTCTCTGTGCACATTTCTAGTGTGACTCATACTGTAGGAAAGGATTACCCTTTGGGTAGGAAATTAGAGAATGAGATGATGAGATTTGGAAAACCCCATTCTCTCCAGCATATAGCATGAGTATTTGTTCCTGTCTAGAAGGCAGAGGATTCTGTAGATGTCAAAAATATTGAGTTTACTATCACTGACCTATAGCCAGTGAAACAGTTAGTGGTATAGGGATTCATTCAGATGGGTGAATTACTTCCCCAGAAGTGAGAATCAGGGTAAAGATGATGAATTATAGTAGAGTTTGAGCTCAGTCCAGCCACAGGAAAAGACAAGTCCCATTACCTTTGGCAGATAGCGCCTAACATGGTAGGTGGTCTGTCAATGTAAATACAAGGTCAAACAAAGCAGAACTCTCAGATTTCTGTAAATCAATCTTGTAGCTTCTCTGAAGGCTGGCTGGCATTCTTTCCAACTTTGCTTCATTCACACATCTCACTGGGATATTAGGTATAATGTGGTAAGTGTAGAAAAGAAACTTCTGCTGGAAGAGGCAGACTAAGAGTCCATACCAGCATCAAACAACTGCCAATCAGCCCAGCCCAGTAAAATCACATTACCATCACTTCTATTACATCCTTTCTCCTTTCTCCTCTCAAACTTTTATGGCCTTCTTCCCAACCCATCAATGATTAAAGCATCCCATCTCTACTTCTTTGAAGACACAGTGGCCTGTAAAAGGCATTGCAGTACTGAATTGTGATGGGACCTCCTGCCTACTGAACAAGCCTGGAGGAGCTGCCCTCTCCTGTTTCCATCTATAAAATGAAAAGAAGAATAGTTCTTCCCCTCAGGGTGTTGGCTGGAAATAAATGAGCTAACCCAAACACATAAAAATCATGTTCTGAAGAGTCATGAGAACATGACTCTCTAGAGCCCCTGACACTGTGTCCTCTGTAAATGGGAGCTTTCAGTGAGTGACAGCTTCTTCTTCTTATGTCACATTGGTCATCTTCATTGTCTTCTGGGTCTTAAGCCCCTCAGATGCATGCCCCAGACTCCTGGCCTGGAATCCTAACTTTTGTTAACAAATTTACCAACACTCTTAATGATTGTCCTGCTCTGAGCTGAACACTGCCCCCCCCCCCCCCTGTTCTGGAAACCTGAGGTGGATCCAGGGCTCTGAACCTCCCCTCCTTTGTGGAGGCCCCTGAGTTTGCTAGCTGTATTACTGACTTCATGAATTTATGATTTATGGTTTAAAAGGCTTCTCACTTCACAGTCTCTGTGCATGCAGTTCTCTCTGTCCAGATCCAGCAGCTGTGGGTGTTCTGAGGCTCCATCCTGCCATCACCATGGACACCTGAAGGAATCACAGCCTCCTTCACTCTCTTTCTTCCTCAAGATGGCCAGCCCACTCCTCCTTTTGTCTCCTGTACCTCTCCACCTGCCATGCCTAAATGCACAGCCTCTTCATATCAGGATGTTGCTTTGCCCAGGTTGATCTTAGTTCTTAAACTATTTAGCAAAAGCATCTTTCTTGGTAGGGGTTTGACATTGTTTCAGTCCTCTGTCACATTTTGCAGAAACTAAATTTGTGCCAATGAAATTAGTTTATAATACTCCTCCTCAAAACTTCCATGGGTCCTCACAATGCACACATGCTGCTCAGACAATTATTAAATTAGTGTGTGAATAAATGCAAACAGCCTGACATTTTCTTAAGCAAGTGGGGCCTTCAAATGAAGAATAAAATCCTCTTCTAGGTCAAAATATTTCTTTAAGTAAATGAGTAATTAATTTGAAAGATAAAGAGGTACATAAAATTGTTTTATTAAAATACATATTAGCTGGGTTTCCCCCATTGACCCCTGGGAAGAGGAAAACTGCAATTTGTGTCTTCTTCTATCATTACATTTAAGGAGAATGGTACCTAAAGACTGTCTCTCTTCACACATTTGTTGTCCCAACACTGTAAAATCTGTATTTAGTTCTAATTCAAAATGCATGAGACTGGGAACCATATTATTTGCATTGATGAATAAGACTGAGTAAATGTTGGTTTAATCAAAAATTTAAAAATTGTAGGAAGTGCAGAGAAACGGAACCTCAGACTTTAAAATAGACTTGAACATGCTCTAAACAGTTTTTCTGATACAAAGTAAATTACAGTTTAACCTTTCTTCCAAAGGGCAGGTAGTGAACCTGCAGGAAAGAGTTCAGTATGGGGCTGGAGAGATGGCATAGTGGTTAAGCGCTTGCCTGTGAAGCCTAAGGACCCCGGTTCGAGGCTTGGTTCCCCAGGTCCCACGTTAGCCAGATGCACAAGGGGGCGCACGCGTCTGGAGTTCGTTTGCAGAGGCTGGAAGCCCTGGTGCGCCCATTCTCTCTCTCTCCCTCTATCTGTCTTTCTCCCTGTGTCTGTCGCTCTCAAATAAATAAATAAAATATGAACAAAAAATATTTTGAAAAAAAAAAGAGTTCAGTATGAAACTGTTCTGGGTGCCAGATCAAGCTGAGTGTAGAAAGCGGTACAGGTGCCCATGTTTCTTCAGTTACTCATTTGCATTGAAAGTGTACACTTTCTGAGCTCTGGCTGACATCTGACCACCCCTACCAAGCCCAGGAATATAACAGAGCAAAGAATATGGCCATCCAGGTGATGGGTACTAGAGCCTACTGTGAATGAGACTAGCTGTTGGTGTGGGGTCAGTGGGCCACACACAAGGCAGGCAAGGGCAACAAGGCTGCAAGTGATTGTACTCAAGAGGCCAGTGTGCAGGTAAACCAAGGCACAGGCTGGTGTGATGATGTTATTACCTAGGCCATGTATGGGGAAGGGGGACCGTATCACGTTGGATCCCTGCTATGGTTTTGATATGAAGTCTTCCCACCCACCACTCACAAGGCTCAACCTTAGTTTCAGATACCTCACTATTCACAGTGGAGATTTAGAAAACCCCCTATAATTGATTACTGACTGAAAATGGATTAGGATAATCCATTAATGAATTCATAATTTGCTTTAATAATGATTCCTATATCATTATTGAGAGATTGTGAAATTTCTCAGAAATGGGCCTAGCTGGAGCAAGTTAATCACTGGGGTATATTCTTAAAGGTTGTATGTTGCCACAGGCCCTTTCCTCCAATGCTGTCTGCTTTTTGTCACTATGAGAGGAACAAGTTTGCTTAAACCTGACCTTCTACCATGATGCTCAACCTCACATGGTCCAGAACATGAAACTTCTGAAACCATGAGTCAACATCAATATTTCTGCCTTGCAAGCTGTTCTCTCAGATATTAGCAGTCAGTGACAAACTCTCTGACTAACAAAGTCTCCATAAGCTGATCCTGGGACAGCGGCCCAGGGACCATTGAGTCTTTGGGAACTGTAAGTGCCATAGGGAGAAGAGGAGTTTGAACAAGGCAAGAAAGGAAGCTAGCTTGTAAAGTTGGCTGTAGTTAAGACTGTCATCACTGCAGGTGGGGGCTTAATCCTTGAGGAACCTCTGAGAAACACCAAGGACCAAGTTCAGAGTCACTGAAGCTAACGGCCTGGGGGCGCTGGGATATGTAGACACCATTACTGTCCATCTTCACAGATTCTGACAAAGCTAAAGTTAGAGAAGAAAAGCAGTGCTATGCCAAGATTGGTCAGAGCAAACAGCTATGAGGAGGGGAGATGAGAATTAAATGAAGGCCATTGCATGCTTCCTGCCCAACCTGTTTCCATTCCATTCTATAGCTGCTTTCCACTCAGCACAACCATGCTACCACAGGTCCTCACTCCACCATGGCTCACTCATTACTAACACTCAGCATGTTTAATGCTCAGGGAGCCGTCTTGTGTTCCACATGCCATCTTAATCCAAGCAAGCTACAGAAAATGTTTTTATGTAGATACTATGACTTTCCCTGTCTTCCAGCCTAAAGTGTAGCACTTTCAAGCAATGTGCCCATTGTTACACAGCTCATTAAGTACAGAATTGGTCAGGTTTCTTTCCAACTCACTTGCTTGCAAGTATCTTCATTGTGATTCTCGATATTATTCTTTCCTCCAGAAGGACCCAGTCTCTAACAAGCCTCATTTCCTCAACTAGGGAAAATTTGCCAACAGGTCTCTGAGGAGAGAAACCAAAGCTGTGATGGTAGTTTAAGGCAAGTCATGTTTCTTGGGCAGTGACAAGCAAGCAAGCAAGGCTGGATGTTGGTTCAGGGTGTGTGGTACCAACCTCCAAGTCCAGCTTCGGTAAGCTCATAGAAAGTGGCGATGCAGGAATCACAGGCCCCAGTGAGACATCCGTGTGTTCTTCATAAAGTTCATCCCTGCAGATCGTTAATCAAACTCTCCAAATTTGTTTAATGGGTTATTTATAACATCATTAAATCCAATGATACCAAAAGGTGTCACTGTGAACATCATGCAAGTTTGATTTTAATCCTCTGAAAATGTCTAAACTGTCTTTTTCTCCCCCTTACCTCTTCTGCACATTTCGGTGATGGTGAATGGAAATAAATGTTAAATTTTCATGATATGCAATGGTCCAAACTTCCACTGAATCCTAATTGAGCTAATATCCTGTTGCTTTTTTGAAAGTGGATGATGAAATGTAACCCCAAGACAGCTTAAGCAGAATGCAGACCTGACTGCTCGTCACAAAATGGCCTAATTTGGTAGTTATGGTGGAAACATTTTGTATGCGTGGATCAAATCCTCTGTTCTCAATAGTCCTTTTTATGGTCAATTAAGATAGTCTAAGGATGTGGATTTAATATTGAAGTTGTCTGATGTAACAAAATAAAGCATGCCCCCTTATTACAAGGAGAATGCCTTTTTGTTGGCAGTGATTCTCCGGGTAAGCTTTACAGGCTTCTATTTTTGAACTCAACTGAAAGGGCCAAAGCAATGCACTTGGGAAATGGTTTTGTAAACCATAACGAAGGTATCTTTCTTTAACAGCTTCCTGCTCAAAGATGCCAGAGTGCTTTACAAACTTCTCACAGTGATATACAAGTGTCATTTCAGCCTCTGCTGAAATACTGGGGCCTCAGGGAACTGCAGTCACTGGTGAAAAATCTCAGATGCTAGGTAGGAAGAGTGTTCAGCATCTAAAATATCCTGCCCAACTGGAGGTCACAGGAGCAGTGGCTCAGGCTACCACACACTCCAAGGTGATACTTTTGTAGAAGTGAGATTTGACAGTCATCTATGGATGTCTTGATGGGTCCTTATATGGCTAGTTTCTTTATTTGGCCCATTCTTTTTCTGTAAGGTCATTTAAGACATCTTTGAACACATAGGCTCTAAAAAATGGGCATGCCTCATTGTGGTCTGTTTTTTATAGGGTAGATTGTCAGAGTCTGAACACTATGCATCCTGTTGTATTGAGTACCAGTTTGCTATAGGAAATGACTGTCTGCTCTTTTAAAGACTGGATCAAAGTATTTTTGAGCTTTTTTGGTGGGGTAGGCTTTGAGGCTGCTTCCTTAAAAATATTTTAAATTATTTATTTTCAAGTAGAGGGGGAGGGAGAGAATGGGTAATACAGGACCTCTAAGCCATTGCAGACCAACTCCAGATGCATAAACCATTTTGTGCTTCTGGCTTTATGTGGGTACTGGGGAATCAAACCCAGACATTAGACTTTGAAGGTAAGTGTCTCAACAGCTTATCCATCTCTTTAGCATGGATCTGTGTTGTAATAAATAATATAAAGTAATTCATATTTATTTTATCGGATGCTTACATGCGTATGATGATGTTTAAATGCCTCTGGATGGCATGACATTTTATCCTTGAATTTTACCTAGAGTCCATCGTTCACATTCTATATGAATGACAGTATTCAAGACACAATAAATGGATATAGAAATGAGTTGTCCCACATTTCAGGCAACCAGTGCAGTAAGTAGGAGATTCTGGTATGTAAATGATTCAAATAAGCAGGAAAAGTGGTACGTGACACTCTGTGTGTGTGTGTGTATGTGTGTGTGTGTGTGTGTGTGTGTGTGTGTGTATGTGTTCAATTAACTAGTTCAATAAACATTTAAAAGCACTGTCAACTTCCAGATATATATATATATATATATATATATATATATATATATATATATATATATATATATATATGTGGAGAGAGAGAAAGAGAGATAAAGAGTCTCACTATGTGTCTTAGGCTGGCCTGAAATTTTCTATGTAATGCAGGCTGGCCAGAAACCCACAATCCCCTGTCTCAGTGTCCTAAATGCTAAGTTAGAGGCAAATATCACCATGCCAACTTTATTTCTATAGATATTAATTTTAGTTTTGAGGGAAGAAATCAGAAGACTATTCCCTAGTGGGAGAAGATTTTAGAGTTTCTAGAATATATATTTTGCAGGTTTCTATAACACATTTAGGATTTTCTTAAGTACAGTTGGGTTAACCAAGGTTCTGGTTAATAGGAATCCTGCTAAAATGTAAAGCCATAACAGAACTAGGATCTTCCCAGGGGTATGTGCACACAGCCATTCACTATAAAAGTAATCATGGACCAAAGGGGGCAGGAAATATATGTAAATATGTGTGTTTTGTCTCTTGAATTCACATACCATAAAAGATTGTGTGAAGTAGAGTCCACAAGGAAGGAAGGTTGAACAGGCTACCGTCACTAGAGAAGAGGAAGGGAGAAAGATGCTCACAGACAAGAGGGAGGAAGGGATGAGGTGGCCCGAGCAGTTGGAGGAATGCTGGGGAAGTGACTGATGATCTTTGGGGGTGAATCTAACTAACATAAGAGACTTTAGGGGACATCCAGACAAGTGGTTTGTGCTGGTGGTAAGTTTATATAAAGCACAGTAGCAAAAGGAAAAGCCCTAGAGGGAAAATTCTACCTGCCACTGAAATCTGTAAGTTAGCTGAGAAAAGGTGAAAAGAGAGAGAAAGAATGAGAGAGGGAAAGAAAAGGAGAGTAAAAGATAGAAGAAGAGAGTGGGATGGAGGAAGAAATAGTGAAAAGAGATGAAGGGAGAAGAAAAAAAGAGAGAGATAATTTGTGACAAAACATGAACTGATATGAACTTCTCTAATAAACTCAATTGAAAAGACAGTGTGGTTTGAATGTAAAATGCCCCCATAGTTCATGTGTCTGAATACTTGGCCCCAGCAAGCTGGAACTGTTTGGGAAAGTTATGGAACTTTTAGGAAGTGGAGCATTACTGGAGGAAGTGTTTCACTGGGAGTTGTTCTTGAGGTATTACAGCTTGGCCCTGCTTGTGGTTTTGTCTCCCTCTCTGGCTTGCTGTTTTCTCTCCCTCTCCCTGCTTTAGCCCTGCCAACATGGCAATATAATACAAGCTTCCTACTCAGACCTGCCGTGCCTTTCTTATTATGATGGACTCTACCCTCTGGCCCTGTAAACTGTAAGCCCTTTTCTTTCCACAGGCTTCCCTGAATGGATATTTGTTCACAGCAATGAGAAAATAACTGATATAGTCAGAATGTAAATTAAATGGGTATATTTGTGAAGAACATAATCCATTATGAACCCATGGGAATGGAAAGTTTCCTGACAATGGCAAATTCAGATGAGCCAAAGAAAGAAGAAGGGGTTTATGCCAGCAATTTCAGGAAGATCTGCTGTCAGGCAGACAGTGCCCTGGTAGAAATGGCAGAGTAAATGCCAGCTCACACAGGCTCAGTCCACTTCCATTTTTATGATCAAAGAAAATAATCATCACCCTGTAAAAGGATCGAGGCTTGAACAAATATAAATAGGAGAAAATTGGAGCCCAAGATAGTTGAGAAGATGATAAAAGTGCATGCTGTTGATTTAAGTGAGTCCCTATCTATAGGACTAGATGAATTACTTCTCACTGTGCCAGCAAGAAAACTATGATTAAGATCCAGCAACAGTTTTTTTGTAATTTTTGATGCATCATGTGGAATAGAGGTGTGAGAAGAAAGGTGATAGGTATGACTGATATTTTTAAAACATAACGAAGACAAGTTCTGGAAACTGCAGACCAGTGAGGCCAAACCTTGGTCTTGGCACAGTTCTGAGCAGATCCATCCATTCATGGTCACTTGCCCATCTGTCTGACTAGACATCTCCACTCAATCAGCACATATCACTCAGTACCAGACATGAACAACATACTAGAAGACAAAACAGAGATGACCCCTGCTGAATAAAAGGCAAAATTAAATGGAGACATTTTTAAAACATGGTTTGTGAGGTCTAAGTGGACAGAGTGAGGTGGTTGCCAAAAAGAAAGAAAAATAGATGATGTTAAAAGCAAGGTGATGTCAGAATCCTTGTGTGAGTCAAAATATCTTTCACTGTGCATGCACATCTAGAGTTGTTTTGCAGTGGCTAAAAGCCATGGCATTCCCATATTCTCTCTTTCTCAAACATTTAAATAACTATTTTTTTAAATAATTAAAATACCTGTCATTACTAATGGCACAAACAGTTAGAAGTGGCTGAAATTAAATGGCATTTCATTGTTCATATATGTGAGAATTTCAGAAGGGCCTTGGCATCAGCTATGGTTATATATAAAAATTCGGATTACGGGCTGGAGAGGTGGCTTAGCAGTTAAGCGCTTGCCTGTGAAGCCTAAGGACCCCGGTTCGAGGCTCGGTTCTCCAGGTCCCACGTTAGCCAGATGCACAAGGGGGCGCATGTGTCTGGAGTTCGTTTGCAGTGGCTGGAAGCCCTGGCTCGCCCATTCTCTCTCTCTCTCCCTCTATCTATCTTTCTCTCTGTGTCTGTCACTCTCAAATAAATAAATAAAAAATGAACAAAAAAAAATTCGGATAACATCTCCAGTTGGGACTTCATCTTTCTGCTTGGTTCACTTCTGTTCATTTCTTTTCACCTCTGCAGGATAGCTCCCAGCCACTCATACTCACATTCAACTTTCACGGGCATGCCAATGGAAATGGTCTATATTCTTCCTCTGTAGTTAACACCAAAGAATGGAAAGGATAAAACTGCTTTCATGAATATAGGCCATGTGTTCCCTCTGCTCCAGCTATTGAGCAAAGATGAGGGTCTAAGTCAGATACCCCATCCCTACTCAGGTATGGGATCAGCCTATGTGTGGACATAGATTGAGAGTCTTTTTGGAGTGAATAGTTCTCCAAAGACAAGAAAAAGGTCTCTGGGTAGGGAGAGCATTGTTTCTATGCACTTTACACACCAGAGATCACTGTAAATATCAGAATACACTTTCTTATATTTAATATATCTTATACCTTATTTCTTTCCTCTTTTTTCCTTGCTTGTGATTTTCCTTTTATCTTTTCTTTTGGCCTACTTGCACTGTCTAAAGCCTGTAGTATAACATTATATAACAGTGGTAAGACTATGATATTTGGAAAGCAGACTTTCTATTATACCTTCCTGCCACAGGGTCTAATGTTAGCCACAGGTTTTTCATGCACACCTCTGATCATACTGATGGAATTCTCTTTTACTCTAGGTCAGTTTAGTTTGCACTATGAACCAATGTGCACGGTCCTAGGAAATACTTTTCCTGCATCTATTGTCATGAGTGTTGGTTTCCCCTAGTCCTTTAGTCTAGTGATATCCGTCATTGCATCAATTGATTCTTCAGCATTACAATACCTGTGCATTCTTATGATAAAGGGTATTTATGAATTTTGAGGTATGTAATGCTTTTTATTTATTGTTTTATATCCTGTGATTACTGTAGCAGGTTACCAAAAGTTTATATGTTTATTTCATTTATTTATGAGAGAGAGAGAGAATGGGTACTCCAGGGCTTCCAGCCATTGCAAATGAACTCAAGACTTATGTGCCACCTTATATATCTGGCCTACATAGGTACTGGAGAATCTAATCTGCATCCTTAGGCTTTGCAGGCAAGCGCCTTAACTGTTAAACCATCCCTCCAACCCAATTTATATGTTTAAAACAAGAAACAGTTGTGGTATTTAAAGGCAAGTCAGTGTCACTGAACTAAAACCAAAGTGTTGGCAGGGTCTTGCTTCTTCTAAGCTTCCAATAGTTGTCAGAATTCCTTGGCTTGTGGTCACATTACTGCAATCTTCAAGGCTACTGTCTTCAAGTGTCTATGTGTTTTGGATTCTCATGGCCTCTCCCCTGTCTCTCATCAAGTTTTCCACTGACTCCATCATATAAGATAACAGTGAGTGCATTTGGAGCCCACTTAGATAATCCAAGAAAAAGTATCCAGCTAAAAATTCTTTACTTAATCATAGATGCAAAGTATTTTTTTCTTTTCTTTTTTTCAAATAAGATAATATTCAAAGGTTTTAGAAGTTGGAACATGTTATGTTTGAGGTCTATTTTTAGCCTTCTACTTACAATGAAATCAGTTTTCCAGTATACTGCTGAGGATGTTTTTATGTAATAAATAATTTAAAGCCCAGGGACACTGGTCTTCAATTTGCATATATATATATATATGCAAATATGTATATGTATATGTATATGTGTGTGTGTATATATATATATATATTTATTTATATACATATATATATATATTTGAGTTAAGGTCTCACTTTGTAGTCCAGGCTAGCTTGGAATTCATTATGTAGCCCAAGCTGGTCTCCAATTCACACCAACCTCCTGCCTCAACCTCCCAAGTGCTGAAATTTTACAGATGTGAGCTACCACATCAGTTCTTTTTTTTTTAAAAATTTTATTTATTTATTTATTTGAGAGTGACAGACACAGAGAGAAAGACAGATAGAGGGAGAGAGAGAGAATGGGCGCACCAGGGCTTCCAGCCTCTGCAAACGAACTCCAGACACATGCACCCCCTTGTGCATCTGGCTAACGTGGGACCTGGGGAACCGAGCCTCAAACCGGGGTCCTTAGGCTTCACAGGCAAGCGCTTAACCGCTAAGCCATCTCTCCAGCCCAATTCTTTTTTGATACCCTTATGTGGCTTTGATAGCAGTGGAACATTGGCCTCTTAGAATGAACTGGAAATTGTTCACTATTTGGGGTAATAATGCGTAAAATTTTGGCATCATCTTTTTTTTTTTTTTTTTTGTCTTGAAATGCTTGACCAAATTCAACAGAGAAACTATCCTGTCTGTGTTTTTCTTCTGAAAATATTTTAAATTACTGATTTATTGGTGTGTGTGTGTGTGTGTGTGTGTGTGTGTGTGTGTGTGTTACTGTTTTAGACTATTAAGAATTTTATTTCTTCTTGAGTCAGTTCAGAAATTTGTGCCTTTCTCACAATTTGTCTAGTTCCTCTAAACTGACTAGTATGTAATTATATGCAATTACTCATAGCATTCCCTTATAATCTTTCCCATTTCTGTAAGGTAAGCAGAAAATATACCTTGTTGACTTCATTATTCTCTCTCTCCCTTCCTCCGGTCAGTCTACCTAAGATTTGTTAATTTTGTTGATATTTTCAAAGAACAAACTTGTTTTCATCAATTTTCTCTATTGCTTTTCTATCCCACAATTTAAATAAACCACTGGCAAATTAAATTATCTCTAGCTGAACAACTATGTCACATACATGACTCAAAAAGGCAAGATAGCAAAGTGAAGTCAGGGGAAGAGATTGAGTAAAGGAAAGGTGGAGGGAGGGCTAATCAAAATCTAAGAGTATGCAAATAAATCATATGGAATCCTCTAGTTTCAGACAATGTAACACTCAGGAGCCATTGATCATTGTTAGAAAACTTTCAGTGCCAGGGATGGGATACCTCCAGTGAGTTGTTGGCCAGGGAGGTCCCTGATGCTCCCAAAACATTATAGGCCATTGCCAAGGCCCTTGGTTTCCTACCAGGAATAGATGGTAAGACCCTATTTCTGAAGACTCCACATACTTGGGCTGCAAGGCCACTGAGAAATCCTGCTGTAACTGAGCTGATAACCTCCCCCATGTAGACCAGCTGACAGAAAGATGGAAGAAGCCATTCCACACGTAGTTCAATGGGAGAAAGAGATACCATCAGTGAAGATACTCGACAGTGGACACTGCAATCTTATAATTGGTCAGCCAGGCCAAGTGAGCCAACGGGTGCAGTAGTGGCATGTCTGTCATGGTGGAAACCAACTGCCCTCCAATTGGACTGGAGGCCTGCTCCATGGGGGGAAACACATCCCTGACACTGAAAACTTAAAACAAGGGTAGAATGAGCCCTAGGCATGAAACATCTGCTGATGTCTGGAAAAATGTATATAGTATGCTTATCAAACTGCCCAGTAAGCATTTCTCTTAATATTTACACCCTTATATTTATGCTACTCTCACTTTGGGTAGAGAATCTTCTTTTTTCAGATAGCAGTGACTTTGGGATGACTCAGAAGGTATCATAGTGCTGGAAAGAAGCACCTGGAATACTGAGTAACATCTTGATCACACCTTCCAAGGCTCAGGGTCTAATGCAGAAGAGGTGGCAGAAAGAATGTAAGAGCCAAAGGAAGGGTAGGACTCCTTAAAATGTGCTCCCTCCAGACATAAAATGGCCTGGATATCTATGACCTCACAGTGCCTGACACTACCTACACAAGACTATCATAAGAGGAGGAAAAGACCATGACATCAAAATAAAAGAGAGACTGATTGAGATGGGGAGGGGATATGATGGAGAATGGACTTTCAAAGAGGAAAAGGGGGAGGGAGGGCTTTACCATGGGATACTTTTTATAATCATGGAAAATGTTAATAAAAATGGAGAAAAAAATTTTAAAAAGATTTTTATAAAAGGCAAGACAGGTGCTTGAGAATGGAGTTAAGTTCCTAAGGGGTTGAATTACTGAAGAAGAAATGAGCAGATTTGTCACACACCAGAGGGGAAAACTTAAATCTATATATTTACAAAATGTTTATCAGTTACAGAGAATAAAGCACATGCAGTTGTCCCTCAGAAGGTGGACTCTAGAATGAAATTCAGACCCAAGTCCTGGTTTCACCCCTCTGCCAGTTGTACATATTAAAACAATGAATGCTGTGGTAAAAAGTAAGTAACAAAAGCTGTGCAAGCATGAGGATATGAGTTTGGTTCCCCAACATTCTTGCAAAAGCAGGATATGACATTGTACACCTATAATTTTATTACTGGAGAGATAGAGACAGGGGATCTCTGGGACTTGCTGACCAGCTACTCTAGCCAGATCAATAAACTTTAGGTTTGTTGAGAAATCCTGTATCAGAAAAATAAATTTAAAATAAACAGGGTATATGAGAAAATGCACTAGTTGGAAATGAGGATTACAACTCTGTAGTCTCCCAGACCTTTGTTTCTGCAAATGGTCAAAGATATAATCTGGACATCATAGACAGAGTTTACATAGAACTCAAGGTGTGAGTGTGTTTGTATATACTGGATTCTCAGAACACCACAATCTTTCAATGGGCAAAGGAATCATGAACCTGAGTTTATTTTTATATCTATTTATTTTCAAGCACAGAGGGATGTAGAAGAGAGACAGACAGAGAGATATGGGAATGGACATGTCAGGGCACTCAGCCACTGCTAAAGGAACTCCAGATACATGCACCACTTTGTGAATCTGGCTTTACATGAGAACTGGGGAATTAAACCTGGGTCATTAGGCTTTGCAGGCAAGTGCCTTAACTGCTGAGCCATCTTTCTAGCTCATAAACCTGAGTTTCTTATATCCAATCAAATTTGAGGGAGAGTAATTATTTTATATATTTATTTTAAAAGAAGTTTGATGATTAATTGAAGGATTTTTGAATCACCATGGAAACATGGTGTGCTCAGGAACGTGTTTGTAGAAAGGATTAATTAAGAAGGAAGATCCACCCAGAATTGGACAGTATCACTCCATGAGCTGCAGTCCTGGATTTAATAAAGTGAATTGAGCTCTAGCACCCATCTCTCTCTCTGCTTCCTGACTACTGGCATGTTTCTGCACCATGTCTTCTCCACCATGATGAGCTGTACAAAAACAAAACTTTCCTCCCTCCCTCCCTCCCTCCCTCCTTCCCTCCTTCCTTTCCCTTTCCATTTTCCTTCCTTCATTCCAACTTTCTTTTCTCAGTGCCTTGTCACAGGAACAAGAGAAGTAACACGTACAATGGCAGTTGTGAATCTAGAGCTCAAGGTTAACTAACAAGAGAGGCTCATGACCTCAGGCTGTGCTTTCGCTATGAAGTTTTTATAACTTGCAGAATAAGGCACCTTTTCATTCCTCCAGGTTTCCCTTCCCTCAATTCATAAAAGTCAACATTATTGAGAATCAAAACAAGAAGTTTATATTTAGGATAAACCCATCATTAATCTGAAGATTTCAAGGGGAGAAAATCAGAACAAAATATTGACTCAGGTGGTGCCTGTGGTTTTTTTCTCAGCTACTCAGTTTGTTATTTTCATTTATGCAATGCCACTTTATTACTCCCAGCAATTACTTCCCACCCATGTGGTCAACTGGGTCCTGAGATAATTCCAACAACATAAGAAAAGCCACCATCTACCTACTTTTAGTGCTTTTAAGATAAGCCCAGAGAATATAGGCAAGTGAGTGAGTTACTGTTATCAATATAGAACATAAGGTTTTCTGTGGGATGACACCACCTTTCCTGAGTCACCATGGCCCACACTTCTCAGAATCCAGAGTGATGTCATAAATAATGCATGCATGAAGTGAAGGTATTGAGTAATAGGACAGCCTGGCATTTAGAATTTTATTAGGGACAAACTGTCTGTGATGTTCTTGGTGATATTATCAGTCCCTCCTCAAGATAATATATATTTTTTTGTTTTTAAAGCAGTTTGGAAATGCTTATTGATACATGTCTGAAAAAAATATAGAGATTCCTTTTCTACTTAAAAAATCTCTCCATGGTGGGCTAGAGAGATGGTGTAGCAGGTAAGGTGCTTGCTTACAAAGACAAAGGATCCAGGTTCAATTACCTAGGATCCATGTAAGCCAGATGCACAAGTTGACACATGCATCTGGAGTTCATTTTCAGGGCTGAAGGTCCTGGTGCACCCATTCTATCTGCTTCTCTCTCTCTCTCTCAGATAAAAATTAAATAATTTTTAATAGTAAATTAAAAAAAAAATCTTCCCACGAGAAGTTTGGAACTGTGAAAGAATAACACTGATTACTCAGTGGGTGGATTTACCAGTCTTTATTTTTCACCCTTGAAGCAACATAAGAGACCCAGGCTTTCTTAACCAGGAAGGGCAGGCTAAGTGTTATGTGAGTCCTCTTCTTAGTGAGAGGCCAGAACTGGCCTAGGAACCCTAGCCTCAAGTGGGAAGCTACCTTCACTAGCTCCCAGAAAGAAACAGCTTCTTTGGCCCTCCTCATTATGCAGGAAGAGCGAGAAAAGTAGAAAAACAAAGTCTCAGAACAGTGGGGGCTACCCAGGCCACCTTACAGGGGCTACATGGAAGGAGTTGTGACATTATTTCTGAGAATGACTGCCCATTAAGGGTGTCATCTAGGTGTGGCTGGACCCAACTGTTTATCAGGAAATCTGGACATCAGACATGACATCTATCTTCAAGGAAGCATGGCCTTTATCAACCAACATTTACTTGCCCCCCCCCCAACCCCGCAGACATCTTCTTAAATCTTATTGGTCAGAATAGATCATGTGGTTTCTCTAGCCGCACTGGAATCTGAACGCATATATTTCTATGTCCTTAGGAATGGGGAGAAGAAGGGTGTTTGAAGGAATGTAGTAATAGATGTTGGCCCAGGTATTGGGAACTGCTTTCCAACATAGAGACATTATATTGTCTCTAAAGTAAAAGAATTAAGACAGGCCAAGGAGCCAGGCATGGCCTACAGACATGGGTACATAACCTCCCCAGAAGACAAAGCCATGGTTAGTGGCTCTCTCTGACTTTCTCCCCAGTAATGTCCACTAATGTCTCCTGATTCCTGGACTCCAGATCTTCTATTAACAAGAACATGGATTACCTCTTTAAATTTTTTTTTTCCATCATGGTAGCCATCTGTTGAAACATTCTGTTGACAAAAATCCTTTTGTTAGGTAATGAGATTTTGCATTTTAAAAAATTCAACAAAGACTTGCAGAAGTGCCTACCAGAGAATATGAGGGATGCAGGATAAGGAGCAGAGGAGGTGGTATCATTCTAAGCAACAGAGAAAAAACAAAAACTAAAACTAAAAAGTCATTTTAATTACCTTGCAAATGTATCTTGGGTAAATGGATACATTCCTTCAAGTCATGGGCTGCTAAGTTTCTATAAACAATGAACAGTAAATATTGTGGGCTTGGTAGACCATGTGGTATTTGTTACAGTTGTTATGTGCTTATGTAATTTTGGGGGTGGCATGTGTAAGAGTGTGATGTGTTTATGTGTGCATATTTGTATGTTTATAGGTGTGCACATGTATGTGAGTGCATGTCATACTCAGATACAATGTCCACCTCTTTGAAACAGACTGTCATTGGTTTGAATTTCTCAAATTAGGTGAGTCTGGCTTGTCAGTGAGCTCCAGGGATTCTCCTCTTTGCCCCCATATACTTTGCTGTCTTAGTGATAAAGTTTTATTTACAAAAATGGTTAGTGGACCAGTCATTGCTGATCCTTGCATGAGGCTTTTCAAAGCATTAAGACTTTGGCATGTTCCTGGTCTTTCTTGAAATCTCATAGGTCCTAACAGGGGACAATGACTTCTATAATAGCCCATCCTGATTACTATCTTCATTCTGTGTCCCAACAACATTCTTACAAATGGTGTCTCCACTTCTCTCTCCCCACTATAAACTTTCTTCTCAGCTTAGATCTTTACTCTTTCCTCAGAAATCTCTCACCAGAAGTACAGGCAAACTGTGTTAGCTCCTTGGCAAGACAAGCATTAAAACGTAAGCCAGACAGAAATTTAAGCTCTTGTGCTCCAAGTTCCTAGCTGCACTCATGTCCTGGTCCCCTTTGAACCATATGAGACATGGACAAGTAGACTTCTATCAAACAGGGTGCTCAGGGCTTCCATGTCCATTAAAGTTGTGACCATGCTCTAGTGACCAAGCAAGATGTTGCTCTGTGTTTAATTCCACTGCCCACCTGCAAGTGTATGACAAACACTCACAGACTTAGTGGTGGAAGACAGTAATAGCCATTAATCTCACCCACCCGTCTGCAATTTCTGAGGACCCTCTAGAGATTCTTCATCTCTGTTTTTCCCAACATCAGTTGAGATAGCCTAAAGGCCTGGTTAGGTCAACAGCTGGAGGTTGGACTCCTTTCTAATTTGTTTTCAAATGTGTCTGCTGGCTGATCCCGGTGCTTGGCCAGAACATCCATGCATCACCTCTCCAGGTGGCTGATAAGCTTACTCACAGAATGGTAGCTTGGTGCCAAAAGTCATTGTCCCAAGATAACCTGGTGGGAAAGCGTGATCATGGCAGGGCATGGTGGTGAACAACTGTCATTCCAGCACTGAGGAGGTGGGCACAGGAAGGTCAGGAGTTTAAGGTAATCTTTAGTCACATAGTGTATTTGAGTCCAGAAAAAGTTAAAAAGTAAAAGTGAAAAGAAAACACATAAAAGTATATGCTCAGGCTGGAGTGATTGCTTGGTGGTTAAGGCACTTGCTTGTGCAGGCTAAGGATCCAGGTTCAATTCCCCATGTAAGCCATGTAAGCCAGATTCACAAGGTGGAACATGCATCTGGAGTATGTTTGCAGTGGCTGGAGTCCCTGGCATCCTTTCTCTCTCTTCCTTCTGTTCTCATAAATAAATAAAAAAATATTTTAAAAAAAAAATATCTAAGCTTGGGCTGGAGAGATGGCTTAGCATTTAAGGTGCCTGCCTGTGAGGCCTAAGAACCCATATTCATTTCTCCGGGTCCCACTTAAGCCAGACACACAAGGTATGGCAAGTGCACAAGGTTGAACATGTGCACAAGATGGCACATGCATCTGGAGTTTGATTGCAGTGGCTTGAGGCCCTGGCACACCAATTCTCTCTCTGTCATAGAAGTTAAAGAAAAGAATAAGCTTTAGATTTTGTGGAAGCACCACTGTCCCATACCCTGCCAGATCTTAGGCAATGATAAGTTCCACTGAGGTTAAGGAAATGTTTTACTAGCTCTACTGCTCTCTGGGGCATGTCACCCTCACCATCATGTTGCAAGAAGAGCAACAGAAAAGTACAGTAGAAGCAGATATTTTAGAAGAACTCATTCCCCAGGAAAAATGCAGTTTGGGGTATATTCACCCAGTATTTGACTACCTTCCTAAAACCCTTTAAAAGTTGGAGTGATGCAAGGATGCCAGGTGTAGGTAAGGGACTGTGTGACTAAAATTCAAAACTTCAGAGATCAGTTAATGCAAAAGATGGGGAATTTTCATGCAGGGGGCTCAATCTTCCTATAACTCCATTCCTTCATCTTTCTTTGAAATTCTACTTATGTGTTGAACCTCAGGTTAGAAGTTCTTCCTGAATAAGCCTTTCTCATGAGGTCTCCCATACCAATCCATGTTTCCCTTCACATCCCTTGCCGTGTGTTTAATCTTCAGCACTACAAAACAAAACAAAATCCAACAACTTATGCTATTAGTAATTTTCTGCCAGTTACGATCCAATAATGTTTAGCATTTGATCTTTACATTTGTGTGTGTGTATGTGTAACTTGTTTTAAGACTTTTTGATCATTATGTATCATTCCTCATTATTTCTGTAACTCACTTACTAGACTATTCCCATAATTAATGGGCATCCAGGTTGCCTCTGCTTTTTCATTTCTATAAGCCCTGCATATGACATATATTCATACAGAGTGATTGAATAAAGGGTTATTTTAGAGATAATATTGGTCAACAACAGTTGGCCCAAGTCAAATTTTGACAAGGACGAACAAATTGCCTAACAACATGTCATACTGATTTTTATGGCTCCCAGGAGCATTTGAAAGTGCTCTTGTTCTTACACCCTCACCAGCTCTAGCTACTATCAACTTCATTCAGTAGTTGCCAATCTTTGTTTATTTTATTTTCTGACATTTTTATACAAGCATATACTTTGAACACATTTCCCTCAGTTCTTTTTCATATCTATTTCCACTTCCACTAAGCCCCTTGTTCCTATTTGAGTTTAGCTGGGCTTTGCTTGCATGGGCGTGGAAAGATATCTGCCATCATTTAAGCAACAGAATATTCTATTATCATTTATGTTTTCATTTCCACTAAAACTTGTAATAATCAGCTTCTCTCAACATATGTATGAATTGTCCAAGATGTGGGCTTCATGTAGTGTCTCTAAAACCTCTGCAGTATAAGCCACCCACAAATTTGAGTGTTGGAACTACTGTTGTTCCTAAATCCTGACATACTAGGTTAGCTATAGAGCTTACAGTTCTTACTACATGAGATGTTAATGAGAAATTACCAGAAAGCCTAGAGAGTGGGGCGAACAGCATTTGTGTGGTCAGCTGCAATCCCTTCCTGCACCTTCTTGTGCATCCACTCTTCCTCATGGTGACCAAGTTCCCATTTCTCTGGCATTGGGAGGGGAAGAGTGGTTTCAGGCTGACCACTTAGGTTCAGTATTATCGTTAAGGAATCTCACCAGTCAGTGTTTGTAAGGCACTTTCTCTCCTAGAGATTTCTGACATGTACAGACAGCTTTCAATGTAGTTTTTTTATAGCCATTATTTCTAATTTTAAATTATTGGCTCACATTCAAGAAATATTTACATTATAATTTGGATCCATTTGACACACTATGCTTCTGTTTATGAAGATATAACTTATGTTGTGGACTGAGCATCTATATGCTTCCATATGTTGAAACCTAATCCCTGGTGTGATGCTATTTAGAAATGGGATTTGTGAAAGCATGATAAACTTATGAGGTAGAGTCATAATGAAGGGGTTGGCTTCCTCATAGAAGAGAAGCCTCTAAGAGCCCTCTTGTCTCTGTCTTCTGTACGAGGACACAATGTAAAGACGGGTGTCTATGAGAAAGGAAGTAGGCTCTTGCCAGACAGACTCTGTGGGTTTCTTGATATTAGATGTCTAGACCTCAAAATTATTTAAAAAAATAAATTTCTGTTTCTTTTACTATTCTTTTCATTACATTTATTGGAATATAAAGAAATCTGCTTCCTTGTGGCATTTCCATACTTTGTTTTAGCTGGTCTTCCTCCCCATATTTCCTCCCCATCTCCCTGCCATGCCTCCCAGCTTGCATTCCTCTGCCAACAGCAGTCCCCCATCCACTTTCAGGCCACATGTATGACCCTCTCTATCCCTCTTCCTTTGTTTTTCCCTTACATGACCTCTACCCACATTCTCACATGTAACTATACATATTACATTATAAGCTGAGATCTGCATATGAGAGAGTACATATGGTATTTTTATGATTACTTCACTTTGATATTTTTCTGGGTCCATTATTTTCCTGAAATTTCTTAATATCATTTTTCTTTATAGCAGAATAAAACTCCCTCTCTCTCTCTGTCTCTCTGTCTCTGTCTCTGTCTCTGTCTCTCTCTCTCTCTCTCTCTCTCTCTCTCTCTCTGTCTCCACACATCTGGAGTTCGTTTGCAATGGCTGGAAGCCCTGGCACGCCCATTCTCTATCTACATATCTGCCTCTTTCTCTCTGTCACTCTCAAATAAATAAATAAAAATGAACAACAAAAAAATTTTAAAATTACAATAGATCAATAGCCAACACTGAACAAACATAACCCACAAGCTACATTTCAGAGCACTTTGTGTGCATTAGATTAAACCTAGTGCATTAGCTGTGAATTCCATCTGGGTGTTTTAAATTGTGCTTTGAAGTAACTCTACAGCTTGTATAGTGGTGTCAAAGACACATAACTTCTTTTTACGCATCCAATTTATATACTTTCTTTCTTCATAATAATTTATGAAAATTAGGACCTTCTTTGAGTCATCAGTGGAAAGAGAGCCCTCCATCACCTGTCTTTGCCTTTGGGGTTTATAATTACTCTCTAATAAACATGTTAAGACATTTTTGAGAATGGCAGACAGTTAAGCTGCCAAATCTATCACTACAAACTAAACACATTAATGCTATTAAGCTTTGGCAAAGTCTGAACAAATCAATGTATTTTCTCAGGGTAAGAAAGACAGTATGGACTTACCCCCCACCCCCACCCCAACACACACACACTATTTATTTCCTTTTCAGGAAATGATGGCTATGTAAGAGGACATAAATCACTCCTAATCCCAATTATATTTCAATTCTGAGGTTTAAACTCCCTTTTTCCTGGGATGCTAATATTAGAATCATGGCTGTATTGTTTCCCCTCCAGGGTAGCTTTTGATGGTATTCACAGAACTGATGAGTCCTGTTTTTATTACCAAAGAGGTTGAACCTTCTACTGAAGTTGATTCCAAAAAGACTGGGCACTACCTTGTTCTGGTGGTGGTCCCCTGGGGAGCCATTGTGAAGAGGCTATAAGGGATTGAGTAATTAACCAAACACACGAGCCCTGCTTTTAGCCTCCCTTATATTTAGGTTGCTTCCCTCCTGTGTTACAAGGTATGTCTAACTTCATTTAACATATTGCTACTCCCCCATTTTCTCACCATGTAATTATAGGATACAAGAAAATAATATTAATTTGTCTTTTGATGTGTGTTAACAAACAAACCAACAAAAAGAAAAGAAAAAGAAATGTATCCACTGGAAAATATGAAGAAGTATGTTTTCTATTATTACACACAAACCTCTGTTTTACTCTGTAAATATTTGAAGTCCAGCCACACACTTTATAAAATGTTCTATCTGTTCAACTATTGATGCTATGGGTCTCAACATAAGGTTAGCAGTTTCATAAGTAATAGGGAAACAAAGATTGGACCTTCAGGATGTTTTGGTGTTAGGAATTTCAATTTTTTTTTAAATCTCTCTCTCTCTCTGTCTCTCTCTCACAGTGTGTGTGTGTGTGTGTGTGTGTGTGTGCATGTCCATGTGTGTGTGTCCATGTGTGTGGAGGTCAGAAGACAACCTCATGTGTCAGTCCTCACCTCCCACATTGTTTGAGGTGAGGCTTATCACTGCTGCTGTGTATCCTAGACTAACTAGTCAATGAGCTTCCAGGGATTCTCCTGGGACTACAGATGTGAAGCACAGTATATGGCTTCATGTGGGGTTTGGGAATTGAAATCAGAACATAACACTTGTGTTGCTAGTGCTTTACCCACTGATCCATCTCCCCAGCTCCAAGATAATCTTATACATTTCATGGGACAGGAAGCCTCCATGGGGCCCATGTCTAATATGGAGCCTGGACTGCAGGGAGATATTTAGAAAATATCTGGTGGTTTAAAAGGGCTCATAGTTTAGACTCTGGCCATTCCTATGCTACCTTGTGAAGAAGGAAGTCTCATTACTCAGTGAGTAGTCCCCATGCAGACAGACATGGATTTCCTAGTGAAGTTTGCAAGGAATATAATTTACATTAGCGTTAAAAACATACACCTTGGAGTCCAATAAATGTAGGCAAATACTTCTTTAAAAATGTATGTTTATAGTACAATTATACCCTGTGTAATATTTGCCATATATTTATGCTAAATTATTTATTTATCTGAAATTCAAATTCAGCTGGGAACTTTGTGTCTGCTTTGAAACTATTTTTTAATATGTGTATGTGTGTGCAGTTACACATAGACATAAGTGGGTGTGTAAATGGAAGGCAGAAATCTATGTCAGGGGTCTTTAATTGTGTTCTACCCTATTTTGTTGAGACAGGGTCCCACAATGAACTTGGAGCACAGTAATTTGGCTAGACTGACTGGACACAAAGTCCCAGGGATTCTTTTGTCTCTAGGCCTTCCCAGTGCTGGAAATACAGGCATGCACTGCCACATCCAGCTTTTATGTGATAGATGGCTATCTAATGTAGGTCCTTACGTTTGTGTGGTAAACACTTTACTCACTGAGCCATCTCTCTATCCTCCCAATTTTTATAATGTTTTACTTTCTGGGTAATAATTCTTAAAGAGGTGAGGGAATTATTTTTCAAAAGGCACACAATTTTGGCTATTTTTAGGTGATATATGATAAAATACATAGTCTTAATTTAGTCCATGACCTTCTCATTAAGATGGATGATGACTCACTGATGAATCCGCAGCGCTATCTCCAGACAACAGTTATAGGCCGAGATTATCACCCATGCCCATGAGGTAGATCCCAGACTGGTATATCATCTTTACTGAAAACATTGTTGTTGTTTTTCATGAGACAATGTCAATCTTAGGGAAATTCTAGTTGCAAGTCTGATATTTATCCCTCAGGATAAAGTTTTATATTAAATAAACAGTAATTATGAAGATTTGGGTGATTGGAAATAACTGTGGGCATGATTTCAGCATTCTGCTTAATAATTTTGATAACTGGTTCAGGAATCAAAACCAAATTGGTAGACAAAAATGAATTCATGGATTGATGATTATTAATGATAATGTAATCACAACTATGTTATGTCAGATCCTACATTCATGTCCAAACAATAAACATTTCTTGTAGGCTCATTAACCAGTTAGGAGCCATACATTTGTAAATGTAGAAACAAAAAATCAACTAGTATTTTAGATAATGATCAGTGTGTTGTTTTACCATTATCATTCTCTTCTATTTTTTCTATTTTATTTTTATTCATTAACATGATAGAGGGGGAGAGAGAGAGAGAATTAGTGCATTATGGTTTCTAGACACTGCTAATGAGCTTTAGAGACAAGTGCCATCTTGTGTATCTGGGTTACATGGGTCATAGGGAATCAAACCTGGGTCCTTTGGCTTTGCAAGCAATTTCCTGGATGTCTAAGCCATTTCTCCAGCACATTTTATATTTTTTTATATTTTAATTTAATTACTTATTTGAGAGAGAAAGAGAGGCAGATAAAGAGAAGTAGAGTTCTTCTAGTTTGCCATTTTTTTCTGATTTATTTTTATTTGTTTATTTGAGACAGATAGAGGGAGGGAGAAAGAGAGAGAGAGAGAGAATAGGTGTGCCAGGGCCTCTAGCCACTGCAAACGAACTCCAGACACATGCAACACCATGTGCATCTGGCTTATGTAGGACCTGGAGAATTGAATCTGAGTCCTTACGTGTTACAGTCAGGCTCTCACTGCTGGTAGAAATTACCCAACCAAGGGTAGCTTAATGGCGAGGGGGAAGGTTTATTTTGTCTTATAAGCTCAAGGTGGAAGCTCCTTGATTGCAGGGGAGATGATGGCATGAGCAGAGGGTGGATATCACCCTATGACCAACATCAGGTAGACAACAGGAACAGGAGACTGTGCCACACACCAGCAAGGTGGAGCTGGCTTTAACACCCATAAGTCCGCCCTCAACAATACACCACCTCCAGAAGGCTTTAATTTCTAATTGTCATCAACTGGGGAACCTAGCATTCAGAACACCTGAGTTTATGGGGGACACCGGAATCAAACCACCACGTTAGGCTTCGCAGACAAGCACCTTAACCTCTAAGCCATCTCTTCAGCCCCTGAGTTCTTCTATTTTTTTTTTAATCATATGCCTTTGAATGAAAATTATTTTGGGGGCTTGTTTTCAGTTGTGAGGTAAAATTGTTCTCTAGTATGTTTTGTAAAACTATTTGTTCTCAAAATGTGTGTGCTGTTAATAAATGATAAATAGGTGTGCTGCAATAAATTATTTCTAGCATTGGGTGGTTAAAGAAGAAAGCAAGTGGAGAAAAGTAGGAAATCTGCTCAGAAAACTCATTCTTGGTCCCATGGTTCTCATGCTGGCCTGGCCATTGGAGTCACCTGCAGGTTTGCTGGCAGCAGGAAGAACTGTGCTCAGAGCTTCTAACTCAGAAGGTCAAGAATTCACATGTCTAACAAGTTCCCATGATGATGAGGTTACTGTGGATGATAAAACTGCATTTTCAATTTTCTTTACCTACTGTGAATGTCAGTGACCAAGGTGTGGATCTGGATGCAAGAGGATGTGCAAAAAACATCTGCTGAAGTAAAAGAGGAGGGTCATTCAGCCCCTAGACCAAAAGCGGGAAGAAGTACAGCACACTTTGCTTGTGTGGGTGTGGACTCTCATTCAAGTGTTCAGGTTCATGGACATGTTGGGCAAGAACAGATAGAGTGAGGAGCTTAAACAGGTCATTTATTCCTGTGGGGATTAGATTCTGTGGTTCTTCTTTGACTCTGTTGAGGGTTCTGCCTTGAAGTGCATGGTGACACCGTGATAAGATCAGAGGCTTTGCTCAGGTCCTCTGGGGTCCTGGTTCTGTGCTACTACCATAGCATATCATCACCAAAACCAACATCTCCCCAGGATGGTGTTCACACTCTTGTCCTTACATACCATTGACCAGATGGAATCTGCAGAGCAATACATTCTGGTTTAAGACAAACCATAATAACTGGCATTCAATGAAGTTCAATGCCTGCTTCCCACTGATAGGGTGGACATGCTCACTGTGGCATTGTTTTCTATGTGTTTGGATTTTTATCCTCTTGAAATAGCTCAGGCATGTGCCATGAGCCATGACCTATCCTCTGTGCCAGCCACAGGGATATAGAGGACCATTTACATAAACACAGACCTGTTTCCAAAGCTCTTTCCTCCCTTCCTTTCTCTGCCTTTTACTGATTAGGTGGGACAGTCTATTATTTCTCTCTCTCTCTCTCTCTCTCTCTCTCTCTCTCTCTCTCTCTCTCTGAATCATGTTTCATAAGAACAAGACTAGTATCTGTTTACTTAGCTATTCTGAACCTTACTACAGTACCTAGCAGGTAGCAAATATATATAAGGTGCACCAAGTGTGTAAGTGCACAATGTTGCAAACCAAGAGCAATGAAACTACCTGTGGATCCTCTGTATCTTATTTCTGAACATCCAACAACTTTGATTTGCTTGAACCAAGTATAGATACTCTTAAGCCAGTCCATAGTAATATCTGTAAGCCCACTTAGAACCTGTTTTATAGCAAAAAGAGTATTCTTATGGTTTGTGTATTTTATTTTCCTTACTCTTTAATCTTATCCATCACATACCTATCTATCTATCACATTTTTATTTCATTTTGTTTTTTTTGAAGTTTATTTTATTTTTTATTTTTGTTATTTTTTTATCTTTTTATTAATTAGTCTTGTACTCCGTAAATACAGTCAAGTTGGTACCATTGTTAGCCTCCTCCATGTCCTACCCCCTCCCCCTGGCCCTTCCTTGTTGAGGTATATGGGTCATGCATTATGGAGTTAGCCCACAGTTATGGGTAGGAGGAAATGTCTCTGTGTATCATGACCTAACATGTGGCTCTGACATTCTTTCCACGCCTTTTTTGGCAAAATTTCCCTGAGCCATGTTGTGTTCATTTTGGGTCTGCTTCAGTGATGAGGTATTGGGAGCCCCTGTTTCTCTGGATATCTGATTTGTTTAGTTTGGCTTTCTGAGACAGGTCTTACTAGGTTCCTGTGACTGGGCTAGAATTTGCTATGTAGACTTGGCAGGTATTGAACTTATGGTGATCACTCTGCCTCCTGGGTATTGGGATTACAGGTACTGGAATTAATACCCTTTTGAGAGGAGTAGCCCTTAATCCAGAGGTTTATATCAGTGGCTGCAAGGAGTTTGTGTGTCAACATCCCAGTCCCCTCTGTCCTCAGATGGAACATGTCTTCTATGCAATTGCAGCAGTCTCTTACTTTATTAACATTTAGTTTTCATACCTTAATGTTATTTAATACTACATTAGCCTCCTTCCTCATTATTTTATTGTCTTTTTGGTTCTAGAGCTCAAACTCAAAGCCCTTCTGAATTTGTTCTTCCAGCCCATATTTTTAAAGTATTTAAAGAGTTTATTAAAGTCCAATTACGAAAGTAAATACTTTAAATATAATATAGAACAATACTTAGATGTGTGTATTAAAACTTAGCATCAAATTTACTTTGTTTCTACATAGCCATGGGAAAAATAGGCCCTGGAATTAATAGGTGTGGTGATTATTAGAAGAAGGAGACATGGGAGATGGAGGAGAAGGAGCAGTGTGGGAACAAATGGGAATTCAGCTCTCTTCCCCACTGGCACTTGTTTCTGGTAGAAATATAAGCTTATTTATGGGGGGGAAAAAAGGCACTGAGATACACAAGGAATAGCTTTTCCAGCAGTTATTTTCCCGGAGCTGTCCAAACAGCCTGGCTCCTTTGTATATCTTAACTCAGTCAAGACAAGAAAAGGAATCAGAAGAAGTGAATGCATTTCTATGGAGAGTTAAGCTCCCTGTAGTCTGGTTTCTTCAGGAACAGAGTGCAGTGAGCTGAGAGGATTACATAATCAATGTATCTTGTGGATTAGTCCTCTCAGATATCACTGGTGTCCACAAGCCTTACAGGAGATAATGAGGTAATTTCAATATTGGACTTGCCAAAGAGTATGCAAAGTATGGAAAGGCTGTGTTGTTGGAAAGATGACTCAACTTCATACTGACACAGCCTGGTGTCACCACTGGCCCTGTGTGAGAATGTCGTTATTCACAGCCTGAGACCCTGATCCTATGGGAACACCCAAGATGACAGGAGTTTATGTGGGTTTTAATTTGAGTCCTTAAGAAGACACAAGATTGGGTGCATGCAACTTATTTAGGCAGCATGGGAACACCAGAAATGGGTCCAAAATAAGAAGAAAGGAAGGAGGATTAATGCAGGTTTAACATTAAGCTGAGCTGAGTAACTGAAGTTTAGTAGCCTAAGAGAACTGTGGCACCACTGGGAAGACATGCTTCACAGCTATCCCACCCAAGAAAGGAGGGGACTGGGATGTTGCACATACTCCCTGTAGCTGGAGACATTTATTCAAACTGTTTTGGTTGAGGGTTACACTCATGAAAGTGTTAATTTCAGGGAACTTCATACCTCATGGGATTCATATCTGCATGAAGCATATTTAGGAGGTGAACATCCCACCCCAATACACTTCTGGGGATCTTCTTGATTCCACTAACATTCACAAGTCATAGATTATAGGCTTGAGCCAATACTATTTATATTTATTTCGATGGAGGACTACTATGGATGAGACAATGCAGACTCCATGGATAATCTTCTATGGTTGTGGAAGAAATCCTTTAGGCACCATGGGAAACACAGTGAGGTACAATAGGATAGGGTCTGAGGAATCAGAGGAATATCCTGACAGCTTCTCTTCTGCTGTGGAAGATGCACAAGAAACCAGAAATTGTGCATTAGATAATCTTAGAACACAGGCCTGGAGGTCTCAATCCATCTAGTCATAGAGATTTCCCACTACCCATTTTCTGTACCACAAGCAGAAAGTCTCATTGCAGGTTTTGTAGATTTTAAACACCTCTCCATACTTGCAACATAAGTGAATTTAGCCTCATGAGCATTACTTGCTGTAAGCACCATCCTCTACTGAGCAATCCCCCTGAACATTGTTTTGTTTTCACTGGGATTTTATGCAAGATAACATTTCTTACTTCAATAAAAATAAAAATCAATGCACAGAATAAAAACTAATGATATTTCTTGTATATATATATATATATATATTTAACAACTAGATCTCTAGAAAACAATCTCCCCCACTCCCTGCCCCCGGTGATTTGTAGTATTTGCCTACTTCTACAGTGGAAACATGCTTTTGTTGATTTCAGGCTACAAACATGACATCCTGACCCAGGATTGGGAAGAGATGAGTACAGCTGGTTCTCACAAGCTGGAATGAGCTGGCTCCAGCACATTCATAATGGCACCGTGCCACTCACTAAAGTTTATAGGTACATTGACAGAAAGAACTGTGTTTATGTTCAGATATCCCAAAAATGTAACAGTGAGGCTAGATATGGGAGTGGCAGGTAACAAACAGTTAACCATCACATGCTTAAACCAAATTTGAATGTGTCACCCACAAGGATACTCCTTCAAGTACAGAATTTGTCATTTCAACCAAGACAGATGTGGAAATGGAATTTGGCCATGGAATGTCCTCCATTTGTGCTGAAACTACTGGCTGTCTCCATAGAAGTTATTTTCAGTACTATGTGTTAATTGTACATGATGATGGGTTTCAGTATGACATTTTCACTCATGTTTATGAAGTACTTTCTCATATCCTCCTATTATCCTTTCCTGTTACCTTCCCACTCCCAGTGCCCCTTTACTCTTCCCAACTCCCTCCTCAATTTCATGTCTCATTGTTATTACTATTAATTATTATTTTGATGACCCAGTGAGTGTCACAGGGATTTCTAGAAGGATGATGTTTGAGGAATTATTAAGAGGCACTTCCTCCTCCCTCACACTGATCCCTTGGGCTCCTGAGTTGCTAGTTCTTTTACCTCACTTTCCCAGTGCTATTGCTATGGATTTTGTTGATAATATCTGTGGTTCCTTGGCTTTTGTGAGGATATTTCATTCTTCTGAAGGTCAGATGTGAAGCTAGAAATAGAGATGAAGATGTCAGTGCATGTCCTTGTTTCATAGCTTAAATATGTTGTTGTGGGAAGATTACTTCCTTACTGAATATCAGGTTTTATAAACCTAGGAGATGGTCACTACTGAAATAAACATTCATCACATGGAATAACTGTGAGACAGAAGTGAGCTAATGAACATCACTTCTATTGCTCAGGGGTCAAGTTTAATAGCAACCTTAGCAGTTGTGATTATGGTAACCATTATTATTTATGCCCCAGATTCATTTGTGTTTGCAGTCAGTTTGGTGACTTTTCCATTGTTTCAATTTCTTTTTAAAGAAAAATAGTTTACTTATTTACTTATTAGAGAGAGAGAGAGAGAGAGAGAGAGAAATGGGCATGCCAAGACCTCTAACCATTGCAGACAAACTCCAGATGTATATGTCACCTTGTGCGCCTGGCTTATGTAGGTACTGAGGAATCAAACCTGAGTCCTTAAGCTTGCAGACAAGCACCTGAGCCGCAAGATATCTCTCTCCAGCCCCCATTGTTTCATTTTCAATTCCAAATTTGACTCAGGTGAAGTTTCCAAATCTGAAGGAGCTGGTTCTATCTTACCTGCCTTACCTAGTTACTTCAGTACATCTCTCAAGATGTTTGGAGAAAACTAATCAGCATCTACGTTTATTTTCTAATTTTCTTTTGCTCACATATACCATGGCCACTTGATTAGCAATCAGTGCTGCGTTGGCAGGCACAGGCAAGCCCCATTGCTCCTAATCAGGAATGTAGGAAGCAAACACTAGTGTTTAAAGGGAACCTTTTTTTGAGCTCTTGTCCCATAACTCCTAATTGTTGTATTTCTCAAACTCAACCCAGCTGCAAGCTTTATTAGGGAAACATTTATTCAGATAACAAGCCTAGAGTATGAAAGAGGGGTAATTATTTTGCAAATGCATTTGAATCACTGTATGGTGTGTGCATTTCTCCCCTCAGTTGGAGAAGGTGCACAATTGGGGCTGAAATGTTGCTTTGCAAATGGACAATACAACAAGGATGTGACTGGGAAGTTTTGGCAAATGATTCAAAAACATGCATCACTGAAAATTCTACATCCAAATGAGAAGTAGAATCATGATGGAGAAGCTAGGAAAAGCCAAGGTGAGCAGAATGTCTAAGTTCCATTCTCCTTCACTCGTTTTATATTAAGTGTTTTTGAGCTCTTGTGATATTCTTTGCTTTCAAAGACCTTAATGTTTTAATGTAGAGAGCTGATGAAAACACATTAGCTGGATATCGGCCCACCCTACGAAAACAATAGCAATGACCCAAATCTTCAAGTAATGCCTGTGAGTGTTCAGTTGCTGTCTAAGAACTTTCTGAAAATCCATAGAATGGGTATATGCATGCCATTGATCACTCCAGCCCTAAGGTCATGCTTCTGTTTAGTTATTTCTCCTTCTCATTCTTCTCATGCTTCACAGCCCATACATCGGAAAACACTCCACACAATCTATAAAACATTGAGTAGGTGACACACTTTACTGAAATTCTAGTGCTACATTTGGAGAGAGTGGCAACTGCCAATGGTAGAGTAAACCTGACCCACTTGGCTGCCTGCACCTAGCTCTCTGACATTATCTCAGATTTCCCACCATCCTTCCCATCTTTGTTCCCTTCCCTGAATTTTCCATTCAGTATTCTGGGTCTGATATGTGTTGGGTCTGTAGTCTGTTTGTACTCTTTCTCTGAGGTCCAGTCTTAATTACTTATGTACTTATACCTATGTCCAAGTTCTTCTCAAGAATATGACAGCTCCCTTTTAACTTCCTTTGAGGGTAATTTAAGGAGTTCTTAATCTATTCTGAATATAAGTCTTGGTTAGATGAATGAATTTTAAGTCTTCTCTTCTTCGTGGGTTGTCTTTTATTTTTTATTATCTGATAAAAAGTGCTACAAATTTGAAAGAAGGTCAACTATTCATTCTATTTTAGTTATTGTTTTTTTGTATCTTGTTTAAAGAAGTATTTGCATGCACCAAGATCACAAACTTTCTATTCTAGATTTTTCTAAAAGCTTTATTTCTTTAGCTTTCATGATTAACTTCATCTCAAATTCATTTAGTATATGGTATGAGGTATAAAATGTAATTTTCCAGTTGTTCTCAGCACCGTTGCTTCATAAGGTCATCCCCTCCTGTATTGTAGTGCTCTCTGTCACAAACCACATGATCACATATGTGTGATCTATTTCTGCACCCCTATTTCCACTACTGGGGACTGAGATGACATCAGGTATATCCAGGCTGGGATGGGCATAGAGAGAACTAGGAATTGAGTTCAGAGCTTCCAACATGCCAGGGAACCCCTTTACCACTGAACTATATCCCTATCCTTGTTTGTACTTTTTAAAATCCTGAGACAGGTGTCACTAAGTTGCCCAAACTGAACTTGAACTCATGAACCTCCTACTTGAGCCTTCTGTGTAGCTGGGACTACAGGCCTGAGCATCATGCCCAGTTTGTTCCTGTAATCTATTTGTGTGTGATATAGTATGTTTGGAGGTTAAAAGAAAATATCAAGTGTCCTCCTCTGTTATTCTTCTGACTTATTTCCTTGAGACAGGGTCTCTCATAGAACCTGGAGCTCATCTGCATCCATTCCCAGATAGACTGGCTAACTCGCAAGCTCCAGCAATCCCCCTGTCTCTGTCTACCTCTGTATTAGGAATACTGGCATGTGTAACCTTGCTTTTTACATGGGTACTGGGGTTTGAACTCAGATCCTCATGCTTGAGCAGCAAGTACTCTCACCCACTGAGCCATCTCATCAGCCCTATTTCTGCACAATTTTCTACCTTTCTAGTCTTTATACATACCTACCTGCAATCAAAGTAAATTTTGATTTTGAAGCATTCCCTCCTTTATATGTACATTTATAAATACCCAAGGCAAAAAACTTATTTTATAGGAAAGGGGTCAAGAATGATATCCCAGCAAGGTGTGTCTGTTGATTGAAGCTTTTCCAACCACATCCCACTATTAGACACTTTTCTTACTTTCTGATTTGCCCTGCTTTGGGTGAGTATAATCATACAAGATTTACTTGTTTATAATACCAGGCAAATACCAAATACTAGGAAAACAGATAATACTAGTTGGAAGCCAAATAAAGGTAGAGTAAGTTCATTGTATAGATATGAAATAGAATTTTCAAGAGGATACATACTTTGTCCCAAACCACAAAGCTAGTTGGTTTTAATGCTGTATTGGAACTCCAGTAGATCTGTGGATTATGCATTGATTTTAGGTACAAATACTCAAGGTCACACAGCTGTTATAGGGTGATGACTGGATTTGAACTCAGGTCTTTTCAGCTACAAAGTCTTTGCTCTATCCAATCTCCTCAGTCCCTCTCTAGAACCATTGAATTTATTTGTATACCTAAATAAGAATGTACTAATTGATTGTCATTTTAATATAATCACTCTGCCTCAACACTATCAATATGTGTCCAAAATTCTTATGGTGCATGACTAATTGTACTTGAATTGTATACATTTAATTGCATATTTGATTTGATAGTTTGGCATTGACAATAAATTTAATTTCCAGTCTTACATTTTAATCGTCGTTGTTACACATTTCTTTCTTATGCATAGGGAAGAAATATAGGCATGATTTCTTCTTTCCATATCATTATTGGCTTTGGTAGCAGGAATCAGATATGACAGCATAAACTTGGCCCATTCTTATATTGTACTCTTTGCAGCATAGTCCTTCTAATGTGAAAATTTGCTGTAATGTTTGAAACATCTGTGAAAAAATTTCTTTTGGTATATGAAGTCAAGTATTAAAGACTGAAAAGTTTATGTGACTCAAATGAAGATAGGATTCTTAGTAAAAGATCTAATTATCAACATGGGACCCACAGAACCCTTTCTGAGTAAAAGAGACATTTCTTCCTTCTCTTTAAGGTTGTGGCTGATTGCTAGGCAGTTATCCAGCACTGAATATTTGATACAGAATTTGTGAATAAAACTAGAAGCTTCTAACAGATCCATCATATATGTGTTAAGCACTTATTATCTCCAAAATACTTTGTGGAACAAAGAAATATAAGCCCATTGCTGAACTACTATAATCAAATGTCTCTAACTTCAGTATCTGGGTTCTTGGTAGGAAGAAGATAACATACACTTATGGTGAACCATATTTCCCCCTCCCAGTATTTGCTTCCCTCACAATTAAGGGAATATTGCATTTTCTGGCATCTTTTCCACTTGTCAACTTCAGATGTGTCCACACTGTACGGAGAAAGAGGGTTCCAGCAATACTGTACTCTGTATATGATTTGGTTCTTGTTTCCATAACTATGAAAGTGCTTAAATTACCCTTTATCAATTCAGACCCCTTGTGAGACTAAGTAATTCTCATGATCTCCAGCCTTAGGAAATAACCCAATTCATTACTTAGCCATTATTTAATTAATTACTGTCATTAACAATCAGGAGAGTTGTCTTACTGGGCCTGAGAGTACATGACAAACCTCACCTCTCTTTATCTAGAACCACAGACAGGCTGTGAGACGGATGTAATTTGGAATACCACAAGTGGGATTCAGTTTTATGACATTGTGCAGTCCTGGGCTTCTGCTGAGTGACCTGAAGAGACTTAACTTGTTAGGGAAAGGATTGTGACTCCCTATGTTCACCAGTTCCTTTGTGTCTGCAGGGCCCTTTGAGACTCCTTTCAGGGGTTGTTGGTCTCTTGACAGGACAGAGAATTAGACAAGAAGGTTTGTTAAGAGGTAAAGCACAGGCGACTTGCTTTCGCTAGACTGGAATGGGCATGGAAGTGGCTTCCAAGGGGGCATTTTATCAGCTCAGTAGACGTTTTGCTGCCATAGTGGTGAATGAAGGTGGGATGAGTACCTTATTAACATCTAGCAGGGAGAGGCCAGGGATGCTGACAGCTGCCTGCAGTGCCCCCTGTAACTCCTCACAGGAGAACTTTCTGACCCAGAATAGCCCTTTAATAACTTCGAAGGAAAACCCTGGGTACCTCTCCCTTCTAAAACTACACATGAGTTGTTATAGGATTTGTCATGTTGCTTATCTTAATGGATTAGTAAGGAAAAATTAGTTACTTTTCTTGTTGATATGACCAAATACCTGATGAGAGGAAATTAAGGAGGAGAGGTTTGTTTTGGATTAAGATGGGATACATGCCATCTTGATGGAGAAGCAATGGTAACAAAAGCATGAGACAGCTGGTCACATTACGTCCACAGTCAAGACACAGAGAGCTGACAGGAAGTGGTACAGAGCTCTGAAACCCCAAGGCCTGGTGCCACTAATGGATTCACTTGCTCCAACAACTCTGCCTCCTAGAGGTTTTGCAGTCTTCCCACACAGTGCCACCATTTGCTAAGTGTTCAGACACAAGCAGCTATGAAGGATATTTCACATTTAAAACACAGCACAGATCTATCCCTACATATCCTTCTCTCTATATACAGGTCACAACCTATCTATTCATTCATATTTCTTCACAAAGAATTAGGAAATCAGTTTACACAAACCATGGTCAATAAAGTAAGCAAGAAAAATTCTAAAACTACACAGAAAGGGGATATAAATCATGGTAGTTTGTATCAACTATAAGGACTATATTACACTGGTGTACTAACTGGCTTTCTGTTTTGGGGACAAAATGCATGAGATAATGAAAGTATAAGCTGGGAAATCTTTTTGGACTCATATTTTCACAGCATTTAGTCCCATGACCCATGGCTTTGGGTCTGTGATGAAGAAGAATGTCATGACATGAAGTGGACAGTCAAGCAATGTTTCTTGTCTCAAGGAAGCTGAGAGGCAAAGGACACAGAGATAGAAGAATGAGGGTCCCCATATCCTCAATAACAGTGTGCACTGACCTCTTTCCACTAAGCCTAACCTACTTTTAAAGGCTCCACCACCACCCAATAGTGAATATAGTTTGGGGTAGCATCTGAGATCCAAACTATAGTATCTGGTAACTGAACATTTATGATGAATGATGTTTCTGTAAATTTCTTTTAAAATTCCTAGTTAGAGAGAGATAATTTATTTTGATATCCATGAGAAACAAACAGATTAAGCAAACTATTAGTAGGGCAAAGACCCTTCTACCTTCAAATTTAACATCAAATATGTATTGTTGTTGTTGTTGTTGTTGTTTTCTGAAAGGGAAAACCAGATTTTTTTTTCATTTTGTGGGCCATAAGCCATCAGTTAATTTCACTCAACTGTGCCATTATAGCCCTGAAGGAGCCATAGACAATATGGAAGCAAATGAACAAGAGAATGTCATAAAAAAAGTTTATTTATGAAAATAAGCTATGGGCTTGAGTTGACCATGATTGCAGAGTAATATTCATGAGTCAGGTAAGAACTGGGTTATAAGATGGCACTTCCTGAACTACTGAGGGAAAGCTGAGAGCATAACCTTATAGGATATAAAGCAAGACTTTCTTCATCAGTGCTGATTTCTCCAGCAACAACATCAAGGGTCTTGCATGGAATTATTTTGTTGTTTTGGTTTTGCTTTGGATGAAGTCTCTTAGTTTTTACTCTGTAAGATGCCCTAGTGTGATAAATTCCATCTCCTGTACTAAGCCTCACTTGCTAGGAAAGGGAAATTCATCGTGTTCCTTCTGTCTTGCTAAATGTGTAAAAGCCATTTAGATGGCTGGGGAGATAACACAGCACTTAAGCCACTTGCTTGCAAAATCTGATAGCCCTGGTTTAGTTCCCCAGTATCCATATAAATCCAGATGCACAAAATAGTGCATGAGTCTGGGGTTCACTTGCTGTGGCAAAAGGCCCTGGTGTGTCCTTAGCTACTCCCTCTCTCTTAACTTAACATATTAAAAATAAAATAAAAGTCCTTTAGGTAGAACAAAAATATTATCCTGAAAGTATCTCCTAATTTGGGCAGATGAGGGAAGGCACAGTGTTGGAAAGCCTTGATAAGTTCAATATCTCCAATGTATGCCTCTGAGTTCTTTCCCAGGGATGGTCTCAGCCCTCTGGTGACCTCAGCTTGGCTTCACCTCTTCTGCATTGTCTTTTGCTTCTTTAAGGAAGAAAATAGACTTTGCCTTTGGTATGTCTCATGCTTTATACTTTCAACACTCATATATAACATTTAATGGTATGTTCTTAAGTTTCTTCATATGGAACTTCTTTTCCTCCAACCAATGGATACCTTGAGGGACGAGTATGTATCTTTCTGAACTTATACAATTCCCTTTTTTATTATAGGATTCAGAGTATATCAGATACCCATAATTTGTTGATTGCAAGAATAAGCAAATGTGTGAATTGATGGGAGGAAAGAAGGAGGCAGTGAGAGGAAACTTCTCAGATACCTATGTTCAAATATAAGTATCAACATTGATTGTCAAATATTTTGCTACTAGTTGTTTGTTTTGACTAAAATTTTTCTATTGCCTCACAGAAGATGAAGATTAATTTTGATTCATAGGTCAGTAACATAAAACACATATGCCTAGACTTTCATTGAAAACCAAATGATTTATGTATGCAGTCACTAGAATTAAGCAAAGTATGCTTTAAACAGTAGCTACACTCAGATTGTGTGTGTGCACATGCTACACAAATGTTGTAGCAGATTAGATATACACAATTAAACTGCTGCTAATAACATAAGGCTACAGATTTTATAAGTGTTTGTTAAACCATATCAAATGTTATAAGAAAAGTTATGGCTTTCTCTTCTTGCTTCTACCTCCATCACTAACATGGATCTGAGTGCTGGTAAGCTGATATCAGCAATAACCAGCTTGTGTTTCACTTTTCTATGTGAGTCCATAGGATCTTTCACCTGTCAACAAGAGCTGGGCATTCAAAGTGCTATTTACTTGGATGCCAGATACCTTGTCTGTATCTCATGTACCCCAGCTCTCTTCTTCCCATTTTCTGGGTTTACTCGGCCTTCTTACTCCTGCTTCCTATCCATGGAGGGGGAATCAGAGGGGCTACACAGGAGGAGATGGATCAGAGGGGTTGCACAGGAGGTGATGGATCAGAGGGGTTGCACAGTAGGTAATGGGCAAAGCATGCATGTTTTCAGAGTGAAAGCATAGCTGCAGTTGTAATGAGTATTTGGGGATAAACCTGGTCAAATGGAACTATATATCACAGAATTACACCGTCGATGCGTCTCCTCTAAAATAGTGCCTCAGTTTTCCCAGCTGTCTGTTTTGTATAATTCAAAGATGAGTCTCCATTAGTAAGAAGAGTTTGAAATTAAGTAAATTTTTATGAAGAAGCTTTATTAAAGAACCTATATATCAAAAAGTTTCAAGAAGGAATCCTATCAAATTAAACTTTTCTTAGATCATGACATCAGAATAAAAGAGAGACTGATTGAGATGGGGAGGGGATATGATGGAGAATGGAATTTCAAAGGGGAAAGTGGGGGGCGAGGGAGGGTATTACCATGGGATATTTTTTATAATCATGGAAAGTGTTAATAAAAATTGAGAAAAAGTTAAACTTTTCTTTTGATATTTTTTTAAGAAATAATAGTTACATAGTTAATAATAGTTACACAGTTGGTGTGTTTTGTGTGTGTTCATGTGCGTGCATTCAGGAATGCACTTTCCATGATGTGTGTGGAGGTCGGAGTGTCACTCCTCAACTTCCACCACCACTGAACCACATCTCTCATTATCTCTCTGTTGGCTAGGCCCACAAGCTTCTGGCGGTTTCCACTGTCTTTGCCTCCCTTTCCACCATAAGCATGCTGGGATTATACATACTTGCCACAGAATCCAGCTTTTACATGAATTCTGGGGATCTGAACTTAGGTATCCACTGAGCCATCTCCCCAACCTTATGTGTGTTTCACTCAAATATTAAGGTTGCAAGTTTAAGGATAGGGCATGGGAACCTACTCTCACAAAGTTATTTTGTTGCTACTTTCCCAGATTTACAGTTTATCTTCCATATTTCGAAGGAGAATCAATTTCTCAAGTGGAATTTTATTATGAACTGCTAAAAATGATATTTAAAATGGAAACCCTGACAAGTATGGGTGTCACATGGCTGTAATGAATTCATGATGGGAGCAGTTGGAAGAGTATGACATTTTAAGTGCCTCATCACTCTGAATTCATTTGGCATTTATTGTAATAGAAATGACCATATTGAATTCATTTAGCATTCATGTGGACTTCACATGTATTTATGGAGATGTAACATGGTAATTTAACATTTACCGTACTAAGCACTATTTAATGGACATTGAAAGACATTGTCATGCAATGCTTAATAGAGTCAGTAACTTGAAAGTTAATCTTCTGTCAAAACAAAGAAATGAAAAACCACTTTGATTCCCCAAGTCCATAAGCAAATTATTTGGATAAGCCAAAATTATGTATTTACTCTGCCAAATCAGCTTTCTAAATTTTTAAGCCAGAAGGTTGACTCCAGGACCAAAACAACGAAGCAGATGTTCAATTTGGACTTCTTTATATTCTAAAAATGTCTATAAATGCATTAATCTCAGTCTAAAAATATTAAGGAAGGTTTTCTTGTAACATGAGCAGTAAATTTAGCACATGGTATGACTGTAATAGATTTCTCTTTCCTTCCCCTTTTAACTTCAATGTGCTCCTATTAACACAGTCCCCCAAATAAACTTGTTTCATCCTTAAAAGTAACTATATGTAGAATATACAAACCATTATTAGGGAACAATAATAAGATCAAAGGCAAGGGGATCTTTTTGGAGAAGCCAAGGAAGGGCTATTCACTGATCATGTTGACAGTCTTTATTTTTTTCTAAGAAGAGAGTTGTTTAGCAGCATAAGATAAACTTTGTTTGCCAGTCACTGTCAAAGATCTTCCTTAGAAGACCCCAGCCTTCCTGCAGTTTGCCCCGTTTCCTTCTTTATGCCATTCAGAAAGAAGCAGAGAATCAACTGAAAACTTGCAACATATACACGGTTACTGGCCCTTCTGTTCTGAATGAAACCTATACCTAAATATATTTGTGGAATCCTGATTGTTTTGTCACCAATGTGAATAAAAGACAATTAATTTATTATTTGTATTATATGTTTCTATCCAGACTTTAAAGAATTTATTTATTAGCATTTTCAAAATCCACAGGAGATTCAGTTGTTTGTGAGGATGTTTTCAATTCTTGGTCAATTTACCCTGAATAAACCACCCATCAGATCCAGAGAGAGAGCTGTAAGGGGGAGAAGGGATATTAATTTTCTACTGCTGTCATAGCAAAGTATGACAAACCAGGCAGTTTAAACAAACTTATATATAAAAAATATTATCACATAGCCACAGTGGCTAGATGTCAAAATCAGGTACTGGTAGAGTCCCAGCAGTAGATGGGAACAGTACACATTGGTTCTGCCAGCTCTGTTAGCCCAGGCTTTTCTTGACTTTTAGCTGAATCACATCCATCCATGTCTCTGCCTCATGTGGGTTTTCCTCTTTCTGGGTGTATCTTCATGTAATGTTTCTTGCTTCTTTTATTGTTGTTGTTGTTGTTCATTTTATTTATTTATTTGGGAGTGACAGAGAAAGAGGCAGATAGAGAGAGAGAGGGAATGGGTGTGCCAGGGCCTCCAGCCACTGCAAACAAACTCCAGACGTGTACGCTCTTTGTACATCTGGCTAACATGGGTCCTGGGGAATTGAGCCTGGAACCGGGGTCCTTAGGCTTCACTGGCAAGCGCTGCACCGCTAAGCCATCTCTCCAGCCCTCTTGCTTCTTATAAAGACACTATTCATATGGAAACTGGGCACCCACACTAACTTGATGGCAACTGCAGAGAACCAGTTTACAGATAAGGTCAGATTCACAGGTATCTATGTGATGCAATCATGGTCACATACATCTGTGAAGGGGACATCATTCAATCCATTTTAGGGACTCTCTTAGCTATTTTAACCAGGTTAAAGTTTTGATTTGTGCATTTAGTTTTTTAAAATTTATTTTATTTTATTTTTATTTATTTGAAAGTGACAGAAAGGAAAGAGGCAGAGGGAAAGATGTGCATTTGTTTTTATGATGGTCTTTTCCACACAAGAGGAGATGAGACAAAGCTGTTATTTTCCCATAAGGACAGTTGTGTTTTCTGAATTTTGTGCTGATGATGGAGAGCATTAAACTTTCTTTACAGAAAATTTCTTTCCTTATCCTCCTATCTGAAAAGCACTGCTCTGTACTATGTAGCTGTCTCTTCTTTGGTCTGGTATATCTCCCTGGTCTCTATCATCTAGCATTTGTGTTGACTACAAATTGTTAGTTTTTCCAAATTCAAAGTAGAACAGCACTATTTGAATGAATCATGATCCTTGCACAAATCATCAAAATCTTCATTTGACATAAGGATCTGCATCCATTGTGATTGACTTGAAGTGTTAGTTGGGTTTGTCTTGGTAGCAGAAAGCAGGAATCCTCTCAGAATAATAATAGCAAGCAGAAAAGAGAGCAAGTATTGTGTGTTTAGTTCCCAAAGGCTATTATAACAAAGTATCACAGACCAGATGGGTTGAACCAAAGACAATGATGTCATGCTTAACAGGACAGAATTCTAGTACAGGAAGGGTTTATTCCTTCTGTAAAAAGTGGTAGAGAATGTACCCATGCCCCTTCCCAGCTTCTGCTGGCATACCAGAAATCCCCAGCATTACTTGGTTTGTAGATGCAACTGTGTTAACCTCCACATGGCATTCTCCTTACAGACATGAGTATCAAAGTGCCCAAATTTTCCCTTTTAATAAACATGCTGGTCATATTGGAATAGGGGTCATCCTGATGACCTCATTTGACTTACTACTTCTGAATAGACTCTATTATCAGTCATCTCAAAATGAAATCACTGATAGTTAGAATTCAAGAGTATTTTTGCTGGTTTGGCTGAAATTAACTCCCTTCACCCAAATGGCATAGTACTATGGTATATGAAGCCAAACAATAAACTGATTCATGAAATGAAAGAAACTAAAAAGGATCTGGGCATTGGAATTTCTGGAAGTTTCTCATCAATATGTTTCACTTTAAAGATTGTCAAGTTTCTTGTGTATAGACTGACCATGTGTTAAGGCACATATTACTGTGTGTGTGTGTGTGTGTGTGTGTGTGTGTGTGTGTGTGCGTGTGTGTACAGACTTGTATGCACCTATAGAGATTTTGTCCTCTATAAAAGAGGATGGGATCACTGTGTGACTGAGCTACTGAGTGACTGAGCTGGCCAAATGCAATCTCCCTTTCCTCCCTTCTTCACACCCTTTCCCAGTCTCTGGAGAGAAAACACTTGTCTGTACCCCTAACAAAAAGTTCCTTTTTATTTATTCAGTAAGTACAAATTGACATCCTACATGTGTCCCATCCTGCACTGGGGCATGGAAATGGGCAGCAGATGCTGATATTGAGCTATTTACCATGGTAAGAATAAAGTAGGAAAGACTTGTGATCTTCTCCTGTGGTGGTTTGGATCAGGTGTCCTCCGTAAACTCATGTGTTGTGAATGCTTGGAACCAGCTGTGAGTGGCAATTTGGGAGGTGGAGACTTGCTGGAAGAAGTGTATTATTGAGGTAGGTTTCAGGATATTATAGCCAGAAACTCCTTGCCAGAGATTGTCTCACTTTCCTTCTGCTATTTTCCACTTGCTGTGGCAGAGGTGATGTCTAGCCTATGTTCATGCCATGTTTTCCTCTGTCATTAAGACTGTAAGTAAATATAAATCCTTTAGTTCCATCTGCTCCTTTTGGTAGGGTTTTTGTGGTGGTTTGATTCAGTGTCCCCATAAGCTTAGGTATTCTGAATGCTAGGTTCCCAGCTGATGGACATTGGGAATTAATGTTTCCTGGAAACAGTGTATTGTTGGGGTCAGGCTTATAGGTATTATAGCCAGTTTCCTCTTGACAGTGTTTGGCATGCTCTCCTGTACCTATTATCCATCTGATGTTGGCCAGGGGATGATGTCCACCCTCTGCTTATGCCATCATTTTCTCCTACCATGATGGAGCTTCTCCTCAAGTCTGTAAGCCAAAATAAAACCCTTTTTTTTTTTTTTTTTTTTTTTTTGTTCCCCACAAGCTTCTCTTAGTCTGGTGATTTCTGCCAGTAATCTGAAAATGACTGCAAATGTAAAGTTGGTACCAAGGAGTGGGATTGCTGCTAGATACCTGACTGTGTGGCTTTGGCCTTTTAGAGCTGATATCAAGAGGAATGTGGAAGGATTTAAAACCTTGGCCTTAGGGATGCCTGGCAGTGCTCTAAGTACAGCTTGATGGACTATTCTGGTCAGAGTTAAAAGACTTGAATGCAACAAGAATTAAGAGGTTTCTGTGAGGTTTATCTTATGAGGGTGAGAAAGAGCTTTTCCTGGACTAGGCTAGAAGCAGTTTGTGTAAGAGGCTTGCTTTTATGCTCATGCCCTGAGAATTTGTGCAGGGTTGCACTACATAGAAATAGACTGGTGTGAGCAGAGGGATGTTGTACCGGAATTGAAATCTTTGGGCTGAAACTTCTGCCCATTCAGCTGCAATAAAATGATATTACAACAATTGTGATTGGGCCAGCAGACCTGCACTGGGGCAACAGGAAGAATTTAGACCCTTTTGAAGAGGCCTGAATGCTCAGGGAGTGTCCTATTCTTCAAATTCTTCTTTGTTCCCCCTGGATTAACAAATTGGCACCCTACCTGTTATTATGGAGTATAAGGAATGTGAGAAAGAGAGGATCATTGAATTTGCAACACGGTTTTGTTTTTTGAAAACAACCATGGGCAGTGTGTAGCAGGTTTGCTGGGTTGCCTGCATAGAGACCTGATGGAGCCAATAGGATGGATCATGGGTTGTGGTGGAAATCCAATGGAGATACTACAACCACAAAATGGCTGCTAAGGAGAGCTGCTGACCCCTCATGAAGTTTTCCAAGACTATGAGTAGCCTAGCTAGAGGAACAAAATTGAAACTCCAGAGACATGCAACTAGTTAGAATTATGGGACTTGGAGATTTATCACTGACTAGAGTTGCTGGACTTGGAGCTACAGTGTTTGGTGCTTGCCCTGTTTAAATCTTGTATTGCTTGAGTATTTCTTTAGTATGACCAGTGTCATCTTTTCAGTATGGGTTTTTATTCTGTGTCATTATGGTTTGGGGGGGGGGGATTTTGGTATTATGGTTTAGTTAAAAGACCTTGGATTATGGGGATGGTTGAACATTATTAGGATTGATAAAAACTACGGGGACTTTTAAAGTTGGACTGAATGCATTGTATTTCATATCATGTATGGTTATCAGTTTATGGGGGCCAGAGACAGAATGTGGTAGTTTAATTCAGGTATCCTCCATAAATTTAGGTGTTCTGAATTCTAGTTCCCCAGGTGATGGAGATTTGGGAATTAATACCTCCTGGAGGCAGTGTGTTATTAGGGGCAGACTTATGGGTATTTTAGCCAGTTTCCCTTTGCTAGTGTTTGGCACATTCTCCCATTCTTGATGTCACCTAATGTTGGCCAAGGGTTGATGTCCACTACTCATGTCATCGTCTTCCCCTGCCATTATGGAGCTTCCCTTCAAGTCTGAAAGCTAAAATAAACCCTTTTTTTCCCCCACAAGTTGTTCTTGGTTGGGTGATATTTTGCTAGCAATGCAAACCTGACTGCAACATTTTTTTTTTCCCCATCAACATGAAAGTAACTGCAACACCACTCAAGTTCATCATTCAAGATGTTAGGCACCTGAAGCGTATCACCAACAGGCCCATACTACAAAGATCCTTGCACAACATCTTGGCACAACCTTAGTCCAGGGAAGCCATGTACTCCTATCTTGTAGAGAAACCCTATCTCCAGCAGCTATAAGCTCCCAAGAAGTTGCCTGACAGTGACAGGATCAGCTTGATCACAGGGAGGCACACAGAATTCTAGAAAGGAGTATCCATTAAACCCAACTCAGATTTACTCCGATATTTGAGACTAACTCCACATGGGCAGTTTACTCAAGGACATACAGGTCATAAATCTTCTAGCTGGCTTAGCTCTTTGAGGCCCATGGGAACTGAAAGGCGCAGCATGTCTTCCTAAGTGTTCTGTTTCCTTCCCAGAAGCCACAAAGGTGCCACAAAGAGATGAGGCCAATAAACCACCACATCTGTTTATTTGTCCTTTGTGCTCAGGGAAAGTTTTACAAGAATCCCTCCCTACAGGGTCACAATCCCAACACATGTCACTTTGACGTCCACATCTCTGTAAAATTGTGTTGTTCAAAGGCTGAATTCAATAGATAATTATGGCTTATTTTCTAAAAATGAGTTTTGACAATGGTAGGTACATAGACATTTTTCCTACCTCAAACAACCTGATCCCATGTCCATTGACTTGTTCAGGCTTTTCTGTGCAGAAATAGTCTCTTGTCCACAGGGAAGCCTGGGTGTTGCCTATACAGTACATGGGTCTGAGTTTCCAATGCTACTTCTCCAAAGTGGTTGTAGCATCTTATATTCCCACCAACAGTGGATGAGGGTTCCTATTTCCCCACATACTCATCAGCATTTATTTTCATTTGATTTTCTAATGTTTGCTATCCTTACTGGGGTAAGGTAGAATCTCATATTTACTTTAACTTGAATTTCCCTGATGATTAGGGATGATAAACATTTTCTTCTAATGCTACTTCTCCTTAGTTCACATCACATGATGTTGGGTGGCTTTCTTACTCCTACAGCCTCAGTTTTCTCAGCTGGGGTAGGATGTTTATAAATGAATTTCTACAAAGTATGATTGAATTCAAAGAGACTTGGAAAGTTCTTAACATAATACTGACAGGCAGTCAGTGTCTAGTGCTGACTAGTGTTCACACAGGTACAATATTGTATTAGTGGCAGTGATGACTCTAATGTAAGTCCAGATCCTAATAATATGAGAAGTGGGACTTGCTACTAATAATATGGTTTTTCTACAGACTCTAGTATACAACATCAATAGTTAATAACTGTTAATTATTTATTATGTCTTTGACAGTGTGCTGAAAGTTTGTTGTTGTTTTAGGTAGGGTATTGCTCTAGCCCAGGCAGACCTAGAATTCACTATGTAGTCTCAGGGTGACCTTGAACTCACAGTGATCATCCTACCTCTGCCTCCCGAGTGCTGGTAATAGAGGTGTGTTCCACTACACTCGGCTTCTGAAAGTTTTTTGTAGATCCTATTCATTAATTCTCATGCCAACTCTGAACTATACCTATCTTACACATCAGGAATCCTAGTGGGTTGGATATGGCCCATAAATCCCCTCCATATCTTCTATTCTGTACTACAATATGACAACCTAATTGGACCATGACAACTTGAGTCTCTGGTATTCATGTTTGAGATTTGGTTCTATCACCACCATGGTCCTTGTAGAGAACAGCTCACACCATTAAAATAGATAATATGATGGAGAATGTAATTTCAAAGGGGAAAGTGTGGGGGTGGGGTGGGAGGGAATTACCATGGGACTTTTTTTATAATCATGGAAAATGTTAATAAAAATTTAAAAATTAAAAAAAAAATAAAATAAAATAGACAGTTTGAAAACAAGTACAGCAACTCACTATTGACCAAGGTGTGGGCAATTGGTAGGGAAAATGTAAAAGGTAGTTTGTATCCCCTGAAACTGGTGGACATTGCTCTAGCCACAAAGCTTATGAGATAAAAATACCAATAGTAATGACAGCCAGGTGTAGAAAGAGCTATATGCAAAGTCTTGATTAGAGCCAGTTATAGAGAGAGCTGTATGCAAAGTATTATTGTCAAGTGAGGCTGCAACTAGCCCCATGCCATCCAGGAAGCAAAGCGAGAGAATGGACACTGCCTCTCCCTGCTGTTCCTCCAGCTCTGATCTCTAGCAGGTGTTTTGCTTTTACAATCCAGCTGGAAGACAAGCATGCTGAATGCTCTACCCAAGGACAGACCAGGATAGGGAAGGCAGAGAGAATCAGAAGGGCCAAGCAATGTCCCCAGCACATCTGCTCATGGACACTCTGCCAGTAAGTGACATTTGTGCTAAGCAGTGGAGAATTAGATATCCCAGCCACACTACTATTCCAACCTGCTCCCTCCCTTCTTCCTCTTTCTCTCTTCTATTATTTTCCTTCATAGGCTATAATCTCTAAATATTGTGCTGGGAAGCTTCAAATAACTCTGTTTTTTTAACATAATCTAGCCTCTCTTAGATTTGAAGATATTTCATTGTGAAAAGGTTAATGTAAAAGAAATGTATTACTAAATATCCATTTATTCCTTATTTTTTCATAATACAAGGAAAGATTATTGCCAAATATGACAATAAAACCTTTATTGCTCCATTTTATAATAAAACAAGCATACTCCTTAATGAATTTTGGTTATTAGATCAGCAATTGCCAACCTGGGGTTTCCAGGTCTTAGGAAACATGGTAGCAATGTAGGTCTGTCTGCAGGCTACTTAAAATATTTCAGGAAATGTAGTATAATTGAGAGAGGATACAGTTAGGGTAGCTGGACCTATGAAAGTAAAAAAGGCAGGAAAGTCTGCACTTGCTGGAAATTAGAGATGATCTGACTTTTTATATCTTGCCTAGTTCCATACACCTGTTTTTCCACAAACAACCAGGACCATTCTTGGGAGGGAGGTCTTTCATAGAACTTTAAAATTGTGTTTGGTCAAGTTCAGTCCCTGGAACTTGATGTCAGGCCTAGCCTCTTCCTGAGATATTCCATAGCCCTAACCAACCAGCTGTCCCTCTGGTTCACCTGAGCTGGCAGAACATCTCACCACTATAACGTTATAAGTACCTTTGCAAGGGGAGGGCAGGCTGTTTGACCACTTGGGAACCTCCAGCTAAGTGAGTTTTATCCTTAGCTGGACCTGGGCTGGCTCAGGCCCAGGCCCAGCCAGGTTGAGCTGAGAGTAGGACCCTCTAGCCCTTATTCTCCACATTTTTTTTCCTGTTTTTTTTTTTTTTTTTTTTTTTATCCCCTCCAGCTCCCCACATAGCAGGAGCTCCTTGAACTTTCTTTTCTCTCTTTTCTTTCCATGGTTTTCCAGGCCATCCATATGGGATCTCTAGCCATGTGGTTTTCTTCCCTTGGCTCTGTACTTCCCTCAATAAATATCATGATTTAATAGTTATCCTTCCCAATCATTGTTTATTCAATTCTTTGATTAAAATTAGAAATGAACCTATGGTTTGGGGTTCAAGGACTTTCCTGGACCCCAAGCACCCCATTACATACATGTGCTATTATAAGTGATAAGCCTTCACAGACTAACACAAACATCAAGATTCTTTGTGTTTGATTGAAATAATATTAGCTCTGCATGGTGACCTTAGTCATTTTATTCTGATCTGAACCTCTGATTGGCAGTTCTCTGTCTTTGATTAATAAAACATGGGAGAACAAATGAATTATTACTTTATCTGTGCAGTTTACTAGATAAAGTCTTTGAAAATAAAAGTCATTCTGGGGAAAATAATTAGGCTCTCGGTAGTGGAATACTAAACACCATCAGTGCTTGCAGTTCTTCTGTATACAAAGAGTCTGAGACAGGCTTACACAGGAGCTAAAACCTGGTGAAAAATGCAAATCAACTACTGTTTTCAGTAATAATCAACACTTAGTAAGTGGCCAGGCAATGGTGCTGTACCCGACTGAACATCTTACTTCCTTTTCTCATAGACCTCCGAAGATAACATTCGAATTACTCCATCTTGGGTTGGGCTCCCCCAAAGGCAAATTCAACTACAAGGGGTCTTACCAGGTTGTACAAGTAAGCAATGCAGTAGTGTATAAGGGAAGGGATTAATAAAAGAGGTATTGCTGTGGGCAGCTGAGACTCAGTGCTCTTTGGCATGTCTGGGGATAGTGTCAATCACACCTACAATTCACTGCTTGATTGAGGAGGAAGCTCCTATTGGTAGACCAGCTCCTATTTGTAATTATTGAGGGCTATTTCCTGGGATATTGATTCTCTAATTTGCTTATGTTTGTATGTTTATGTGTGTATCTGGAGTGGGCCATGGAGAGGTATAATGTTTAATTTTTTCAACTTGATGGGATTTATAACCACAATGGAAACAAATCTTTGGACATGCCTATGAGGGAATTTTCTAGATTAGATTAATTGAGGAGAGAAGACCCATCCTAAATATGGTGGCACCTTTCTATAAGCTGGGTGTTCTGGGATGTATAAAAGGGAGACAGTGAACTGAGCACCAACATTCACCTCTCTGCTTCCTGACTGCAGAGACAACGTGACCAGCTGTTTGAAGGTTGAATTTTCAACCCTGAAGGACTGAATCCCTTAAAGGAATCCCCTAAACTTCCTTAACTTTCCCTTCCTTAAATTGCTTTTGTCAGACATTTTATCACATCAAAGAGTGAAGTAACCAGTGCAAGGGGGATGAGCAAATTCCAATGGACAGAGGTATTGTCATGCGAAAGACACTTTGGCCTATTGAAAGGAGACTCAGGTGATACAGGAAGATAAAGGGTTGAACAGCTCCTGCTGTGCCCCTGTCTCCCAGGTGAGGAATCTAAGAGCTTGTATGTTAAAATGATCTCAGCAAAGTCTTACAGGGCTTACAATGGCATTCTCTTCTTGGGACTTTTTGTTATCACCTCTGATAAAAGACTACTGACATATGCTTGCCTAGTTAATGAGTTCTTTTTTTTTAAATTTTTTTATTTATTTATTTGAGAGCAACAGACACAGAGAGAAAGACAGAGGGAGAGAGAGAGAATGGGCGCGCCAGGGCTTCCAGCCTCTGCAAACGAACTCCAGACGCGTGCGCTCCCTTGTGCATCTGGCTAACGTGGGACCTGGGGAACCGAGCCTCAAACCGGGGTCCTTAGGCTTCACAGGCAAGCGCTTAACCGCTAAGCCATCTCTCCAGCCCTAATGAGTTCTTTTTTGTTTCCATTTGCTCTTAGCCAAAGGGAATACCTGCAACCCTACAGAGGATCCCCAGAGAAATAGGGACAGGAATGAAGGAAAAGAGGGTACCAACAATGATATATACATACAAAATATGTTGATAATAATAATAATAATAAATAACAAAATAAAAAAGACCTAGAAATAGAAATGATGGAGTCACTTTTTATACATCAGCTCTGTATTTTTTTGTTGCTGTTGTTTGTTTGTTTTTTCAAGGTGGGGTTTCACTCTACTCCAAGGCTGACCTGGAATTAACTATGTAGTCTTAGGGTGACCTTGAACTCATGGTGATCCTCCTACCTCTACATGTACATTAGCTCTTTCTGAGATATATCTTATCCCATGCAATTCACTTGTTGAAAGTATACAACTTCATGCTCTGTAGTATATCCAGTTATGTGCATCTGTAGAAATCCCCCATGTCCTCCACAGTCCCAGCATCCACATATATAATCTCCATCTTTGTGGAATTGACTTCTATGTACATTTCATAGAAGTAGAATGATACAACATATGATCTTTGGATCTCTCTTCTTTTCCTTCTTTTAAAGGTTCATTCCTCTTGTAGCCATGATTAGTACTTCCTCCAACTTTATTGTCAGCTAATACTCCATTGTATAGATATACCACATTTTTGTAAGCACATCAGTTGATGGGCATTTGACTTGTTTCCCCTTCTTGGCTATTATGAACAATCTTGATATGAAATTTTGCTCCTGAGCCTTCATGTTGATACATGTTTTCATTTCTCTCTGTTATCTACCTGGGAGGGGAATTGCTAAGTTTTATGGCACCTCTATTTTTAACCTTTTGAGGTACTGCCAAGTTCTTTTCCAAAACTATCCAGGAGTTTATTGATGGCTTTAATCTGCTGTTCAATTAAGCAAGCTGCCTGATTCATACTGTTTTGGCAAAGGAGAAAAATTACTACCCTGCAATTGCAAACGTGAGTTCCTAAGGCTTTCTGGAAGGATGCTATCAGCACCTTATCAGATGTGACTCCAGCTGATCCCAGTGCCTACACTTCTTGCTTTTCACTTATAAATGATGGATGCTTTCACATCACCATTATCCATTTAGCTTATGATTACATGTAGTCTGCTTAACCTAGTGGGTGTAATGATGCATGGTTTCATCAAGTGTATTTTTGGCCTGCAGTTTCTAAATAGCCAGAATTTAAAGCATAAATGGGTGGCAGCTTATTAAACATATATTGGTTGTTGTTTTTGTTCAATACCCGCTGGGAACCAAGCTCTGTGTTAGGTGCTGTAAATACAGTGAGGAACAAACACAGATAGAATCTTGACAGGAACTGCTCTAGAGGATGAACTGTTTAGTCATCTCTGGGACCCTCTTCATAGCATAGTGTTACTGCTGCAGACCTATGATTCACTCAGCACTGAGGGCTAGTTCTGCTCCAAACTGCTGCACCACCAGCAATGCTGTTGTCTAGCTAATTATATGCCACACAATAAAGAAATGGCCGTGAGGAGATTGCACTGCACATGGAAAGAATGTCCTGGGTTGGGGCTGCCATCTGCTCAATTCAAAGGCAGTCTCATGTGGATGCTGAGGACCCCAGGAATTCTATTTTGCTCCCCCAGTATTCTGAGTTATTTTTTTTTAATGTCCAAAAAATCTTGCTAGTTTCATTTGCTAAGGAATGAAGAATGCTAAATCAAGGCTTTGTTAAGATGTAAGCAAGAACCTATGCCAACACTTTCATTATGTCATGGATTTATTATTTATTTATTTATTTTTGACTCTGTTTGATAGGCATCTCATCAACGTTATACTAGAAAATCAAGCACAAAATTAAACTGACAGTATACCCTTCTGCTTCAACCCAGTCCCATGACTCTTTATTCTCCATGCTATTGTCAAAACCACAGACTTGGTTGAACATGATTCTTGTTCCTTCCATCAGTGTACCTCACCCATCTACCAGTAGTCATGAAGTCTTAAAGGCCAAACCTTCTACGTCTCTCTAAGTGACACATGCTTCTATTCATCCCTAGCTTCACCTTGTGTGTCTCAGCCACTGTCATCGCTGACTTGTGAGTTCCTCTCTTTAAGTCTAGGGTCTTTTCTCTAGCAAACAGCTGAAGGACTATTCTAAACCTCAGGTGTATCACACCTACCTTCTGTAGAACCCTTTCTAGATCACCATGGCTCCAGGTTCAAGTTCATTTTCCTTAATACAGAAGAGCAAACCCTTCACACACCTAGCTTCGGATAACTCCTTTGCTTCTAGTGCCCTTTTCAGAGACTTGAGGTTAAGCAGAGCCAAACAAAACCTCTTGCCATTCCTAAACTCTGTTATATGCTATTCCATGACTTATACCCCAGTGGATTTCCATTCTCTCCTGACAGTAGTTAGCATAGGGATTCAGATGCCACAGAAAAGATCCAAAATGGCAGTGGTTTCAGTAAGACAGCCATGCATTTTTCTCTCACAACTGTCAATCCTGGCAAAGCAGTCCTTGATGAAGGGATGGCACAATTGTGACACTTGGAGACAGAGTAGAGACAGGACTGCAGAGAGCAGAGCCTTCCCAGAGATAACTAGGAGGCTGAGTCTTTAAGGCCCGGTTCTGCCTTCATCATTGGTATTGTCAGATTTCTGCCTCTGTTCTTTGTCCCAGGGGGCCCAATACCATGTCTTGGACCAGGCAGTGGGAAGCAAAAAATGAGGCAATTCCCTTCCCTTGAAATAAATGTTGGAAAGTGACCTCTGCACCTGCCAAGTCTGCCATTATCTCATTGGCCAGCATGTAGTCACATGGCCATATCTACCCATGAGTAAAATCAGTTAATATTGGCCTTTTATAGAGGGACAAATCATGTTTAGTACTTATTTTATATGAAACTAAGCTGGTGAAATTAGGGAATTTCCTTCCAGTCATGTAGGATCCTTCCAGATTCAAGGGCACTGCAGTTATACCATATTTTTCCCAAATGAACACATTTCCAAGAAAATATTGTCTGATATTAGAACATCAGTAAATACAAAAGGTCACTGGGAGGGTGGCAGTCATGTGCACACATGAAAATAAACTCAGAGTGAAAAAGCATTTCCAAAGAAATTTTCATAAGTGACTCAGTATCTACTGAGTCCATTCTTATACTGATCAGACGTGTGTTCTTAGGCCCATTGCTTGCCTAGGCAGTGACAGTGACCAATTCTTTAAACTCTCTGAGCTTCATCTCCTTGCAAGGATGCATCAGATGGCAAAAGGGCTTAGAAATGGCTAGGAAATGCCTGCAGGTGAGCACTTCCTAAAAGATGGCTAGTATTTGTCAGTACTGCATAATTATGCTTTTCCCACTGTTCATTATTACTGTTATTATTATCAGCACAGGAGACATGGTGGCTGAGGCATGAGTCTGCATACATGGGTGTGTTCATATCTTCCTAAGGGAAGGCAGCAGACAAACAATGGCAGAATCCCATTCCCTTTCTATTTCTACCTGGTTCCAGGTATGTATACTGTCTAGAGGATAATAAGCTCACAGGTTTGGAAGTAAATTTTTTATTCTGAAGGAAGCCAGATGGAGGCTGGAATCCCAGTCCTACCCTTTTCTTGTTATATGGCCTCAGTACTGTTACTTTACCTCTCTTAGTATCATTCACCACTTGTAAAAATGAGAAAAAATGTGAGTGTTTATTTCATCATGTTGTTGGGAGGAGTGAGTGAGGTGAGTCTCACAAAAGGGCTTCAAGCAGTATCTGCTGAATTGTTCATGCCCAGTAAATGTGAGCTGACTTTAAATTTTCCCATTGAACCATGGTTTAGAAAATGCAGCAGGAACAGAGAGGAGGAGAAAAAACTTAGAAGTTCAGACTGGAAAGACCCAATGATGCTCCCATGTCAGAGACATAGCAGAGAGAGAGGGAGTTATCAAATTCAGTTATTATAAAAATAGTTATTTTTGTAGGCAATGCAGGGAGAGGAGAATGTTTGAGAGGAAGTAATGAACATGTGGTGGTTTGATTCAGGTGTCCCCCATAAACTTAGGTGATGTGAATGCTAGCTCCCCAGCTGATGGATATTTGGGAATTAATGCCTCCTGGAGGGAGTGTATTGTTGGGGGTGGGCTTAAGGGCTTTATAGCCAGTTTCCCCATGCCAGTGTTTGGCACACCCTTCTGTTGCTGTGGTCCATCTTATGTTGGCCAGGGGGTGATGTCCACCCTATGCTCATGCCATCGTTTTCCCCTGCCATCGTGGAGCTTGCCCTTGAGCCTGTAAGCCAAATAAACCTCTTTTTCCCAGAAGCTACTCTTGGTTGGGTGAGTTCTACCAGCAATGTAAACAGGACTGCAACAGTAAAGTGGTACCAGAATTGGGGTTGCTGCTGGACACCTGACTATGTGGCTTCAGCCTTTTGTAGCTGATTTTCAAGAGGAATGTGGAAGGAGTTAAAATCTTGGCCTAAGAGATACCTTGCAGTGCTGTAAGTACAGCTTGATGGACTAATCTGGTCAGAGGTGAAAGACCTGAATGCAGTAAGAACTATGGACTGTGTGGTTTGGCTTATGAGGGTGAGAAAAAGCTTTGCCTGGACTGGGCTAGCAGTTTGTGTGAGAAGCTTGCTCTTGTGCCCATGTCCTGAGAAGTTGTGCAGGGTTGCTTTGCGTAGAAATGAACTGGTGTGAGCAGAGGGATATGGCACAGAAAGAAAAACCTTTGGGTGAACTGCTGCCCGTTCAGCTGCAACTGAGAGATGACAACCTCTGAGACTGGGCTAAGTGACCTGCATTGGGGCAACAAGAAGAATGTAGACTCTTTTGAAGGGGCCTGAGTGCTCAAGGAGTCCTGTTCTTCAAAGTCTGCTTTATTTCCCCCCTCATTAACAAATTGGCACCTACCTGGTATCATGGAGTATAGGAAATGCTGGAAAGAGGGTCATTGAGTTTGCAACATGGTCTTGTGTTTTGGAAATGGCCATGGGCAGTGTGAAGCAGGTTTGCTGGTTGCCTGCATAGAGACCCCATGGGGCCATGAGGATGAACTGTGGCTTGCAGTGGAGACCCAGTGGAGATGCCGGGACCATGAGATGGCTGCTGAGGAGCTGCCGGCCCCGATGAAGTTTTCCAGGACTGTGAGTAGCCTAGCTGGAGGGGCGGAATTGGAATGCCAGAGACTTGTTGCTGGTTAGAATTATCGGACTTGAAGATTTGTCACTGGTTAGAATTGCTGGACTTGAAGCTACAGAGTTTGATGTTTGCCATGGTTGTTTTACATCTTGTATTGGTTGAATGTGTCTTTGCTATGCCCAATGCCATCTTTTGCAGTGTGAATATTTATTCTGTGCCGTTATGAGTTTTTTAAGGTTATTTTTTGGTATTATGGCTCAGTTAAAAGATCTTGGACTATGGGGATGTATGAACATCATTGGGATTGATAAAAACTATGGGGACATTTAAAGTCAGACTAAATACATTGTATTTTACATCATGGATGGATATCAGTTTATGGGGGCCAGGGGCGGAATGTGGTGGTTTGATTCAGGTGTCCCCCATAAACTTAGGTGATGTGAATGCTAGCTCCCCAGCTGATGGATATTTGGGAATTAATGCCTCCTGGAGGGAGTGTATTGTTGGGGGCGGGCTTAAGGGCTTTATAGCCAGTTTCCCCATGCCAGTGTTTGGCACACCCTTCTGTTGCTGTGGTCCATCTTATGTTGGCCAGGAGGTGATGTCCACCCTCTGCTCATGCCATCGTTTTCCCCTGCCATCGTGGAGCTTGCCCTTGAGCCTGTAAGCCAAATAAACCTCTTTTTCCCAGAAGCTACTCTTGGTTGGGTGATTTCTACCAGCAATGTAAACCGGACTGCAACAGAACATATTAGACTTAGTCAAGTAATATGATCAAGGCGTTTACACATGGAGATGCCAAGAGAGCATTTGATTATTGGATCTGCAACTCTGTAGAGAAGTCTAAGCCCAACACATCCATTTTAAAAGTCACTGGTATAGGCCACAGATTCACTTGTCTCTAGGGATCATAGCAGTTGGGTAGATGTCAGGATGTAGAGATGATTAAGTTGGATCAATACAGGAGTGTATGCCTTCCTGGAGGGTACAGGTGAGTTATCTGTGCCAACAAACACATGTTAGGAGTATTCAGGAGAGGGTTGAAGGGACCTTCCATCCTGGAAGGTGTATGGTGCTAGGATGGTGTGAGATCTGGTAATATTGCCCAGGACAGGAGGGGAACACATAAGACCATACCAAAATGTGCCTGGACTCTGCGATATTACCAAGGTCTATACTGCAGTATTTTTAGGGGGAATGAAGCTCTCTCAGCAGTGTTCATGATCTGTACACCACATATTTTCAAATATAAATAATTATGTTTCACAAGAAGCATGGTATGCAAAACCAGAAAATTTTTTCTATTACTTAGTCCCTGTTTACAATTTATGTTTATCTTCTGCATCATTCTCACATTTCAGATTCATGTTTTGTTTAACAGGGCAGCAGGGACAATAAAACATCCAGAATGGCAAAATAATGAAAGGACATTCATTTTACTCAAATCTGAATGGCATTTCGGGGAGGTTAGTGATTTTGTTATGTCTCTTATATTAAATTCCTTCAACCCATGGTGTCTGCCTTCCATTCCAGAGTCTCCGGAGGAGAACATATTTCCTTTCTTTTCCTGCCTCTAGTGGCTCATAACCCTCCCCTTTTTTCTCCAAGTCATCAGTGTTGTATCTCTCTGACCATTTCCCTATAGTCACATCTCCTGCCAACACTCTTCCATCTTGCTCTTTTGATTTCTCTCTTGATTATAATGTGCTCACCTGGAAAATCTTGGCTCATCTCTGTATTTTAAGATCTACTGATTATCAACCTTGATTCTACCTGCCAAGTTCATTTTGCTTGGTTAAGCTTACAAGTTCCTTTATATTGCTGAATAGTACTCCTTGGTGTTGATAGACCACTATTTATTCAACAATTCACATATGTTTGAAGGACACCTGGGCTATTTCTTGTCCTTTAGAAATTATGAATAAGGCAGCTGTGAACATTTGTTTTTATTTTTTTCTTTGCATAGTAGCTTTTATTATCTGCACTGAATGCCCAGAACTTCAATGGCTAGGTTATATAGTAATTGAATGCTTTGTTCTATTTTTTTAATCTTGCTACTTCCAATTGTATCTGTTCCTTGTACATTTTATTGAAGTGCTTTCAGCTGTGAGATGATGTGATCTTATTTATATTTTAGAGACACAGGCTAATGAGTCAGGAATGCCTTCAGGAAGGGCATATGCATAGGCAGGAGACTAGGGGCTACATTTTCTGGGCCCATGAGAGAGATGAGTGAAGATGTCACAGCATGGAGTGATGTCACAATGACATGAAGCAATAGGGCCAGGGGCAGATATTGAGCATATGACTGACTGTCAGATACCATTGCTCCTGGACACTGGGGAGGAGGGCTGGAGGAGGGTACTGTACTTTGGGCTTGAGTGGCCAGTGATTTCTCCTGAGATTTCAGGACCCTGGGTAGGAGCTGACCTGGGGAGGGGGTGAGTGTCATGCTTAATTTGACGTGTCTTCCAGATTACCAGATGAAAAACCTTGAGAAGTGCATGGGTTGAAATAGTCTGGAGCTCAGAGGAGAGGTGGGAACCTGGAGAGGGTGGGAGAGGAAGAACCAAGTCCATAAATGCCCCCACTGAAAAGCCTGATGTTGTCACAGGCAAACGCATCTCAAGAGCAAGTGTTCTCCTTTTCTGGGCTATGTGAAGGAAACAGCACCTCACTTCAATGCAGTAAGGAGGGTAACCCCTGGCAGGCATCTCTCAAATCCCCAGGAGCCATGTAAAGCCCGATGTACTGCATATGTCTAAAATTATGTCTGCAGTGGCAGGAGGACTTTGTGTGCCTGAACCCTTTCTCTTTCAAACACATCCTCTCTCTTTCTCTCATATCTCATCTCAAAAATAAATAAATGTATTTGAAAATTGTCAGAGGGCTGAGTTTCATCTGGGTTCATTTCTGGCATCTCCTGGGGAGTTTTGCATAAGCACCACAAGCATGTCATACAGAACAATAGCTTACACTGGTCACCATTGCATTATGTTCTCTATCCTTTTAAACAGCAATTGCTGGTGCAAACAAGGCTATTGGAGTTTTTAATTATAGAAAAACCTGGATACACATCATTTTTAGTACATGTGCTTCTAGTTTATATTGTGATTTGGAGGGATAAAAATGGTAATGAGATATGGATAGGAGCTTTGTTGCTATATTGAATTCTGCCTTGTTAATGGCTCATGTGAGCTGCAGCTGAAGGGCCAGAGCAGGTGTCCTGAACAAGTAACTGGTAATGTGCTTTCAGCAACCCTTGAACTATGCGCTTGATATCACAGCTGAATCTGACTTATGTTTTGTCTATGGTCACCTTCCATTTTCCCAAAAAGGAAACTGAGTACTATGGAAAAGATGTGACTCTCATCCTCAGCAAAGAAGGGAAGAAAGGGAAGGCACAGTTAGATTGATTGAGCAGTAACAGGTTCTCAAGCTCCAAATGTTCACTCAAGCATCAAAGCCTCCTTGGCAACCTGTCTCAGTAGAACCAGGCTACAACTCTCCAACCCAGTGTTATGCTATGCAGGCCTCCATTCGAATACAATGCCAGTGGGCCAGAGTGAACAATGGAAGTCTCTCCACTTAGAACTGGGCAATACTTCATGCATTGTCCTTAGGCCCAGTTTTATGCCTGGCAATCCTTAGTCTGGTCCAAAATGAGTTTACTTGTCCTTCCAAATCAATTTCATCATACTTAGCTTCTGTTTAATTACTCCTACCATCTCTCATGCACTCTGTTGCATTTCCCCAAAGCAGCCATCAGGACTGTAAAAATATCAAACTGTATATGTCACTCAAACCCTTCCAAACCATGACCCCAACTGCTTGCAATCTTCTACCTACTTTCCCAAAACACAAGGATACTGCCTTTACATGGGTTTACCTTTTGCAATTGTGTTCCCTAGACTACAGTTGCACATGAAATTGTCTTCTGACAGTATTGAACAGAAAATTGTAGAAATAAATAATATATTACTCTTCAATCACACAGTTATCTGAGTAGCATGATGAAATGTCACACTATGCTGTTGCTCATTGTAGCCACACTGTACAAGTCACCAGTCGATCTTTGACTAAGAAGCTATACCTTAATCATCAAATTTGCATCACACTGCTTATGTTCATGTCTATGTTCAAGTAACCCTTATGCAGGCCAACCCTATGTCTTAATGCTTCTGTTGTTTCCCTAACTTCATCTCTTTACATATTCATTGTAGCAAAACACCAACAGAAGAAAGGTGTGTACGGTAAAAAAGATAGTTTGAGGTCTGGGGAGATATCTCAGTGGGTAAAATCCTTTTCACACAAGCATGAAGACTGGAGTTTGGATCCCCAGTACCAATGTAGAGTGCTGAATGTTTTGGTATGCACCTGTAATTCCAGTGCTAAGGAGGTGTAGAAAAAGGATTCCCTGGTACATGCTAGCTGGATTGTCTAGGTGAATGGGTGAGATCTTAAGTTTATCAAGAGACTTTGTCTCAAATAATAAGGTGAAAAGCAACTTAGACACCCAAAACTGACCAGTGGTCTCTACACACATGCTTGTACAAATGTGGATGCAAATCTACCTACATGTGTGCATGTACTTACATACACATATGACCACTCCTACATACATGCATGCTTACTAAACACAGATACACATGCAAATGTATCTTTTGAGAGAAAGTCCATATTCATATAATTTTCATTACATTATATTTTCTACTTTTTATTATTAGTTTTATTATTAATTTCCTATTGCCCATAATTTATAAGTCATACTTTCCTATGAGTCCTTATAGATAGGGCCATACAATATATACAGGGTTTGTTACCAATATTTGGGGACACTACTGTCCAGACCTCAGCACTCCTTTGTACCTTCACAAGCCCTATATGTGCTCCAAGGGACTCCCCTCCTCAGAACCTCCTGATACCCCCCCACCAATACTTGTGGTTTCACCCCATCCCATCCTCACAAGCTCTCCTCTGTTCTCACTGTAGGTGAGACCTCCTGCCCCCTTTTCCTGTGCTTTTATTGATTTCTTCTGATATTCCCCTAGGCATTTCCAATCACAACTAGAGGTATAAATATATTTCAATGAATTCAGCCAACTGCAGGTCAGAAATATTCTTTAAGAATACAACCATACTGAATAGGTATCAACATTTATTTTAGTCTCAATTCTACAAACAATACAGCTATTTATATAGCATTTACATTCTACTAAGTATTACAGTAAATTGGAGATGACTGATATGCACAGGAGAATCTGTACATATTATGCAAATATAACAACATTTTCTATAAAGGACCCAAGCACCTGCAGATCTTAGTATCCAAGAGGGTCCTGGAACCAATCTGCTGCAGGTACCAAGGGGCAAATGTAATAAATTCTGGGTGATTTATTTAAACATGACTTCTTCATTACAATGTGCATTTCATAAAGACAGAGCTCATCTCTGACTCTTATTTGCCCAATGAATCTTCCACACTTCACAACAGTTCCCAGTACAGATGAAGTGGCTAAGTGACAGTGGTGAGTGCACAGAGTACCTGTTTTCTTGGAAGGGCAAGTCCATGGGAAGAGATATTTTCCTGCCTGGCTTCTAAAACCCTTAGGGGACCAACTGATAGTAACCCTACTCAAAGGTATATGGAAGAACAGAGAGAGACACCCAGTGTATCGTCACAGTTAGATGGAGTAATTCAACATCAGTGGCTCCTTTGTTAAGAGTCCCAAACTCTGTGATCACGCAGGGACCAACCAGCACCCAATGGAGCTGTGGGCTTTTGAGACCTCCGGAATCACTTTGTGTGTGGAATATTCTGCCGCTCCATTTGTACAGGGTAATCCTCAAATACCAGAAAGGAAATTTAAGCCAAAAAGAGAAAGAAATGGATCTCACTGAGATCTAATAAATCCATAGTGGTCCTGCTCTGTGCTTATAAAGCAATTTGAATGGTAGCACTCCATATAAAAGAGACAGAAGCTAATGTAATTTTCTTGAAGTCCCCTATAAACTACTTTATTCTGTTATACACCTACGTTTATGAAATGGTTTTGTTGAGTGATTCCCAAAGGGCTTACTAGACTGAGAGGGAAAAATAAATCAAGTACACAGCATCTGAGAACACCACCAATGTACTCTCTTGATGAGGAACAGTCACTAGCTGACAGCGGGTAGCCATCCTAAAGAGCAGAAGGAGGCTTATCCCATTAAACCCACTGGGAGAGGTAGAGAGCTAGGGAGAGAGAAGGTAATTATCTACATGGGATCAGAGGCTTCTGCATTAACAAAGGCCAGGGCTTTTATTCCACTGACTATGCGAATTTAAGTGAGTGACTTCTATCAGCATCAATCTCCCCATTTGCAATGTGTGGACAGGGACTATAAAATGCTTTTTCATAGAGAGAGTGAGAAAATGTATGTAAAGCTCTCCAGGCCTAATGGAGGTCAGGGATCACCTGTGTAATTTAAAAGTTGTGCATTTTAAAGAGTGGGGCTTAACCTACAGTTCATTCAGCAGTGAAAATATCATTTCCCGCCCAATTTTTTACCTAATCCATGTCTGCACAAATGTAGTCATGCTTCAGGCTGATGATGGACTTCTCTTCTTTCCCCTTGTACTGGTGAGGACAAGGTGACACCAAGGTTCAGTTCATTAATGGAGATTAAAAGGCCAGGCTAGCTGGTAGGGAAGACAATTCTTCCAGATTGTCTTCCAAGACTAAGAACCTTAGTGGGAGTGAAGAGGTGAAAGGCAAGGGGTGACCAAAACTGGTAATCTCCACACCATCAAAAAAGTGAAAGTAGGGCTGGGGATATGGCTCAGCAGGTAAAGCACTTGTTACCCAAGCGTGAAGACTTGGTTTCAAATCCCCAGTCCACACATAACATGTAGGCTTAGTGGCATGCCTTTAATTCTAGAAGAGTAGAGATGGAGACAGGGAATGCCTCAAAGTCATTGGTTTGCTAATCTAATCCAATCAAAGAATAAAATGGAGAGTCCCTAAAGAAGACACATAATGTTAACCTCTGACCTCCATATGCTCATGCACACAGGGGCATGCTCATCACCTATACATACATGTGTGCTGACACAGAAACATGCATGCACATATGCACACACACACATCACACATATACAAACAAAGTAAATAAAAGTAGCCCTCTTCCTTTCCACCATGTGCAAAGAAATCCATTCTAGCCCAGTACAAAGCATCCTATCATTAGCCACTTTCCCCCATTAATTCATATAGTGCTTTCCAGTACTAGATGGGCTAAATATCTGATGATTGACTCTCTTCTGGGTTCTAGTCAGTTCTCTCTGTGTTCTGTATTGGCAGCACAAGGTGATTTTAGCAATAGGGTCTTACCTTTTATCTTACCTTTATCTCATGTGGGCAATCAAGTGCTTTTACAGAAGCCTGTCTTGTTTAATAGACCTGGTAGGTCTCTGTGATCAACAGTTCAATATGGCTAGCACCAATTTCTGATACTGGGAATTACAGGTCAGGGCCAATTTTTTTTAAGGTTAGGCTTCATATACCCTCTCCAGGTACCTTCTTTTCAGGTGCTCTCCCTATACTCCTGTTGAGGATTGTATTCTTTAGTCTACCTTCAAGGAGAAAGGTTTCTGTGGTAACAGTTCATTTTTAATGTAGTTTTGTGTTTATTTTCCTCCAACCTCCTCATCCCCTAACCCTAAACCCTTCCAGGCCTATTGTCTGAGCCTCAAATTGCCTATCCAATATACCAGCCACTCAAGATGATTTAAGTTTTACTCATTAGCTTTTCCATGAAGTATTATGTTAAAGAAAAGGGTGTTGGTTGGAGAGATGGCTAAGCAGTTAAGGCACTTTCTTGCAAATGCCTATCAAACTGGGGACAATTCCCTAGTATCCAGTGGAGCCACATGCACAAAGTGATACATGCATCTGCAGTACATTTGCAGTTGTGAAAGGGCCTGGTTTTCTCCCTCTCTCTCTCTCTCTCTCTCTTTCTTTCTGCTTACAAATATTTAAATAAAATTAAAGAAATGGATCCAGGTAAGTAAAACTAGCAATTTGAAAAAGGTCTAAAAAATGTTCTGATAACTAGTCAAGACGTTGAACAACCCGTGAAGTATCTGGCAAGACTGACCAATGAGATTTCCAGGACCAGGTAAAGTATCTATAGCCATTACCTTCTTCTTACTGCTGGCACAAAACACCCAACCATAAGCATCTTATTGAAGGAAAGGGTTTATTTCTGACTTACAGTTATAAAGGGGAGTTTCATCATAGCAGCAAAGCAAGGTAAGAGCTGACAGCTGGGCATCCAATCTCCACTGTATGAGGAAGGAAGTAGAGCATGAGCTGCTGGCACTGGCAAGTGGGAATGAACTATAAAATTCCAAAGCCTGTCAACAGTTACACATCTCCTCTAGCAAGGCTACATCTCCCAAAGGTTCCACCAGTTAGGGATTAAGGACGAAGCTTCATCAAAAACATATGAGGCTATGGAGGACATTTTCTGTTCAAACCACCACAGTGTCTTACAGCAACTGCTTGTCTTTGCATCCACCTGAGAAGCAGTTGCAACTATACTTTGTTAATGAGAAAACTAAAGCTCAGAAATGCTGAAAACTTTACTCAAGGTCATGCAGCTTATTGATCTGGGATCAGACATTACAATCCATATTGGTCCATCCTAGTGACTTTATGGTATATAAATCTGCCTTTCCATAACAGAATATTTGTTTTTAACTTTTTATTTTGCCATTCAGACAGCAGGAATACAGTTAATCCCTTTATGCCCTTCATGGTTTTTTCCCAAATGTCTTATCACACCAGTTAACTACTCTTCCCTCCATCTCAACTAGTTGAGAGTACATTGGGAAGCTGCTTCCCTGTCCCCTAATATCTAGTTGATAATTCCTAAAAAATAAGGATTTATTTCACTCTCTTACAGAACCACAGAATAATAATCAAATTGGAAAATTAATGCTGTTGAAAAAGTATTATCTAATTACAAAATTTGTTAAAATTTGGCCAATTACGACATTAGTTTTTTATAGCATTTATAAATTTATCCTAATCTAGAATGAGAGAAGTAAAATGAGAGGATATGTCCAGGTCCCCTTTGAGCTAGAGCTCCTGTATCTTATTTTGGTCTCCAAAATACATGGAAGTAGAGAATACTGAATTAAGGATAGTGAGGGAAGTGTTCTCATTCTCCTGTGTTAAATCTCATATTATGGTGATCTTATTTCACCTGGAAAGAGCATCCCCTATTCAACTTGTCCCCCATGGCTCTGATATATTTCAAGAATATAAGATAGTGTTTGGATAGTCTATCCCAAATTTATTTGCTGTTTTCCCTGATTTGTTCAAGGTGTTGCATTGTAGCAAGATTATACAGAATTATGATGATGTCCTTATCAATACTCATATCTAGCACCATAATATTTCTTTGTGTCATTATCAGTGACATTAACATGGCTTCTGCAGTAGTTTGAATGTGATAATGTAAATGGATGGCTCCATAGACTCAGATGTTTTATTAAAATTGAGTTTGCAACTTGAGCCCCCAGCTGGCTGATTCCTGCTATGTGGTTGGGGGGTGTCACTGGGGGTGAAGCTTAGAATCTAGTCTTTCAGTGTGCTTGGGGGCAGATTTGAATTCCAGCCCACAGATGTGGAGAGAGCAGTTTGACATCTCATGGTTTATGTTCAGTGGTTGCTCGAGTTTGCTTGCTGCGGTTGCTTCTCCCTGCTTCAGTGTATGGAAGTAAGCAGTTTATTCTTCAACTGATGGAGTTTCCCTATATTTTTAAGCTGAAATAAACCCATTCCTCTCATAAACTGTGTCTCTTTAGAAGTTTGTCCCAGCAATGTGGAGCTGGCTACAAGTGTTTTAATTATGGTATTAGCCATTCACTAGGTTTCTCCTATATGAACTTGATATTTTTGCACTTACTACTAGAAAGTATTTCATGTCATTTTTCAGACTGTACAAATATCTTGTAACTTTTTGTGTTTCTCCCATTTGTTTTAGCTTTCAGTGTTCATTTTCTCAGTTTTTACTGTCATAGTGTCGTGGCTGCCTAAGGTTGATTTTCTAATCACAAGATTCCACTGTTAGTTTGTATTCTATCTTATGGAAGAGCATGGCCTTGTGATTCTTATTTTACTCTGTGAGGTAACTACTATGTGTACCATTACTTATTCTCAGATTTTATATGTGTGTTTTTATACCCAAATATCCTAATATTTCTATTTTCCTGGCTTCTTAACACTGGCCACTTTATACCTTCTTATCCTAGAGATTTCTTTTTAAGATTTACTTTTATTTATTTCCTTATTTATTAGACAGGCACACACACACACACACACAAACACAGAGGGAGAGAGAGAGAGAGAGAGAGAGAGATTGAATGGGCACACCAGGGCCTTTAGCCACTGCAAACGAACTCCACATGCATGTGCCTCCTTGTGCATCTGGCATGGAACCTGGAAAAAATAACCAGGGAATTTTGGCTTTGCAGGCAAGTGCTTTAACTGCTAAGCCATCTCTCCAGACCCTTATCCTGGATCTTTAATCTAAATAATTATTTTTTCCAGAAGATCCTAAACCCTGTGATCCCAGTGATCCAGTTACAGTCTACTTTTGTTTACCTACACCCAAAGTGAAAACAAAAAATTAAATCAGGTAGGAAAATGATGAGAGCTATATGACAATTCTCCATGGACTTATGTTCTACCACTGTCTTGGAGGCTCAAGGGATATGTATGTGTGTGTGTGTGTGTGTGTGTGTATATATATATATATATATATATATATATATATATATATATATATATATAGTGTATCTCTACTTTCTAACACTTTACTGTAAGTCCCTTTATTAGGCTGAAAATATGGATTCAAACTCTAAATCCCATATCTCCTCCTGTGAAGACATCCTCCCTCCCTGGGCAGAACTTTTCTTCTTGGCAGCTCTATAAGCTCTGGGTATAGGCCTTTATTATAGCATCAGTCATGTGGTCTGACAATTATTTTTGATACTGTTCCCCTCAGTAGGTTGTGAGCTTTTCATAAGTATGTCCCCATCTATCTGCAGGAAAGTAATAACAAACATTTGTAGTAATTTGAAGTACATTCATATCTATGCCCAGGTCCTTGTATAAACCAGAGGTCAGAAGCCTTTGCAACCCAGGCCTGGGTAGGCTCTGTGAGTAATGTAGCTTCTTACAACTACCTTACTCTGCCATTGGGTAGAGAAAAAAGCCTCATCAATAGTGTAGACAAGAAGGATGTGACTAAATTTCAATAAATTCTATTTATTTACAGAGGCAGACAAGCACTCAATTTTGTTCCAGAGCCAGGGCTATATTCTGCTAACTCTGAAGATTTCTCACCCAGGTCTTTTCATGGCCTGAATCATCTTCTTTGAGAAACCCATCCTATTTCCCAGTTAATTTCTGCTGTCCTTAAGGCCTCAGCATAAGTCTCACCTATATGAGAGAAAGGGAGAACTCCGTGTTCTGCATAAGAGATGAAGCTCCAGTGATTTATCTTCCAAAGTATTATGTCCTTGTCATGGTATTCTTCAGTGTGAGAAACATTAACTTGTTTTGTCTTTTATATATTTTTGTTGTTGTTCATTTATTTATTTATTTATTTGAGAGTGACAGACACAGAGAGAAAGAAAGATAGAGGGAGAGAGAGAGAATGGGCACACAAGGGCCTTCAGCCACTGCAAACGAACTCCAGACACGTGCGCCCCCTTGTGCATCTGGCTAACGTGGGACCTGGGGAACCGAGCCTCGAACAGGGGTCCTTAGGCTTCACAGGCGAGCACTTAACCGCTAAGCCATCTCTCCAGCCCCTTTTATATTTTCATGAAGTCATCACTAGCAGGTCATCTACTTCTATGTCTAGGGTCTGGGTACTCACTCAGTTCATGGTGTGGATACTCTCTAGGTGTTTGTTGAATATAGAAAATCATAGGAGGTACTATTGCTGCCCCACCCGTCATGATTGTCTCTTTACATACTGAGGCATGTTGGCCTAATTTACTGATTTACTCACTGGAGAATCAACATAATCTAGATCCAAACTCACAGAAGGAGGGAAATAAACACGCCAGCTCTCTCTGCACTTGGATATAATAAGGTAGCTTCCAGAATTCACCTGCAGATTTCAGTTCTTGTTTCCTAACAACTCTTTGTTAGCTGATTTTCCTACTTTATTTCATTTTCTATTCTCATATAAGTGTTCCCTTCTTTTCCCAAATATAAAAGGTCAATATAGCTGGGCATGGTGGCCTTTAATCCCAGTATTCGGGAGGCAGAGGTAGGAGGATCGCCGTGAGTTCGAGGCCACCCTGAGACTACATAGTAAATTCCAGGTCAGCCTGAGCTAGAGTGAGACCCTACCTCCAAAAAACAAACAAACAAAAAAAGGTCAATATGATCTTTCAGCTCTGGAGAGAAAAATCTAATGTTCAAAATGGCCCAGTAAGATGTATATCATAACCTCGGTTTTAAAATTAAGAAATTTGGGACAGACGGATGAAGACCATTCAACAAGTACTTTAGACCACCACCACTTCAGTCCAAGACCTCTGACTCTGAACACTGGACACAAGCCAGTAAGTAGCCCATGTAATTCATAACAGGTGATCAGGTATCATGTATTGAATGGCTGGATAGAGGAATATATTCATATATAAGCCCATCTCTTCAAATGCAACCCTGAATATAGACAAAACAAAGTGCCGAACTGAGCAGTGTGCATAGATGTAGCTGAAATAAGTGTAAAAAGGACAAACATGTGAATCGGGGTAATTATTTCCCCTAATCTGGCTCTACCCTTAGATGATACCTCGTCAGGATCCAGTTTGAACATTTCAGAATCCCTGTGTTTCAGCTAGCTATTATGCATGGACCCTGGACCTTGTTGATGCTGATAAACTTTAATCTGGGAGGACTATGAAGATCACCTATTTGGCTATGGAGGGCATGAACCCTCTAAACCAGGAAGTCTTGTACTCTCATTTATCCACTGGGCTAAGATGTTCTGATGGAGTTTGGACAGGCGATGGGCCCTCTAAATAGGGGTAGACGAGTGTGGGCTGAGGTAGAATCCCAAAGGTGAAACTTGGGCACTGATTTAGGCTTAGGATAGGACATAGGAAATGCAACCATGTAGAGAAATATGCTAGTATAAGAATAGAATAGAGAAAAGGGTTAGAACGACCAAGGATATGACTTACTGGAGTGTACATGGTGAGACCTTGTCAAGTTCCTTGTGCTCATTTCATTTCTGTAAAGGCTCTTATGTTATTTACGTCTCTTTGGATGATTCTGCTACATATTTTAGCAAAATGGTACACTTGGCTAGCTCTGTCTGTGGTGAAACCAGTGGTTATGAGCCATGGGTTCTCCAGAGGTGATTTCATGTTTATATCCCTTGTTTCTTTCTCATGCAAAGTGGAGTAATGACAGCACCTTCCCCATAGAGATGTTTCAGGGAGAAAATGGGTGCTGTATGTGAATTGCCAAGGATGGTGTGGTCACATGGTAAGCATTCAGTACATGTCAGCTATTTTTAATAGTATGAGTGGTAGTATTCCAGAAACTTCTATCAAGATTGGCACCATTCCATGTATCATCGCCATTTGTGTGTGATCGTTGCCAAGGCAAGCATCTGCTGTGTCTTTAAAACCACTAAAAGAGCTTATCACATTCTGCTGAAATTCATGTGAAAGATCTACTATGTGCCTGCTTTATACTATTTGATGTCCTTGAAGGAAACGAGGTCACTTAGGCAGAACTTGATTTTAATGAACTCTTGCAGGCTTCTAAAGATCACCATTTTATTTTCTCTTTAAGTGTTGAAAACTGTCGCTTTCCTGAGCAGTTCTGGAGTTTTGACCCAGCACAATGTCAGTCTCATTATAGAATCTCAGAACCCACAGCCACCGTTTGAAGCATTTGGAGATACCATTCCTGTCTCCTGTCTGTCTCAGCATCCCTGCTGTATTACTAGATTGACTTTATTTCAAGTGATTCCATGCTTTATTGCAATCTTTTCCCCCACCTTGGAATTTCTATCCCATCACTCTGGTTTTTCATTTGGATGCTCATTTTTCTTGGCATTTTGTCTTGAGAACTAGAGGTAAAACAGATACCCAAGGGGTCTGCTGCATCTGTGTCATTCCTCTTCCTCACTCACCTGCAGGCTTTATGATCCAACCTTCCCTTCCAAACCTAACTTTAAAGGCCATTTGGGTGTCCTCAGAAATTTTCCTCCATGTCAGCTCATAGGAGACACCCAGCTCCAGATGTCTGTTTTTGCACTGTTCTTTGTTAAGTCTAACAAAACACATGTTAGGTACCTGCTGCGAGGTAGGCTTTGTGCTTCACTTGAAAGATACAAAGAAAAACAAGATGTAGTTCCTGTTCTTAAGGAGCCCATAGTAACGTAAGGCATAGGTGCAAACAAATACAAGAATCTGCACCTTCCAACTCTGACCTCAGAGGGCCTGCAAAAGGCCCAGGGCTGACCTTGCTGAAGGAGAATTGTTAGTACAAGAATTTTTCATTTATCTCCCTTATTCTTCTACCCCACATTATTCCTGCCTTGAGACTCATGGGCAGCTATTAACAGTATGCCTAGATATGCCCTGTGCCTGTGCAGTATTCATGTAAAATGCATATTGTTATTTTGGGTACATGCATTTATTTGGCAAATTGATATAAATGATCCTATGTTGCATAACCTAGTCTGCCTTTTGCTTTCCTTCCCTACATACTTTTAAGAGTTACATTCACACCAGTCTGTAAACATCCAGGCTGTTACTTCTAATTGCTATATAAGATCCTGGTCTCTGAATCCTCCATACCTTCCACTTTCTCAGTGTCTCAGTATGGTACATTCACATGCCCCTCCCTTTTTTCCTCATCTCAAGTAATGATAGCAACATGCTTTAGGATTCCCTTGTAGATTAGCATGAGAAGTTCTTTGGAGCATATATGTCCAAAAATAGAATTTCTACGCCATAGATATGGGATACAGAATAATGGCCTAAACATGAACCATGTTCTAATCCCCAGAATTTTCATATCAAATGTATAACTATGAATCTGGAGATGGAAAAATTATTTGAGGCCACTGAAGTTGGCCCAGTGCTATTTTAGAGTACTTGAAGAAGGCAGAAGGAGAAGGAGGTATCAGTTACCTAAAGATAGTGCATGTACTCCTGACTTCAGAGGTGCATCAAGGAGCCAGGGGCTGAGGGGTACAGTGGCTTTAGATGTGGAAAAGGAAGGGAAACAGAGCCTCCTGAAGGAGCCAGACCTGCCAACTTGATTTTATCCCAGCAAGGCCTATGTCTGATTCTGACCTCCAGGACTCTGTGGTCATGCAGTTGTGCTATTTCAAGACACTTTGTTTGTGGTGATTTGTAACAGAAGACTTAAGGGGCTCACATGTAACTGATATCTAGACTTGGTTTGGCTCTCTTGGAATGGCTCCTGGCCTACAAGCCCAGTGGCTAGGCATGAGTTGTCTATGACTCCACACTCTCTGAATTACTTTCTATAATTCAGCTTTCTGGTTTCCTGTACTGTGACGGGTATAAACCATGAGTATTTTAGTTATTTTTCTCATTACTGTGACTACATACATGATTTTGGTTTGCAGTTGGAGGAGTTACAGAACATCATGGTAGAGAGACATGGCAACAATAAGGTATATAGCCACATTATGTCTGTAGTCAAGAAACAAAAAGTCAACAAGGTGTGAATCCAGAATATAAAACTTCAAGCCCTGCCCATAGTGATCCACTTCCTTCAGTAACACTTTACCTCCTAAAGGTCCCACAACAGAACCACTAGGAAGAGTCTATGTGGAGGGCTTTGCAAATTAAATCCATACCAGTAAATCTTGTAAGCATCAGAATGCCTATAAGCAAGGTGAGATGATGGGGGATTAAGGGCATGATCTTGAGCCTCTAGGTGCTAATGCTATTCTGGGGATGAAAGGGGCATGTAAGTCAATAGAGTACCCTAGGATGATACTCTCAAGAGGACTGTTTGCACAGTAAGTGGGGGCCAAACTAAGGAAGTTTTGTGTTCTATAAAAGGACACAAGGCTATGAAGACTCTGTATGGAAGAGGCCCAGATGATGAGAGACAATATGGATAGTGGTCACTGCCAGGGTGGCTCTGTCAGTTCCAGTTGCATAGCTGCTGGGAAAGTTATTAGCTTGTGATCCCAGTGCCCTCCTCTGTATACCTTACTGCCGGGGTTGCTGTGAAGGCCACCTGAGACCATGAATATAAAACCCCTAATGCAGTGGGTTATAAGTAGCTTGTGTAATAGTCACTTGTCACTGTGATAAAATACCTGCGAGAAGCAACTTAAGGGAAGAAGGATTTATGTTGGCTCATGGTTTGAGGTGACACAGCCCATCATGGCCTAGATAGCATGGCTGTAAACTTGCTCACGTCTGAATAGACCAAGAATCAGAGAGAATGCCGAAAGTGAGGCTTGGTTATATACATCAAAACATGATCCCCCCAAGTAATCTACTTCCTCCAGATAGGCCCACCTCTAGAACATTCCGCAGCCTCCAAAGACTGCATCACCACCTGGGACCAAACATTCAAATACATGAGCCTGTGGGGGACGTTTCATATGTAAACCATAACATTTAGTATCCAATAATCCAGATCAATAATGATCACATTACTCTCATCATTGCATAGTTATCATAGTAATTATCATTCTCTGTTTTTTACATCAGAAGAGAGATCTGGATGATTTGTCTTGTTAATGTATGCTATCTACTGCTGACCTTGCTCTCCTGCCTGGAGACTAATGAATCATAACCTTTTCCACATTTGCATGCAAATTATTTTGTACATTATATTCAAGTAAGTCTCCCCTTCATTTTCCCCAACCCTCTCACATGCACCCCTAAATAGTAGTAGTTTCCTTTCAGGGTTGTTCACAGGCATGATGAAATAACATCCAAATCACTTTGCTGCCTCTGCTGCAAACTCTGTCTCAATGCTTTTCAACAGTAAATAATTCAGGAAAGGAGAGTAACAGGGTTCATATAAATGGTAGAAAGCACCATGGAAATCCTGTACTATGAGAGATAAAAGCCTTGGCGAGAAGACTGGGAACAAGGAAGAGGAGGGAGACAAAAAAAAGTCTTTTCAAGATAAAGTTTGCTGAGAGTTGAAATGTGAGTGACTCTGGAGACAATGGCAGTGTCTTCATCAGACAGGAGTGTGGGAAGAGGTTCACCAGTGGAGACCAAGGCTTCTAAAGAGCAGGACTGCAAAGAGACAAACAAACAACAGCCTCTACTTCCCGGACCTCTGAAGCTCTCTTTGACTTGTACAGGTGGGGGCAGTTTCTTCCTCTTCTTTGAGGCCCCAGTGTCTCTAACATCACCTGCCTTGGAGAGTGCGTTACCCCAAATGTAGTTGTATATGTCTGCATCTCTTGTCTCTTTCCTCCACTGTTCTGCCCCTATATTGGCCAGGATGTAGTACTTTAATTACTTTCCTGGTTATACCCATCATCAATTATGATAAGAATTACCAGCCATTTACTGTGTTCCTGGATGACAGCCTTATGTGCATTACATAAAACACACCTGAGACAAACCCAGATGTCCATTATGTAACTGTGAAAACTGAGGCAACTGAAGATTGAAAGACACATCCACAGACACAAAAATGTTAGAAGATAAAAGGAGGATTTGCACTTAGGGATTAAACCTAAGAAGTGGAGTTAAGAAGGGAGCCACAGTACTTCGCCCTGTCCTCTGATAAAAATCCTACAGTGAAGAATGATAAAATTGGCCCTTTGAATATTCTTCAAGTCTCTGTATCACACTGGCCAGGAAGATTGCTAGCCTGAGCTCCATGTAATTTTGCCCTGGCCCTGCAGTCTTGGAAATTACTAAATAGAGACTTCTACCAATAAGCCTAGCACACTTGTTGGGCAGCAAGTTTCAGGTGGAACAAGGCTAAGTGAGGCAGCAACCCCAGCCCTGGGAGGCCACAAGAGTCAGGATGTCAGCAGGAGGGTAATAGTTATTTAACTGTGGGCACAAAGTCATCCCAACACAGACCAACCAGGAACATGTAGAGAGCTCTTTCTGCAGTGCTTTTCAGAAAGAGAAAAGCAATCTCATCACAGCAAAGCATGGCTGAAATTGACAGGGAGAAATGTGGAGTGCAGTGAAATCACTGGGCACACATGAAGTGAGCTTTGAAGATTTCAGGATCTTGGGAAGTTACATTTTGCAGAGAGGCATTTCTGTGGGCTTCTTAAGTCCCAGTTCCAGTGGGAACTAAATGATCCACTCAATTTGATTATTGACAGAATAATCATAAATTATAAATTTATAATAAATTTATAAATAAATTATGAGTCCATAAATGTGTGGATGAAGTATCAAGAAATCATAAACCTTGAGATTTACCATCCTGAAAACCCAAGAGGAGTGATCCTTCCCCAGAATCCTGGAGAAAACGAGCCTCTGCACAGGCCCACTTGGCAAGTACTGTGACCTTCTGTCAAGAGACAGAGGCAGCCCTCTGTACCAAATAGGGAGATGGGAGAAAAAATCTGAGAGATAGAGAAATGGATTAACAGTTAAGGCCCTTGCCTGTGAAGCCTCAGGACCCAAGTTTGTTTCTCCAGAGTCCACATAAGCCAGCTGAACAAGGTGGCGTATGTGTTTGGAGTTCATTTGCAGTGGCTAGTGGCACCCATTTTGTCTTTCAGTAAATAAATAAATAAAAATAAATTTAAAAAGTACCTGAAATTGTTTTTCCTTGTCTTCTCTCTCAAATTAATATTTCTTACTGATCAAAGTCAAAGATCACATACACTAGAATCAGGGGCGAAAGCCAGGTCCACAGGGGTGGAAGAACAAGCAGAAATTGTCCATCACAGATTTTATTTGCCAAATGTTAGACACAAGATGGTGTCTGAAAGGTGGCTAAAAAAAAAAAAAAAAAAAAAAAAAAAAAAAAAAAAAAAAAAAAACAGAATGCTAGAATGCTGAGTTTAGGGGGACTGAACAGTGTATTTTTAAAACTAATGTGAACATACTTTTTGAGTACTTATTCTATTCTATGAGCTCATAAACTAAACACTTTTGTAAGCATGGGTATTGTTGCAGTCCGGTTCGCATTGCTGTTAGAAATCACCCAACCAAGAGCAGCTTCTGGGAAAAAGAGATTTATTTTGGCTTACAGGCTCGAGGGGAAGCTCCACGATGGCAGGGGAAAACGATGGCATGAGCAGAGGGTGGACATCACTCCCTGGCCAACGTAAGGTGGAACACAGCAACAGGAGGGTGTGCCAAACACTGGCATGGGGAAACTGACTATAAAGCCCATAAGCCCGCCCCCAACGATACACTCCCTCCAGGAGGCATTAATTCCCAAATATCCATCAGCTGGGAACCTAGCATTCACAACACCTAAGTTTATGGGGGACACCTGAATCAAACCACCACAGGTATGTTCTTGTGTTTGTGTGTATGTGGAGGGGTATATATGTGTATACCTTGGGTATTATTACTCTGATATCATATACCATTTAAAACTTTTGTTGTTGTTATTTTATTTATTTATTTGAGAGTGACAGAGAGAGAAAGAGGCAGGGAGAGATAGAGAGAATGGGTGCGCCAGGGCCTCCAGCCACTGCAAACGAACTCCAGATGCATGCACCCCTTTGTGCATCTGGCTAACGTGGGTCCTGGGGAATGGAGCCTCTAACCAGGGTCCTTAGGCTTCACAGGCAAGCGCTTAACCACTAAGCCATCTCTCCAGCCCCTCATATGCCTTTTTTGAGACAGAATCTTTCATTGGCTTAGAGCTCACAAATTAGGCTAGACTGTCTGCTACCAAGCCTCTCTTTGCCTCCCCAGAACTAAGATTAAAAGTACACACCACCAGAACTGTTTTTAAACATGGATTCTGAGGCTCAAACTCAGGTCTTCATGTTTGCAAAGTAAGCAGAGTACTAACATCCCACTCTCCCAACAAAATGCCTTTGAATCCTTCCAGAAACTGAGGATGGCAGGTTATAAGCCTCCACCTCCAGCTCCTTGTGAAAGAAGTGACTGAGGTTTAGAATGCAATGATTTGCTTAAGCAATGTCAGTCTCCTGTACCAAGCCAGAGCACTTTGAAAGGCCTTGTTTTGGGATCTTCATCTTTCAGTGTTCAATTTTCTTAGAATCAGGGCAATATCTGCTGGTTTGTTGGTTTCACAGCTAGGCATTATGAGAGGTCTAAGGAAAGAGCCTGTCAGCATTCTCTATGTCAGAAAGTCTCTCACAATAATTTAGTGCCCTTCAGGTCTGTGTAGTTAAGTCATCCAGCACAAAGCATGGATTTGGTTCTGTTTTTACTCACCCCAACTCTGCCATTTCAGCACAGAGGGCAACCCAGCCATGGAGAGCCCTGGCCCTATGATTGGCTTACATACATACAATACCAGCCAGAGGCAGCTCTTAAGAACAGCTCCATCTCTACAGGGGTATTTTCCATTGAGCTGGTTGCTGACTTTGACCGAGTCAGTTAAAAATGATTCAAAGGGAGAGACATAATAATAAAATTCCATTTTGACCTTCACAAACACATCCCCAAAATATATAATTCTTGGTTCTGGAGAATACAGTTTGTACCCTGATAAACTGATCCCTTCAATAACATTTTCTTCATCTTTTCTCGGGTTCCATCTCTTAGACTGCAACCCCAGTTCCATGTCCTTTCCTGAACATGAATCTCCTACCTTGATGGCTCTCCCAATTCTCATCTATGGAGGGTGATGTGGTGAATCAAGTCATTTCTGAATGAATACACTCTCCTGTTATCCACTCCAATTGTGCCCCTTGTTTCTAACCCCTCTTGTTCCTCAATCTTGTTTTATTTTATTTTGTTGATAGGTTAATGTATTGTATATGTGAATTTGTGTGTTTGTTTGTTTGAGATATCATCTTACTATGGATACCAAGCTGTCTTTGTACTCTCAATCCTATTGCCTTGCACTCCCAAGTGCTGGGGTAATAGGTGTAGCTGACAGATACTAGAAAAGACAAAGATTAGCAATGGGGAAAAGACTGGTATGGTGAAAGATATGGAGGTGAAATGTCTTTTTAGAATTAAAACTTTATTAGGATATTTACAACACCATATCTAAAGTGAGAGGTAGGTTGGGAGAAGCTTCTTACTTTTCATGTTTTGAGGGAAGAAGGGACTACGCCATGTAACTGCCTAAGGGCTAGGTGTCACAGAAGCAAGGTAGAACAGGGATAGATTGAGGCCTCTGGTCGTTCAAGTTCTTTAAGGTGGGGGGTCTGCTCTGTTCCCAAATGAAGCATTGGGGGGATTTGGGAGATACAGGGAAGCACCTAGATGAGACAATAACATTCAAATTCAAGGTTACCTCTGCTCAAGCAGCATAGCCTCTTAAAGGTATCATATCTATGTACCAATAGTCTAGACTTTTGGATTCTATAAAAAGTAACTGAGGGCCGGGGAGATGGCTTAGTGGCTAAAGGTGCTTGCTTTCAAAACCAGTTGGTCCTGGGTTTGATTTCCCAATACCTGTGTAAAGGCAGATATACAAAACCTTACATTCTAAAAAATCAAGCCTATCCTCTTGTTGAGGCACTATATTTCTCTGGTCACTTTCCATCTTTAGCTATTATGACATGTATGTTCTTAGGCAAGTTATTAGAAAACTTTTGTCTCAGTTTATTCATCTGCAATAGGAGAACAATAATGCCTTGTAAGGAGGTCAATGTGCTGATTCATATAACAATCTATAATAGTTCTATTCAGTAAAGTAATGGCTGACACAGTTAATGTCTGAAAACTGCCATTTCCCAATATTCTGTCATTCACAGCATGTTAGATTATTTCTGTGTTAGTAAATTACCCCAAACTTAATGACTTAAAATAATACAAACTTACTATTATATAATTATGTAAGACAGAAGTCCTAAGTCTCATTGGGTTAAAAAATCAAAGGGTCTTGGGCTGGAGAGACTGGAGCAATGGCTTAGTAGTTAAGGCACATACACAAGGGGGCACATGAATGTGGAGTTCTTTGCAGTGACTAGAGACCCTGGAACACTCATAATCCCCCCCCCTCTCTCTTAAATAAATAAATATAATAAAATGTTTTAAAAATAAAAGTGTCAGTAAGAGTGTAGGGAAGAATCCAAACTTAGAATCCATCTGCATCACTGCTCAAACACCCTTCCTCCAGTATCAAAGCAGCAGCAGAGTGCCTGTCAACCTTTCTTTGACAAGGTCTTCCATCTCTTTTCCATGGATCCTCCTTCACATTGACCCACTTAAATAATCTAAGGTCATTTTTCTACCTCAAGGTCACCTGATTAGCAATCTTAACTCTATCTGCAAATGAATTTGTTAGACATGTAACTTAGCCTTGTCATAGATTGTAGGAATTTGGACTGACAACTTTTTTCAGGAGGTTCTTTTTCAGTCATTACAAGAACTACTTTTTCTTGACATAATTTCTGTGGATGGTTGGCTGAGTCTGTTTTCCTTGGTCATCTCTATGCTAATTTCTCCTACTGACCCCAATTTTAACTTGTCTTGGATCCTCATCCATTGCATGTCATCTCAGTACTTTCCACCCAGACTCAAAGAAATGCATCAAATTCCCACAACCGATTCATTTCCTTCTCCCAGTGGACTTCAGCTGGAAAATGGCCCCAGTTCTCCAGGTCTATAAGTATTTATTGAGTAATGAAGAATCAATCTTTCAACTTTTTTTCAAAGTAGAGTCTCACTGTAGCCAGCCCAGGCTGACCTGGAATTCACTCTGTTTTCTCAGGGTGGCCTCAAACTCAAGGTGATCCTCCTACCTCTGCCTCCCAAGTGCTGGAATTAAAAGCATGCACCACTATGACCAGCTGTCTTTCAGCTTTTATGGAACATAAATAGACACAAAAGCTTTGGTGATTATCTCAATCAACCCTAGTGGGCAGGAAACTCCTTTAAATAGTAGTGATTGCTCTTTCCAAGCATAGAAACCATGAGGATATGCTTTCTGGACACTCAGTCACAGGAAATAGGGCTGACTGATAGTCTCAACTCCTATATGCCCATGGTAGCATTTGGTCTGAGAGCAATTTCTTATTAGCTTCTCTCACCAATGACTTAGCTAGTTAGGGAAACTAAAGAAGACATGTTTGGGGGAATTTTAGAACTCATCTGAGAGTTGATTTGGGGTCTAGGTTTGCCCTTTGGTATTAAATTTTCCTTAGACTTGACAGGAACCTAGGGCATTTCTATCTGTCCTCTTTCTCTTTCTCCTTCCTTCATTGGACTTACATCTTAATCTGATGGTTCTACCAGCTCCCCTCCCCCCCAGATTCTAAGTCCTTTTCCTTTCACCCAGATGTCAATCATAATGAAATAGTTTCTCTTTAATGTCACTTTACATTTGCTTCTCCTCCAGACTCTGGAATACAAAATGTGTCTGACTTGAATGGTTGCAGGGTCAAGACCTGATGATGAATCAGATTTCCCTTGGATCTCTAAAGCTTCAGGAAGACAGTGTGCAGCTGCCTATAATGGAATCATCAAGCAACAAAAACTTTCTGGCACAGAAAAAAGATGATGGGAGGAAAGTGAGATGTTTTAGAAGCAACAAAATGATCTGTGAGATAGGACTGCTGTGAGATGATGTCATGCTTGACATAAATTGACAGTTAATTGACTAGAAATTTGGGAACAGTCAGCAGGGGTGTATGCATGAGAAAGAACATGTATACTGTGAATACTAGGGGCAAATGTGTACACTCAACTCAGTGTGTGTCACTGTGAATTAGTCTGCCCTTATCCTTGCTGTACACTAGACTTCTAGCACATGAGGATATCTGCATGAGGAAATGAAGCTGTTCTTGGAGCATTCATCAAGAGAACCAATGAGTTGAGCAGAATTAATTTCATGTAATGAGTTTTCCCCTATATGTCTCATATAGCAGGTAGCTGGGGAACATCAACTATAGAATCAAGGGCTTTCTACCATGGGTCGAAAGTTGGACTAGACAGCTATTGTAGTTTGAATGTAAAATGTCCTCCCATAGGCTCATGTGATTAAACACTTGGTCCCTAGCTGATGGCATGTTTTGAAAAGGTTGCAGAACCTTTAAGGACCGAGCCTTGATGGAATAAATATTACAGGGAGTGGCCCTTGAGGTTTTATACCATGGACCCACTTCTTTGTGCTCCTCTTGCTTCCTGATTGCTGAGGCAATGTCATGGACTAACTTCCTGTCCCTGCCTTGCTTTCCTGCCATGATGAAACTTCCCCTCTAAATTTTACACTGAGAGCTGTAGAAATGGCTTAGTGGTTAAGGAGCTTGCCTGCAAAGCCAAAGGACCTCAGTTTGATTCATGTACCCCTGTAAGCCAGATGTACAATGTGGCGCGTACATCTGGAGTTCGTTTGCAGTGGCTGGAAGCCCTGTTACATCCATTCTCTCCCTCCCTCTTCCTCTCTCCCTCTCTCAAATAAATAAATAAAGTATTTTTTAAAAAATAAATAAATCGTAGGTTAATAATTAACACTTTCATTCCTTAAAGTGTTTTTGATCAGATTATTTGTCCAAAGAAATGGCAAGTAACTGAAAAAACAGCCTATAAGATCTTCTATCTCAGAGATTTGCATGGAGTCAACTTTCATCTGGGTACCCTACTCTAAATATGTCAGATCACTTGAATCACATGGGAGGCTATTAGTAATATCGCGAATGTTCTAAAGATTCTCCAAGGAAGGCTTTGAAAAAGAGAGCAGACAACCACAAAATCCCTTGCATTTCTATTAGCCAGCCTAGTCTTAAGACCACTTTGTATACTAAACAAAATTCAGAGAACTGTCCCAGATTTTAGAAACAGCTAACTAGTCTCCACATTGAGAATTATCATTCATGCCATCAAAGGTTATTTGGGGGGGGGGGCTTGGGAAATGGCTTAGTTGTTATGACATTTGCCTGGGAAGCCTAAGGACCTGGGATCAATTCCCCAGGACCCATGTAAGCCAGATGCACAAGGGGGCATATGTGTCTGGAGTTCATATGCAGTGGCTAAGAGGCTCTGTGTTCCCATTCTGTCTTTCTTTCTACCTGTCTCTTTCTCTCTCATAAATAAAGAAATAAAATATTGTTAAGTTAGTTAGTTTGTTTTAATATTCTAGAGAAGATATATATCAGAGACTTATTGGGATAATATTAAATTCAGGAATGGCTACTCATCTCATGAGTGACCATGAATAAAATTTTCACCTGTTCAGAGCATTAATTTTCTAGGCTTTATACAAAGGATGAAAATAGTATTTCTGTCCTGAGTTTATGAAAATGATTGAATGGGATATTCATAATAGCTAACACATTCAACTTGTTTTCTTCTGGCCACCATTTCAAGCACACATGGTAGATTATTTATTTATTTCTAATAACTCTTTGATGTAGGATTAACTGTATTTTACAGATGAACAAGTGAGACATTAACAGGTTAAATAGCCAGCCATGTGTTTCAAACCTGTAATACAAGCTTTAGAGAGGCAGAGACAGGAGGATAAGGAGTTTGAGGCTGGTCTGAGCTACATAATGGGACCCTGTTTCAAACAAACAACAACAACAAAAAGAAATCATTTGATAAATGTGTTTAGGTTTGGATAGAGTATCTGAGACACAGGTTCCTTGGGGCAGGGAAATTTATTTCTTGAGAAGTTTAAGATGAGACAATGGAAGAGTACATGGTTTGGGATAACAGGACAGAGGACAGGATGTGAGCTTACAGGCCACACAGCTCCATTACTATCTGGGTCACCTGGTGAGTGTAAGGGGACTTTGGAAAATCTAGATCAGAAGAGCAAAATGGCAGAAGAGGGAAAAGACAAAGTGGACTCTGAAGTGAGAAGTGAAGAGAGTGGACAGAGGGAAAGGACAAGTAAGAGAAAGAATAAATAGAAGAGAAAGAGAGAGGGGAGGAAGGAAAAGTAGAGACAGACAGGGGAAGAGAAAGACATGGAGAGAGCTAGAGAAGGGCAGGGAGAGGCTGGCAGAAAAAGGGAAGGAGGGACAGAGCACACAGGTTACTTAGGTCAAGAAGCAGTGGACAAAAGAGACTGGGGAGCACCTGAGGAAGGTATTATATATGACCCCTTTGGAGGAGGGGATGGTGGGGCTGGTTGGACCCCACCATGCTCTTGAGCTCTTTTCAGAAAGTGACATCTTTGAAGCCTCACTTATACCTAAATGGGAAATGAGAGAGGGGACTGGGTACAGGTCTCTGAGATTCTAACTAAAGATTGTGCAACCCATAAGGAATAGAACTAAGAGTTAAACCTAGGCAATTTACCGGGAATCTTTTCTTTTGAAGAACTCTGCTCTTTCATTGTTGTAATGGAGCACTTTAGCCAAAACACAGAAGGTTCTATGTGCTCAATACCTGTTAGCTAATGTTATAATCAGTGCACTTACCTCAGAGCTCTGCAAGCCATTGTCACAACTCTCCAGCACTTGCAGTTTCCTACTTTGACAGGTACTTGCAAAGTGGAGCACCTGTGTCTTCATTGTGTGCTCTGCCTGTCTGGGTGAGATGGGAAGGCAATATGCTTTGAGACATTTACTTACTCAGGGTGGGAACATCAAATTCAGAACCTGTTCCTATTGAATACATTCAGTAAGGAGTGTTATTTGTTGTATTTCTCATAAATGTGAAAAGGAATTCTTACAGTGATAAAGCATGAGCCCTTTAATCCTAATGTTCTTTGACTCCCGTAGGACACACTAGTATCCTGGGAACTCCAGTGTCAAGGAGCACATTTTTTTTTTTTTTTTAAATCTGAAGGAGGGGAGTTAAAAGACATCTCTATTATACCTAAAAGAAATTGGAAGAATGATTCATCCTATTCTGTAAGAAAGCAGAGCTCAGAAATCTTGAAAAATGTAAGATTTGATAGTTGGGTTTCGGAGGAAAAACATATCCAAATTTATAATTTGATGACTCCAATAAGGATAACAAATGGTGCCTTGGTGATCATTACACTCATGAGACATTTTTCAAGTTCTTTCTCTCATTTCCATTACCAACAATTTCTTACCCAGGGTCTTCAGAGATAAATGGGTAGGTTTTAGAGGTTGTCAAATCTGGGTTTATGACCAGATTTCTGGGACTGATATGACCCAGTGTATAAAGTGCTTACGTCACAAGTATGAGGACCTGAATTTGGGTACCCAGCACCCACAAAAAAGCTAGGCCTGTGGCATGCATCTGTAATCCCAAATGTAAGGTTATGGAGAGAAGAGGATCCCTAGGACTAACTGGCTAGAACATCTAGCCAAGTCAGTGAGCTTCAAGTTCAGTGAGAGACCAATTCTCAAGAAACAAAGTGAAGAATTGAGGAAGACACTTAGCATCAGCCTCTGGCCTTTACATGAATGTGCACACATGTGCATGCACTCCTATACATGTGTGCTCACATATGCAGATGGACATATACACACACACATGCCATACACATACATGAAAAAAATAAATATAAAAGACTAGTTTTGCTACTTCCCCTTTTCATGTGCTGTGCCAAGGACATTGGTCCTCTGTGAACCTTGCTCTCACCCTACCTGCAATGTTAATAATATTATATGCATGTTGAGCAGATGTTATGGGGCAAAATCAAAGAGTACATGCATCGATGTGCTATGTGTTTAAGCTAAAGCTGAGCTCCATGCTGTGCAGATGCCAGCAGTGCCCATGTAATGATGTGCTTTCTTTTTTATCAGTACCTCTAAGCTTCAATGACAATTGGGGACCAGAGTGCAACACATCATTGACTTCTGCTGAGTTCAATGACAAACCTCTGACATTTGATTCAGCAAAATGAAGAATGGTTAGTTGAAAGTGCCAATCAAATACCTACCACCCACAACATCAATATCTGAAATCCATGATCACAAAAGCCCTATATCAGTCTTTAGCTCACCAATTCTCTCAGATTCCCATTGCCCTCAGTGTTAAAAATACCTCTGAATTGTAGTGCTTTACCAGAATACACATTTATTTCTTGCTCACACATCTGAAGGTCATTGGGAGTGTCTAATCTAAGCTGGGGCTCAGGTGGATTTAGCTCTAAACTGTGAGTTCATCTCAGAACTACTTCCTGCATTTCTTGTCCTTTTATGGATGGCAGTAAGGCAGGAAGCAAGCCTGCCTGTGAAAACCCATCTCAAAGCTCATTGAGTTACATCCAAAAGTACCTGTGTGTCCACATATTCCACAGGCTTCCTAAGAATGAGGCCATGGCTAGAGAATGGAGATGCATAAATCCTGAAAAGGAGTGAACGACTTTAATTACATCTCTCCCTATTGCTCTTGAAACTCCAGATCCCTATATTTCTATTTTGTCTTAAGATTTTTTTTAATATATTTATTTATTTAATTATTTGAGAGAGAGAGAGAGGCACATAGAGAGAAAGAGAGAATGGGCTTCCCAGGGCCTCTAGCCACTGTAAAAGAACTCTAGATACATGTGCCACCTTGTACATCTGGCATATGTAGGAACTGGGGAATCAAACCTGAGTCCTTAGGCTTCACAGGCAAGTGCCTTAACCACTAAGCCATCACTCAAGCCCCTACCCCCAACAAGGATTTCTTTTTAAAAAAAATTTTATTATCATTTTCCATGATTATAAAAAAATATCTCATGGTAATTCCCTCCCTCCCCCCCAACACTTTCCCCTTTGAAATTCCATTCTCCATCATATTACCTACCCATCACAATCAAGGATTTCTTAATACTTTGTTAACCCAATACTTTCAAGTTGTACAAAACAGCCATGGATAGTATGAAATTTTCAGCCTATAAGGAGGTCACACAGAGCATGAACTTCCTCAAGTTAATGGAATTAAAAAGTAGTAACTCAGTATAGGGATAAAAAAATGGTAGAAAATCTAATTTTTATTTGTGTCATATATGTGGTAATGTGTATAGTGACCAGAAAACTAGAAGAAGGCCCATGAAAGGGAAAAGGGGGAGCAGGGTGGGAACATGTGTGTTATGAAAGTAGAAAGGGAATGTTGAGACTGTAAGGGAGAGTGGCAAGGAGATAGGGGAGAAGGGGTTAAGTAAAACTAAGTGTGTATGAAAATGCTATAAGAAAACCTACTATTTTGTAAGAACAAAATTAAAAAGAAATGTCAGGGCTGTAGAGATGGCTCAACAGTTAAGGTGTTTTCCTGAAAAGACTAATGATCCTGGTTCTATTCACCAATACCAACATAAAACCAGTTGCACAGAGTGGCACATGCGTCTGGAAGTTGTTTTCAGTGGCTAGAGGCCTTAATGGGCCCATTCTCATCCCTTCACTCCCCTCTCTCACTCTCTGTCTCCTTTGCAAATAAATAAATAAATTCTATATTTTTAATGTCCGCATGGCCAGACATGGTGTGCACACCTTTAATCCCAGCACTCGGGAGGCAGAGATAGGAAGATTACTATGCATTCGAGGCCACCATGAGACTACATAGTGAATTCCAGCTCAGCCTGAGCTAGAGTGAGACCCTACCTCAGAAAAAAAAAAAAAAAAAAGTGTCAGCGTGGACTGGGGAGATTGCTCAGTGGTTAAAAGTGCTGGTTGTATGACCCTGATGAATGGATTTCAGATTTCCAAAACCTATGTCAAGCTGGAAGCAAAAAGTACACAGTCTGTAAGCCTAGAGAATCTATGGAAATGACAGCTGGAGTCAGGAGACTTCTAAAGCAGGTAGGCCAACTAGCCAAGCATTCCCAAGTTCAACAACAAGGTGAAAGCTGTAGGCCAAGTGCTTGAGGCTGTGCTCTGGCCTCCACACATGGGACATGATGTGTGAACTCTCCCCCACCCCCTTCACAATGTCAGCAAAGTGCCTGGCACTCAGTCAGTGTTACTGAAAGGACACATGAATGACCCAGAGACAGCACCAGAGACTTTCCACCTTGCCACCTCTCAGAAGTAGCCTCCATTGCTTTTTCCTCTGTTGTCATCATAGTCATGATTGAGCTTGTGTTTGCTCTTTCTTTACAGCTTTTCTGAATTCACCTGTTTTTCATTGGTGCTCCCTCCCTTAACCTCCATGAGGATAAGGGAATCTGTTGAATTCGTTGGTCACCTTGCTATCTGTTGGGCAAAGAATCCCAGTGTGATATTCTGCCTCACTGGCATGAATCGAGGACGAAAGGTTTCTTTTCCAGTTGCCCATCACTGGTTCAATCACAAATAATGGGAGGTGCATGCAAGGGCTGCTTCTGGCTCTGACCTCAGCAGGGGACTCTGGGTTTCACTGTGACTTAGCAACCCAAGAATGCTACATTGGTTCACCCCCATCTCTCTCTTTGTGGGGCTGCACACTGATTTGAAAAGACAACCCTTTTATATCCCAGAGAGGCCTTTCTTTTCCTGAAGTGCTCATCACAAGCTGATAAGGCAACAGCCCCTCACATCACCATGTTTTACCACTAGCTAGCAGCATCACCACCCCTCCAAGCAGAGCACTCCTCACCAGAACATGGCCCCGCAACTACCAGCTGCAGCAGGGCTGTGTTCCCCATCTTGCAGCGATAACCGTTCTCCAAAAAAATGAGGACCCAAAGCAGCTGATAAAGTTCATTAGTAGTACATGTTTGTGAGTGGGCATGTGTGTGCTTGTTGTACTACAAAGAAATTCCATTAGGGAAGAAAACATGTTGGGAGAATACCAGATGAGGGGCATAGAAAGAATGTGTTATTTCCTCATATATCCATGGGTCATAGGAGGATCCGGGTAGTGACCTTTGATGTAAGGTAGAAAAGTTGAGGGCTTGCTGTGGTGGCACATGCCTTTGATGCCAGCAATTGGGAGGCAAATGTAGGATTGCCACGAGTTTGAGACCAGTCTGAAACTACATAGTGAATTCCAGATCAGCCTGGGCTACAGTTAGACCCTACATCAAAAAGCCTAATAACAGCAACAACAACAACAAAAGGTAGAAAAGTTGGAGGCTGTAGCTCTGTGGCTAACTGTAAATAATTCAGAGAATTGGAAAGGTACAAAAAGAGAACAGATAACCAAGGTTGGATTAAGCATGAAGCTGCGTGCTTACTCAGTAGTCTGTATTCCAAGGACAGCAGGTGCTAAGTGTACATCACTGGTTATACTGGATGTTCCTAGGAGCCTTAGTTGTCTCTTTCCTCTTTTTATCTTCAATAAAGAAGACACCAGTCAACACCTGAGTGATCACTATGGATACTAATTAACTAATGACTGAATAAATGAAACAGTGAAATGCTGGTACCTTGAAAATTAAATACAGGGTGATCCCTGAACTCACACAAAAGATTGACTTTCATGAATTCATCAAGCAGACAGAGGGGAAAGGGAGAAAAAGTGATGAGTGGATATCCAGTCAGTACCTGGGAATGCCAGAGTAGGTAGTCCACCAGGAATAAAGTCCAAGAAGCAGGGCCATATCAGGGGTCTGCATTTGTGTTGAGGCCACTCACAAATAGTCTGTATGCTGGTTTTCCACTGACTACACTTTCATAACAATCCCTTTTATGTGAATAATCACTAGTCTTGAATCTTAGCTGGTGATGGACTTGCCATCCTGCTTTTGCCTAAGTTGTGTGTGTGTGTGTGTGCTGTGTGTGTTCAGTTAAGGGGCAGGGGAAGTCATATGTCTCAGGAAAATCATGTGTAATAAACTTAGTCTGGGAAATTTCAAGGCAAGAAAACGTAGAATGTACCTATTCTAATATTTTTCGCCCTCTCTGTGCCCCTCCCCCATTGTACCATCCATAGGGCCCAGAGTCCAGACGAGGCTTTGACACCCAGTAATGCTACTGGGGCTTTTATCTTTCTCTATTGTAGTAGCCTATAGTGAAGTCTCAGCATCCAAGCAGGCTTTGGGGCACACTTCAGGATTTATGCTAGCTCTCCTCACTTACCCCAACTTGTTATAAATGACTTGTTTCTGTTCCCATCCTGATTGATTTTCTCCTTGGCTAGGAATTGTGAATTTCATTTAAGCTTTAGCTAAATCTCCTAGTTTCACTGAAACTGTCCTTGCTAACATGCCTGAGATCCAATTATCAACCCTCTCTCTCCAGGCCTTGCGCTCCACTCAGCACAACTGAGCCCATTTCCAATCTTTTCCCCTCCTCTTCCACCAATTTCCCTCCAGGGAAGCTTCTTGTCTCCCAAAGTTTGAAGCCCGGATTCTCTTCTTGGCAACCTGGGTCCTCCTTTTATCCCACCAAGTGACATGTCTATAAACCGGATCACATCATTTATTTTTTCTTTTCTCTGTATTCCCTTTTTCTCCCTCCATAATTACTCTTTTGTCACAACTCCAGTCCCGCAGTAGCCAGAAATCAAGGAGCATCCAATCAGTATCAAATCCGGTATTTCCACAGTGCACCTTTTGGGATGGAGAGCTTCCTGAACTGTAGAGAAGTGGGGATTCTGGAAAAAGAAATAGAATTAAAACACCTGCAAACTGCAGTTCAAGGTGGCTGACAATGTCTTTATATTTCCCTTGAAACGACTCAACAGTGAGGAAACAGGGATGCATTGAGGTGGCTCAACTTGTCTGTTCCCACTAATCTGCCCTGCTGGGGTCTTTCTAGACACAGCCTGTCACATAGTAGACTTATCTGCATCCTTCCTGTACTTGCTATTCATGACTTCATATCACAGAGTGGCAGCCAAACAAAAGAATTACAACAGGTCCTACCTCTGTTCATGCTACAGCCCCTCATCATATTCCAATCCCAAGGCCTCTACATGAGTCATATGAAGAATGAAGGGAAAGGTTTATTTCTTGTGTGTTGTAGATTAAATGCGAAATGTCCCTTATAGGCTCACGTACTTGCACACTAGCTTCCCAGTTGGTGGCACTGCTTATGGATATTGTGGTGCATTTAGAAGATGGAGCCTACCTGGAAGAAATGTGTCACTGAGGGACAGGACTTGTGGTTTGACCTGATCGCTGCTTTCTGCTTCCACAGCCAGGAGCTGGTCCCTCTACCAAGCCTTACATGCCACCTCCCCTCAGGCAAAAGTCAGAATAGTCTTCTCTCCAGTTGTTTTTCCAGGCATTCTATCATAGCAACAACAAAAATAGCCAACATAGTGCTCCAGAATGAATCCAGAGCAGTTTAGAAAGCATTCCAGTCTCACTGGGAAGAAGAGCAGTAATAGTGCCTCTCAGAATCTGGGTACAAGGTGTCTGTGGCAAGGCTTGCTATATACCTGCCCTCCTAGATTGGGGAAAGCCACATAGTAGCTATGCTCATCTCTCCTAATGGTGATCACACCATCTTGCACAGTAGCTTTCTAGGAAACAGTGACAACTTAGATGGCCTGGAAAACCTTCTCAGTGCAATAGTAATGGCACATTCACCAACATTTTCTGTAACAACCTGGTTATCAGAAATATGATTGCCCACTCTTGTTAGGAATTATCATAGTTATAATAACTTTAGTGTTAATGCAAGACAAATTTCAGACCAAAAATCAATTATTTGGAATTTATATTAATTGATGAAATTTCTTGCTTTATTAAGCATCTTACCGAAGGAATGATGTCAAATTCATCAGAACCCCTTATATTTCAATGCCTTCACTTCAGGTACCACAAACAGCAAGGCTATTGCCCAACCTGGCTGCCTATCTCTTTCTGCCCCTCTCAAGTTCACTAGGTTGCTCCAATCCCTCATCCTCCTGCAACCTTCAGGATAAAATTGATAAAGCTTGTCCATTGGCCTGTGGGTGGCTAAATGAGCTATCAAGGGCAGGCCATAATCCAAGGGCACCATAATCCCAAACAATTGATGATGTAGATATTGCACATGGCACAATATAACCTAAAAGACTGATTCTGACAATAAAAACAAGTGTGTTTGAGAGCATATAGAGCCACAAAAGCTTGAAAACAGCTGACCTTAGCCTTGAATGTTAAATAGAGGAAAAATGTAGGAGAAATTTAAATTTTTAATGGAACCAATTTACTGAACCACTTCTTCTCATTATTTAGGATACAAATGGAAGGCTATACAAATTTACCAGAAAATCTTCCATTAATCTGAAGACAATGTCTGAGCCAGAGTACCAATTGTGTCAAAAATACTGGAGTGGGATAAGCTAGCCATTTCCAGCAGATCATGCAGTAAGATTGTGTACTGCTGAGAGCGGCACTGAGAAAGCAGGAGAGCCCTTCCTGGAAGTGAAACTGTACAGATGAGCTTTGCTGAGGACTGAACTCCCTCCTTCTAGAACAAGAAGTGGCAAACTTTGGGGTGACACCAGCAAGCACAAGGCTCTGTATCGCTACTGCTGAAACACAGAGTTGCTTGCAATCTGTATCCCTCAAGGTTTATTGTGCAGAAGAATTGTCTGACATGCTTGTCAAAAATCAGTGAATTCAAATCATGACCCAACATGTTTTGAATTCACTGATTTTTGACAAGCATGATTTGCAGAGACATTTATCATACCAATAACTGGGGGCTAACTCCACAATGCACGACCCATTTTCATTAACAAGGAGGGTCTAATGGGAGGGGGTAGATCACAGATGAGCCTAAATAATGGTACCAAACTGTCTGTATTTACTGAAAAGAAAACTAATAAATTAAATTAAAAAAAATAATAAAAAAAAAAACAAGAGGTGAAGAAAGGAAAAAAAATCAGTGAATTCTTTTTTTTTTAAATATTTTTTGTTCATTTTTTATTTATTTATTTGAGAGCGACAGACACAGAGAGAAAGACAGATAGAGGGAGAGAGAGAGAATGGACACACCAGGGCTTCCAGCCTCTGCAAACGAACTCCAGACGTGTGCGCCCCCTTGTGCATCTGGCTAACGTGGGACCTGGGGAACCGAGCCTCGAACCGGGGTCCTTAGGCTTCACAGGCAAGTGCTTAACCGCTAAGCCATCTCTCCAGCCCATAAGTGAATTCTTGAGATTACATTCATTGAAGATTCTGATATATGCCACCATGGTTAAGTATATGTATAAATCAAAGCATCTTCAGGGCAGAGTATTCCATAAGTGGGACTCCATGCTACAAGTAGAGAAATGCTGGCTACAACTACTCAACAGGTTGGCAGGAAGGGAATGCAGAACCTCGGAGATGATCTGGCATTCTGAGAGACCGGTTTTGTCATGTCCCAGCTAGGACCCTTAGGTCACAAAGTGTTAACTCAATGTTTACAAATCAATAAGTTGATTTGATTTAACTAATTAGTCTATCAATACATTTTTAAAACAGCACTCAAGTCAATACTGGATGTCAATGGTGCTACACAAAGGAGAAAAGTCACATTACAGTAGTCATCATTGAGGAGATTAAAGTCACTGTTAGTGTTGAGAAAATAATAAGCAGTTATGGCTGTGCAAATGTAAACTGTAATGGGAAGATGTTTGGAGGAAAAAAATAAGTTCAGGAAGAATGATCATCAGATTATTGCTAGAAATGAAGCCAATATCATCCATGACCTCCACAGAGAATGGCTGGGATTTAAAGAGTTTAATGACTCCTAGCTGAGACCATTCTAGATTTCTATCTGCCCCAGAATACAAATAATTCTTGCAATCAAAGATATGTCTTCCTTAGACAGGACCTCTCTTCAACACTTAACGAGACCCTGTCTTTCTATTCCTGGATAAGTGAATACAGTTAGTCCAAAGATTGTCTATATTTTGCTGTTATTATTTATATCCTTTTGCCAGTCGTATGTGTCTAATTTATAGTTTCTTCCCTCAGATATATAGTGTGGTGGTTTGATTAAGGTGTCCCCCATAAACATAGGTATTCTGAATGCTATTCTCCCCAGCTTATGACAATTAGAAATTAAAGCCTCCTAGAGGCAGTGATTGTTGGGACGGCCTTATGGGCATTATAGCCAGTTTCTCCATGACAATGTCTGGCACACTCTCCTGTTTCTGTTGTCCACCTTATGTTTGCCAGAGGATGATGTCAACCCTTTGTTCATGCCATCATTTTCCCATGTCATCATGGAACCCCTCAAGCCTGTAAGCCAAAACAAACCTCTTTATTTCCCACAAGCTTCTCTTGGCTGGGTGATTTCTGCCAGCAATGTGAACCTGACTGCAACATCTGAGTCCTTCCCTTCTGCCCTTGGGCCCCATACCATGGCCCATTGGGACAGCCTATCCTGTTGTTTTTTTGAATTCAGCATCTATCTTACATTGTATAGAGATACTCATTAACCTATCACTCCCGATTTAAATTGTTGCAGGTTTGAGTCAATCCTGGCTTTTGACTCTGCTTAAATAGAATAAAGAAAGGTCCATTAATGGAGCTGCTTGCAAACTCAGAGAAGATTCTAGAAATTGATCTGGGACTTCTCTGCTGGCTTCAGTGCCAAGCCCAAACCCATCATCATTGCCAAGCAGAGTTTATGATGAAGCTTGAGGACTTTTCCTATGAGATCTTATTTTGAGTTAATAGCAAATAATTTTAGCTGAGTCATTGGTAACGAAATCCTATATTGGGACTTGGTCCTGGTTCAGAGATCCATGCTTCTTAGATATGATTTGTTTGTATACATTTTTCATGTTAGGGGGAAAATTCTGTTTCATTATACTGAAACTGAAAAACAAAAAGCTCTCCACTGGGGCCGGGGGGACACCAACAGGTGAAGTATTAGCAGAAAGCTAACAAGCCAGTGTATGTGGCATGCTAGGGTGGTATCAGGTGCCACACACTATGAATGGCCCAGCACTCAGCAGTTTGGTTCCCAGAAAGGGGCTGAGAGGATCAACACAGAGGGAAGAAGCCCTCCCTTTATTTCCAAGCTCTCAAAGCCCTGATACTTTCCTCAACACCATGTCCCTTTCCAAGAATGGAGATTTCTTCCACAGAGCCAGCCCATTCCCTCTGGTGCTGGGATCAGGGGAACAACAACATCTGGAGCCCTCCTTCCATCTAATTGCCCATCTGTTTGTGGGAAAGGAAAGGGATATTCTATTCTCTTCTCCTCCCAAACGTTTTCATGGGCTGATGCTTGAAGATTGTAGCAGCTGCGTGCAGAGCTCATTCTTGTGTCCCACATTGTCTCTTCAGCTAGATCTTCAGCTCTCAGCTGGGAGTGTGGAGGGGGGCGGGGGCTGCTTGGTGACTTGAGGCCCATACCTCTAACTGTCTCCAGCTCTATACACTCTGTACACCTTGACTATTCTACTGTAGAGTCAGTGTCATGGTGCCTCAGGGGTGACTTTAGGGATATGCAGACTTGCCTACTCTGCTGTTTGTTTGTGGCTTCTATAGGCATCAGCAGAAGTCCAACTGTATATAGTATTTGCACCTCATCTCTCAGCCTTAGCTCTACCACTGGACCCTCTGGTGACCTCCTCACTGCCCTGGAAACCATGTTGAAAAAAGACCTCATATACCACCAAATTGCACTGAATAAACATTCAAAGTCATAATTCCTATTACTCCTTCACAAGTAGAAATACCAATCTAACTCGATCTTATTCAAGCTCCAAACAAACACTTTTAGATGTGTCAGAGGATGGGGTTCTTTAGAAGCTTAACAGTTCAGCTCAGTCTTTGGATATGCCAAAGCATTTCAGACTACTAGTAATACCTGAGTAAAGTAGTTAAGGAAATAATTTTGAGTTTAGAAACACACAGGTTTCGGTTACATATGACCATATTCTAGTTCCATAATTTTGAGCAAGTTTATGAACTTGAAGCTTTTCAGTATATTCATGGATAAAATTGGAATAATTATGCCATGATTCTTTAGGATTATCATGAGAAAATGTGTAATGTTTCTAATGCACTTGTTCATAAAAGCATAGGCATCAGTAAAAACCACTTGGTACTAACACTATTTTCAACATTATCAGTTATCACCATGACATAAGAGTTATGATCATATTAGGAACCCCTCTGTATATTCTACTCTTGGGTGAATATTCTCAATTAAATCAGGATTGGTGTTCCTGATAGTGCCCACCACATCCATTCTTTCTTCCTCAACAAGAGTAGCAATTTAGCTGACAGATAATCACTCACCCAAAGACTCCTTTGTCTAGTCACCTTTGCATATAGCTATGGGTATATATTTGGGTGATAGCCTATGTCACGGAATTGGTAATAATGTAAGTTATGCTCTTGGAATAAATTAAAGTATTCTATTTGTCTCCCCTCCAGCTGATATGCAAACATGGTGATGAGTCTATCTCCAATTCAATCACAACTGGAGCTGAGGATATAGATCAGTTGGTAGAGTTCTGGCCTGCCATTCATGAAGCCCTGGGTTCAACTCTTAGTACTGCATTAAACCTCGCTTGGTAGCATACAATTGTAACTGCAGCACTTGTCAGGTACAGGCAGGGAGACCAGAAGTTCAATGTTATCATAGGCTATGTGGTGAGTTCAAGACCAGCCTGAATTAATAATAAGAAAGATACCACACTGAAGATGGCATAATAAAAAATGGTTATACTATTAAGCCACTATTGCAGTTCTGGGCATATGACCCAGATTGCTACATGAATGGGAGAGGAAATTCTTTGTTGCTTTAAATGATTAAATATTGGGACCACTTATTTCCTTAGCATGGTGTATCCAGAAGTATACTGAATGTCTTCTTTTCAAAACATTAAGCAATACTTCTCATCAGTTATCTAGCTTTCTGAAGTCCAAATCCACATCATTACCAGAGCCTAGCATGGCATGCTTCTGGTTAGATGACAACAGGAATGGTGCTGTATCCATTGAGAAGAAAGATAACACAGCCACCTCATGGGCCGTGGGGAATCAATGTCTCTTAATCATGAGAAAGCATACTGTGTTTACATCCAGCCCAGTGGTGAGAGGATGGTCCAATCACAATCATCACAGCCTTTATAAAAATGGTGAACTCTGTGTTTGTCAAATGGAATTCTAAATTGGATGAACCAAGAGAGTTTTCATCTTCCTGTTTTCTCCTTGTCCATATGGCTATGCCTTGCAAGATTAAAAGACTTACAGAGCAAAAGCAATAGCAAAGGGAAATGAAGTCTTTGGGCAGATGAAATAAGGCTTCCATTTTAAGAGAAAGGGCAATTAGTCACTTGTGGTTTTCCGGGCGGAGTAGGGACTACAAGGCTATTATATCCCTTTTCCTGTAGTACATCTAAAAACATTTAACAAATAATCAAAACTGTAAGCAGTAATAAAAGAGAGAGAGAGAGAGAGAAACAAAGCGAGAACAAACCCCTTTCCTCTCCCCCGGCCTCAACTCCATGACTCATCAACTTCCTGAACTGGAACAACATCCAGCTTTATGAGCATGGAAATGTCAACTCTGAAAGCAGCTCAAGCTTCTCTGTGAGAAAATCTTAGGCAGCCTTACAAAAGCCAACTCTGGACCCAGCATGGCCCTGTCCTATCGCTCTGCCTGGCTGGTCTCCATGTTCATTAGCATTGTTTGATTTCTTGACAAGCAATCACCACCTTTGTGTGAGCCAAGTCACACGTTGGAGTCAGAAGAAAAAAAATTAATGATAGCAACAACAACAGCAACCTTGTAAGGGGATTATATTAGCCTCATGATTGAGTTGAAACTAGGACATAATGAAATTTACCTAAGATCACTTAGAAAAGAATGAGAAAAATGACAATTTTGGTGATGGTGGTGGTGATGATGAATATGATGGGATGATGATGACACTTTTCATTCTAGGTGAGGTATCACAATGTGCAATTTATAGGCAAATCTATAAAACTACAATGCTCAAAACTATGTTTCACCCTTGAAAGTACTCATAGTTTTCAGCCTTAAGGCCAGGACTAGAATGTCAATCTTTTAAATAAGAGTAGACCCCCACACATTCACAATTCATCTCACTTTTGTGCCTCCTAATCCGATGTCCATCTCTCCATTACAGCCAGAGGTTCTGAGCAGGTTGAGTGGATTACAGTTCAGTGTGGATGCTGAATATGTGCATACTCTTAAGAGTTCCAAAAGTGGTAGCATCACCTGAGCTGTTGCTATTGGCCTTACAAAAGTTGAATCTGATAGTCTGCTTTATCACTCACAATTTAAAAATAACCCAGAGTGGTATTGTGACATGAAAGACACTTAGTCTAGATGGCAGGTATAAGACTGGGCAAACACTGAACTTCCATGTTAGGTGTACCTGAGCCCAAATCTCATCTCTTCCACACATTGGTCAAGTGATTATGGAACAATATCTTGAGACTGGGTATTCTAACATGTTAAATAATGAGAAGAACAACCCGAAATAAAGCTTTTTTCAAGGGTATAAAGAGCCTCTGCATTCCTTTATGTAGCCATTCCCTTCTTGTTGCTGGGATGAAACACCTGCCCAGAAGTAGTTTATGGAAGGAAAGGATCTATTTCGGCTTACAGTGACTCAAAAAGCATGACACAACAAGCATCTGGAGCATCCCATATTATCACAGCAGCAGAAAGGAAGCCATCCAAGAGAGCTCGTTCTGAATCCCCAGCTGTCCGGACTAATAGACCTCAAGACTCTTCCATAGTAGCACCTTCTGCATCAAGGCTTCACCAGCTTAAGACTAAATAGGAGGCTTGATGACAAATTTCTGAGACTATAGGAAATATTTTACAGTCAAACCATCCTATCTTTCATAGGCAGAGACACAACAGATAATAAAATATGGTATCAGGAGGCCAGTGAGATCCTAGAATTAGAATTGGATTCAGAAAATACCTTGTTTCCTATCTTCTATCCTCTCTTTGGACCTTGCTCCACCCAATAGCTCATCCCACTCCTAGCTTCATCATTGTACCTTCTAGTGGGTTCTTCCACTCTGCTATGCACCAGCAATTCTCCAGCACAGTAGTTCTTATCACTTATCAATAAGTAGATAAAACACCTTGTATCCTATCAGCAGTAACTTTGCATTACAGTTGCATTTCATTCAAGTATGTCACTGTGGTGAGGTGCCTCTTTGCTTGTTTTGCACTATGGCCCATTCTATTGACTTGCCTCCTTTTCTAACCATGTACTTTCTAGCTTTATTTTAATTCTTTTTCTAAATTCTTACTATAGACACTCCCTTATGTCATCAGCATTTAGCTGTTTTCTCTTCTCCTTTGTCAGTCTCCAAACTCCTAAAGCTCAATTCTTGGTGCATAGACACATAGAAAGGCAACTTTCAACTAAATGTTGTTCAGCTGTCTCCAAGTAATAAAATGTAGTAGGATACCATTTTCTCTATTCTTTTTGGAATAAATAACATATATAAATATATGATAAATGATTGTGTATAAATACATACATATATAGCCTTATATTAAAATAAATTATTGGTGGCAAAAAGATATGGGGTTTGAGGAAACCATAGAAAACTGGAATGAATCAATTATAAATGAATTTTTGATAATCTTGTGACTAGGTAGAATTCAAGCTGTCACCATAGTCAAAACTATGAGCTGAAAATTAAAGTACTTAATGACATAAAATGTAATGGTTTAGTATAGTAAAAAAAGAAAAAAAGCAAAGCTCTGTAAGTATGAAAGTAAATAATATATTAAAAAGATATTTTCACAATAAACCCAAAGGGTAAGTAAGAATCCCCTCAGCTGTGTGCTCTAGTTTACTTCAGCCTTCATGTGTCAACCTTTCTTCACCTATAAAATAGAGCTAATTATACTGCTTCATGCAAGTCTCATAAGATGCAGACCTTGAAGGGCATGTTGGCACATGCCTTTAATTCTACCTAGCACTTGGGAGACTGATCACTGAGAGTTTGAGGCTATCTTTGGCTACAGAGTGAGTACTAGGTCAATCTGTGTTATAGTGAGACCCTGCTTCAGACCTGCCAAGACTTAGCAAACATTGTGGAAGAGGGGAGAGTAAAGATTGTCAGAACCACAGGGTGGGAAGGAGTATCCTGAGGCATTGTGCCCACCTCTCCCCTGAGATTTACTGATGCATTCATGACCCCATGGTGAATATCAATAATCCCACAGAAGAGAGCCCTCAGAGGAAAGGAGACAAAGGAAGAGGGATATGCAAGGCTAACTTGAGGTGAATGGGACTAACATGTAATTTGTATATATAGTAAAGTTTATAATTAATAAAAAAATATTAGCATATATGAAAGTAAGAAAACAAAAAATAGACTAGATAAAATAGCATATGTCTTGGGCACAGTCAGTTAAGATTTTGCAGTGTAAGCAGGAGAAACTGGGTTTGACCCCCAGAGCTCACACAGAAAGCCAGAGTTGGCAACATGTGCTTTTAATCGACAAACCTTGGAGGAAAACACAGGAAGATCCCTGGAACTTGCAAGACCCTTTCTTTAAAAAAAATTAGGTGGACAGTGATTTAGGAAGACACCCTATGTTGACCTTTGGCCCACATGCATATATGCACCCATCCTTATACAAACTCACATACAAAAACACACATACATGAATAGACCAAAAATGGCAAGACATAATCTGAGGTTCTAAACCAGGGACAATTTTGTCACCCATGGAGACACTTGGCAATATTTAATTCTGTTGTTACAAAAGGTTTTGGTACTAGCATTGCAAACATATGGGTAGAGGTGTTCTTAAACATCCTACAATGTAGGGGACAAAGAATTAATCTTAAATGTGAGTAATGCCTTAAATGTGAGTTATGTGGACTGGAGAGATGGCTTAGCAGTTAAACGCTTGCCTATGAAGCCTAAGGATCCCGGCTCAAGGTTCGATTCCCCTAGGTGTCCAGTTCCCCACTGTTTAGCTCTTAAAACCAAAACATGATTTGAGGAACATCTCACTGACAAAGGAAATTGCTAAGTGATAGTGAATTAAGGGAGTTCCTATAATGTTCTTGCTTTTTACCCCCAACTTCTTTATTGAACTCTAAATACAGAACGTCTTTCCTGCAGAACTCACAAGCTATATCTTACTACTTTCATTTTCTGCTCTTAATCTGGTCATGTGAGAGCAGGGCTCTGATTGTCTGGTAGATTGTAAGTTCCTTGAGGGAAAAGATGGCTTTGGATTCACTCTTTCAACCTCCTGCAGCAGCTATGCAACATAGCAACTGCCAAAAGCCTGTGTTTGTTAATGTAAACCACATGAGCAATCACAGGTTTTGATCATTTCTTGCAACTGGTAAAACAAGTTGGAGCATTTAGCCTTGGTTTGAATTCCTCCAACACATTTATACAAGATGGTTGACCATGCATTGGAACTTATTTAGTATGTTCAAGCCAATAGTGACCATGACTGATAACAAAGCCTTTTTCATATCTTTTTGTTCCAATGGACCAAAATTCAAACCATCGTTGTCTGCATTAATCTGCTGCCACCAGACCATGGCTAGGGCCTCAGCCACAGAGCTGCCACATTCATTTTAATTTAGGAAAACAGAAATTGACTGGAAGATGTATATGTAAATCAGTAAGGTTCAAAAGATTTATCTGGCAACTGTGTTAAATGGATATGTCACTCTGAGAAACCAGTCTCCTGTTCTGCTTCTCCTATCAGAGAGGTTTTGTGTGGCCATTTATATCTGAATATGATTGGATGTGACTTGAGGACACTTTATGTAAAGAATGTTTTGTGCAAGGCAACGAATCCTGCCCAGTCATCAGGATTGCTTAAGTCATGATGACACAGACTGCATTTGGACGTGGAAGCTGGAGGTTGTAGATTTCCAGAAGGGCAAAATATGCTGGCTTACTTCCCCACTCAGTTCTCTAGGAAAGACACAGGACACAAGCAAGTATTTGCCAGAAATGGCATGAAGGAGCATATCTTACTTTGACAACATACCTAACATAATTTGAGGAATATGAGGTCATATTGGTTTGTGGCTTCAGCAGTTCCATTCCTCATGGTGAGTATGACATTAATTGATAAAGAGGCTTCAAAGACAAAATCAAATTGAGGATATTATAATGAGATGTTTCTGGCTTATCAAGGTAGGTCCAAATCCAGTGGAAACTGTCTAGATGAGACATGCAGAGAGGCAACAAGAGGAGAGGAGAAAGCTATGCAAGATATCAGCACAGATTAGATTTATGCAGGAATGCCAGAAACAATCCAGAATCTGAGAGAGTCAAGGAATGGAAAATCCTCTAGAGACTTTGGAAAAAATATGGATCTGTTGACAATTTGATTTTTTAACCTCCGGATTCAGGCAGAAATAAATTTCTGTGTTTTTACATCACAAAGCTTGTGGTGCTTCATTAGTTGAAGCTACAGAAAACTAGTACCATGGACTAAAGATACGAAAATCTTTACCCTTACAATACTTTCATTGTCAATGGTGCAGACAGACCTAAGTCACATGTGTTAGGTGTTGAATTGGAATCATGTAATAAAGACTAATGAAGCACATCAAAGAGACTAAGTTGGGAAAGAGCTTTAGATTGTAAATGCAGTGGTCATTAGGCCGCCTTCCTCGGAAGGGACATTTGATCAGAGATAGTGGACATGTGGAATCATACCATGTATATATTTCAAAAGAAAGTTGTCTAAATGCATTTGCAAGGGCTCTAAGTCTAGGATATGCCTGATTTGTTGAAGTAACATAAGGAAGCAGAAAGAAAATAACAGATCAAGAAGAATTTCAACCCATGATTATCCATTTACTCAACATACATCTATTGAACATATATATTATGTGTCATTTGATGTCATTCTTATACAGCCTAGAGAAGAACATATAAAATTCCTACTTTGTAGATGAAAGTACTGGTGGTAGTACCCGATGCATTTATTCACCTATGATAGCACTAGAGAAGGCATCTAGATTTGATGCAAAACTCAGTGCCTTTTTGCCAGTACCAGAATGACTTGTGTAAACAATTATCTCTTTTAAAGTTTGTGAGCATTCACTCCTTTTGGCCTTCTTGATAAACCCAATTTGTCTCTGAGTCCAGTGCAATAGCTTCTGAGTGAGTATCGTTCTTGGGTGGCAAGAGAGGACTATTCCACTGCAAAAGGTTGATGGTTGCAGCTCACCATCTGCAGAAGGTTCCAGCATATTCGTTACCCCAGGTAGCAATGGATTGATCAATTGTCATTTAAAATGGCTTGAGTATTTTTTATTTGATATCTCATAAGGCCAGATTCATAAACAAGGACAAAATGAAGACTGCTATTTAGGGTGAATAAATAAATGTATAATCAGGATAGTCACAAATGATCATTAATGTAGCCACTGAAGGGCTGAAGATATGGCTTAGCCATTAAGGTGCTTGCCTACAAGGCCAAAGGACCTCAAATCGATTACCCAGGACCCATGTTAGTCAAATGCACAAGGGGATGTAGGCATCTGGAGTTCATTTACAGGGCTGGAGGCCCTGGCACACCCATTCTCTCTCTTTCTCTCTGCCTGCTTATTTCTGCATCTCTCTCTCTCAAATAAATAAATAAATAAATATTTTTAAAATGTAGTCAATGAACATGGTTGAGAACAGAGAAGGCCTTTTGTGTCTCCAGTGGGTCATATGGTCATTGACTGTCATTTCATGCACAGTTACAGAAAGAAACAAGGAGACACCATTGAAAGAGTCAAAATGGAGTACTTTCTACATTGTACTTTGGGGCACAAAGAGATTATGACTCTGCATGGACACCCTGGCTTCTATGTACACAGGATCCCCTATTTGATCTGTGATCCATGTTTAACCAGCATGCTCCATGCCCTAAATCATTCTTTCTCAACATGAACCTACATATTGATGGTGTCCCAATGTCCCCTTCGGATTGTTCTTTGGATTAATTTGGAGGAAGTTTAGAATAGATATTTTTTTCATGTAAGTACCCTACTCTGTTGTCATATTAACAGAGGAAAACTAAGAGAATCAGGACCTCTGAATAAGTCGGCCTATAGTGGAACTTCAAATATTCCTTGTGTTGTGGGCAGAGACTGGGCACTGAGTAGGCTTAGCAGTTTCAGTGGTTTTAGAGCTCCCTAAGCCAGCGCTTCTCAAAGAATATTCTAAGCCATCAAGCCAGTGGCTCTCAAAGAAGCCTCCCAACAACCAAACCAGTGTCTTTCCAGCTTGTGTCTATGATTAGCAAAGAATTGACAAATACAGACAGGACAGCATGTATGTTCTTCTAGGCACCCGTACCTGGTTTACTACCGGCAAAAGAAAGTCAACTTGCCCCTAATCTATATCACTTGAAAAGGGTGATCTCGGTAAATGAGTGCAGTCTCACTATGATGAAGCAGTATTTATGGGCTCATGAGCAATACCATGCGGTACTGTGTTCAACAGCAGCAACCTTCTGCCTGTCCTCATTCATTAAGCATCTTGCTCTCTGGCTGCTGTTCTTATAAATGGCAAAGACATAGTGAAGAAGAAGTACAGGGACCTAAAAGAGGCATGCTGGGAAGATTCTGAATTACCAAGCCAATTCATCTTAGACCTGAGCATCCAAATTGGTTAACGACTATAATTAAGAGTCTCTAACAGTTGTTTACAATAAAAGTGAATGTACTGCTTTCTCATAACAGATAACTAGCCCTTCTTCACTGTCCCTCATGGATTCATGTGTTTTTTTTTTGTTTTGTTTTGTTTTTTTATTTGAAAGCAACAGACACAGAGAGAAAGACAGATAGAGGGAGAGAGAATGGGCGCGCTAGGGCTTCCAGCCTCTGCAAATGAACTCCAGACGCGTGCGCCCCCTTGTGCATCTGGCTAATGTGACCTGGGGAACCGAGCCTCGAACCGAGGTCCTTAGGCCTCAAAGGCAAGCGCTTAACCGCTAAGCCGTCTCTCCAGCCCATGGATTCATGTTTTGATGGGTTTCTGTCTCTTAGAATATCTTGAATAAGTTGTAATAAATCCTTTACCTCAGGTCTGATAATTTATTAGCCCTGTCCTATAGTTGGTTATGGTATTAATCTTCTTCCCTATGACCCTTTCCAGGTTTCAGAAAAGGGCTAGGGATGGAGAGATCATATTCCTTGTAAACAACCCTGATGGGAAGCTACTCCTCCTTGCTTTCATTACCAGTTGGTCAACCCAAAGTCATATGACCATGCCCAGTTACAATGAAGGCTATGCAAACAGCTATGTTTCCACTGAGAATACATAGAGAAGAGGTAGATTCCATTGCTATAGGAAGACATGTTTTCTGCTATAACCTGATAGAACTACCCTTCTCTAGTGGATTTTGGGGTTTGGATGAATATTTTTCTGTATTTACTTAAAGATCCACTTAAGAGAAGACAGAATGACTCTATAAAAGCCCATGAACTTCAGGCTTTAAGACTTTCTCCATCTTCATTCTCATTTCTCCTTGGTTCTCAACTCTTCTTTTTTTTTTTTTTAATCCATGGGCTTACTAATGTGCTGAGGTTGGCATAGCTGTAGTCAAGACCCAGTGACTCTCCTCTATCATTGGGCTACATCACTCCCACCAATAGCTTCAGGTTAGATGTTCAATTTCTTGATAGATACTGAATAGCATTTTGAATTGTGAAGGCCAAAGGAGAATATCCAGTTATTTCTGTACCATTCTTACCACCTAGATAAATAGTATCTGATGTGAAGATGTAGTTTACTTTAGAAATAAGGTTAAGTTTTCAACATGGCTACTGCATGCATTCCCAGTAGGAATGCCTTAATTAACTCTGTCTCAGCCAGAAGGACTGGGCTTTTATTTTGTTTTTTCTTGTTTTGATTTATTTCTTTGAAAAATATGTATGGGGACTAAGGCTTCTAAAATCACACTTTCCATAGCAATTAAAAGACTTAACAGAAATTATATGGTGTTATAGGTCAATAGCTTAAGATAGCTTGTGTTTTAGCTGCATGATGCTGAACTCAGCTGTCCTTTAACTTGAAACTTTATGGTAATTTCCCCCTTTTGAAATCTCAATAGGGAAACTTTCAAGTCTCAATCACATCTGAAATACCAGAAAAAAAAAATGGTGCAATGCAACAGTTAATTGCCATGAGAGAGTTTATTGCCATGTTACGGGTATGTTTTTAGATCCAAGTGATAATATAACCTTTGTTAATACACGGAGAGAAAAATATCTGATCTGAGACACCTTCTCCCAGGTGCATAAGAAGACAAAATTCAGACATGTCTCATAAATGGTTTTGACTGACATAACTTACTTTCCCCCAAGGCAGCTCCTTTGTAAAAAATGCCAAAGCCTGCTTTTCTGAGGCAAATCAAAGGCTAGGTCTGCAGAAGATGGGTGAGGCAGGGAGGCTGGCCAAGCTGTCACTGCAGCTCTAATGCACCATTCTCTGTGGTGCCATTTGCTTGTCTTCACTGACACATCCACATCCAGATGAGGATTATTTATTTCCATCATCACTGGTTTTTCCCTGATGGTTTCTAAACAAGAAAACACAGAAGTGAGCCACAACTTGGGTAGATTTTGTGGGGCGCTTAAATACCAGTTCCTTTCAACAGCATGGCAATTTTAGTTTCAGATACTGACTTCATCCCAACAAGATGGTTGGGTAAGTTAGAATAGAATGAATCCCAGTCTTGAAATCCCCATACTGATTTACCATTAAAGTTCAGTCCCTTTCCCATGACCTCCAAACACTCACACTCAAGTAGCTTCAATTCCAATGGCAGTGGTATGCCTTTCACTGACCCCTGCTCTCTCCTAGACACCGTAACAGGTGAACTCTGAGTACTGTGGCACTTCTTCGTCACTGTGGCTCCTGAGCTATCTATAACAACATGAAGCCCATTTACCAGAGATGTAAACTGAAGCTCAAAGCATGGAGTAGCCTTATAAGGTTGCTTCATTCATTAGGATTTATCTAAATCATTTCTGAGCCTTATTTCTAAAGCATGCTTACTCTACTCTCCATTGCTTCCCTTAGAAACTGTCCCTACCAGCTAGAAAATATGATATTACTGGTGGTTGAGGTTAGGGAATCTAAAAGATAGATAAGACAAACTTTCTCCTAGCATTTCCAAGTTCTTGAACCATCAGAGGTAAGACAAGGTAAGGAATTAAAAGACCAAAAGTTTTATTACAAAATGGAATACACACTCGAGGAGTGGACACAGGCCACTGGAGGGTGTCAAAACAGACATTGTTCTGGAGAACTTATTTTATGGGAAAACATTAATGGAGCGGAGGACTATTCATGAGTTAAGGTAGTGAGAAAAGGCAGGAAATTAAGAAATGGATTAAGATTTCCCTGAATAAGGCCCCCTTCCATTTTCTGTCCTAAAATATCGGGTTTCTAGGTTCTGCATGGTATGACACAAACTGGTAAGGCTTCCAAAGGACAGGGAGTGTTATCTGTTGGGTTGGTCATGTTGGTTCCAGGGGTTTTCAGATGGTCTTATGTCACTTTTGAAATGGTCACATGACCCCCTGCCCTGATACAGCCCTACAATGCATCAACATTTAGTCAGCATACAGTTTCCAACTTCCCTCCCCTCACCTGCCCAAGCCTACCTCAGTAAGACAAGTTCTTTAAAAGTATTATGTAATCATTTTTCCCCTTTTTAATTCTTTAACCATGGTCATACTTATGTACCTAAACAACAACTAAACTTCATTTTATGTTTTTATTTTCTAACATTCTTACCAAATCTGCTGTACTTATTCTTCATTAAGTGATGTATGTCTGAAAATAACCAAGAAAAGCCATATCAATGAAGGAAATGGATCATCTTTTGCTTTCCTCACTATAAGTACTTACTTGTGCCATGTACTTCTCCAGGCTTTTGAGATCCCTTGAGCTTGTGAAAGCAGTAAAGAATATAAGTAACAAAAAATATATAAGATATATGTAGATTCTGGGAACTACAAGGAGGGAAGCAAGGCAGAGGAATGTCTGGTAAGGAAGGATGGGAATGTTAGATGGTATGTCCAGCGAAGTTGGCAAGTGAGGGAAGGAGAGCCTGGGGAATGTGAGAGAAGAGTACACAGTGAATACAAGTGGTCAGAGGCAGGAAGTAGGATGCCTAGGAGACTGAGAGAGAGCTAGGGTATGGGTGGGGAGAATGATCAAGTAATAGCTAGAGTAGAACACACTGCTACAAACTTGATTTTGACTCCAAAACAAGCGACGTTGTATAGCCAGGTGACATAAGCATAAAGTTCTATCTGGACCTCATTTTGTTCTTCGAACACCATTGGATGGGAGTGGATAGAGAGCTGAGACTGGGGCAATAGTGATGAGCTCACTACAGTGGCTCAGGCCTAAGACCCCGGTGGCCAGTGCCTAAATGGACCTTCCTCTCCTCTTTGAACTTCCTCTTCTTCCTTCCCACTTCATAGATTTATAATGCATGTATCTCAGTTCAAGAGAATGAATGGATAAAGGGCACTTCATAGGACCTTTGATATGTTTTATGTTGCATTTTCTAAGACATATCTACTTCTGGTAATAGCATTGCAGAAAAACAACCCTCTCAGTTTAAGCCAAGTAGATCGATAAGAGCTATTTTTCATTTGCTTAGACTATGATGTTTATTAAAGGAGAAGGGCTGTGAACTGATTGTAGTTGAGTCTATTATATTAATAAAACTATACTTACAACTATTTTAGGTGTCTACCTACATAACAGATGCTTCTATATCTTACTTTTTCTGGGGACAAATCTAATAGGTATCATTATTTTCATTTTACTGAACAGAAAATTGAGGGTCACAGAAGCTGTGTATAATCCTTCACAGCTGGAAGGGAGTTTTTTCACATTTCAAAACTGATATTTGAGCTGGAAAGATTGCTTAGTGGTTATGGCACTTGCATGAAAAGGCAAAAGACTCAAGTTCAATTACCTTGGGCTCACTTAAGCCAGATGCACAAGGTGGCACATGCATTTGGAGTTCATTTGCAGATGTTGGAGTCCCTGATGTACCCACTCTCTCTCTTTCTCCCTCTCAAATAAATAAAATAAAAATAAAATATTTTTAATTACAAAATAAGCTGACATTCTTTCTCAATATTTAATGGACATTATTTTAGTTAATATCAATTATTGCACATTAAGCATTCAATGCATATTCAATGAGCTTATTGCATCATGTGTATGTTATATATTACTGTATCACATGCACAGAAAATGTCTATTGCATCATATTCAAGTTATATATTATTGTATGTTACACATAGAAGATACTGCATCCTATACATGTGATATTTATTGCATCATATACACTGAAGATACTTATTCTATCATATACATGTATGTTATTGTATGATGTACATAGAAGATACTTGTATCATATACATGCTATATTTATTGCATCATATATATTGAAGATACTTATTCTATCATATACATGTTGTGTATTTTTATATTATATATTATATGGCTAACCTATTCAAAGTTACTACTAAAAATAGAATATGTGATTCGGCCTTATTCTTCTTTTATTTCCACATATTTCTGTACATTCAAGACACCACATTTTCTTTCTCCACCCTTTATTTAGCCTATCACTGCATACTTGTTACTTGAGTTGATTTGGGCATTGAAAGAAGAACTAATATCCATGACCTTTCCCCTGAACCACATCAAAGAAGGGCTTGGAAATGGCTCAACAGTTAAAGGTGCTTGCTTGCAAAGCCTACTGGTGTAGGTTCACATCCCAAGTACACATATAAAGCCAGATGCACTAAGTGGTTGCATACATTTGGAGTTTGCTTGCAATAGCAATAGGCCTTGGTATGCCCATGCTTGCTCACTGTCTCTCTCTCTCTCTCTCTCTCTTTTCCCTCTTTTTCTCTCTCACTCTTCCTCTCTCTCAAATCTAAATATATGAATATATTAAAATACATTAAAGAATGCAGGTAGCCAACCAACATGAGTATATCAAATTACATAGAGAATTTGTGCCTTAGTTGAAAGGAGGTGTTTTTCTGCCTTTATTGGGTTTTCAAGGACTTGACATACATAGCGACTATTCCTTTCCATTGTCATAATATAGTACTTAATGTCATGGAGACATCCAAGCAATTTGATTTTGAGGGGCTTTATGTCTTTCTGTTGCTTAAATAAATGGTACTTTGCTTTTTCTAATGAACTAAATCCTAATGAGAGAGACAAAAAATAAATAAAATTACTATTTCTCTATCACCTTTGGGCTTAATAATTCCCATGACATTTTTTAGGTAACTAAATTTCCAAATTGTGTCATTTAGAGAATGCAGAAAGTATCAGACATCTTGGTCATTTGGAAGGAAATAATGACAAACTGCCTACAAGGATAGAAACTATAATTAGTAATAAATCACATTAAAATATGACAGATTACTTTAGGTGTGGAAAGTAGATCTGTGGACAAACAGTTTTGCACACACACTTGATAAAAGCATGAACCATGGATTTCCTAGCTAAAAATTAAATTATTACTTTAGATACATGTAAATATAGATATATGTAATATCCTTCTGTTCTTTATGGTACATGCATCTTCTCTGTGGTGCCTATCCATATATCTAATGACTGATAATGGATTTTAGAAGAGTATTTAAAAAGCTTAGCCTCATGAGATTCTACTTTGAAATGAAAATTTCTCCTCTCAACAGATTGCATGTTAGAAAATTAAAAGCAATGTACACGCATTGAAATAACATTTAGGTAAGTGTAGCTGAGTCATTTCCCCATTCTGCTGATTGTTTTTGTGGTTAATCATGAAACCAAGAGTGTGAAATACATTGTGGATGAGTTTACTTGCCTAAGCACTCAAGTGTCTTAGAATAGATGTTGTATCTAATGAGAAAAAAAAAAGTGACCTTGGGGCTGGAGAGATGGCTTAGCGGTTAAGCGCTTGCCAGTGAAGCCTAAGGACCCCAGTTCGAGGCTTGGTTCCCCAGGTCCCACGTTAGCCAGATGCACAAGGGGGCGCACGCGTCTGGAGTTCGTTTGCAGAGGCTAGAAGCCCTGGCGCGCCCATTCTCTCTCTTCCTCTATCTGTCTTTCTCTCTGTGTCTGTTGCTCTCAAATTAATTAATTAATTAATTAATTAGTTAATAAAGACAACCACCCAAGGAAGGTCTGACAAAACTGATAAAAAAAAAGTGACCTTGGCCTAGAGCAGCAGTCAATAACTGTTTCGGTAAAACATCAGATAGAATGTAGTTAATCTTACACGCCACACAGTTTCTCTTGCAACTAATCAACTCTATGATTGCAGTGGATGAGTAGCTATTGGTTGTGTGTAAATATATATTGTAGCCATTTTCCAATAAAAATTTTATTTGTAAAAACAGGTAATGGGACAGATTCGCCCTGCTCACCATAGTTTCTTGACTTCTGTTTTAGAATGGCACACATAGTCCTAGGCTGACCCACAAGCTATTCATTCCTCTCAGGAGAATTAGGGGTCTATGTCAGACTAAATGAATGCAAGCTCAGCTCAGGAGTTCAGCCTCATAGTTATGTCCCAGCTAATAAATATACCAGGGCAAGCATTTGCCATAATGACAAACTTGGCATGAAGGCCATATACCAACATCAAATCAACTTACTTTTTCATTAGTTTTGTACTCAGTGTATACAGTCAAGTTGGTACCATTGTTAGCCTCCTCCCTGTCCTCCCCCTCCACAGGGACATTCCTCATTGGGGAAAATGGCTCATGCATTGTGGGGTTAGCCATCAGTTGTGGGTAAGAGACAGTGTCTCTGTTCATCATGACCCAATGTGCAGCTCTGACATTCTTTCCACCACCTCTTTGGCAAATTTCCCTGAGCCATAAACTTACTTTGCACACACACAAATCTTCAGTCCATGCAGGTGAGTTTAAGACTTTCATGATGAGTTCTAATTCAACTCTCCTCTCTGCTCGTCTCACCAGAAGAATAGAAAGAACTGCAGTTCACTCCTTGAAGTGAGGTGACAGTGGGGTATTGCGTGGAAATAGTCTGACAGGTCATAAACAACTGATTTATTTAGAAAACTTTTACAGAGTGCCCACTGCTTGGTAGGGTGTGTGTGTGTGTGTGTGTGTGTGTGTGTAGATGCAGGTCTCACTAGGCTTCATAAGCCTGTGCTGGTCTGGAGGTTTTATATTGGTATGAAAGAGTCAGAATGTAAGAAGGAAAGAGGATTTGGATTAAGTTGTCCATTTGAAAGTGGGACTCTGGTAAACAGCTATGTTCTGTCAGAAAGACCAGTATCATCTATATAAGCAAATATTCATTTGATAAAACACATATACTAGGCCCCTTTTTAAGCCCTAGAGATGGAATGGCAAACAGGAGGCTTTCCTTTCTTTGAGAAGCTCTGCTGGAGAGAAAAGCAAGGGGATAGCAATGGTGATTTCAACATCTAAGTGCTGTGCAAACTATGCAAACTAGCATTATACTGTCTTACTGGCACTATAGCAAATAAGCCACACTAAGGATATTATATTACAAATTGTTTATGTGATGGAAGGGAACTCTCATGTTCTTTATATCTGAGTTCACATTAATAAAATCTTTCTGGGGAATGGTTTGAGAGTAAAATGACATTTAACTTTAATCAAGGGATCTAGGATGGGTTTCAACTACTGGAACATCTGTACAAAAGGCAGACATAAAATTATTTATGGGCTAGAGAGATTGCTTTGTGGTTAAGGTGCTTGCCTGCATAACCAAAAGACTTAGGTTTGATTCCCCACTACCCATGCTATGCCAGATACACAAGGTGGCACATGTATCTAGAATTTGTTTGCAGTGGCTGGAGGATCTGGTGCACTTATTCTCTGTCTTTCTCTCTTTATCTCCTTCCCTCTCCCTCTAAAATAAGTAAATAAATGAAATATTTAAATAATTATTTACTACTAACAGCTGGTTATGGAACAGAAAAAGCCAAAGTGCCCAGTAGTAGGGGACTGCTTTCCTGATGCCATATTTATACTAAGATATAATTACATTCTGGAAAAGAATTAAGTAGACGTATAGTAATACAAATTAACCAGTGTGACTCAATCTATATGACATAAGAAGGAGAATGTTCTTTTTCTGTTTTGTTTTGAGACAGGGTTTGGTTACGTATCAAAATAATGACCTTCTTGCTTCAGTTTCTAAGTGCTAGGATTACAGGTGTATGCCACCATACCTGCCTGATTTCAAAAGTTTTTGATGGAAATCAAGATCAAAACTGCCTTCTGAACTGTATGTATCTATAACTTGTAAATTTGTAGACTACACATTAACCTTGTATGATCAGTGGGAAATGAGGGCTGGTGGGATGGCAAGTAATTGTACTTCCGTTTTCCCTCTAGTTGTCTACATTTTATTTTTTTCATTTTTAAAAATGATCTGCTACATAATATGTGTCATGGATGAGTATGTGTAGTCAAAGGACATCAGTATGTAAACCCACCCATGATCCAAAGGATGTTATATCATACCCTGTAAAATAATCATATCTATACTGTTGAAGTTCTTTGGTTGCTTTAAGCACTTTTTCTTTAAAGAGAGACAGAGGGGAAAATAGTCTTTCCTCTCTGCCTATATTCCCACGATGTGTAAAGTCATATGCCTAGTGATTGTATTTGAAAATCAACATGATTCCAAGGTCCTCACTTTGTAATGTTTGCAGTAAGATTCCAGCATCTTAGCATTTAAGTGTTTTCAGATTACATCCATTTAAACATCTGTGATTCATTATCGTAAATATCACAGTTGTGTGGGGCCATATGCTTCAGTTTCGAATATATATATATATATGCATATGTGGAAAAAGCACGAGCAATAAATCTCAGGAACCTTAGGCTTGCCGTGGGTATGCAAAAAAGAACATTTCCAGACACATGGAGCCTTCTATAATCACAGTAATATACTTGAGATCCCATATAAGAATCCTTCAATTGCAAAAGTTGCCACTTTTGATGGAAAGCTATGATTTACATTTGGCTCATGTGCTTCCCAGAAGAATTCAGGTAGGAAGAGAGAATGCAGAAGAAAAGCCTTCAGCTAACACTGGCTTTTACTTCCTGGGGGAGGTGGGAGAACTGTTGTGGAGTGAAGAAATCACAGAGAAATGAGATACCTGTAACAAGTAACAAGATGCTCTTGGCGAGCATACCCTTCTATTTTCATGATGCTGGAACTTGAGATGATGCCATATGGTATAAGGGATGCAGTAAAATCTCTTGGTAACTGGAGGATGAATAGGCATGACCTAAGGGTTGATAATTTCCTTGCTTACATCAAAAAAGTCTACATATGCATACAAAAATTAATTGCACTCATGTACTGCAAGCCAAATCATTGTGTTTTAACTTCCTGATAAGGTCTTGTCAACTAGACAGAACCAATTTGTAATCACAGCTGATGAGCTCCTCATACACAGCAATTAAGAAGGAGCAGAATGAATCAATTGGTTACAACCACAAAGAATCCACTAATACTATTTGATTGACAACTATGTGCCCAGATTAGCATGGAACATAGCCAGAGACACAAGGATGAAGAAGCAGGAAGCCCTTGCCTTCTCAGAGTTGCCTGAGGGCCAAAGGGCAGGCCAGGAGAAAGTTTTCTAAGGTATCTAGGGGCTGCAGCCATGACTGGCAGTGCTGGTGATTATGATCAAGCCAATTACCTTCATCACTGCCTTGGGCATCTGAATTAGGAGGGATACCCATTCTGCTACTCAGAGGGTGCTCTAGGAGCCCCAAGATATGCCTCTGTTTTCTGGACAAATTTCTGAATTATCTTCTGGAGTCTAAGTGGCAAACATCTATCTTTGCATAGAAGCTGTCCAGGTGAATAATGAGAAATTCAAAATGCATTCAGAGTCTTACACAAAGATGTGCATGCTCACACTGGCTACCCATTATCTGTGACTTTGACAAAAACCACACTAGACATTCTGAAGAGCTTGGATCAGGCGTGGATGCTGATTTTGTTCCATGAGCTCACTTAGCAGCCAGCTGAGCAGTACAGTGTGGGTCTGCATGCAGCCAAGATCTCAGTATAAATGATGGCTCCTTCTCTACTATGCCTGCTTCAAGACAGCATGCCTTCTAGTCAGAGCACTTGACCATGTGTAGGTGCTGTATGGTTGGCACTTCCACATATGTCAAAAACCATGGCTTGGTGTTTTACATATTTTATGTGCATTTGTGTATGTTCACATATGTATAGATGTCTGTTAATGTGCATGTGGGTAGATGTGTGTGAAGGTGCACATACGTGTGTGTCTGTGTGTGTGTGTGTGTAGGCCAGAGGACATTTGGGGTTGTCATTCTCAGGAACAGTATACTTAACTCATGTTTTTTGAAATAAGAACTCTCATTGGTCTGGAGCTCACTAATTAGAATAGACTGGCTGGCCAGTGAGTTCCAGGGACACCCCCCATCTCTGCCTCCCCAGTGCCAGAATTACAAACATATGCTGCCACACCTAGCATTTGTGCATGGGTTCTATGGATAAAACTCAATTCATACTTCTGAGGCAAGCACTTTACCAAGATACCTGTTCGACATACCTTTATACTTGAGAACTTTGTTGTTCCAACATATTGAATGTTGTTTATACTCCCATTCAGATACAATCTTGTGTTCCCTCTCTTTTATTCTCATTCCAATGAAAGCTATCCTAGTGGGGTTATCAGAATTCACTGTGGGGTCTTGATGTTTTAAATATGTTTGATACCCAACTCAGTTGTCCACTTTTGTAGATAAAGTCATTTGGGAAAAAATTAAAGATTGATTTATTAAAATATTATATGAAAGCTCAATCTTATGATTAAACATATAAGCTCAATTGTGTACAAGAACAAATTTAATTTTATAATAAAATATATGAAGGTCTGGAAGGATGGCTTAGCAGATAAGGTGTTTGCCTGCAAAAGTCAAAGGACGCAGGTTTGATTCCCCAGGACCCATGTAAGCCAGATGCACAAGGTAGCACATGCATCTGGAGTTCATTTGCAGTGGCTGTAGGCCCAGCTGCACCCTTTCTCTCTTTTTCTGTCTCTCTCTCTCTCTCTCTCCCATAAATAAAACTTTAAAAAATTAAAATAAGTTATTTGAAAATTAGACAAGAGTTGTCTTTCTATGCAATTTTTAGAGATCTCAGTTCTTAAGTAAGATATAGCTGTTGATAATATTTCTCCTTGATGCCTCAGCCTGCTCATTGGTTTTCTTTCTCTTGCTGTTGGGAAGAATTTATTCCATTGAATTGTGATCTGCCTATTTATAATTTCTACCATATGGTGCTTATTTGGCTTTTTGACATAATGATGAAATGGAACACTGAGCTTCAATATGGCAGCCCTCCAAGTAATCATGGGGTCAAGTTTCTAGACTCAAAATATCATGAAAATAGGTCACACACCTTACTCATCCTTGGGTTAGTATTTATTCCTTCCTGCCTACTGTCTTGCAACTTGTAAAGGAGCAGGAGACACTTTTAAATGGCTAATAGATAAATATGCTGAGATTTGGGATAATCAAATTTCCACATTGTGAGAGAACCATGTAGTGACTCTATCCCATGACATTCCTGCTGAATGGTCAAGAAAGTATCCACTAGAAAAGTACATTATCTCACTTGGAAAGAGCCAGGATTTATACATGGTAACCTAGATTTCTTTAGACTTTTCTAGTATTGGACAAATATGAGGTCAAACAAATATCAATATTTGTGCTGGATTATAGGTCCTCACCTGAATAATTACAGCAACTCTACTTCCTCCCTTTCCATTGGCTATTGTTCCACTCATTTTTGGCAGAGCTCAGGTTATGCCAAACTTGAACTCACAACTACTTTCCTATCCTTATCTGGACTGACAGTTTTAGGAAGCTGGTTTAAGACATGCTTCTCCACTATCATCTCTGTGAACAGTCCTCCTCAAAGACTCTAAAACCCCAAATACCTCAAGATGCTTGACTGACCACAACTTCTTTTGCCTTCTCTGCTCCTGAGCCAGGCCAAGCTATATTCCATTCCAGAATGGGTCCAAGCTGCTCCTTTGCACAATGTGTTGTTTTTAGGAACCAAGGTTGCAGTGATTGACAACCCTTAAGTCACTGGTTGCTTACCAGTCTTGAAGCTTCTGTACACAGCTTCCTCTCTCCCTGAAGTATGGATTCATGGATCTGGCCAGAAAACCATTTCTTTGTTTTCCTCCCTGCTGTCCTGTGAGCCCACTCTTCTCTTCATGTGCTCACACAGAAGTTGTGCTGATGATGGAACCCTTCCTCCCCATGTGTATCTGCTCATTCAGGCAAGAGGTTCTTGGGAATTGCGATACTTGTCAGAATCATAGCTGGGCTCTGAATCCCAGCTTAGAGTCAGCCCTAAAACTCTGCCACAGGTTTCCCCAGTGAGTACAACTTTGAGGCCATATGCTCTTACAGTAACAGTGAAGTGAGCTTCTCTTTGCATTCCCTTACCCTGGTGATATTCACAGAGATGGAGATAAGTATGCCCATATTTAGTAGGGACATGAAAAAGAAAGTCCTCTGTTAGATACCTAGGTGTGTAATATAAAAAGACCAGGATAAGTCTTCTGTACACCCAAGATGTGGTGATCCACAGACTTGCTGAATCCATGATTTCTGCTATGCTGGGTACATTCAGATGAACTCTTTCATATATTACAAGAGTTTTCACTGTCGTTCTCAATTTGGCTTGAAGAGTTTGTTTCAAACTTCCCTAGCTGCCAAGTTGCAATTCTGATGTTTATTCATTCAAAAGCAGGGTTGAACATATACTGTGTCAGGAGCTATGCTATATATAAAGTCATTCCAATTCCAAGTACAAATTCAGTGATTATGCCACCATAGAAAGACAATGTCCAGCTTCTTACCAGAAAACAACTGTCATGTTTTAAAGAATCTGCAGCCAGAGGAGAAGGTAAAACCTTGACAGAAGAAATTCAAAGCTAGCACCTCAGTGTTTTTTACAAAAAAAAAAAAAAATCCCTTGAAAACTGAAAACAGATATGGACTCTTATCTTTCTGAGAGGAAGCCCTTCAGGTTTACATGGCAAAAATAGGTGTCTGCTGAGGATCACTTGACTGAATCATTCATTACATCTTCCACAGACACAATGGAATTGAAACTCCATTTTATCAAAGTTGGAACTGATGCATGAGATGGTATTAAGACTGTTTTATGTGTACTGTGCAGCTATCAAACCTGCACGGCCTTTGGAGATGAAATCTACTCCAGGCTAATCAGTCATGGTAAGGTCCTCTAAGGACTTCACAGAAAACTTCGTTGATGTCGGCACAACCCTGGGCCAAACATTAAATGCAGAATAGTGCCTTCAAGAACCAGGAGGGCAGCATGAGTTGAGGCTTGGGGAGGGATGTGTTTTATCACCCTCTACCCAACACGGAGAGGCAGGGAACTGCACATATGTGAATGACAGCTTGGCTGCCCAGAATGCCTGAGAAATGAGGGCTTAGGAAACCAGAGAAAGTATCATTTCTCTCACCCAGGTAGATCCAAGAGACTGTGGACTAAGCCCTGTGAGTTCTTTTAAAATAAGTTTGTGCCTCTGGTTACCAGTGGGATATTGAGGGGCATGAAAAGCATTCAAGTGATACTATATATCCCAGGGAGAGTCCATCTGATATTTCTGAACTAAATACCACTTTAGCCATTAGAAAGGCATTGTTTTCCAAGCCCCCAAATATAGCCAACTTCAACTAATATGTAAGCCCTTTGTGTGATAGGACAATTGAATTCTATGTTTCTAAACAGGCAAAGGGAACTGGAAGACCTGGTGTACTCTACTCTGAAAGGGAATGAACAGTTTATATTCAGCTGTATGGGGACAGTGCCTATTCTCTGAAGATGACTGGAACAGGTAGTCCCAGGAGCTGATAAAGTTTAGAGAATTTGCAAAGCAACTGAAGGCATATTGGTACCTTGAAGTAAACAGTGTGTGGAATAGTCACGTCATTGAAGCTGACAGATGCTACAAATCAGGCCTTTCCAGTGCCTGATACACCTCTGAAAAAGTCATTTTCTTGTCAATGTGGGTACAGAGATGCTGGAAGTGGATCCTCACACATCTGTCTGTGGGAGGTTTACAGTTCTCAGGATAACTCACTGAGAGCCTAAGGTCCTGGTTCATAAACATCCTTGCACATGTCTACAAGCCTCTGAGAGGCTTTATGACTTAAGCCCATAGACCATCATGTAACACTCAACAGATGCACACAACCTCTAGGACCATTTTCCCAGGAAAGATGTGAGTGTATGGATCACAGATGGAGCCAAATGCACCTAGGCGAACATTACAATCCTTACACTAGTTCAGACTTTTCTCCAGGAGCAGAACTGTTCTATAGACTACAGATAAATTTAAATCCATCTGCATTTTCCTATTTCCTGGGATCATAATACAGCTTAATTTGGAATCATAATACAGCTTAATTTGTTCCTTCGTGAATTTTGTGGATAGTAAGAAATCTATGCCTTTTGGATTTTTATCCCTAAGAACCACAGTCAAAAGAGAGAAATAGAAAAGCATGAAATCAGGGTCAGGAAGATTAAGCCCCTTATTCATGTGCCATAGAACTTCCCATTTTGATTGTGGTTTTGTCTCCCAGCTAAAGTTTGTCTTTTAGTGACATTTGCATTAAGCCCAGAGGACATTTTGAGTGGAAACATGCTGAAAGCATAATTGAAACACTGAGTGGTGCCATTTGTCTAATTTGCATTTTCCCCCAGGTGGGGAGTTTTCACCTCCTCCTCTCTTCTCCTGGGGTGCTCAAAAATTATCTCAAAGAATGATGTTATGCAATTGATTCCAATAATTCCTAAATAGGCTATATTACATGTAGTTTTTTATCCTTTGCAGAAGCTATTTTAAATGCCACCCTGATGAATTATGTGAGGAAGTCTCATGTGGGTTCAGTAGACTATGGCCAGTTCATTGTCCCACACTCCAGACAGAGGTTTCAGATATTTGTCCACAAGGCTAAATGTCTATGAGAATTTTTTCCCTTTGAATTATTACAAGGTTTGATTTTGAACTACTTTGGGGATAGTCTCTATAGAGACACACATTTTATCATTCATAAACATTTCAATTTCTTCCTAAAATATTATATGAACTGTGCTCCTTGAGCCATGCACTGTCTTCATGTCTGTTGAAAAGTCAGACAGTGACTGACAGTTCGGGGTATCAACAAAGGACAACAGGGCTGGTCATATCAGTTGTATGAATCTTTGTTGAGATTAGGGAGTAAGATGGGCCATAGCATATGAATTCAAAGCTGAATAAAGGAGCTGCAGGCCACCTGAATGGATGTGTGCAGGACCCAGAGCTCCAGAGGAGGCCATGGCTAAGTCCTATGGCTCTTAACCATTCTCAAAACAGTGCTCAACCAAGTCAAGAGGTCACTGGAGGCTTGACTATAGCTCCTAACCCTGCCGGCATCCTCTCCTTCTCACAGCACTGGAGCGAGGCCCCACAACACCACTAGTAAAGCATCCTTTTGCCCTTGCAGAATACCCGAGCCCAGTGAAACTATTATTGATGGCTCCTCATCTAGAATGAAATACTTCTGTTTACTAGTGAACATGCAGCAATGTGTAAGTGAAGAAAGCTTCAATTTCTGCTTCTGAATATCCAGAAGCAGAGATAATATGCCATGATATGGTATATGGTATGATATGATATGATACTATAGTCCTGAGTGCAAAGAACAGTGTTTTCTTAGAGAAGTTGCTTAAGCTGATCTTAGAGAATGAGTAAAAGTTTCAAGGGTAAAGAAGGTGAGATGTGACTTCTGCCTGCCAACACCCTGTGGCAAAAGCAAAAATGTGAAGTGGTAGACTGAGAGATGCAGAAGTGGGTCATGTATGAGGTGTGAAGACAGAGGCTTTATGATAGACAGCTTAGACATTAAAGATGTCAGCCATTATGCATCATTTTGCAAGATGAAGCCAGGGTCTCATGAGTGTCAAATGCAGGCATCATCCCATAGTGGAAAGAGCCCAGGGCTTCCTTTAAGGAGTAAGGCTTTGAGAGCCCTATAGGACCAGTACCATCTGGGCTCAGTACATGTTGCTTTATGCTTTCCCCCTTGTGCCACTCTCACTGGCTCTTGTCCAGTTCCCTTGGTGCCACAGGACTTTTGTGTATGCTATGTTTCTTTCTGCCTGACATAGATCCCTTATTGCTTATTATCGTATTGGTTTAATACGTCTCCCTCATTAAACTTCAAGCTAGGAAGTGGGTCAGTCCTTGTACAACACTATAAACTCAACATGTAGCATGATGTAGGCTCTTGTTAAATATTTGTAAAAGCAAGGAGGGAAGGGGGGAAAGAGTTTGGAGGGAGGGATGGGGAGAAGGGAGGGAAGCATTTATCTAGTAAAAGCACTCCCAAACCTTCTGTATGCCTTTTCCTTACCCCTGCCCTGCCCCAACTGAGACTGCTTACTTTGGTCTTGTCCACAGCACCTTCATGCTGGCAATAGCATCAAAATGTGTCAATACTCCCTGTCGTTGGACTCTTTGCCTCCAGTGGATGAGTGTTATTTGATGATGATAGGAAAAGCATCGTCTTCATAGTTCACTTCCATAAACCAAACCAGGCCTTCCCAAGTAATCTTGACAACCAGAATTGTCAGAGAAAAAAATAAAAGCAAGTGTCTTATAACTACATAGAGTTGTAAGTCCAAGGTAACTGCATATACCCAAGTCCTCCTCCATGTCTATGCAAAGATAGTCCTGGAGCTCAGGGTGCTTAGCAGCATACATCAGGGCTGGGACTGTGAAAGGATTGAACATAGTTTCAAGGCACTAGGATCTCAGTAGGGGGTGTGCTCTGCTGTGGTGCCGTCTTTCCTGAGAACATGTAGTGGTGAAAAATTTATGGACCAGGGTTCCAATTTTGACTCATCATTTATAAACTATGAGGACCAAGCACCAACTTTTCCCACTCCAGGTCTCAGCTACCCTACCCAGAAACTGCAAGGGGGTGGGCACAAAAAGAGTAGGTGATTCCTCTTCATTGTGAAGTTTCAATGCGATTATGTATGCAAACTGCTCAGAACTGAGCCTTGCATGGCAAAAGTACTCCATCCACATTAGCTGTTATTACTACCAACTAATATGATTAATGCCTCAAGTGTCAGCTTCCCAGAAAAGCATAATCATCTCAGTTCATCAGTACTTCCATGGCCTTCACAGTAAAGCAGGACCTATGTTGAGGTGTTACCAAAAGACACAGGGAACAAAGTTCCTAGTGGCAATATTTTGAGAGACACAAATTGTGATTAGCCTAGGTGCCCACTGATTGCAGAATAAATAATCCTAGTGTAACACATATTGGAATAGTATGTAGTGACTAGGATCAGTGTAATGATTAGAGATTACTATGGAGTGATTTGGATCAACTGCCCTGACATGCTGGGCCATGGGTGAGTCTCATGGAAGGAATGAAGGAAGCAAAGCACGGAAAGAATCTGCTTTAGAATTCCTGCTGCATTAAGTGAGAATCTATGGTATGGAATCCATGGTGTGTTCACTAAAGGTGAACGCTGAGCGTGGGTTGCAGAGCAGTTTTCCTCAATAAGAGAAGAATATTTGCCACATTTTGTGTAGTGGTCTGGGTGATGAGAACACAGCTATGCTGACATCAATAAAACCCTGAGCTCTAGATTCTGATCTATGCAGTTCTTGGTACCTACCCTGTGCTTCCATTCAAGGGTTTTAAATAAACAAGGCTGTCAAAGATGGCACTAATAGCAAGTTCTGTCATGCTCATTTAACCACTTTTGCTTTCTTTGGTTTTAGTTAACGGTGATCAACTGTGGTCCAAAATATTAAATGAAAAATGAGCAAGAGGAGAGGGAGACTGATAAGCAAAGAGAGAAAAGTAATAGAAATAGAGACAAAGACTAAAGGAAAGCAAGAAAGAAGAGAGAAATGAAAGAGCCCATGCGCTCAATTTTAATTTTATTTATTTATTTATTTGAGAGAGAGAGAGTCACCCCCTTATGCATCTGGCTTGAATGGGTACTGGGGAATCAAACCTGGGTCCTTGGGCTTTGCAGGCAAATGCCTTAATCACTAACCCATCTCTCCAGTCCCCCCAAGAGCTTTCTGGTAGCAGAATAAATAAACTTGGGCTGGAGAGATGGCTTAGCGGTTAAGCGCTTGCCTGTGAAGCCTAAGGACCCCGGTTTGAGGCTCGGTTCCCCAGGTCCCATGTTAGCCAGATGCACAAGGGGGCGCACGCGTCTGGAGTTCGTTTGCAGTGGCTGGAAGCCCTGGTGCACCCATTCTCTCTCTCCCTCTATCTGTCTTTCTCTCTGTCTGTCACTCTCAAATAAATAAAAAATGAACAAAAAATATTTAAAAAAAAAAGAATAAATGAACTTAGTATAGCCACATACTGTAATATGATGTAATAGTTAGGATCAATATAGTGATTTGGATACCACCCACATAGCTCTTATTATAGTACGTTTGTATAATTTTTGTTTTTATTACCAGTTATTAATATTAATCACATACTGTGCTTAATTTATAAATTAAGTATATGTGTATGGAAAACATAGTATATGTGTTATTAATGGTTTCAGGATCCACTGGGGTCTTAAAATATATCACCAATGAATAAAAGGCATTACTGTAGTATTGTTATAAACTCTGGGTAAAAGCTAATAGTGCAATTCCATGCTGCCCTATAACAGGCCCCACAATCTGTAGCCGATAGTCAAGCATATGCAGAACACATGGTAGAGCCATAATAATAGAATTATATATCTGGTACAGAGGTGCCCAGAGGGGGATGGTCACTAGCTGTCACCATAACTGCTGGTGACTATGCCCAGTACTTAGGTCACACATCTAGAGGCTGACTCTCCCTAATCCTTCTTACACATGACTGATCCATGGACCTACCTATCCAGTCCTGAACATCCTTACTACTACTGCCTCCACCTCACCCAGACATCCTTTTCACACACCAAGCTAACTAACTTACTTAGCCTCTTGGCTTGCCTTTCTCCAGACCACTCTCTGTGACTCATTAAAACTGATACTCTTTGGACTGGATTGAGAACTCTGGGTTTTCAAGAGGCTCCCAGGTGGTTCTCATGCATCCCACCTTGGAAGTCCTGTTCTCCATTTGAACAAAGTACATGCCCATTGATCATCTTGTCTGCATGAAAAATCACCTGAGGCTGCCAGGAACTTGCTAGATTTTCTGTTTGTCTCCTAAAGACATTTCTAATTCCATGTATAAAACACCCCTCTTCTCAGATCTCAGTTTGTCTGTCACTCAAGTGAACACAGTTTATTCTCTTTCTCTCTTTTTTTTCCTTACCCTCACATGCATGCCAAATTTCCATATTCAACTATTAACCTGCCACCCATAGGGTGGTGCATCTCAACATCCTCGGTGGTGAGCACATGCCTAGAGTGATCAAGGTGCTGTCTTGACTGGGTGAAATTAAGCAGTATGGCCCAAGTCACTTGAGGACAATTAGCTAGTTCAGAAGTCAAGTGTAGGGTTGGTGTGGGGCATGGATCCATGTTTAACATCTCATTGACGAAGCTGTCCAATGTACTCACACTCCTGCTTTTGCTTTTTCCAGTGACATTCAGTGACTGTAAGGGAAATGACAAACTGCGCTATGAGGTCTCAAGCCCGCACTTCAGGGTGAACAGCGATGGCCACTTAGTCGCCCTGAGAAACATAAGTGCAGTGGGCAGGACTCTGTTCATCCACGCGAGGACTCCTCATGCAGAAGATATGGCAGAACTCGTGATTGTTGGGGGGAAAGACATCCAGAGCTCCTTGCAGGTAACTCAGTTGTTTGGTATGAGAAGGATTCGAGTAGAGCATTGGGTTCTGCATGTGTTATGTGGGAAATAAGTCTTTACTGTGTTGGCCAAGGTTACTTGTTTTTCCTTTCGCTGTTACTGCTGCTGCTGAGAGTAACAGAAATCCAACTCAAAAATTATAATAAAAATGTAAGGGAGCGTCAACGAGAATTTATTGGTTCATATAAATAATACAGTTTCAGAAATTGTTCTCCCATGAGACATGTCTATATACTGGTGCCCAGACCACACATCAGCCTGATTTGTGATTCTTGTTGTAGTATCTTCCTTCTGTTGGCTCCACTCTGAGAGAACTCTGTCTCTCTTGGTATCCCATTGTGGACGTGGTCTGCAGGGAGACTTACTCTCCCAAGCTGAAGTTACTTTTCTTGTGTTATGACAAGATAACTGACAAAAGCAACTTAAGGAAGTTAGGGTTTATTTTGGCTTGCAGTTCAAAGATCCAGTTCATCATGGCGAAGAAGGCACAGTGGCAGAAGCTTGAGGTACCCATTCACACTGCATGTGTAGTCAGGAAGAGGGGGTGGGGGTGGGAGGGAGAAAAGAAAGGAAAGAGAGAGATCAATGCTTGTGCTCAGTTCACCTGCTGTGGTGGTTTGATTCAGGTGTCCCCCATAAACTTATGTATTCTGAAGGCTAGGTCCCCAGCTGGTGGCAATTTGAGAACTGGAGCCCCCTGTGTATTATTTGGGGTGGGCTCATGAATGATTTAGCCAGCTTCCCCTTGGCACACTCTCCCTCTGCAATTGTCAACTTGATATTGCCCAAGAGGTGATGTCCACCCTCTTCTCATGCCATCATTCTCCCCTGACATCAGGAAGCTTCCCCTCCAGTCTATAAGCAAAAATAAACTCTTTCTCCCTCAAGCTGGCCTTGGTCAGGTGTTTTCTGACAGCAACATGAAGCTGATTGCAACTCCTTCTTCATTTTTATATAATCTAGGGCCCCAGCCCAGGGAATCTAGCCACACATAATCAGGGTGTTTCTGTTCCCCTCAATTAACATCATCTAGAAACTCCCTCATAAGAAAGCCCAGCAGTCTATTTCCATTATGATTCTAATTACCATCAGGTTGACAAGATTAGCTATCACACTGCTGATACCAAGGAAAGCTGAGACTGAATTTCACTGACTCTCATTAGATCACATGACTGATTAAAGTACTATTTCCATTTGTGGCACTCTGACTAGTCATATGTCTTTCCTGAAGCCAGGGTAGAGTCAGCTCCACCCACCCAACACATGGACCAAGAGTGAAAGAAGGATGGTCACTTATAAAATAAATAAAGGTGCAATTATTAGAGGAAGAAGGATGGAAGTTGGAAAGGCAGGAGTACAGTATACCATTAGAGTTACATATAGCAAAGCAATCATTGCATATGGTAGGTGCAGTTCTGGTGCCAGACACTGTTGTCCATTCCCTTCCAGGTGCACACGTATGTTGAATCCTATACTTACACATATGTGCACTCACTTTGTAATAATCACAAAGTACCATTAATACATCCTGGTTATGTCATTGAGAAAAAGTGCTATTTCTTACTCTTCCTCCTCCATAAATTCTATCACTGTGGCTTCTTTAAAATATATGTTATTTATTTATTTGACAGAGGGAGAATGGGCACTCCAGGACCTCTAGCCATTGCAAACAAATTCTAGGTGCATGTGCACCTTATGGATCTGGCTTATGTGGGCACTGAGGAATCTAACCTGCCCTTAGGCTTTGCAAGCAAGTGCCTTAACCATTAAGCCATCTCTCCAGCCCATGATTTCTTGATTTAATAAGCTTTGGAAGGTACTCAAGAAGGCTTTGCAAATTAATGACAACAACAATGGTGTGTCCCTTGCTTGTTATATCTCAGCTTTCCTCCAACCTGCTTCCCTAGTCTTGCTCAATGGAGATGTCATGATTCTCATGGCCTGTCTCCATCTTCCATCCCTTGTCACCCTGCCATAGCTGTAATTTGGTTATGTGGCAGAGTGATCATGATGAGGCTCCAGCTGGGGAACAGAGAAAGTGTGACTGGCAAAGTGATCATCTCTTTCTGCCAAGACTGTCTCCACAATCTTGAGAGACTCATACAACTCCTGTATCTGCAGACGAGAGTGTCCCACAGGTTGGTATGACACATAAGTGGCCCATGTGCTATCCTTCTCTGTCACCATGCTCAAGGCAGATATGGCCAACCACCCCTGGCTTGACATGAGTATCAGTCCCAATACAGAACTTCTGGAGCCAACTGTCAATCAATCATGTAGATATGTTTCTATAAGTGGAATCTGTTTGCCATGCCTGGACAGGGAAAGCTGCACAATCCCCTTTCCTATCTGTGACTCTGCAAGCCATGGAGAAATCACAAAACTAAAAATGCATCCATAGCATGTCACTGATACTTTTCAAGATAATTTGATATTGGTGATCACACATACAAGGTGGAGACTCACCAACACACAAATGCAGTGACTTGTTTCTTACTCAGTCACTGCCATATTCCCAGAATCCCACTGGCATGGACAATAGGTCACAAGTAACAGAGCCACAAGAGTCAGCAGCAAAAGAAAATGCTTCTCAGGAACATGTAACTGGTAGATGATTCAAATGCAAGACTGTATCAGGATCTCTGTATCTACATGAGCTTTGTTCCTCATAACTCATGGTTCAACTTTGTTGCCAGAGAAGATAATACCATAGTGTTTTACTTGAAGGCCAGTAGTGGGGGATTCTGGGTACTTCTCAGGACTGAGTCTCCCTTGAGTGGTTAGGAGATGTATTCATGGCCAAGGGCTTGGCTGTGATACCTTGGTCTCTTGAGGCCTAGTAAGATGTTGCACAACAAAATTGTTTCTATGAGCCCTGGCTGATTCTTATATGTGACCATCTAAATGCATTCTGGGAAAAATTGGCTGAGATTGTTTGCTTCCTATAAGGCACTTGGGAGATGCCATGCCTTTCAGTGGTCAGACTCCAGCAGAGCATAGTATTCAGCTCTTGACTTGGTAGTTTTATGAGGTTTGAATATGCCCAAATGTATCTGTAACAACAACCCTAGAAAGGAAAAGAGAAAAAGGAAAACAAATAGAAAACAAAAGGATCCTTCCGGAGAAGCACAGACGTTTGTGTGTATTTAGTTAATATTTTATACTACCCCATAATGTGGTAGAGGACACATAGAAGAAAATCAGTGAGCACGTGGATTAGCTTTCTTGTCACTGTGACTAAAATACCTATGGAACAACTTAAAGAAAGATTTAACTTGACTCATTGTTTCAGAGATTTCAGTCCATAGTTTTTATCTGTGCTGATTCTGGGCCTTTAGTGAGGCAAAAGATCATGGCTGTAAGAACATGTAGCAAACAGGAAATCAAAAAGAGGAGAAGTGACAGGGTACAAGGCATAACCCCAGTGACCTACTTCCTGCAATTAGGACCAGCTCCTAAAGATGCCAGGATCTCCCAAAATATTGTTGTCAGCTGGGGACTAAATATGTTGAACATATGAGCATGTGAATAATGTTCCATAGTCAAACCATACAGTACAAAACTAATAAAAAAATAAAATAAATAAATAAAATAGAAAAAAAGAATGCCCCAAGAGTCCTCTTATCCTGAGGGAAATATCTAATTGTCTGCAGGATTTATATTTCCTTGGCTTGGGAAAATTGCTGTGCCCCCTAAGCTTCCATTTAGTTTGATTTTGTCATCCATAAGGAGAAGATAATAGGCCTCCTAGGGAAGTCTTTCCCAAGAATCTTATGAAACAATACATGCAGCAGCAATTGTCAGCATTTAGCTACTGTTAACGTAATGTCCAACACTGATGCGTAGTAGCTCAGTCCTCTCCTGCTTCGTTCACTCAGGTGGGGGAGGGCATATGTGTGGGTATAGGTGCAGCCCTGCCACAGTGTGCATGTGAAGGTAGAGATAACAGGATACCTCAGGCAGCCCTTGCCTTACATCTTATTTGAGACAAGGTTTCTCTAGTCTTGATATTGGGAATGCCAAATTAGACAGCCTATCTCATCTATCTAACCTCATTTCCCATTGCCATAGATACATTAAGACGCTACGTGCATCTGGTTTTCTGTGGGTTTGGGGGGCATGAACTCCAGTTACTAGGCTTGGGTAGTAAGTACTTCTAACCACTTAGCCATCTCTCCAGACCTTACAGACACTTTAAAGTAAATTCACACTAACATATGCTTTAATATGTGTTATCTCTAATCTTCACAATCTTCCTGTGATGTTGCTCATAAAACACACACACACACACACACACACACACACACACACCCCTTAGCTAAGAGCCTCTAAATTGAAATTAATGGAAATCAATTTGAAATTCTGGATTCTTTATCCAACCACACAACTCCTTCCTGGTACTCTCCCAGCCAGTAGAATGCTCCAGGTGGCTGCTGGCATTGGCCCTGGAGATGAGCATATGAGTTAGAGCCAAGCAGGAGCAATGGAGTAAACTCAGAAATACAAGGTATGGCTTGAAAACAGAAAAAGCCAAGACATATTGTAAGGATGTGTCAAGATTGCCTATCCTAGAAGATGGAGATGAATGAAACTGGGCAGGAAAGGAGAGGATGGGAAAAAGGTTTAGTCAGTTTCATGTGTGTTGAGCTGGAAGCTCCTGACACATCTTGATAGAGATTTCCAGGAGTTGATGGTGAATGAAGGACTGCTCCTGGAGTATATTCTCAGGAAAATAATAGTTCATAATGACAGTATTTTTGGCTTTGGCATTGAAGTGAGTGGGCTCACATTTCTGCTTCACTACTTACTGATTATTTGACCTTAGACAAGCCATCAATCAACCCTAATATCATATCTATGACATGGGATACAAATAGAGCCCATAGAAGATGCCAGTTAATTGTGCAAAGCATAAGGCCTCAAGCAACAGAAGGGTTAATGGGATTATTTTGGAATCTCTAGAAGAAGAATGAGGATTAGGAGATAAATGGCTGGGACCATGTCCATGAGACAGATGCCAGAGATGTGGGCAGGACAGCAAAAGTAAGACAATGACTGGCATTTTTTTAATGGTAGAATGACACCCAGTGGAACCAAAATAGGAAATCATAGTTGTTGATTTTTATATCCCCCTGCTTTGTAAACTTTCTCCAAAACAAGTGAAGTTATAGTGCAGGCCCACTTCAGCTGTGGGAATCAGGGCTGAGACCTGTTATGCATGGATCTGTGTCACCTGGAAAGCTCATGAGCTGAATTTTGAAGTTGGGGTGTTGTAGCTTATTTATAAAGCTATTTCTGAATTTTCTAAATATTTTTGTTTGCTTATTTGAGAGAAAGAGAGAATGGGAAAAGCAGGGCCTCCTGCCACTGAAAATCAACTTCAGACACATGTGCCACTTTGTGAATCTGGGTACCAGGGAATCAAACCCAGACCATCAGGCTTTGCTCATTTCTTGGTCCAGGGCCAAAGGCAGCAGCCACCTGGAGCATACCTTTAACTGCTGAGCCATCTCTCCAGCCCTCTGCATTTTTAATGGCCTTCCCTCAATCTAGTACTTGCCTGAGCAATGTAAATTCAACCTAGATCTGGATTGGCCTAGGCACAGGTTAATCCCTGTTCTTCTGGCAGACTCTGAGTTATAGTTATATAGGATGGAGTAGTTAGACATCCATGCACAACAGTGTTTGCTAGCCTGATGAGCTTGACTCACTAGCATTAATATGAACAGGACAGTGCATTGTCACCACCAACCAAGCTAGCTGACTCTTGCCTGAAGAAGGCAAGTTGCGAAACAGCAAAGGTATATGTGTGCACATGCATGTGTACTGCACACATACATATGGTTTTGCATTGCTGCTTCATGTATATAGCTTCAGATATCTAGCTGGAAAAGCTCTACACTCCATTCTGTCTGCCGAGAAGTATGTAAAGTGAACCCCTCATTTTCCAGTGCCTCCTTCTCTTAACCAGAGTTCCCTACCATTTTTGTAGTGTATTTCTGTCTTTAGAAGTTATAACTTGCATGACTATAGATTAGGACAAGAGTTCTGTCATCAACTAAAGGACCCAGTGGAGTCAGGCTGGGAGGAAACACCAGGGAACTAGAGGGAATCCATTTTGGTTCTCCTTGGTTGAGAAGCAAAGTGACTATGCCTACTCTATCTTGAACTTGGGAGTCTGGTTTTGGCGCTATAGAATTTGGACACTTTGACCCAGGCATATAGGTCCTATAACCAATGCAGAACATGTCCAGTTCAATAGGAGCCTCCCCTGTGCACTTGCACATGACAAGCTGTGGGGCTGCAGCCTATAACTAAATCCACCATCCCTTACTGCTGCACTGTGCTGGTCTTCATATATGCCATGAACTCCTCTGCTGTCATTCTTACACACTGACCCACTCACCTATGCTGAAGATGGTCCAAGTCAGCCGATGTCCTACTGCTCCTGCCTGGCTGGTCTCTGCAGCCTCTCTCACACCTGGTCATTCCTCTTTGCAAGTGGCTTGACCTGATAATATATCACCTCTTCCAGGAGTCTTTCATGCTCCCTTTTTGAGAAAGGCTTCCTCCACCAACCTCACTCCTGGCATGAGTTCTTCTCCTTTTTGGTGTTCCTCTCCAATTATGCCTTTTTTTTCCCCCTAGCTTAGTTATTTAATTCCAAGTTTTCTTTACTTGCCTGATTCCTTCTTTTTCCTTTCTTTGATCCCTACCTTGTTCCTTACTCCCTTCCTTCTTTCTTTCCTTCCTTCTGCATTTCTTTCTTCCTTTTCTTTCCCTTCCTTCTTTTCCTTCCTTCCATGTGTCATTGCTCTATCCTTAGTACCCAATACAGTACCTGGCAAACAGTCAAGTCCTCGGTATATATTTTTGGAGAAATTAATGGAATGAGGTCCCTTCCTCCTATAATCATCTATATTGAATTCTGCCTCTTCTAATACAAAACCACCATGTTTCCATGGATGAGCCAAGTCTTCCTACCCTTTCACAGTGGCTGCTCCTCTCTGGGGTATGTGTCTCCTCTACTATGGCTCTAGCTGCTCATTTCCCACCACCAGCTAGCTGGGGTAATTCTGCTGATGCCTCAGGACTAGTGGAGGCATCCTCTTTTTGGTATGCCTCCCTGATTAACCCCTGGCTGGATAGGTCTCACCTTCCTTGCCTCTCTGAGAGACAGCCTAGATATTCCCCACTGAATGTAAACCATAACTTTATTTGTGTCTGCACCCATATCATTTTTGCATCCCTATCCTCAGGTACGGATACCCACATAGAGAATTAAGAGATGGCCTGGATACCAGCTAACCATGGGCAAGGCTTCCGTAGCTTCCTCCACTGTGAATGGATTCATAAGGGAATCAACCTCACAGGGTTGTTGCAAGGATTAAATGAGTGATGACTGAAATGGTTAAGTACCATGAAAATGGCAATTATTTCTCATGATTGGATCGTCAAAGCCAGATCTATAATACATGCTCAAAAAGTGAATGAGGCCAATCAAGATGTCCTAATCCCTCCCCCCTGCCCAATATGACAAAATTCTCACACTTCTAACAGTATAGGTAGAATTCAATATTCCAGATGGCTTTAAGTGTGACAATTCCCATTGCTAGGTGCCTAGTTGATATGAACAAATGACTATAGTCTACACAGAGAAATTATTTATTTCACCTAGTAAACCAAAAGACTTGGCAGTATTTAAATGTTAGTTAAGCATGATTTTTATTTCTTTACTGGAGGTCAATACACAGAAACACCGAACCTAATATTGGAAAACTGGACTCTAAATCAAGTTGCTAAAATTACTACTACTACTATTACTAATAACAATAATAATAACTTGTTCAATTTCATCAGTTTAAGAATCCTTTAAAAATGAAGAAAATGATGAAAGGCATCAAAAAATAGCCACTAAGGCTCATTTATCTTAGCTTCTCTTGAAAACATGCATTTGGAATGACATCATTTTGTTTCCTACTCCAGTTTTAAGATTCAAGATGGAGAAATAATTAGTTTTGTTTTTAGTTTTTTGAATAACATTTAAAATAAGTTCACTAACTTACCACAAGCCCATGGGCATAATGAAATTTTATATCTATGACATCTCAGAGGTACAGGATTCCATTTGGGAAATACTCTAAGGACATCCTGAGTATCAGAATCTAAACCACTGTTCATATATATTCTGGGCATGTTTAGCCAGATTGCTGTAGACAATATTAAGAGAAATATAAAGTCACCCCAAATTTGCATCAAATTGTCCACTTACTACCACTATTTTCAGCCATGTTAATGAGAACTCATTATGTCCTTGAATGTCAATTTTCTCATCTGAGCAGTAGGGACAGTAGCCCAGTCTAGCATAGCTGACATAATAAGACAAGTTAAATGAAACAGGCACCACGTCCCCAGGTGCCTGGTTAACAGATGACTCTCACTCGCTGGAGTACCTAATAAGTTGCTGTCACTTATGTAATTATTCTCTATCTTCCCTGATTTCATGTGCCAGACAAAAAGTACCTCTGCCCATTTGAACTGAGATAAACACAAACTTTCTTCAAGGCTGAGTTGACTATTTGCATCCTCTCTGTTTTGGCCACGGCACCAACTAACCTCCAACACAGCTGCATACAGGTGACTTGACTTGGTTTCCATAAAGCTTCCCAGATGCTGTAAATATGGAAGCAGTCAGCTAATGGAATAAATCAGCTTTTCTCACAGCCTTACCCCACTGACTGGGAGTGACATGCCGTCTGTAGAGCTGGTCAATTTTATTGATCTTACTCACATGAAATATGTTTTACAACCATCCCAGGAGAGGAACAACATGTGCATTTACTGTGACTATAAAGAAAAGATGAGCTAAAGATGTAGAAACTTAATATCTACTGATTTAACAACTGTGATAACTTCAAAAACCTGTGAATTACCACTCTCCTTGGCAAAAGCCTCTGTAACTATTAAGGAAAATTAGTATCCATTTAACTGTCACCGAAATTGGGAAAAAATATATAGCTTGAAAATTATCATACAGATACAAGAATTGGACCTTAAACAGGGTATTAGGCAGTTCCATTTTGACACATGCCTAAATTGTTGTGTTTATGGCTCCTAGCTCGAGGATAGTATTCAAATATAGATAGAAAGGCATCCTTCAATTCATTAATTTAAGTAGATAACAGATTGCTTTGTGGATCAGAATCTACAAAGGCTATATTCTGAAGATTAATTTTAATTGAAATGCTTGGGGAAAAGTAACTGATCCCCTAGGATGTGTTGATAACTGAAATTGGCCTCTTTTTTAGCTTGTGAAAACTGGATTTCATTCTGAACAGCAATATTTTCCAGAAAATAACATGAGAGTCACATTTATCATTTCAAATTCTCTTATAGGCACATCGAACAGAACCAGGTGAAATCAATTTTGGCAATATATTTTATTTAACACTATGTGTGTGTGTGTGCCATGTGTAGTTCTAATATATTACCCTATCAACAAGTACTCAAGACGAACAGTATTAATGACAAGTTGATGTTCCTTTTTTGTACTATCTGTGGATTCTAATCTGTATTTTATGCTTATAGTTCATGCCGATTTTAGCAGCTAGGGTTTTATATTTTTTAATTATATATTTATATGTATGTTCATATGGGTGTGCCAGCTTTGTGTCTAGATTTTCTTGGGGACTGGGGGATTAATCCTGGGTCAGCATTTTGCAAGCAGTGCTTTTAACCACTCCCCAAGCCCTCAACCAGTTAGTTTTAAATCACTGCTTAATTACAGGTAGTAAACAACTGTCCACTAGACACGACTGTTCTGTGATTCTAGGGGAAGGTTTGTGCATTTTAGAAGATAAAAGGAAAAGGCAATCCACTGAATGGCCTGCACACATGGCAGCATGTCCTTAGATATTTTCTCATGTACATCTCTTTCTCTGCTCTTGTCACTGCTCTGTGTCAGGAGAATCTTGTTCCCATTTCATAGATATGGAAATCACTCAGAGAATTGTCTTCCTTTGTTGATAAGTGGCACAATTGGGGGTGACATGAGCCTTCTAGCTGAACATAGCCCCTGCTGTTTCAATATTAATGTCATTTACAGTTTCTCCACTACTCTTTCATTAGCTGTCAAAAACAAGGAAAGAGCATGAGACAAATTAAAAAAAAATGGTGAGAAATAAGAATAAACCCAGAATTGAGCAGAACCTCCAAATAAATTTTAGGGAGGTGGATAAGCCTTATGTTGTCATGAAACTATCTTTTCCCCTGAATAGATCCTTTGGGAAAAAAAAAAAAACTCATGAGACTTCTTATATTAATGTTTCTAAGCCAGAAACTACATTCATCTTCATAGTTAGGTTTGGGGAAAATGCCTTACATGAATCATTTATGTTTTATAAATTCTAATTTCCCATTTTGTTTTTATGTGCTTTATCCTCACAAGATTGCCTGGAGGAAGCTGGCATTTCCAATTTTATAAGTTAGGAATCTGAGACCCATAGACCTAGGACTTAAGTCATGAAGCTGGCCACGTATCCAAACCCACAGTGATCTTCAAGCCCATTATTCAGCCCATGTTCGTTCCTCAACAGCTCCATGGAGCTTTTCAGATAAGTAGAATACAGGAGTGTCAGAGTTAAAGCTTCCCTTGCTGCCTATGATAGAACATGAGGTAGTGATGAAACACATTTTCTACATTCTCTAACATGTTTCTACCTTCTTCTCCTTTGTCATCACCGTAAGTCAAGTCCCAGGGAATTATGAGCATGAGCATATGCATGTGTATGCAGAGAACTGGTCACTGAGAGCTTTGGTGGGAAAGGCATGGCTGCTCGTCTTTGAGAGGAGTGGCAGAGAAAGCTCATGGGGGTGAGAAAGATCAAAGTGGTATGAAATAAAAACCATCATAAGTACTTACCCTCATACTTCACATCTTCTTATTTTGTGACTGATAGAATTTAATTAGGGTTGCATGCATGATCATGAGTGGGAGTTATTTACTAGATCAAGGGGAACTTACTAGTGGCTATACCACTGGAGAACATGACGCCCCTACCCTCAACAGCCATTAACTTCTAATAACTCCTCTTGAGGACGTGTAGGCATAACAGTGCCCCTATCCACAAAAGTTCAAGGGAGGAGTGTCTTTGCATTATTCATTTTACTAGAGGTCAGAAATATCGAAGGGTCTGACCTTTCCTTGCCTCTTTCTGCCTAAAAGAGTTTTCTCCCTAGATTTTTTTTTTCCTTAAGTCTGACTAAATCCCTTCCACCTTAAACGGAATTTCCTTTTCCTAGAAGAGATTAAGAGGGGGTTTTCTGGGACTCCCACTCTTGACTACTCTTGGGCAGAAGTTCTATTCTTTCCTTTTCCTCAGTTCTAAAAGATCCCAATTAGGGTCTCTAAGTAAGATTTTACATTTTCTGGAACCCCCGATTGCCTACTTTTGATTAAGAATTCTGCATTCCTTCCTTCTCTTAAGTTCTATTTATAATCTCTGAAGTCTAAAAATCACCCTCTATGGTCTTTGGTTCAGTCTTTGAATTTATAAAACAAGAACCTAGAGGCCACTGACTTATGGAAGTTTTGTTTGACTGCAAAAGCTTGGCACCCTAACTACTGGATTAAAGCCCAAGTGGTCCCAGCTATTTCCTTAGCATCTTACAGTTCAAAAGGAATATTAGAGCACCTCCCCACTGCTTTTTCTCTTCTGTCAGTTAGAGATGATGGGGCCTTAGATCCAAGAATAGGGTGCTCTTCCTTCCCCTATAGGCTGCACAGTTTCTCCTGCCTCTCCGCTATATATGGAAATGAGATGGGTCCTTCCACAAATCCTTTGACAAAAAGTGCACATCATCAAGGGAACACTTCATCATATCAGGAAAATTGGGCTTCTGTTGACAGCAACTTTTTTACAACTGCTTTCCTTTGAAGATAGAAAGCTATAAACAACAGTAGTTCTCCAAGAGACTCAAAGAGTGACTGAAAAACTAAACAGGCTTTTTCAGAGTGCTGCCCCTGGCCATCATTGTCTTCCTGAATGTCTGTGTAGACTGTCTATTGTGTGTGTGTGTGCTGTGAAGGGCAAAACAGTGGATCAAGATACATCATTTTACTCCTTGCATTTTCCACATTCATAAACCCTGCTTAACACAGATAATAGAGACATGACTGCCCTTTTACCCAAGTCCCTTATTCAATTTGGTCCTTGTTAGCAAAGCTGAGCCCTGAAGAGCATGAGCAGTCTAATTTACCTTGTTATCTGTGATTTCCTCTTTCAGTCAAGATTTTGGATAATATTCCCTCTAAAGATGAGAGGGGAGATAAAGTAGGCAGGAAGACCCAGAAATTGAATCCAACAAGAAATGCAGAGCTGGGGAGATGGCACATTGGGTGAAAGTGCTTCTTTCATAAGCATTAGCCCACAGTTTTGATGGGCATAGCCACACATGTCTGTATCTTTAGTACAGTGGGAAATGTAGACAAGAGGATTACTGGGGTCTATTGGCTATCTAGTCTAGCCAGAAAAATGGCAAGCTCTATGTTCCATGAGACACAATGTCTCAGGGAATTTAGATGGAAGAGCAAAGAAGGAAGGACATTGAACACTCTCCTCTGGCCTCTTCATGTAACTCTAGGTGGCTCCATCTATCTGCTTTAATCCAGTAGTTAGGGTGCCAAGCTTTCATAGTCAAACAAAACTTCCATAAGTCAGTGGCCTCTAGGTTCTTGTTTTATAAATTCAAAGACTGAACCAAAGACCATAGAGGGTGATTTTTAGACTTCAGATATATATATATATATATATATATATATATATATATATATATATATATATATATATATATATATATATACCACACACATCTAAAACATGTAAAATAATTATCTTTATATTCTCTTAAATTCTAAGCATATGTCACAACGTTGGGTTTGTTAGTAAAACTGTGCTCTGGAGGGTGTGAACTTGACAGGCTTGTTCATTGTTAGAAGTGTTAACACTTCACACAAATCTAGCACTGAACAAATGACTTACTTAATAACTACAAATGGCACAGATTGAATGAGTATTGATGTTAGTAATGTGGACTTACCTCACACTCTGCCAGGGACCACTCTGTGGTCTTATATGAGGTCATTTGATCTCAACACTATACAATAAGTGTCGTTACCTTCATTTACAAAGGAATACGGGGGGTGGGGGGACATGTACCTGCCCAAGTCGTGGAGCTAGAATAATAGAGCCACACTTTCTACTTATATTCTTTTTAAGGCATGTAAGCCTTCAACCCCAGCACTCAGGAGGCTGAGGTAGGAGGATCTCTGAGTTGAGGTAAGAGGATCTCTGTGAGTTTAAGGACAGCCTGTTCAACAAAGTGAGTGATAGGTCAGTCTGTACTAGAGTGAGACCCTGCTTCTAAAATGCCAAAATAGGGCATTCAATAGAATATTTTTATCTCTTTTTAAAAATTTGGACTATGAGCTAAATACTCTGTCAGTAGGGGAGACTCAGATAGCCAGTTAGATGCACCCAAATAGCTTACACAGCAGTCTGTGTCATCCCAGAGGGTAGCTTTTGCATGCAGTCCATGAAACATGTTGATTTCTGTTAATTGATGACTGTTGCAGTCAGGTTTGCATTGCTGGTGGAAATCACCTGACCAAGAGCAGCTTGTGGGGAAAAAGAGGTTTATTTTGGCTTACAGGCTCGAGGGGAAGCTCCACAATGGCAGGGGAAAACAATGGCATGAGCAGAGGGTGGACATCACTCCCTGGCCAACATAAGGTGGACAATATCAACAGGAGAGTGTGCCAAACAGTGACAAAGAGAAACTGGCTATAACACCCATATGCCCAACCCCAACAATATGCTCCCTCCAGGAGGCATTAATTTTCAAATCTACATCAGCTGGAAATCTAGCATTCAGAACACTTAGGTTTATGGAGGACACCTGAGTCAAACCTCCACAATGATGAAGATGTTTGTAGCTTTCACAGTTCTGGAATCCTTGAAGAATGAGCTTGAGATTGAAAAAGACCTCAAGTATCTGAATAAATAGATGAAATTAACTGGAAAGACCCAGTGAGCACATATATGAACCTCATGTACAGGCAGTTTCTACTAAAAAGGAGGTAAGGCCTAGGAGAGGCTGGGTTGACAACACTCTCACACTCACAGGTCTGTGCAAACACCCTTGGCAGGTTTCTCACCTTATTGCTTTTCTAATTTTCCCTCCATAATTTCTTGTTTATCATCTGAAACACCATGCTAAGACTTCATTTTACTTTAAGCAATAAGCTCTGCCCACTGTCCATAATTTTATATTACTGGCTTTGCACCTTTCTCTGCAGAGTTCTGAGAATCTATCTTGAGCACATCACTGCTCATCCTCCTCTCTTCTGTGAGGAAGCTCAACTCATCCTACTCTTTCTGGGATCACTCTTCACTTGCTCCTTGGAACCTACTCCCTTCTTCCCTTTGTTGCTTGTTTCTCATTGTTTCCTCCTCTCGTCATCTTCTCCTTTGCCTTCAAATGTGCTCAGATCACCCTCTGCTCAAATAAGTGCCCCCAGAGCCATTGTGCCTGCTTCCCATTGTCTTCCCTCACTAGTCTCAGAAATCAGCCTTTGTACCACACCCCACTTCACTGTTACTACAACAGGGTTCTAACCCTCAACGTTTTTCAGAAGCTGCTCTTTTGAAAGTTATTCAAATAGCTGAATGCCTTAAATTTCTTAGACACATCATGCTTGAATTCTTTGAATTTTCTGGCCAATTATTATAATTTATATTTTGTTGAAGTTCGCATGATATAAAGTTAACCATTTAAATAGTTATCTGAATGGCTTGTAATGCATTCACAAGCTGTGTTCCACCACCTCATCTAGTTCCAACATATTCTCATCATCCACAGGGAATCTCCATACCTACTAAGTATTTTTTCCCCATTCTCCCTTCTCCAACACCCTGGCAGCCAATTTTCACTTTGTCTTTAGGAATTAGCTATTTTTATTTTATATTCCTTATACTTTAACTCTTAAAATCCCTGGTCTTTTGTAGTTTGCTTCTTTTACCAAGGATAATATCAGAATGTCATCTACATGTTAGCATGTAGATGGTAGGACTAAATAAAATTACATTGTGTATGAACCACAGTTTGTTGATAAATTCATCTGTCAATTTATGTTTGGGCTGGTTCTACTTTTGGCTCTTATGAACGATGTCACTGTGAATATGTGCATTCATGTATTTGTTGGAATACTCATTTTTGCTTATTTTTGTAGATAGCTAGGAGTTGAGTGGCTGGCTCATGTTAATTCTATGTTTACCTTTTTGAGAAACCAACAACCTGTTTTCTGTAGCAGCTGAACTGTTACATTTCCACTGAAGCCTTTGGCAGTTCAGTTCACTACAGTGTTCTCCACTGTGCCAGCCAAATTGCTGCACCCTCCTTATTCTCCCCTTTCATGCAATGCCAACCCTTCCCTTTTCGCCTCTTCCAAACTTTCCTTATTTCTATACCAATGAAGGTGCCTGTCAATGTGCTTTCTTATTTCCTACTCTACTCTTTCCCACTTTTTTATACAGTATCATCCAACATATGACTTTTTCCCCTTTCCCAATTCATAGCTGTATTTCTGACCTTGAATTCTTCATATCGACCTGCTTAAAGAGCATTTCTACCTGCATTCCATAGTTATGTCTCAAGGTGAATGTGTGGTGTGTGTGGTGTGTGTGTGTGTGTCCACACATCCTCATGAACCTCAAACCCTCTCTTCCAGGTACTCTATTTCTCTCAATGGGGTCTTATCTCCCCAGGATCTCACCATCTTGAACTTGTAAATGATACTTTATTTCCTGATAGATAGATTTCCTCTTCTATGTTATTTTTTTTAATTTTATTTTATACTTCTCCATCATAGTAGCCACACTGGCTTAGATATCATTTATTCCTACCTAGTCATGACAGGCACTATCTGTCTCCTTAGTCTAGCCTCCTTCCCTTTGTTGTCTCACCATATGTCTAATACTACTGAGATGGCTTACCAAAGAGCATCTGGAATCATGCTGTGCCCTTGCCTAAGGCTATCAGGTTGCAGTGCCCACTGAGAAACTCTCAAGTTAACCCCAAACTGTTTTGTCATTTTTACCTTGCATCATGTTCATCTCCCACCACTCATGTGATTCTCCCACCAAAAAATGCTACATGTCCTCCACGTTCACTAAAACCAAGTGGCATTTTCCACACTTTTGTCTCAATGATGGAGCACATGAGCTGCAATGGAATTACACACATGAGGACCCAATTAGGAGTTGTGATAAGAACATAAGCATCAATGATTGACTAACTGTTTAATAATGTATACTTTTTAGCAAAAGAAATGCTGTATGTCAACAATCCAGTCTTTGTTATAGATTTTCTTTCTCTGATTTCTTTCTTTTGATTTTCAAATTTGTATTTAATCATAGTAAAAATAATGTTTCAGAAACATAATGTGCTTGCACCTTTTCTAAGTTCAACAGTTGGCACTGATTGTTCTGAGAGTTCAGCAATCCGAATCTCACTGAGACAACTTGGGTCCATTACAAACATGTGAGGTACCCACCCAGAGTGACTTTGTCAGCAAACTTCTGATTATTAGCCACTCCATCTGGGCCTGAGCTTCATTCTACTTACTACCAGGTGTTGTCTCTGTAACCTATAACACCTATCATTTTATTTTTTGTGTACTTACAGACGAAGGATGCAAAACTTTCAAGGAAAATGAGGCAAAAACAAATTGGTTGTTCCCCCAAGATAGTTAGCCTGCTCTTCTAGAACTACTTTACTTGTTTGATCATTTTTTTTTCCAATTGTGTTGTCTTTGGTCAACCATTTAATTCCTTTGTAAGAGGGTTAAGTTTGTCTTTGGTGATAACACAATTCCTGCAATGTAGAAATGAAAATAACTCAGATATTATAAGGGAAGGAAAATGGCTAGATAAATGAGAAGCATGAATAATTTATGGAGAAATAATTCAAGCAGCTAACTATACCATGCATTCTCTGTATATTTCATGAATGATCCATATGCCAAGTCCATGGAAGTTAATGTTTATTTCTAGAAACCTTTACCAAAATGAGCAAGAAGTAGTGAATGCCTCATTATCCCCTCACAGTGCCTAATGATACATTATTTTCTGTCATAAAATTTCAGGGTTTCTGAATGCATTGTTATAAATCCAAACTGTCAACATTTCTTTGGTAAGAAAAGGCACTGCATCCTATAGAAGTAAGATGTAAGATTAACAATTCAGGCTTGTGTATTTCCATCTCTTCCTGAATTCTATTGTACATGGCAGAAAACTACAATTCATATTTTTATAGAAAAATATGCTATGAAGACCCATAAAACATTTAGAAGCATTTCAGAAGTGAAAATTGAACTTTCAGAAATAAAACCCTAAATAAGAAGCAGGAAGGACAGAATATTCACAATGATTAATAAAATAGACATTTTATAAAATAGTATTTGTGGAAGCAATAGGTTTAGGAGATTGGCCCAAAGTCTAAAGCTAGTTGGTGGTTCTTTTCACCTCAGAAGATACTAAGGCACCCCATATCTCAGCCTCTGAAGTTAGATTTCCAGCTTTTTAGTCCCAGATCTGGACTTTGTTTTATCTTTTGAACATTTAATTATTTTTTCTGTTGATGAAAGTGGACTAAAACATGGTACTTAACTTCTAGAAAATATATGAGAGTAGAATGAGAGAGAATTTGGGACTCTTAAGACATATGCATGCAAATAATATATCTTAGTGAACAGAGACTGAACAGAGAATAAGCCTTTCATAGTGAAATACCCAGGCAGAGAGCACTGGCTTTGACTGTATCTTAACAAGGAGGCTTAAAAGGTTCCATGAGCTCAATACATAGCCTCAAAATGTGTCACCAGGACTCAGTGTTCCTTTGCTGTTCTTCATATTGTATGCACTGTCATGCGTACATAGTGTCTCTCCTTGTCAGAAGATGGGCTCATATTAGTATAATGCAGGACAATGTACAACAAAATTATTTACCAATGTCAGATGTAATATAGCAGACGAGCACATGAGGTCCTAACAATAGAAACTTATTAATACCATGGCTTGCTTCTGAAAAATAGTTCCATACTTCATAATGGAGATATACTTTACATGTAAACTTCAGCAAGATTAAGGGTTAAAAAATTTAAAGACTTTTACCATGTAAACATTAACCAAAAAGTAACTTGGTATGCCTATGATAAGTGTAAATAGACTTTCAGGCAGAAATATTACTACAGATGACGAGAGCTATTTCACTGTTATAAAACCATTCAACAGATATAATAATCCTAAATTGAAATGCCTCACTAACGTGTGCTAAAAAGTAATATATCAAGAAGGACTAATATTAGAAATAGAAAAATCCAGAATTGCAGCTGGGAAATTCATTGTTATTGTGTTTGTTTTTCTTATAGTTATTGTTGATTTTTAAGTCAAGGTCTCAGTCTGTAATCCAGGCTGGCCTGAAAATCAGTATGTAGCTCAAGATGACCTCATACACTTAACAATCCTCCTGTCTCAACTCCCACTTCCCCCCTAAACCCTGAGATTACAAGCTAAAGCTACCATACTAAACTTGTAGCTGGGTTTGGCACACTGTTCCATAGTTGTTAGAAGAAATAGTATAACCATAAACAAAAATGATGAAAATTTCAGTAACATATATCACAGTATACCTGAGTACTGCAGAGTATAAATTTCTCTTACATACATGTGCAATGGTTACCAATATGTGATACTCTGATCATACACTATATCTAGACAAAGCTTAAAAGATAAAAATCATCCAGAACATATTTTCTGACCACTAAGAATATATACTGAGAATCAATAACAAAAACAGTAGATGATCTTCACTTGCTTAGAATTTAAGCAGTACACTTTGAAATTGTCCATGGGTGAAATAAATACTAGTAGAAAGTATAAAGTAATTTAAATAGAACATAGGTGTAGCAGTGACCTTCCCATTGCTAAAACAAAATGCCTAGCCAGAAACAGCTTTGGGAGGAAAATGGTATGTTTTGGCTTACAGTGTCAAAGTAAAGATTTATCCTGACAGGGTAAGCATAGCAGAGCAGGAAGCTGGTTCACACCCTCACATATCAGCAGCAGGAAGGAGGCAGCAAGAGTGAGCTCACTAGTACTCAAAACTGGGCTGGACTATAACACCCCAAGGCCCACCCCCAGCAACACACTTCCTATAGCAAAGCTCTGTCTCCCAAAGGCTCCACCAGCTGGGAACCAAGTATGAGGCTTAATTACAAACACATGAGACCATGAGGGCATTTTACACTCAAACCCCAAAATAGATAAACACAACAACACAATGTGTGTAGGAGGCAGAATCAGCAGAAGAAAAACTTTCAGCCTTACATGCATATGTAAAAAGAGTCTCTAAAGACTCACATGCACATATAAGTAACTGTAAGATAACAAAAAAAGGAATTCATTAAAGTCAAGTCAATAATAAAGGAAAAATCAATAAAACCATAATTTTTCAGTTCCTAGAAAAATGCATGACTTGATAACCCCCTACGAAGAGTGATGAAGTAAAAAATTCAGAACAGGCACAATTACTGTAAATGGAAACTAGTGGGGGTCCCCTAAGTGTAGAAAGCACAAGATGTTATGAGGATCTGTTTGAAAATCAGAATCAACAAACCCTCTAAAAATATAAAAATCTCAATTCATCAAAACATACAAAGTAGAAAGTCTTAACTTGTCTACATCTATTAAAAAACCTTTTCAGCTAAGGAATATTCCAAGACCAGGTGACTTCAAGATGAATTGTACCAAACTTTTTAAAGAAGACCAAGACCAACTTACACAAAGTCTTTCAACTCTTTTCAAAAAGCCTGCATTACCTTTATCACAATAGGGCCAACCTGAGACATTACGAAACAATCCCTCATAAGCATATATGGGAAGATGAATAAATCAGCCAACAGTGATTAGTATTCATTAAGCTTCACCATTGAGAAAGTGAAATGACAAGTTGAGTAGTGGGAAAGTTAATTATTGTGCATATATCTACAGTAGTGCATTTATCTATGACATATTAACAACTCCTGTAAAACTATAATAGGACAGAGAATCCATAGAAAATATGGGGAAATAGTTCTTACAGGCCCTTTACAAAAGAAAACCTTTCTATAACCACTGAGAATATAAGAAAGCTTTTATTATCATGTATGCACAAGGAGATGCAAAGTAAAGCTACATGGAGATTATATGAAGATGCTAAGACACATACAAACACACACACACACACACACACACACACACACACACACACACACACCTCAAAAAAGACTTCAAAAATAAACACACAAACCAACTAACAAGTGATGGCCAAGATGTGCAACAGCCAAAACTCTCACACATTGCAAAGTGAGCAGTTGATGACCTAGACATTCTACTATACTTAATCCTAACATATTGTAGACATTCACTCCCTAGTAGATATTAGAATGCTCAGAACAACACTACTAAGAATATCTTGAGACCCAAAACATACAAAAGTCCATCAGGAGACAAATGGGTCAAATTTTGATCATGTAATAAGAAGTTTTATTATATTCATGGACATGGTTAACTCTCGTAGATATGACATGGGTGAAAGAAGCCAGACAGGAGGGAGAACATATCATCTAAGAAAAAGGTCAACACTAGGCAGAAGTAACGTCTGCAAATCCACTGAAATCAGTATGCTGAGTACTTCAGTAACCATGAAGACTTAAAGTTGTCTAAGGGAGGTATCTAGGATGATGAGAATGTTGTGTGCCTTCATCTCCAGGGTGTTAATGAAGGCAAACACTGTAAAAAAATCACACAACTGTCTACTTATAGTTTTTCAATTTAATATAGGAATGAGCTATGACATATTTTCATTAAAGTTAAAAGTAAAATAGGAATGACAATCAGATTTTCCTATTGGAAAATGGGAAGGTATTTATGGTAGCCATTCTACTGTAAAATCTTTACCAGCAAGGCTGCAGCCCTAGGAGCTTAGCCTAGGTGCTGTGTATAAATCCAATCCCCTTCATGGCCAGTTTGAACATCATCCCTTTCTGACTATGATGATTTTGTCCTGGTCCCTCATAGAGTTGTCTTGAGACCTGTCAGTACTAATAGGAGCTTCCTAAGTAAAGGTTAGAATGATCTAGGTACAGGTGCAGCTCTGAGGCATGTGATGCCTGCAGTTTACATAATCATGAGAAAAAGTGTCAAGGCCTAAACTTGGCTTTGTGTTTCCCTGTGACATACAATTACAGGGGATATCTATAATGCCTTGATTATAAAATTCTTCCCATACTATGCTCATAGTATAGTGCAACCACTTGTTCCCTATTTGGTTGCACTGTTTGGAAGGTTCAGGGGTAGAGACTAATTGGGTGAAATAAGTCACTGGAGAACAGGACTTGAGAAATGTGGTCCAGTCCTGGTTCTCAGCTGAGTTTCACCATTCCCTAATCCACTAAAGCATGAGTAAGCCATTTCATGTTCCTGCTGCCATGGAGTCACCCAGGCCCATGCTTTCCTTGCTGTGCTGCACTATATTCTGTTAAGCCATGAGCCAAAATAAGTGCTTATTCTCTTAAGTTGCTCCTTGTCAGATATTTGATCACAGTGATGAGGAAACTAACTAGTACAGCATCACTAAATTTGGAAACATTCTAATGGGATAGAGGAAGTGTCTCAAAATTTATGTTTTTGGAATTAAATTGTATCTTATAGAGTGCCATGGCTCCTAGAGACAATTTTACTTTCAAATATAAGAAAACCTTTAAATGCATAAAATCTTTATTATCTTACAAACAAATATTATGCTTGTTGATTTTGTCAGTTAGACACTGGGCTAAGTTTGGGATGGCTTTGGTCTCTCCCTTTTGTGAAAGAAAATGACAGAATTTTCTGGGGAATATTTTTCCATCTTTGCTCTGTTTTATGGAAATCCTATGCATGAAATAAAAAGATTAAGGGTTAGGCATATTGCTCAGTGGTAGAGTGCCTGGCAAGCATGTGGAAAGCCCTGGGTTAAAAACCAACAGTGGTCTAGCCAGGATTCTAGCCATGTGCCGAGGGAGGCCAAGGAGACCTGTGCTGCAGGAGCGGGTTGCCTCCCCAGAGCTCGTGTGACCACACAGGGAGAAGGCAGTCATGGTGTTCCTGTAATGATGTTCTTCTGGCAGACATGTCTGTTGCCAAAATGGAACTGGACACACAGGAAGGAGAAGAAATAGCCTCATATAGCACATTACAAAGTAGAAAGCATTTGAAGTCAGCAGCTGGGTTGGTCCTGAAAACAAATGTGTAGTCGGAGAAAAAGAATTACTGCTGACATCAGCCGACCTCCTGGAAACTGCCTGGTGATGAGATTATCTTTTTTCTAGGACTCTCACAGCCTTTACAAGGAGATTTTCTTGCTTTGCTTTGCTTTTTTTTCCCTACCTGATGGGATCTCCTGCTCTGTGTTAATCCATTTTCATTCGAAGATGGATGCAGTGGTTGTACTGTATTCACCCTAGTTTGAGTTCCCTGGAAAGCAGAGCCTAAGACAAGGATCTGAGGACAGAGGCTTTCTCTTGGAGGTAGTCTCAGAGAGAAGAATGGTGGCAAGTCAGAGAAGGGTCAAGTGCCAGAAAGAAAAAATTGTATTATTGAAATTGCTTATATACACAGGGAGATTTATTTCAGTTCTTCCACAACCTCAGAGAACCTTCTAGAATGTCTCCTGGAATCATCTGTCTGCAAAAATGGATGAGCTGGTGCCTTTCTGTACAGTCTTCCCATGAGTTGAGAGTTTCCTCATAGAGTTTCATCTACCTTGTGTATTGGACAAGCTTCTCCATGTATCGGAGATGGTTCTAGGTAAAATGACTCACAGTCACTTAAGCCAGGAGAAACTGTATCACAATTGCTGCTGAAATTGAGACATGGGCAGTGGGTCATCATCCACAGCCCCTGTTTCCAACAGGAGATCCAGATCTGTGAAGAAAGAAGGCATCACATGCATAAGGCCATTTGACCACCAGTGTGGTTTGAGATAAGCTATCCATAGCAACTCAGTAAGAGGACAATGACTTTCTGGACCCATAACACGTGTTACATTTTCAATGGATCTTAGAGGGCAGGATGCTCATCCTTTGTGGAATGCTCAGATATTTAAATCACTTGAACGTTCTGGTTTCACCACCTTTGTGAATCCAAGGCTTTTGCCCTTCAAGATCCAAAGGAGCTGTGGCTTCAGAACTTCCCAGATCCTTCTTAGTAAGCTGATTTTCCTATTTTATCAACAAGCCTCTAATAAACAACCATTTGATATAACAGAGATGAAGAGATAATATTTTGCAATACAAATTGACTGAGTTAGAAAAGTCTATTTGGCCTAAATAGTCAATCCAACTAAAAAGTTATGATCAGCCATCAAATGCATCAATCTCAAGCCTTGAAAGTCTAACAATTATAACATCGGATCTGGCCATGCCTACAGAGGAAATAAAAGGAAAGGAAAGTATGGACTCTGGTTCAGGACACACTGTGTTTTTGTGAAATGATGAAGTAAATACAAAAATTTCTTGCATGTGCATTCTTGGCTATGAGTTCTTAGGTTTCATCTGGGGTGTTGAACAATATGCCTAATAGAAATGACTTGGGGGAAGAAAAATTTACTTCAGCACATAGTTTCATGGTAGAGAAGGCATGTTAGCTGTTACAGTTGCCTTCTATTTACTGGAACAAACATCCAACTAGGTTCAGCTAATGGGAGGAAGGATTTATTTCAGGCTTACAGTTTCCAGGGGTTACGACAGAGGAAGGTGGCACACTTCATCATACATCCATAGCACAGAGGAAAGGAGAAGAGCCAGAGATAAAGCTGGTTCAGAACACACCTTAGTGCTGAAGTCAAGGTCTGTCCTCAAGTGGCACACCTCCTCCACGAGGGCTCTGCCTGCTGGAGACTTAAGCAGGAAGTTTACTATTAATAAAATAACACCTGAGGCTATAGGGCATTTATATTCAAAACTACAGTAGTGACATTCATGGTAGCTACAGCATGACACCACTTGCTCATATCTCAAGGCAAGATCATATCCTAGGAAACAGAGATCTCACTACCAATCAGTGCTGGGCTATCACCCATATTTACCTCCTCTCAAAAACCCACTGCCTCCAGTGAGGTCCTACCTCCTAAATGTTTCAAAACTGTACCACTAACTTAGGACCAAAGAGTTCAAACACATGAACTTGAGGGGGACATTTCACATTCAAACCATAATAGTAAGGAAGTTCTCCTCTGGGTATATACAAGCATATTTGCCTCAACTCTTACCTAACAGTTTCTCTTACCTGTGAGCTGTACAGCCTGCTATTAAAGTACTTAAGTTAAATGGCTAATGAGTTTGCTTCAACACAAACTGGCATATAGCAGGTATTCAGTACCAGTCCTTTGGCAGAATAAATGCAAGAATGGATGAATAAACATGAATATGAGCCTCTCTTTATTAACCTAACATCAGCCCCTCAGATATGAGACTTACTCAAAGTCACACATCAATGTAGCAGAGGATTGGAGCTATACTCCTGTGTCTAATGTGTTTTCAGTCTTTAAAAGTGTGCTCCCTTCCCACAGACATGGCTAGTTGAAAGGGTATCTCCAGATATGATCAAGAGGTAATTCCAATGGCACATAATTAAGAGTGGCAGAAGTGCTGCGTGGGGCTGTCTGGACTTTTTAATGTTCCTTAAGCCATACCATGTGCAGTTCCAGAATCACAGTTTATGTAAACCCTCTATCCAAAATTGTGTCATATTGAGTTCTTCCCAGTAACAACCCTATAATATAGTAGTATAAGAATTTATCAGGTTTAGATGCAGACAATGGGTGAGCAATGTATTTCCTACTTACACTTCCTCTTACTCACCATGGTGTGCTATCCTATGGACTCAGGGGCCAACTTTGGAGGAGCCAGGGTACTTAGCACACAGTTGACACCAAGTTACATTGACATGACAGAGCTCACATTCTTTTGGTATTGCAGCTAAATGAAGCCAGATGAGCCTCTCCCATGATACAAACTGTATGGTAGCATTTTAGATGTATGAAAGTAGAAAGTAGTACTAGAGAAGAGTAGAAAGAAAGAAAATAAAGATGTTCCCTCAAATCGGCAACTGTGAGTGATCCTAATGTCGCAGTTGAATTAGAAGGCAAAAATGTCCAAGCTAATGGTGTCCCTGCATGGAACATTCAGCCAGAATATGATTAATTGGGAAAATATTTTCTACAGAGGCTTAGGGGACAGGAGTTGAGGGCTGGGAGCTGAGATAGTGAGTCTGGGGTATGAAACATTTATGGAAAATGGGAAAATGTTGAAGGAGATTGATACTAGGACTACTGAGGCATTAGATCCAGGTGAAGCTAGCATGGATTATTGTCTATGACTATCTAGAATGATACTACTCGGTGTAGCTGGAATGACATCAAGTGTCCCTTCCCTTGTGAGTGCTTGATTAAATATTACCTCTTTGGAAAAAAATCTTTCCTGATCATGTTTCTTAAACTGGGTAACCTTGAATCACTGCACGTGTATATGTGTCTCTGTGTGTGTAGTTGTATTTCTTCCATTCTTAGTGTTTTTCACAGTATTTAACTGTGAAAAGTTGTACCATCTCTTACTTCCTGCCCATCTACCTTTCCCATTGATTTTTTTCCACTGAGTCCTTCTCACTTAGCTTAGTGCCTGGCACATAATCAGGGTCCCATAAAGAGCTATTGCATTAAGAAGTGAGTTTCTAATTGAATAGCTGTTAGACCATAAATGTCCAATAATTTTCGCAATGCCTGATGGCTAGGTTCCAGGGGTTAATAAGAAGAGTGGCAGAGGATGAAGTTTCAATGTTTCTCTCTGGGAAACAAGGCAGTGACCCTTACAATAACTAGGATAACCATGCTTACTGCCATGAGAAAAGTAGATTAGGACAGCTGAGTAGGATAGGGGGGTTCTTCTTAATAAATCTTGTATAACAAGCTAGCCCAATGTTAGAGTCATAAAGCAATAACCACTCTACTTGGCCATGTTTCTGTGGGTCGAGGATTCCATATGGTTTTCAGCCATGTCTTTTACTCAGCTATTTTCATCTGATAATTTGTTCGGGCTGGAAAACCCAAGAAAAAAATCACACATATACCTGGCACTGTGGTGATTATTATTTTTCCTTTAATTGACAACTCCCATGATTGTAAACAATACCCCATGTTAATTACCTCTCTCCCCCTGACTTTCCCCTTTTAAACTCCATCCTGTATCATATCCCCTCCCTCCTCAATCAATCTCTCTTTTAGTTTGATGTCATGATCTATTCCTTCTATTATGATGGTCTTATATAGGTAATGTCAGGCACTGTGAGGTCACGGATATCAGGGCCATTTTGTGTCTAGAGGAGCACATTGTAAGGAGTCCTACCCTTCCTTTGGCTCTTATGTTCTTTTTGCCACCTCTTCTGTAATGGACCCTGAGCCTTGGAAGGTGCAGTAGAGATATTTCAGTGCTGAGCACTCCTCTGTCACTTCTTCTCGGCACCACGGTGCCTTCTGAGTCATCCCAAGGTCACCGCCATCTGAAAAGAGAAGCTTCTCTAACCAAAAGAGGGGGTAGCATTAATATGTGGATATGAACATTAATAGAAGTGCTTATTGGGAAGTTTTAGTGAGCATAGTACATACATTTAGCCAGATAGCAGCAGATATTACACCGCTAGAGCTCATGACTACCCCTGTTGTAGGTTTTCAGTATCAGGGAAGTATTCCCTCCCATGGAGCAGGCTTCTATTCAAATTAGAGGGCAGTTGTTTTCCCCCATAACAGACATGCTACTATTGCACCCATTGGCTTATTTGCCCTGTTTGGCCAAATATAAGGCTTGCAGTGTCCACTGTTGAGTATATTTACCAGTGATTTCTCTCCTTCCCATTGAACTGCATGCAGCTTGGCTTTTTCCAGCTTTCTTTCAGTTGGTCTACATGGAGGGGGTTTTCAGCTGATCTCCACCAGGATTTCTCAGTAACCTTGCAGCCCAAGTATGTGGAGTCTTCAGCAATAGGATCTTACCATCCATTCCTGGTGGGAAACCAAGGGCCTCGGCAATGACCTGTAATGTTTTGAGAGCATCAGGGACCTCCCTAGCCAATAACTAACTAGAAGGTATCTCATCCCTGGCAGTGAAAATTTTCTAGTAATAATCTATGGTTCCTGTGTGTTCTGTTGTCCAAAAAAGGTTTCTCTATGACTTATTTCTATCCTCTTAGATTTTGATTAGCCTTCTCTCAACCATTCTTTTATTCAATCTTTTCCCCTGACCTTTTCACCCCCATTAATCTGTTTTTCTACTTACATATATACAATAACATACTATTAAGTGGCCTCTTTGCATATGCTTTCTTGAACTGGTTTGCAGCAAGTCATGTCTTTCAGGATGGTTGGCTTCTAAAGGGCATGATTAGAGCTCCCTTCAAAGACATGCTGGAGCTCTCTTAAAAGCCCTGGAAGCTGCACGGTACCACTTCCACTGCATCCTGTGGGTTAGAACAGCCCAGGCTTATTTCACATTCGTGAGGAAAAGAAGTAAACTACCTGTCTTGGTTGGAAGGTTAGTTAAGAAATAGCAGCTGGCCAGGCATGGTGGCACATGTCTTTAATCCCAGCACTCAGGAGGCAGAGGTAGGAGGATCGCCTTGAGTTTGAGGCCACCCTGGGACTACATATTGAAGTCCAGGTCAGCCTGGGTCAGAGTGAAACCCTACCTTGAAATTAAAAAAAATAAAAATAAAAAAAGGAATTATCAGCCATTTTAAACCCAAACATCCCAAGAAAAGACCAGTTAGAAGGTTGTTTCTATAGATTCCACCTGTGACTGTAACATTGAAAGTGTGAGAAGGGGAGATGAGGAGGTGGGTTGGATTTATAATTGGCAGGAAGCTTGACATATTGATTAGGATTGTCTTGGAGCCACTGGACAAGAGAGAACATATTTGTTTCAATTTCTTTCCCATTATTCTGTGGAAAAACTTATCACAAATTTTATAGCTTAAACTATACAATTTATTCTCTTCCAATTTTAATTGTCAAAAGTTCAAAATGAGTCCTATAGCTAAAGCCAAGGTTCCAGAGGGAAGATTCTTTCTGGAGGGGATAGGAGAATCTATTACTTGCCTCTCCTAGCTTCTCAAGGCTCTTTATATCCCTTATTCCATCTTCCAAGGTCAGGTATGAAGCCACTTTTGTGGGAAGAGTCCTTGAAACAGTGGAGAAGTTGAGAAGCAGCAAGCTGAAAGGACAGAATCAAAATTTTATCATGCTAAGAATGAAAAATTTGTGCAATGTCATAAAAAAATCAAATTATGACTGACATGTGACTCAGAAACATGAATCTTGAATTTAATATTATAAATATATACTTCAGATTATCAATGAAAAGTTACATTAGGATTGTTGAGGTCATTTAAGAAGAAAACGTGCTCCAGGGTTATCTGATAGAAATTTATGCCATATGCATACATAAAAATTTCCTGGTAGCCCCATTTTAAAAGTAAAAAAGAAATAAAATTAATTTTAGTTACAGGCCCCACACCCAATTGCACCAAAGACCCTCCTCTTTCCAGTTAGTTCTTCCTCTGTTTTGTTCTTTCATTCCTTTTGTCCTCCTCCATCCTCCTTGACAAATTTTTAAAATATTCTTTTTATTTATTTGTAAGCAGAGAGGGATAGAAGAGAGACAGAGAAAGAGGAGAGAGCCAGAGCCTTCAGCTGCCCCAAACAAACCCCAGACGCATGTATCGGCTTTTGCATCTGGCTTTATATGGGCACTGGAGGATAAGACCCAGGTTGTCAGGCTTTGTAGTCAAATGCCTTAAATGCTGGTCCATCTCTCCAGACCTTGTCAAAATTTTGATGGAATAAAAACAGTGCAGGTCTTGTGGGAGCACCAGTGACAGCTATGGGATCATGAATGCGCTAGTGGGTTTGTATCAGGAAGCATAGTTTATGTATCATTCACTTGTCATGCTATCACTTAATCCATGTAAAGCTCGATGTCTTAGATTACTATTTTCATACTAAGTTATAGAAATCTAGTATATTATCACCCTTTTCAGCACAGGCTGGCCATATTTCTGTTGCTTGATGTCAACATATGGTTCATGGCAATAAAGAGGACAGTGTAGCTCAAAAGAGAGATCCCCTAGGAATCCCAGCATTTAGAGGATGGGAGTCATAAAAGGAAAAGTAGATATAAGTAAGAAGTTCAATACTAGTGTAAACATAGGAAGGCTGGGTGGGGTGACTGGGGTCTTCCATAGAAGACACAAGGAAGAGGACAATATGAAGATCCTGATTCTTTGAATACCTTGCCCTCACTGCACTCCATTCTTTTGTGGTGGTGAAAGAGAGATTATGGTAGCTATACAGCTGGGAATCTTCCATTCATGAAGCCTCAAACCATGTCACATTACCATGCTGACAAACGGCTTTGGTATCTAAAAATAACAATCTTGGCTGTCTTTAGCTGAGAAGAACTGCAATTTGGTTGCAATCCAGGTATGAAACAACCATCTCCACTTCTATGTGTTAGTGTAAAGCTTGTCTTCTGTAAAATGTCTTCAGTATCAGAGCTATAAAATAAAATACTCTCAGATTATATTGTGATTTCATGTCTACAAGTCATAAGACAGTGGCAGCTTAAAGGTCCTTTCAAAGCTAGATATGAAATTTGAATTTGGCATGTGTATATAGTTTCCAAAGTGCTTTGTCTTTTTCTCAGCTATATGATAATGCTGAGTTTTTCTCAACAAGTGCATAGGCTATGGGACAACCAATTTTCCCAACATGCAAGAGGCTCTGGGCTTTCTGAAGAAGGAGATTTTCAGTTAAAACTAGGCCCCAGCTAGACGTCTTGGCCTTCCTAGAACTAAGAAAATTCCCAAGATATAGTATTTCAGTGCTAATTCCAGGAGAAATGTTGAGCACGTAGCAACAAACTGGTCACTCAACTGAGCTAGGAAGTCTAATCACTAAGGACCTCCTGAAAGTGTCAACCCTAAAAAAGAACTTCCTTTTTAGGCTGATAACTCAGCAAAGGGATGATAAATCTCAATGCCAATTTATTCATTTGCAAAGAGAAATGAGTGTGACCAGGACTAGAAATCTTTAAGTCCATATGATCAGCACTTTCTTCTCCTACATGAAGCCAATCTATTAATTTACAAGGAGAAATGACTATCACATGCACTGAGACACACAAAGCCCAAGTGATCAGCAGGTTCTCTCTCAGTGTGAAGTCATTCTGCTAATTTACAAAGAGGATTTACTATGGCAGAGACTGGGATTTCCGGAGTTCCCATGGTCAGCACATTTTGTGCCTCTCCTCTACCCTCTGTGGAAGGCCAAATTCCAGTCAGAAGCTACTCCTCAAGTAGCATGTGAGGCATGGGTGGGAAGGATTGAAGGTGCACTGTGAAAGCCTGTCCATCTACCTTCGCCTGATGGGCTGACTTTCTTTGCCATCAAATGCTCTTACTGCCTCCAGGATGGGTCTTGTCAATCTTACCACCACCAGGCATCCTTTTATTTTACTTTATTAGTGACTTACTTCTGAGGATATCCAATCATTAGGTGTGCTAACACCTTAAAATGGGTAGGCAAGTTTTATGTCCTCTTTGTTACACTTACCTTTATTCCAGCATGATGAGAAGCCTCCATCTCCTACATGCCTAATGTTAAGACAACACATAATGTTCCCCAGGACTGTGCGGACAGCACTGAAAGCAATGGTAAAGGGCAGAGGCTTAGAATTGAAACAAACCATTATTTTCTTGTCAACTACCAACGAGAATGCAGACAGGACATTATATTCCCTAAAGGCTTAGTTTCTATACCTGCTACATATGAGCCTTCCAAATTCAGTTCTTACAAGTATGAAATGAAACCAAACATATAATGGTATTTGAGAAAACTTGATATTTAGTAGATAATAGAGGAAAATTTGACATTAATAAGAAAATGATCATAACTGGACTTCATTATGTTAAGAGGAATAAGCCAGAATAAGAGAGATTAATGTTTTCTTTCATATGTAGAACCTAGAATTAAAATTATGTGTGTGTGTACATGTAAAAAAGAACACTAATGATTTGCATCTCTACTTTAAAGATTCTGAGGTTTATGGATGGAACTGACTAAGGACATTTAAAGCTGTTAAATGGAGCATCTCAGGACAGGAACTTCAGACACTGGTCTCATCAGGGGCACACTCCTCTGTCATACTGTGATGTCTGTGAGTGTGGGCTGAGTCAGCCAAGAACACGAAGCAAGTCCCCAGTAGGATTCTCACCCTGAGGCTCCTCTGGCCTGCAGCTAGCACACTAGGACTTGGTCGTCTCCACCAGCCACCTGGCAAGTGTCCTGATCAATAGTGAGCCATTGCCACCACCCACAGAGTCTGGAACCACGGCGATCATCTATAATGGTATTTTTGCAATTTGCTTATGGCTCTGCTAGACGAACCAGGCAGGCAATTGGCAGAGGAAGGTTTGGAGGGAGTGTCATCCCTTCAGCATTTGTGGATAGTTCTAGGTTGCAGGCTTACCAAATGCAAGGGCTGTGTCCATGCTGCCATATTTCCCTGCCTTAGTCTTTCCCAACCCCGAATCTTCCACCTCTCCCCAGTGTGTAAACTTCCAAAAGGAAATGTGTTTGCATCATGACACATGAGCGCCACCAACTGGTAAGAAAGTATTCACTACAAAGAATTGGGTTGGAACCAAAGCCATCCATTTCAGAAGCTTCATGGCTAAGGGTCTGCTTACTCAAGTCTCAGGAGCAGAAACTTTTTAAGTGAAGTAGGATTACATAATATCAGTTGAATGTTCTTAAATTATCCTGCCAGTTGTCAACATGATTGCATAATTGTACATCTTGAATTATTTATGTCCCTGTGTATCTTCAGCTAGGAGTGCTACCAGAATCACCATTCAGATAAGGCCAGCAGTATTTATTAGGGTTCTCACACTGGATCAAATCACATATGTGACTGTCTATAATAATTGTAATGCTAACAATGAGTTTAGACTCTAGATTGATAAATACAGTTTGTAACCATATCATTTTGACAACACTATTTTTGTTTTGAGACTGTCCTCTAGGCAGCCTGTGGGGAGGCTCAGTCCATAGAGTGCTTATTGGTCAAGTAAGAGACCTGAGTTTAGATCTGAAGCACCCATGTAAAATGCTGGGCATGGTGGCACAGGCATGTTATCCCAGCACTGAGGATGTGTAGACAAAAGTATCCCTAGGACTCGTTGGCTAGACAAAGCCTAATCAGTGAGCTCCAGTTGAGTGAGAGACCCAGTCTAAAAATATATAAGGTGTAGAAGGATAGATGAAAATCGCCCAACATCAAATCTGTCCTCCACACATGCTTAAACATGTTCATGTACACCTGCTCTCATATATGTACCCATACATACATAAGACTATATGCACTCACACATGCACACCACACACACAATTTCCTATAGAGAAAGCATCAATTATGCTTCAGCATTATTTACTATATATTTTGAAGGAAAGAAACTGAGCTTGAAGAGTTAAGTCACTATGCAAAGTCAGGTACCTAGAAACTGTAGATTTCAACCTGGAAAAGTCTGACATCAGAACCTCACCCACTTGATTACACTGTCTCTCAGTGAGGCTATTGCTGCTCTCTCCAGCTTGGATGGCCTGCCTTTTCCTGACATTAGGCCATCCTCACCCTTATCAGTTCTTCCCACCAGGTCTAATGATAACTCCAGTTAGTTCTGACAGGGCCTGGCCCATGCATCTCATGGACCATGCTGCTAATACCCTACGTTCTGTCTGCCTGCCACATAAGCAAGATGCAAGCAGCAAACAGTTATCTTTTAGAGTAAACAAAGCTTTATACTAAATGTTGATTCTCAACACCTCTCTCGAGATGCAGGCACAAATGTGCAATTTGTGATTGCTATAGACCAGATAAGGAAATTAAAGAAAAAGAAAAAAAATTGGGCCCATGCCACTTGGAAAATTCCCCCCAAATTTTGAGGGCAATTTCAAATTTTTCCCCAAGGAACTTGATACTTCTTTAGATAGAAAAAATATTTTCATCTAAAATATCACACTGGCATTCCTCTTGCTTTCTGGCATGCTTATTAAAAAAAAATCACAGCCTTCTTAGCTTTTGGAAATCTATAAATTCATTAACTATCTTTTAAAAATATGTTATTGGAAATATATAAGGTTCTTATCTCTGTATCTAAACATCGTGACATGAGCCAGGATGACCTTGATCCTGACTGTTTGAGAATGTTGGATACTCGTGATGATGCCCTTTGATGACCCTTCCAACTATTAGTAACAATGAGTTCATGAATTTGAATTAATTGTACAAAAAGACATGTTGAATTTTCCCTTTATCTTCTTTTGTTCTTAAAAAATAGCTTGATGTATATTGATTTTATTTCATACAGAAATGTGTGCTTCACTGTTGACATTTTTATGACCTGAAGTTTCCATTCTTTTTAACAGCCTTGATGCAATATTAAAAACAAAACACACACACACATTATCATGGCTGTAAATACTGTTTTAAAAGAAAAGGTTGTTTTAGCAAAGCAAACATGACTTATATAATATTCTTTGTCCAAAAAAGGCTTGGTAGTGACTTCAGAAAGGGGAATGTCAGCAGGACTTAACAAAGATGAGCCCCCCACAAGATGACGCTTGACTCACACATGCGAAAAAGGCAGAGAATGGCCAAGCTGTTTGTTTTTATCTGTGAAAGTCTGACCCATAGATCAAAACTCAAGTTTAAAAGCCTAATTTAGCAAGAGTTTTGTCTTGAGCAATAATAGCTGCATCAGAATAGGTTATGTCATGCTGCTATAATAAATAGCTACCTAAGTATTTAATGACTAACAAGAGACATTTATTTCTTATGGTACATAACTGAAATATATTAGAAAAGAGTTGTGCACCACATAATCATCCATGTTAGGTCATAAGTATAACATCTCAGTTTTGTTTTGTTAAGATATTTATTTATTTATTTATTTATTTGAGAGAGAGTGAGAGCGAGAAAGAGGCAAAGAGAAAGAGAGAGAGTGAAAAAGAATGGGTACACCAGGGCTTCTAGCCACCACAAATGAACTTCAGACACATATGCAACATTGTGCATCTGGCTTTACATGGGTGCTGGGAAAGTGAACTCAGGTCCTTAGGCTTTGTAGACAAATGCCTTAAATGCTGAGCTATCTCACTAGCCCTCAGAATTGTTTTCTATTTAGAGACAGGATAGTCTTGAACTTGAAGGATTGTCTCAGCACTCCAAATGCTGAGATTATAAGTATTAACCACTGGTCCTAGTGAATTATCTTAATGTGATATACTGGTTTTTTCTGTGGCAAAAAAAGAGAACATCCCAGATTTTACCTTACACTAAATATATTGTTTCAGGGCTGGTGAGATGGTTTAGCAGTTAAGGCATTTGCCTGGAGATAGAAACTAGGGAGACCATCAGGAATGAGGCTAAGTAATTTTCCCAAAGATATTCCCTACCTGTTAAGAGCCACATTGAACTACTGCTCTGCTGCTTTCCGCCAGCTTCACTCAGCTGTGGCCAAAGCACCCAGCCATGTGCACTGGGAGGCTGGAGACAAGCACTGTCTGCCCTCACTGTTGCAGGGACACTCCTGCAGGTGCCCGGGAGGCATGCTTACTGCAGGCACTGCGGGCACTCTCCCCATGCTATTGGAAACTAATAACTTATGAGGTTTTCTTTCATTTTTAAGCATGTCAGGCCAAAGAGTCATTGTTTCAAGTCATGAAGATAGAAAAGTGATATGATATGAGGAGAATATTGAGGAAATTTGACCATGTCAAATGTTTGAAAATTTAAAAATAGTTGTACTATATACTAGTATATATGTTGTATCCAATTTGAAATAACTATATATGAGAGAATGCTGGAACTGATTATATGTATGAGAAATATATATAGCTCATGTATGCATAGGTTATAAAGTAAATACATTGTATTGAGACAGTCCATTTTGTATCTACATGCCTGTCTATTCATCTGTCTAATCCAGTGTTTGATAGACATTTAAGCCCCATGTGAAATTTTAAAACATTTTTTACCTCAACAACAATTTGTTCTTTTTGTTTGTTTATTTTTATTTATTTGAAAATTACTGACAGAGAAAGAGGTAGAGAGAGAGAGAGAGAGAGAGAGAGAGAATGAGAGAGAGAGAATGGGCGTGCCAGGGCCTCCAGCCACTGCAAATGAACTCCAGATGCATGTGTCCCCTTGTGCATCTGGCTAACTGGGTCCTGGGGAGGAATCGAGCCTCTAACCAGGGTGCTTAGGTTTCACAGGCAAGAGCCTAACTACTAAGCCATCTCTCTAGCCCCACATGTGCAATTTTAAATTTCATGTTGGCATTTGAAAAATTAAGCAAAAATATATGAATTAATTTATTAATTTATTTCACTTAGCCTTATATAAGCAATTATTGCTCAGATATATTCAACTTCTTTTAGTGCTATGTTTTGGGTGTTAAGTGCTAAGTTTTATATGTAGAACACATTTCAATTTGGACAGTTATATTGCCTTGAAAATTCTTGATCTGTATTCACTGTTCATAACACAGACAACTGATAAAAGACTCACATGCCCAAGGTTCCAAAGATATTTTAAATAGTTGAATGAGCCCATGGGCAATGGCTTAACTGATGATGCATTGATGTATAGTACTATGAGTAATGGATGAGGAACACAATTAGTTTCTCTTGGAAGATCCTTTACCTAGAGAAAATCCACAGAAGTTCTCCCCAGAAACAGCTAGGAAGAATCTCCTGTTGGGAGCACAGGAGTGTGTGTGCCTGTGTCAATGGGACCACAAGTCTAGAGTCCCCATGCCTACATCCTTCTCATACATTTTCTTTTACAGCTGCATGGCCTCGTGCCATGTTACTTAGGTGCTCTGGGCCCCATTTGTGCAGCAAGTGCTGTAGATGTATATCAGCTGCACCTTATTCACTGACAGAGAGCAAGAGCCTGGACCTCACCCAGGGTTTACTGACTCAAAGTCATTATTTTAACAAACTCTCATAGGCTGGAGCTAAGTTGTAGAAAGATGACTACCCTAGAAAATGTCAAAAAGTTCCCTGGGCTCTAAAATTTTCTTTATAAAATATACCCATTAGCCTGAAATGCAGATATTTCAAGATATCATGACCTTTCCTGGAGTAGTTTCCTTTCCTAGGATCTGAAAGGACCATTTCAGTGTTTGGTGCCCAAATGTTCCATGTGCTAACATATTGGGTCCAGTGAGCAAACAGCTCATCATTCCCTTACAACCTGCAAAGTCCTGTTACTATCCCCAATTAAATATGAGGAAGCTCTGGCTAAGAGCAACTGAGGTTCCCAGGCAGCTTTGTACATTGATTGTGAAGCTTGACTTTGTGTTCAGATACTCTGGTATGGGAGCTTGTAATGTCAGTGTGTAAGTAAGAAATAGCTTATGGCAGACCAACTATGGTGTACGTGTGTGTGTGTGTGTGTGTGTGTGTGTGTGTGTGTGTGTGCGCGCAATCTTTCTTAATTATCACACCTCTTCCCATTTGCATTAATGTTGGTACCTTGACCTTCTTTGTGTAATTAACTAGGCACTAGTTAAATGCTCGTCACAAAAATTGGAAAAAAATTTAAAAAAATAAAAATAAAAAAGATTGGGCAGATAATCACACACATGGTGATGAGCATTCTCAACATCTTTCTCCCTGTTTTCTCTCCTTAAAATTTACTTGAGACACCACAACTCCATTGAAAGAAACCACTTTCTGAGTCTTCTAATTTAGATTTTGTTCATGTGGAGAATAATATATTGATCTTGGACAAGCAGAGAAAAATTGGGACCTGCCTGGTGATAATAAGACCGTACATAGTTACTTTGCCATCCTTGTTCTGCACAATAGCCTTAATATGTGGTGATATAGTTATATAGTTAGTATAATAGGCTTAGTGTAACCTAAGATGATACTGCATAATATGTGGTCCATAGTAATGTGTCTATAGCACTTAGTAGTGTGTGTATAATAATGTTCTGTGACTTTTCTTGAAGAAAGTGTGAAAAGCCTATGAACTCCAGACAGGGCACAGACAACAGAAGTCCATCTTTGCATGAACCAGTGAGTGTACGGGAGCCAATTACAGGGCCATGAAAAAGTGGTTACTTAGAGGAGCATGAGTAACTCAAAGGTAGCTGTACCATCAAGAAAGTCCACCCATGCCCAACTCAGGGACAATTATATCACAGTCTCCTCTCCACAAGCATTGCATCCTACTTATATAGTCATGGGAAGGAGCCTTGTGAGTCTTGTAATACCAGAGCTCTGTGAGCCTTGTAAGTTTATTGACATCCTGAGTCTTATGAGCCTTCCTTCTGCCCCTAAGGATGAATATTTCAATTTTTGGGAATTAACTAACTAATTTCTATGTGTGGGAGTCTGCAGAGCCCTCCTTCACCACCATTACCTTCCCTGGATTTGATATTAACTGCAAAACTTCTAATAACCCCATATACAGATGAGGAAAGTACATCTAACAGCTTACATGAGTTTGTGATGTCTAAAGTCAACATTTACACTGAGATCTGCCAATTCTACACATACATGCACTGCTTGCAAAGCACTCAGGGGAAATTAGAGCTCATGAAGCATCTGTTGGTGTCCTGCCTTGCTGCCCTACTCCTCAAGATTCATTTACAGCTCCCAGCATGGCAGTCTGTGCCCCTCAGATGATAGCTTGCCACACCAGAAATCCTCAACTATGGGGCATATGATCTATTGAAGAACTGTTCAGCATCACATCCCCTAGTTGAAAATACCAGGATATTTTCCATGCTGTCTTTCAGAGGGTCAGGGTTGGGACTGAGCAACAGTGGTGCACCCTGGGAACCTACTCCCATTAATAGACCCTTTCTTGGCTTCTCTCACTCCATCTTACTTCTCCACTCCTTTGTGCTTCCTGGCATCACCTCTCAAATAAAAGAAGCTTTTAGCTCCATCCTTATTTCAAGATCTTTGAGCAGCTCCAAGTAGAGAGACACTAAGTGGCCCTATGAAAATCAACTTGTGGCAATGCCATTCCCAGGGTTTACCACTTAAGAGTGCCCTCTTGGCTGGAATTAAATGTAGCATGCCAGCTTGACTCATTCTCGACTGTGTTCACTGGTTTGCCCTTGAGGTGCAGCACAATGTCCTTGAGCTGGTTTAGTCCAGGACAGGCTGCTGGTATTGCTGCGTGTTCAAAGAAAACACATTTGTGGGTGCTGCACATTTCAGAGGTATGTGCCTTGCTACATGGGATGCACTCTCAAATGTTCTGATCTCTGTTACCTTTGAAGTTCTGTGCAAGGCAGACTTCAGCACTGGGTCTCTATTGAATTACACAGGCCACCCCTGAAAAATGATAACAAGAAAATGTTATTATTTTGGATTTTCTGAGTTTTCCAATAGAGGCACATCAATCTTTCTTGGAAAGGCTCACTGTTTTCCTTCGTGACCAGATTTCCCTAAGCTTCTGAAAAAGCTACAGATTCACTGGGCTGGGGATCTAGCTCAGCTGATAGAGTGCCTGCCCAGCATGTCAAAGTACTGGGGTTAATCTCTAGCACTGGAAAAAATATAATACAAAATTTATTCTGTAGATAAAGTATATGTATTGTAAGACAAACCAGTTAAAGCACTTTGATATCAAACATATCATTGGCAGAATTGCTGCAAAAGTCCCCTGCACACAAATGAGAACTAGCTTGAGCCTGTAATGACAGGATCAGCATTGTGACAAACACCAAGCCATAAAAGAGAGGAAAAAATAATCAATTCTGTTCAGGAATGTATGCAAAGTAGCATAAAGTTAAAAATGGCAAAGCCAGGATTCTGGTCTGCTCAAGGCAGACACATCCTGCCTCATCTCATGAACATAAAACTGGAAGGTGCAAAGGAGAAAAAAAAAAAAAGTAAGAACTGTGACAAGACCGAATGGTCCTTTTGGACATAGAAGTCAACATGATGGAATGATGGCACTGCCAGGCTTTTTCAGCCCTCTGGCAAAAAGAATTTTTGATAACTATTTGATAATATCCCCAAAAGAAAATCACCATATTTTTCAAATGTTTCATATAAGTGCAGGAAATGACTAAAGCATTTACCCTGACTTCTATATATAGCCAGAAATTGGGTGGGGACCTGATGTCTTGTTTTGTGCATTAAAAGCTTACTGTTAAGAGTGTGGATGTGACTTGTATGATTTCTGTGTTCTTAGCCCTACACAGACCTATTTACAACTTCAGGGAAGCCACCTGGCCATATCATAAAGGAGTTTCTAGCTGGGCATGGTGGCATATGCCTATGGTCACAGCAGTCATGAGAATGAGGCAGGAGAATCCCATATTATAGGCCAGCCTGAGCTACATAGTGAGTTCTTGATCAACCAGGGCTGCCTAGCGGAGCCTGTCTTAGAAAACAAAAAACAAAACAATAAAGTGAGAGAGATGGCTTAGCGGTTAAGCGCTTGCCTGTGAAGCCTAAGGACACCAGTGCAAGGCTCGATTCCCCAGGACCCACGTTAGCCAGATTCACAAGGGGGCACACATGTCTGGAGTTCATTTGCAGTAGCTGGAGGCCCTAACACACCAATTCTCTCTCTCTCTCTCTCTCTCACTGCCTCTTTCTCTCTCTGTCTGTTGCTCTCAAATAAATAAAAATAATAATTATTTTAAAAACAATAAAAAGGTTTATAAACCATCTTGTTTCTTGTGTCTAGTCTAAGAAATGCATGCTTATATATCCATAGTGGAAAACATTTTCCTCCAAACACTGTGTAATTTTAAAATGTACATTTAGACTTAAATTTTGATCTATTTTGACTTCATTTTTATGAATGATGTATTCTAGTTGTGTTTCATTTTATTCTCCACATGGATCCAGTTTTTTTTTTTAAAAAAAAAAAAACTTTTAAAAAAAATTTATTTATTTGAGAGCGACAGACACAGAGAGAAAGACAGATAGAGGGAGAGAGAGAGAATAGGCGCGCCAGGGCTTCCAGCCTCTGCAAACGAACTCCAGACCTGTGCGCCCCCTTGTGCATCTGGCTAACGTGGGACCTGGGGAACCGAGCCTCGAACCAGGGTCCTTAGGCTTCACAGGCAAGCGCTTAACCGCTAAGCCATCTCTCCAGCCCGGATCCAGTTTTTTGAACACCATTAATTTAAAAAGGAATACTTACCATTTTCTTCATTGAATTAACTTGGCGCCTTTGTCAAGAAGCAGGTGAACAAATACTGTGAGTCTGGTTCTGAGGTGTGTGCCCTGCTCTTGCAAGCTCTTGACTGTCCCAATGATGTTCTTATGATGGCTGTTTTGCCAGAAGTGCTAGAGCAAGGGTAAATCTTCCAAATTGGTTCTTTCTCAGGATTGTTTGGAAATTCTTTGCATTCTCATATAACATGTAAAGATAGCCTGCTTGTCTCTACAGAAAGCCTAGTGGTGTTATGATAGGAATTGTGAAAGTCTATAGAACATTTTGTAGAGAATTGACATGTTAATAATATTGAGGTCATGAACATATTAGACCTTACCATTTGTTTAACTTCTCTTTAAATACCTTCAACTTTGTTTTAGTTATTAACATGACATTCCTGAATATCTTTTGTCAGATTTTATTTCTAAAGAATTTTATATTCTTGACACTTTTATAATTGAATTGAATCTAGAAATATTCTTCAAAATATGTACTGTTATGATATAGAAATAATTGATTTTTGAGGGCAAGCTGTCACATTGCTAAATTTGCTCATTTGTTCTCATAGTTTTTTTTTTTTTTTTTACATGTGACTTAGGATTTTCAACATAGACAACTATGTCAACATAAAAATAAAGACAGTTTTTCATCTTACTTTGTCATACTGATATGTTTCATTTATTTTGCCTTTTGTGTAGTGTTGAATAGATGTGATGAGTGAACACTCTTGCCTTTTTTTCTGAGATAGGAGGGAAATTTTTCAATATTTCACTACAAAAATAGAGTGTTATCTGTGGATATTGCATATGTATCTATCATAGTGAGGCAGCTTCTTCTATTCTCAGTGGTTATAGACCCTTTTTTAAAAAAATGGGTATTACACCAATTTTCAGCATTCATTGGAATAATCATAGATTTTTTTTAGCCCTTATTTTGTTGATGAAAATTCAAGTGTTAAACTAGCTTTATGTTTCTTGGATAAAGCCCAGCTGGTCATGCTACGTTGTACATATTGATGAATTCAAATTGTTAATATCTTTTTTTTCAAATTTTTATTAACAACTTCCATGATTATAAAAAATATCCCATGGTAATACCTTCCCTCCCCCCCCCCCCACTTTCCCCTTTGAAACTCCATTCTCCATCATATCCCCTCCTCATCTCAATCAGTCTCTCTTTTATTTTGATGTCATGATCTTTGACGGTCTTGTGTAGGTAGTGTCAGGCACTGTGAGGCCATGGATATCCAGGCCAGTTTGTGTCTGGGGGCGGGCACGTTGTAAGGAATATCTTATTATGGATTTTGTATTGTGATTCAAGGCATTGTTCACTATTGTACTTGTCGCAGTGTTTGTCAGGTGTTAATATCAGTGTTATCAATGGCCTCATAAACAAACATGAATCATCCTTTCTCCTCTGTCTTCAATGTCTGATAAATCTGAACTGCGTTGCACATAGAGATTTGATCTGCAAATCTGGAGCTTTCTTTTGTGGGAAGGTTTGTATATTTGTTTTAGCAAATTTAATTTCTTTAGAGATAAGATTATTATGCCTAATGTTTCATATGGTTATTTTGTTAAAATTTAATTTTAAGGAGTTTTTTATTTAAATTATCACATTCATTGGCATAAACAGCTTATTAGTTTATATTCTTACTATGTTAACACAAGACCTATAAAGGTACCCTATATTTTATCTCAGAATTATGAACAACATTAACAAATATACTGGTAATTTGGATCTTTCTCTACATCAGTCACTGCTAGATGTTCATTGAACTTATGGATTGTTTTCAATTTTCTGAATAAAAAACAGCTATTAGTTTTGTGTTCTCTATTGTGTATTTTCTAGGCTGTTGGCTTTTTCTAATATTTTTATTATTTACTTTATTGTAGCTTGTTCTATTCTTTTTCTAGCTTCCTAAGATGGAGCCTGAAGTCACTCTAAAAAAAATATTTATTTATGAAAACGAGAGAGAGAGAATAGGCATGTCAGGGCCTCCAGCCACTACAAATGAACTCCAGATCTATGTACGACCATGTGCATCTGACTTACGTGGGAATTGGGAAATCTAGTCTGGGTCCTTAGGCTTTGTAGGCAAACACCTCAATTGCTAAGCTGTCTCTCCAACCCAATGGACTCTCTTTTCCCCCCTCTCTTCTTTCCCTATATAAGCAATATAAACTTGCTTGTAATCACTCCTTCAGTTGTAAGGAATAAATGTCATATAAGTCTCAATTTGAAGTATTTTTTTACTTTTTATAATGTTTTTTATTTGACCTATGGATTATTTATGAAGGTGTTTAGTGGAATTTTCCACATATTTTCTTACAACTGATCTAATTTAATTGTATAATGATTAAAGAAGAGAATGCATGATTTTCATATATTTTAATTAACCAAGACTTATTTTATGATACATAATATGTAAGTTTGTTGAGCCTACATGTGGTTTGTTTCATCTTATACCTCTTTGCATTTGATAAGCTTTTGAATCTGAAAATGTATGTCTTTCACTAACTCTGGGCCATTTTCATTCATTATTCTTGCAAAATCTTTCTACTCCTGTCTCTATGAATGATACTAACAAACATGCTAAAATTTTTATTTTGTCCTTAGAAGTCTATGAAAAGCTGTTGTTCATTTCTTTTTCTATTAAATTAGCTTTTGTTAGTTTGTTTTCATATTGTCTTTTTTCATCTGCATTTTGTGGCTAAAACCAGCCAGTGCTCTTTGCATCATCTAGTATCCTCTTTGATTTCTTTTTGCAGTATATGGAAGTTTTCATTGTAGAAGGATATGTGTATATATATATATATATATGTATTATTAATAATATATAATATATATTACTATTTACTTATTCATTTATTTGAGAGAGAGAGAATGAACATGCCAGGGCCCCTAGCCACTGCAAACAATCTCCAGACGGATGCACTACCTTCTTCATCTGGTTCTACATGGGTATTGGGGAATCAAACCTTGGTCTTTAGGCTTCCCAGGCAACTGCCTTAGCCACTAAAACCATCTCTCCAGCCCCTACTTTATATATCTTATTTTTCACAACTAAGCTTCCCATTTTGTTCACTTTATCATTTCTATTAATCTGCTAAGATCTCCTGTCACTTCAAGTGTATTTTCATTTAGGTCATTAATCATAGTTACAGCAATTTCCAATTTACTGACTGCTGATTTCAGCATCTAGTTATCACTGGGCTTTGGTCTTCACTGATTGTCTTTTGATAAAGAGTGGTGTTTTTTTCCATTTAATGTCAAGTAAATGTTGTATTCTATCCTGAATAACACAAGTGGTATGTCCTAGAAATGCTGGATTCTGTTCTGTTCCTTCAAGAGCAGTTTGTTTTTTGCTTATTTTGTATCATTTGTTTCTAGTTTGGCTGGACACAAACCTGCATGCCTATGCTTGAGATAACCAACACCTGAAATGGGAATAGAGACTGCATATGTATGTGTGGTTCAAAGGTCAGCAGAAACCATTTGGGAAATGGTCTATACATAGAAGTCAGAACTCCCTATTACTGAGTTTCTCCTACCTGAGACTTACCCATTTTCTTCCTAGTGGTTACTGTTGCTGCCAAATTTGTCTTCTGCCATGTAAGCCATCAGAAGCTGATCCTATTATCAGACTGAAAGCCACAAGAATAGAAAATGTCCTCATTGTTATTTTCTTCTCTCAAGTTTTTACTCCTTTTAGTTTTTTTTTTTGTTAAGTGTTTGTATATGTGTTTGTTCATGTATCTGTGTGTGTGCATGATATATGCACATGTGTTATATTGTGTTAGTGCAGGCATGTGCATTCCACCATGTGTATGTGGAGGTCAATGGACAACTTTGGGCATCAAACATCACTTTCTACCTTGTTTTGAGGTTGTATCTGTCTTGTTGTTCACCACTGTGTATTCTAGTCTAGTTGGCCCATGAGCTTCCAGGGACTTCCTTATCTCTACCTCCAACTTTTCTATAGATGTATTGGGATTACAGATGTGCTGTACCAAATTTGTCTATTTTTATTTAGGTTCTTGGGATCCAAACTCAGGTCATTAGGCTTGCAAAGCAGGCACTTTACCAATTGAACACCTCTCCAGGCATCCTTCCAGTTTCTTTTCTTTATATATCTACTCACCACACTCCTAGGAGTGCTGTTAATATGTGTAGCCAATGTTTGTAGCTGTTAACCACCAATGGATTTACCAAATAGGAGCCACTAAGCTATCTGAGTAGTAAATTCCCTATACTATCATTTCTGATGGCTTCATAATGTTTCATTGTAAGAATAGACCATCATTTACTTATTTTAATGGTTATATATGTATTGTTTTAAATGTGTAATGTGTTCTAATATTGACTGAAAACATAAGACTAATTCTAATATGATCATAATTTGGTACTGAAGAAAAGAACAGTTACTCTGAACTGAAGTTGCTCCACCTATATAATGGGATAGCAACAGTAATAAGAACAATAACACTAATAATAGGAGCAAATAAGTGTTTTAGTGAGATAGAGGCAGAACTAAGCCAAATGCAAAGCACAATTTGGGTAAATGTAGGCAAAGCACCTACTTCAACTCTGGAATATAATTAAATCAAAATAAATACTAGTTTTCCCTTTAGATGACTTTGTTGTTGCCTTCGTGTTTGTGAGTCTCTGTCCTGATTAGAGCAACACAAATACAAAAATGGAATGTAGGTTTGAGAGGTGGCTTAGCAGTTAAGGCACTTGCCTGTGAAGCCTAAGAACCTCTGTTTTGAGTCCTCCAGATCCCACATATAGCCAGACACAAGTGTTGTAAGCATGCAATATTGCACATACACATAAGGGGGCACATGTGTCTGGAGCTCTTTCATAATGGCTGAAAGACCTGGCATTGGCATGCCCATTCTCTTTCTCTCTCTCTCTCCCTTTCTCTTCCTCCCCTTCTCTCTCTCTCTCAAAAATAAAAAAAAAGGATGGAGAGCAATTAGGAAGCATAAATTTATTTCTTTTTTATATACATAAGTAATAGCCATGAAGATTTCGTTAATTAGTCATATTGTTTGGGGGAGTGTAATTTTAATGGTCACTTATCTATAAAACAAGTCACTACTTGGTTGATCCATGGGGTATGAAAAAACAGAAACTTATATATCTATATTACATAAATTCCTATAGGAGAAATAACCTATGAAACAGTCTTATTTCTAATTGCAGCTTAATGCTGCCTGGATAATGTCAACCAGATAAAGTTAAGTAGCACATTTCAGAGTGTAAAATGCTCATTAAAAGCACTTTCATATTTGGACTAACAGGAATGACATATCTGCCTCATCCCTTCTTAAAGAAGTTGCAGTGCTTCGTCAACTTTACTTCATTAAGATCCCACAGCAGTCCCGTGGCATGGGTGAAGGTCAAGGAGGTTCTGCCTTTTGTGGAACACAACATCAAGTGTCATGATGATCAAGAGCTCTCTTTAGGATAAGCCACAGTGGAAAAGGGCTCTTTTATCTTATTCACCAGCCTTCTTTCCCCTAGAGATGGTTCAAAGCAGCCATATCTCTCAGATTGTGGGGACACTGCCAATGCCACAGCCTCACCTTTCTAAAAGCAAGAAATGTAGATTCAGGCACATTTGCATCCCTGTGCATGAGAAGAGAAAGCTTGGCTTTCTTGCCTTCAGTTCCATGTCAAATATTCACTGAATTAAATAAATGTGGAATTTCAACTACTTCTCTTCCAACTCCTGTGTCTTTTGCACCTTCTGGCAAGCCAGGTGTCCTACTAAATTCTTTTCATGCACAAGATTACATGAAGTAGTCCTGATAACAAAGATGTGGGATATGCCTTATTGTTAGCCTAATCTTAAAGATAGGATGCCCTATACAGACATCTCAGGGTCCACTTATCTTACCTAACCATCTTATGCTATAATGTAAGAAGAGTGCGTGCATCTTGCATGGGATTGACACATGTAGCCTTAGAATATAAAAGCAAGAATGGATAGGGACTTTATTCCACAAGGAAGGTTATCAAGTGAATGAATGCTGTGGGAACCTTTGCAAATGATATGTTAATGTACAGTTATTAGCAAACTATGATCTTTGAATACAGGTAATGTTATTTAACCTTAAGAAAGTAAGTTCCAATCAAGCTCATCAGGTTTTAAAATATTTTATTTCTTTATTTATTTGAGAGAGAGAGAACGAGTTTAGACACCCTAGGACCTCCAGCCACTGCAAAAAAAAAAAAAAAAAAACAACTCCAAATGTGTGTGTCTCTTTGTGCATCTATCTCCCCATGGGTATTGGAAAATTAATGCCAAGACATGAGGCTTTGCAAGCATGTGCCTTTAAGGACCGAGCCATTTCTTCAGCCCAAGCTTGTGGTTTTAATTAGTATTTATTGAGCAGCTACCATACTCAACCTGAGCAGACCTCAGATGTACACTGGCGAAAGGACATGGCCTGTATTACATGCTTGAGTAGTATAAAGATAAGAAATTAAACAGGGCTTATAATTGTACTAAGAAAAATTACAGGGGCTTGGGGCACAAAGCAAATCCATTCAGCTTAGACCAAGGACCATATTTCTAGAGTTTAGAGAAAAATTAAAAGCATGCTTTCAAACAGAGAACACCTGCAGAGTACACCCTTGGCTTTATTCAGTTAGATCTGCTCGAACAGAATACAATTGACTGGGGGTGCATAAACAACACGTATTTATTTTTCACAGTTCTGAGGCTGGAATTCCTAGATCAAAACACTATGATGCTTGGCTTAGTACTCCTTTTGGTTCAAGGCCTGTTATATCACGCTGTGTTCTGACATGGTATAAAGCACGCTAGCCCCTTCACTTCCCTATAAAATTACTTGTAAATTTGTGAGTGACCACTCATCAGGACCCTATTCTCATGGCCTCTTCTAAATCTAATGATCTTCCAAATGTTCCTCCTCTAAATGCCTTCACATTGGAGAACAGAGATTGAAGTTTTGAACCTTCTCATGCAAAATACATTCATCCCTTTACAATCAGCCTAAGACTTCATTGTAGTGTCACTTCTCATGCTAGTTTAGTCCTACATGAAAGTCTGGGGCAGTCAGAAGACTTTAGTGAGCTAGAGCAATATACAAGAGCCATGAAGCAGATATTTCATTCTAAAATTGGGAATTACACATAGGGACAGACTCAGGAAATTCTGTATCTATTGACACAGGAGATGCTGTGAATGGTGTCTTCCCTTTAATAGAATTGTATGGTAAGGTCTTTTTATGGGGAAATAACTATCAAGTTTGAGAGTAATTAATAAGAAGACTCAGAACCATAACAGGAGCTGATATTCTTTTATGCTCTGTAAATATCATCACTGCATATATAGTGATTGGATATTTGTATGACTTTAGATCTCTTAGAACAGAGGATTAATGACATTTTGTCAGTTTGGCATGCACAGTCTTAAATACAGCATCTTCCTTGATTCTTAGAAATACTTGAGAGAAAAGCCCAACAGGGTTTTTCTGTGTAGTCACTGTCTGTCTTGCCTGTTTCAATAAGGAATTGGGACAATTTACATAGCTCCATATTAGTTTAGATGCATGGAAATGTAGTTAAGTAATTAGGGTTGAGGAATGCTTTTCTTTATAAGTAAGAGGACCTGAGTTCAATCCCCAGAATCCATGTAGAAATGCCAGGTGTGGTGGTATGTGCTTATCATCCGAGCATAAGGGAGGTGGAGACAGGAGGGTTCCTGGGGCTCACTGGCCAACCAGTCTAGCCACATTGAAGGTCTCCAGGCCTATGACAGGCCCTGTCAAAACAATAACAACAACAACAAAAAAGAGGCAGATGATATCCCTGAAAAACAGCACCTAGTGTTGGCCTTCACACACACACAAGAGCACATACACCAAAAAAAAAAAAAAAAAAAAAATGCATATTGAAATTTAATGAAATTGGAATGAAGGGATAGTAAGGAGAATGAAAATGGAAAGAGGCTGAATACAGCATCATACTTCTCTGTGTAGTCTGACATGCAGAAGAAGGAACAGGATCACTCCTACCAGAGTATGATATGGAAATTGAGATTTGGAGAAATTACCAATATTTCCAACGTCACAGAGCTAGTGAGTAACCAATCAAGCCCAGAACACATCAGCCCTGCTGAAATTCCCTTTTTCTCTCTTTCACTCTAGGCCACCTTCCCATAATGTAAAAAAATGAAATTGGTATTAGAAAAGATGTCAACTGAAAGAGAAGCTCCATACAACTGGAAACTTCTCCCCACTACAAGCTCTGAGCTTTGAACTCATGTGACCTCCACTTTTTGTATGCTTACAACTTTCTTCAGCATAGCTGCTCCTGAGCTATTTAACATGCCTAGTATTAGTCATGTGATGCAGGAGCTAAGTATAGTGAAGGGCATCTAGCTATTATAGCATTTCTCTGCCTGTCCCAAGTTATGTTTTATTAAGCTGAGTTGTCAATATTCAATCATCAAGAAAGATGGCTGCAGGTAATCCCAGCTGCTCATCAATAACACTTTACTAACTGCAGCTCTTTAAGGACCAGAATTTACAGTTCAATGTAGCATTGCTGCTGGGGACCCATCATATTTTTTATCACACTTTGTGGCTGGGCTGACTGTCAGAAGAGGCTGTCCTAAAATCTTAATGTGAGAAAAATCAATTTTCAGATGTAAATCAAGGTACCATAGGTGACATCTTCCATACATGATAAATTTCTTATCTCTGGTTTTGAACTAATGATCACATAAACAAAAGATTGGAATCAACTGATTGCATTATTAGATGGGGAAAATTTTCACAACTGGGACAAATTTAGTAACAGGTGGCCAAGGGAAGGATCCAATGCTTAGAAAAACATTGTTGGATGGGGAATGTTTCAGGGATAATGGAGAGGGTTACAGTGGCTATAAGCTATATGATGAAAATCCCAGACCTCTAGTTTATGTAACGTGTAATCCTGGGCTAAGTATACTGAGACTTGGCTTCTGAATCTATCAAATGGGCAGAGATCCTACCACTAGAGCTACAATCAAGATACCATGAGATGATAGTGGTAAAGTAAGTGTTCATTAGAGAAGAGAATTAAACCAGATTCTGTATTGAGGGTTAAGTCATTCTGAATCCTTGGCCTTTTATAAATGTGAGTTGGATTTCCAATTTCTTAAAGCCTTGCATATTTTTATTTTCTGATTTCCAAAGCAAGATGGCTCTGCTGTTTTGACCTTGGCATTTACACTGCTTTTTGAAATCAGATTTTTGTCTGACTTACTGATAGTATTTGTTCCAAGAAATAAATACACAGCACTGTCTTGAATCTAATTCGTAATATTGCTGCTAGGAATCTCACAGACAAAATATAACAGACAGTGGATAAAATGACACAGAGTAGAATCTGCTGTGGGAAGAAAATTGACTACAAGATCAAATATTGCTGGCATCGTGGAATGTAACAAAAATATCCTGTGAAAAATTAACTTAGAAAGAATGAAAACAACATAAAATGACAATGGCCAAAAACAAACAGAGGATATTTTATTACTAGCTAGAAATTGATGTAAGAATCCAAAGTTCATGTCAAAAAATAAAACTACAAAATTAGACTTTGTAGAAGAAGGCTCCAAAAACATGCCTACAAGTCCAAAGGTGTCACTGCTATAATTTAATTTGACAAAAATCTTCATAAAGTCAAATATTCGGTATAAATTTTTATATGGCATAATTAATCCTGGGTAAAAATAATTTAAGAAAATAAAATTGATCTTTTTAAGTTGAAATTCTTTAACTGTGTGGTGTAGAAAACTTATCAATGACTTAATTTGGCTTAATAGTATTTGCTTTGAGAAATATTGCTGGATAAAAATTGTTAACAAAATTCTGATTCACCATAATTGCTTTGAAATATGTATGAGAAGCTAGCTAAGTCTATATAAAGGAATTAAAACATTATATACTTCATGTAGATATAGGATACTTATCAAACCGCCTACTACATTCACAATCCCTCATTATTATTAATGCCCACATGCTTCTGCTGAACTTTAAAACTCGGAGTATTTATTTTCAAATGCTTAGGTCCATGTGTTATAGAATACCAAATGAGTTTCAGTCATGTGTGGGTCCTATGCATGCATTGTGGCTTACCCCCACCCAACAAGACAGCTTCAAGAATCAGTTACTAGAAGGGCAAGAGGATTCCTCCTCACTATAGCCACCACCTTTAGTAATACTTTGAGACTTCCTGGGAAGTTCTCCATGAGTCAGGGGCCCATAAAACCATACTGGAGTATTATAGAAGTGCTTAGAGAGTGCCTGCTCTTTGCAATTAGACTCAATCCTGATAAGAACTCCCTCTTTGGCTCAGGACATCAAGACCCTTCAAAAACTCTATATCTTTAGCTAATGCTGACACATTTTGGGCTCCACTCTGACATGTTATTTCCTTACACCGAGAGTGTCTCATTGGCTTTGTGCTGCCTGTTAGACTTATAACTCACAGAGCTGTGACTTTAAATGTCGGGGTTGTCATTGCAACAATAGAGCAAAAAGCAAGCTGTTGACATTCTTTGGACACAGTTCACAATGCCTTTTCTTTTCCTGGAATGTTTTCATATTTCCAGGTGACACTTGCCCACTAAGCTGCATCACAAAGCACCGAGTTTTAGTACAATGTGTCCTGACCTAGAATCAGCAGCCACTAGTTCCAAAAGCCACTTGTGGTAGAACCTGGAGCAAACTTGCTCCTTCCCTAAGTCAGGATACCTGACCTATAGTAAAGATAGTATTATCTACTGCACTGGGTTGCTATCAGAATAAAATGATAAAGTTCTCAGTATAGTCAGAACTCCTCTAAAGAAAAGTGTGATCTCTGGCATGCACAGCATCTTTAAACCCCTCTGTGCGCTCATCTGGCTTTCTGAAGTTGTATAGATTAGAAAATGCTACTAGAAAATTAATGAGCTGTGGCAAGTTTCTTGACAACACCTAGGAGATGGTAGGTAATAATTACTAATATCTACATCACTTTAGAACAGAGATTATGTAACAATAGCCCATAGCTGAATAAAGCCCCTCACCTGTTTTTATCAATAAAGTTTTATTGGAACACAGACTTGCTCATTCACTGTATATTGTTAATGACTTCTGAAGTACAAGGACAGACTTGGGAAATTGAAACAGAAATAGTACAGTCTACAAAGTCTAAAACATTAACAATTTGGTACATTATAAAGAAAATTTGCTGACCCCTGGCTAAGTTTTGTCAATTGCTCACTATAATAATTTATTTAGATCTAAATATCATAGCAGGCTGAGGGGTTTTCTTCTGCATTTTAAAGATGTGTAAGCTAATGTTAACTGTCTGGTGTGGACTACAGGCTTTGGCTGTTAATTTTCCTTCATAAAGCCACAGTTCCCTTCTTCAGTTTTCTTCTTCCATTACGCTCCATTTCTACATTCATTTCAGCTCCAAGCCTACCCCACAGCATCCCTATGTCTCAGGCCACCGCAGTAGTTCTCTGGTGGAGATGCAAAGACAGACTTTCTCCTCTTTTCAAGTTCAAGGGGGGAATAACAGAGGCAGCATTACTAGTGTTGATTCAATAATTTTGTCAGATCCATTTGCAGCTCTGCCCAGACGGTCTGTTCAGACTGCACGAGCTGGTGATTAAAACTTAGAACAATAATTAGACCCTTTATTTCCAAAGCAAATTCAGTTTCCCAACCAGACTTCAACATTCATTACAATGCTGACTAATAAAAACAAATCTAAGAACATATGCTTTTTAAGCTTTTGTGTTGTAAAATCTATAACAGCAATAAAACCAATTTGGAATTCATGATCCCAAAGAAAAACATTTGCTGAACATCTTCTATCTCTCATCTAAGTAGATTGCATACGCACACACACAGACACAACACACAGAATACTACTATAATTTTCCATGTTGCATATGATGGAACACTTTCTATGCTGCTACATGGTCTTTTATTTAATATTTTTGAAGACAATACCAGAATTCTTCTTGCTGACTAGTCATAGTGTTTGGAAAACTAAAATGTTTATACTTTATGAAACATTCTAATGGGTTCCTTTTTAGTTTTTTTTTCCTTCCTTCTCGCTCTCTCTCTCATCCTCCCTCTCATCAATCTGTCTTTCCTTTTCTCCTTCTCTCCCTCTTTTGCCTTGCTTCTGAGGAGCCCAACTTTCTCTGTCTTCGACTATAAGAAAAAATGTTTCAGGTATATTTGATGGTTCTTTAACAGGCATTAAAATTTGTCCTTAGTCTGAGTTCTCAGTTGGCAGTAAAAATAAACATGTTTCCTCTTTTGGTTAAAAATCTCAGTGGCAAAATTAAATATATACATATATATATATTCAAAAAAGGAAAAACAAAAAAAAAAGGGCTGGAGGTATGGCTTAGTGATTAAGGCATTTGCCTGCAGCCAAAGGACCCAGGTTAAATTCCCCAGGGCCCACGTTAGCCAGATGCACAGGGGGACACATGCATCTGGAGTTCATTTGCAGTGACTGGAGGTCCTAGTGCACACAATCTCTCTCTTTTTCCTTCTCTCTCTCTCTCTCTCTCTCTCTTTCCCTCTCTCTCTCTCTCTCTCTCTCTCTCTCTCTCTCTCTCTCTCTCTCTCTGTGTGTGTGTGTGTGTGTGTGTGTGTGTGTATCCCTCTGTCTCTGTCAAATAAATAAAAAAAATTAATTAAAATTTAAAAGAAACATATTTAAAAAATCTCAGTGGCCAAATCAGTTTCCTGTTACCATCCTCTTAAAAAAAAAAAAGCCCTCAAAAATAACCTTTGAAACTCATTTTATGTTTTTCCAGTCCAACTGGGTAGTCCTGATATTAATTATAATCTCTTAAAACTGGATTCATTGGTCTGAACAAATGGCTTAGTGGTTACAGTAGTTACCTGAGAAGCCTAAGGATCAATGTTTGAGCTTTTTCCAGATCCCATGTAAGCCAGATGCATGAAGGTGAGGCAAGTGCAAGGTTGCACATGCCCACTAGGTGGAACACATAACTGGATTCAATTTCAGTGGCTGAGGCTCTGGTGCACCAATTCTCTCTCTCTCTCTCTCTCTCTCTCTCTCTCTCTCTCTCTCTCTCTCTCTCTCTTTCTCTTTCTCTCCTGCATCACTCCCTCTCTCTCTCATTCTCTCTAAAAAAAATAATAATAATAATAGAAAAAAAGGGTGCATTTACTCCTAGAAAAATTGGAATAAATTCTAAATGGGCTTCTAAAAAAGTGTCTATGCTTAGCTCAGCCAACATATCAGAATATAGTATTGCATAAAATATTTTCAGTTTATATGATTCTCTAAATGTACATGTTAGGTATGAATACCTTACCATGTAAGCTCATCTTAGATAATAAACCCACTAGAATATTAGCTTCTCGAGGGAAGACTCTCTATGTTTATTGTTCACTGTTGAACCTCAGCATATATTTTTTAAATTATTTATTTATTTATTTGAGAGCAACAGACACAGAGAGAAAGACAGATAGAGGGAGAGAGAGAGAATGGGTGCGCCAGGGCTTCCAGCCTCTGCAAACGAACTCCAGATGCGTGCACCCCCTTGTGCATCTGGCTAACGTGGGACCTGGGGAACCGAGCCTCGAACGGGGTCCTTAGGCTTCACAGGCAAGCGCTTAACTGCTAAGCCATCTCTCCAGCCCGAACCTCAGCATATTTAACTTGCCTGCTACTTGTTAGTGTTTAAGAAATAGTTTTATGAATCCATTTTAAAAATGAAGATCTTTGTTTCCTAAAACTGTAAAGCACTGATTCTTAAGCCTTTGGAGAATATCTTAATCAGTTTTATATGACATGCATGAATATAATCTCACAAGTAATTCCAGTAAATTCAACACATCTGGAATATTTACAATGGACACCAGGTGACGTTGGCATTACAAACCCCAAGTTTGAAAAACTGTCTAAGCCATGGTACATTTAACACAATCCTGCCAAGTAGAAGCAGTATGGCATAATTCTTGGTACTTAGTATGATTCATTTGGATTAAGGTCTGTCAAAGTTGGTGATATCATTTATTTATATGTTATAGCAGCAAATATTAGGCTCTGAAAGGCTCAAAAGGCATCCAAAGGTTGGAGATTTAGCTTAATGGAAGAGAGATTACTTAGAAAGCATGAGACCCAGAGTTTAGTTCTCAGCACCAAAAACAAACAAACAAAAAAAATACAACAGGACATATATATCCAAACTGACACAATCATGCAATGCAAAACAGGGCTTGGAGCCTGGCCTTTTAATCTTGGTCAAGTCTGGTTTGCATTAAATGCCTCCTTTACCACTTAGTGATTTGTATGACCTTTACCTTCTTAGCATTTGATTGATTGTTATTGTTAGAGCAGATAATCTGGCTCCCTTGTAATGTGATCAAGACATTTTCACAAGGCAAGGTCTGAGATGGTTAGGACAAGGCAGGTGCTAAAGCCATCTCAGCTTCATCTGGACATTTCTAAGTAGAGTTCATTAACTTATCAGCCCTCATTCCTTTTAAGCACCATACTGATATCATAAAGTAATGAAAATCAATAGAGGCCTAACCTGGCCTTATCTATTTCCCTTTGTGGCTTTTGTTCCTCCTTTAATCAGTACCACCACTGTCCCACTTATTGGCTGTGCAAGTCTTTTATATTTTAACATTTGAGTTTATTGGAAAACCAGGAATACTCTGTCTTCCCCAAACATACCTACTGTGGCTTCATAAGGTAGGAAGCTAGCCCCTGACTCACTCAGCAGATCTACACCTCCTGTGATATCCATCAAGTCATTTTTCTTCCTTGTTTAGAACCATTTCATTTGTAAAAATAAAGGTAATACTGTTTTGTGCAAGTTTTCTATAGCTGCTGAAAAAGTTCTTTGAGTTTGTGGGGCAGGCATTCTTATCCCTGAATGGAAATGAGAGAATAAGGGTGGTTACATAACCCCCCGTTTTTCTTCTTCCTTTGTAATATGCTCCCTTTGTTGTCTTAGAAACTTCTGGACTCATTCAAATATAATCTATGAAAGAAATCACACTTGGCTGGTGTCTGGTGGAAATGACTTTATGTTCTTTCCTCTCCATTCCTTATTTAGTTTCGGTCTTCTGTAGTTCTTCTTCATTACTGGGATAGTTTACTTGATGACGTAGCATATTTGGATTTATCTTGAGGAAATGCCACACATAATTTCTTCCAGGGATAACCTCATGCATGAAAGTAGTAGAAGTCGTTATCTCCTACCTTCTGCCTAAGGCCTTTTGAGGAAACTCCTTATTAAGAACATATAGGTAAAGGAAAGAAATGGTTATAACTTGCAGTAGTACATTATGAGAACTAGAAGTCCTATAATAGAGGAAGAAATGAAATGCCAAAAGATTATGCAAGAAAATGGTTACTCCTAGGAAGAATGACAGAAATGCTTCATGGGGGCTGGAGAGATGGCTTAGCGGTTAAGAACTTGCCTATGAAGCCTAAGGACCCCAATTCGAGGCTTGACGCCCCAGGATCGGACCCAGGTCAACCAGATGCACAAGGGGGTGCACGCATCTGGAGTTCGTTTGCAGTGGCTGGAGGCCCTGGCGCGCCCATTCTCTCTCTCGTTCTCTCTCTGTCATTCTCAAATAAATAAAAATTAAAAAAAAAAAGAAATGCTTCATGGATCAGGAGGCCTCTTAGCTGGATTTTTAGAAATAGGCCAGATTTATCAAGGATGACTCCCACAAAAACATTCCTTAGAAAAGCTGAATGAAATAAGTGAAAGAATAGGCAAGATTTGAGCTAAGAGACATATGCTTAAAGTCAGAAAATTTCAGCCTGCCAGCAAAGTCTCATGGCATATTAGTCAGAAATTAATCCTCATCACAAAAATCCAACCATGTGGCTCCAGCTTGACTACAAAGGAATTTGGGAACTACAGACAAGCTCCTGAATGAGCCTGGTAGTCTGAGTCATGCTACACGCAGACTTCTGATTGCTTCGGGCCCGTGCTTTCTAGTCTTTACTGTTATACTAGACCAACCAGGATAGGATCGCTCTAGTGGTAATTGGCATGTAAGAAACTAGCAAACATTCTCAGAGAAAGCACCTACTGTTCTCACGCAGGCCAGATTCATCTCTGTTTAAAGAGAAGTTGGGTAGTGATGCAGGTACAACAAAGACCCAAGCTGACTCTTCACACAGTCCCTCAAAATCATTGTTAATGGGTGAAGGAGCAAATGTTTTATACACTCATGTGGACTTTCAACTGGAGGTAGGCTGTTGTAGGAAAGGTGCAATTCTAGGCAAGATGTCTCTCTTTAGCAAAGATCAAGTTCTCTCACTTGGCAGCTATTAGCTGCTAACATCTCTCAAGAATGAAGGTGTCACTTCTTAATGGGGGAGTCTGTACAGCAAGTGTGTTATCCAGTGTATTCTCTGTGACCATGTTACATGATCAGTAACAGCTGCCTTCCACACACACAACTGTGTCATCCACAGTCAACAACTCCAGTCCCCATAAAATATGGTTTATATTTAAGGTTGGTGACTTCCCTCTAACTTTTTCAAGAGTAGCTATATAAATTACTTTTCAAATGGTTACTTATATAAATGTATTTTAGAACAACTTCACTTTTTATCATAGTTGCTTCGAAAAGTCCCTGAAAACTAATTCAATAAAAAATAGTTTACTCCTGTATAAACCTCCCATAACCTTGGATTCCTTTTGTAGGGTGGATCATCAGGGCAGTATCTGGGATCTACAGTATCTAGCTTCTTTCTCATTGTTTAGAAAAATTCTACTCTTTGTTCCAAAATAAATTTTGTTGTCAACATGAGAAGTTTTCCTCATGTGCACTAGTAAATGGTTAACTGCCAGATCTCTAAAAAATAAGGAGCTTAAACCTAGATTTACAGTTTACCAATGATTTGGTGTCAATACAATGAGCTTATTTCAAGATACCAAACTGACATCATAGAGCTGAGAAGATATAATATTTTTTATAGCTTATTTCCTCAAATCCTTTAACATTCCCCAAACCACCCCCACAAGACTATCCACATGGTGGTGCAGAGATGATTCACTCCAGATCGCAACATAAAATCAAAGCAACACCAAAGTTTTTAGCGTCATCTATTTGGTATCACCCTGTGATGGCAACACTTAACCAATGTCAGAGGATCACACTTCTCCAACCCCCATTGGTGGACACCTATATATCCTACATAGGCATTCATCACTATATGTTAAAATTATAATTGTAGGGTTTTATCATGCTCTAGTCTCAGTGCTGTTCTCCTCCTGGAGACTGACTTCTTCAAGTTATGTACTATGATGAGGTAACACAGAATCTGGCCCAAATCCTTAGCAAATGGTAGATGTTTAGTACAGGTCTATTGACCTGTTAGTTTAGATAACAGACACAATCTAGCTAACTGAACAAGAACAATGACTTCAGAAGGTGGGATCTGTTAACCTTTTATGGGGCCCATGACTTTATGATTGTACTATGAACCAATAAGCTCAGACTCTATCTCTCTAGATCCCACAGGCACACACAATGAAGAGATAAAACACTATGAGCAGTTCAATAAATGCAGAGAAAGGAGACAATTATGCCACTTTCTGAGGATCTTTTTAAGTTCACTGGAATCCAGAGATTTTACGCTGCTGTATAATGGCTGACATATATTTAAAAGGCAACAATAAGGGCCTGGGAGATAGCTCAGTCAATATCATTCTTGCCTTACATGATCCCCAGTACCCATCTCCAAAAAATGGAGGTATAGAAAGGCTGATCCCTGGGGCTTGCTGGCCAAACAGCCTAGCCTAATTTTTTGAACTACAGGCCAATGAGAGCTCTTGTTTCAAAGGGAGGTGAATGGAATTCCTGGGGATATCACCTAAGGTTGCCCTCTAGCTTTTATACCCTGCTCCTCCTTACCTCACACACATGTACACACATATGTTGAGTCACACATGCAAACATGCATTCACACCACATACATACAAACACAACATAAAGAGGCAACAATAAGAGAAATGTCTAGGTTTAAGGTCTAATGCAATAGAAAAGCATGTATTCAACTTGTTTAAGATGGTCATCAGTTCTCAGAAGTTCACCAGCCAACCATTAATAGCTGTAATATGGGTCCACATCTCTGAGAGCAGCTGGAGACTAAGTAGGAACATATCAAATGCCACCCCCAAAGAGAAGGCTTGGTCAGAGATATGCAGCTATGACATGCTCACTTTGATAATTCCCCCTTTCCTAGAAAAGTAACCCAACAGCTCCTGCAATATGAGATGGAAAGCATCCTCTCTGTGCCAGAGGTAAACGACTGCTCACAAAAATGAAAGTGCAATTATAGAAAAATTATCCCTGGGCTATGATCACATTTTCTGAGAAGTTTATGACTACTACGACTCCTGATTTCAATTTTCAGAACTTAGAAGCTCTGCCGAAGTCTAATTTAAATTCTTGGTATGAGAGACTGTGCTTTACAGGCATGTGTTAAGGCAAAATGAATCAATTTGGGTGTAATACTTTTGGACTGACCTGACCACAAACACATGCTAGGAGAGGAGAAATGAGATAACCTTTGCAAATAAGACTGTGCTAATCAAATACCATCTACTCACTGATAATTCTGATGAGCCACATGAACTGTCCAGTTCACACTTGAAAATGGTGATTTTAATGTATATGTGGTATGCATGAATGTATATATGCATGTTCACATGTGTGGGAGCATACATATGTTTCCATGTATTTGTAATGCAGAGGTCAACACAAGGTCTCTTCAGTCACTCACAACCTTATTTTTTTTTAAGTTTTTATTAGCATTTTTATTTTAAAAAATCCCATGGTAATTCCCTCCCTCCCCACCCCCCCACACTTTCCCCTTTGAAATTCCATTCTCCATCATCTTACATCCCCATAACAATCATTGTACTTACATATATACAATATCAACCTATTAAGTACCCTCCTCCCTTCCTTTCTCTTCCCTTTATGTTTCTCTTTTAACTCACTGGCCTCTGCTACTGAGTTTTTTCCTTCTCACACAGAAGCCCAATCATCTGTAGCTAGGATCCACATATGAGGGAGAACATGCGGCGCTTGGCTTTCTGGGCCTGGGTTACCTCACTTAGTATAATCCTTTCCAGATCCATCCATTTCTCTGCAAATTCCATAACTTCATTTTTCTTTACAGCTGAGTAGAACTCCATTGTATAAATGTGCCACATCTTCATTATCCACTCATCAGTTGAGGGACATTTAGGCTGGTTCCATTTCCCAGCTATTATAAATTGAGCAGCAATAAACATGGTTGAGCACATATTTCTAAGGAGATAATATGAGTCCTTTGGATATATGCCTAGGAGTGCTATAGCTGGGTCAACAACCTTATTTTTTGAGACAATATCTCTCAATGAATCCAGACCTCACTGACTCAGCTTGATTAGCTAGCCAGCCAAGCCCAGGGTTCCTGTGATCTCCATCTCCCCAGCATTGTAGACATATGCCACCAAACTCAGTTTGTTATGTGGGCTCTGGGGATGTGAATGCTAGCACATTACCCACTGAGAAATATCACCAGCCCCTAAATGATGACTTTTACATCAGTTTCTGATATAATAAATCTTTATGTAAAGGAAAAACTTTGCATGCCTTTGAAAGTCAAGACCATGACAAACTATTTTCCAAGTCTTAATAAATTCCTCTGATCACATTTGAACATAGAAAAATATCTAAATACTGTCCTTTGATAATATCAAGACAGAGTGTACCTCTGGAGAAATATTGATACAGACTCAAATCAATACTTGTTTTTACTTGTCACTGTTTCCCTGTGTGCCTTGGAAAAGACCCTTCAAAGACCTTCTAAAACAGTTTTGCTTAATAAAAGTTAACATCACCATATAGAAGGGAGACAGATTTATCACTGAAAGTATGTATTGAGCTTCACATGAAATTTTCTGCATATGCACACATGTAACCTAAGACCCATCAAAGTTCATGTAGTAAAAATTCACAAGTCTTTGCAATCTAAATAATCTCCAGTGGTTTATATCCTGTTATGATGCTGACCTTTCTCCATGAGAGTTTATTTCCCATCCTTTAAGACCTAAAAGAGCTCAACATGCAGAGGTTGCTTCTATATATAGCACAGTTCTTCATTTTGTTCTTACAAGAATTTTAAAGCTGAAAAGCCACGACTCATTATCAAAGTCTATAGAACAATGTGTTCCAATTACAACACAGTTACCAGGGTGGGACTGTAAGGTGATCACATTGGTACATCTCGTATCCTACTAGTGCCCAAGGACACCCTGAGTGCCTGGATGGCAACACCTTCTTCACTAACTTCACAATTTTCCTGACTAGGATAAGCAGTGACAGCTTCCTGAAGGTGGTGACATCTTTGGAGCTCATGTGGGATTAGGGAAATCTCAGATGAAATAGATGGTGTAGAGAAAGGTAATGGAGCCGGCAAGCCAAACCTGCTCAGGGATGGAGATAGAGCATAGTGGTTGAGGCATGTGCAAGGCTCTGTTTTCAATTCCTAGCAACACACACACACACACACACACACACACACACACACACACACAGTGAAGAACACTCAGTAACATTTTATTTGAAGGAAGCAATTCAATCAAATAAGGTCATTAGATAAGTTGTCAAAGCTCAAATTTCAGAGGGTCTTCAAGGTCCAGTTAAGAGGACAAAATAAGCCACAGTATGAAGAAGGGTCATCTATTTGTTGCCATCTCTTCTGGCAACAAGTATCCACTGAGAACCTACTCTGAGCTTCCTTAAAGGTAACTTTTGAACAATAATAGCTTGTAAGCCTGGTCTAGAAGGCTACCTGGATGGATCAAAGAAAGATGAGAAAGTAAGGCAGGAGAGGAAGCAATGTAGCATCCTGTTGGCATGGTGCACTGAACACTAGGATCTGGCACATAACAGCAAGTAGTCTTTTGGACCAAGCTGAAAATCATGCACTCAAGAGACATTTCTTATTTTGTCATATGTGTGTCTATGGAGAGAGAGAGAGAGAGATAGAAAAAGAGAGAATATGGACACACCAAGGCCTTTGTCACTGCAAACACACTTCAGATACATGAGCCACTTTGTGCATCTGGCTTTACGTGGATACTAGGGAACTGAACCCAGAGTGGGCAGGCTTTGCAAGCAAGTATCTTTAACCTATTTCCCCAGCCCTTGTTTTGTCTCTTAGTGGTTTCTCTACAATTGAAGGAATTCATCTTTAATTTGTTAATTTCTGTGAGGTACTATGACAGCATTTTTCATAAGCTTCAATTTTCTTCTTTCTCAGCCTTTGTCCTGTTGCTATTAAGCATTTCAATGTACTATATGCTGTTATGCCTACAGTTCATTGCTATTTCTTCAAATAATAACATTTTAAGACATATAAAATATTTAAGTCAGATTTCCCCATATATCTACCAGTTGGTTCCTCATTTTTTTTCTGTGTAGATCTATATTTTCATCTGATAGTGTTTTCCTTTGACTGAAGGACTATATAAGATCTCTTGTGAAGTTTTTGTGATATCTGATGAATAACTTTGTTTTTGTATAGTTGAAAAAGTCTTCATTTCATGTTCAATATTGGAAAATGTTTTCACTGGGAATAGAATTCAGAGTTAATTTGTTTGATTTTTTTCTTTGCATATCTCAAAAGTTTGTTCCACTGTCTTTTTACTTGTACTGTTTGTTACAAAATATTGTCTGTCACCCTTATCTTTATTTCTCTGTGTGAGATGTTTCTTTTTCTCCCATAGTGGCTGCTGAGATTTTATTCTTATCACTGGTTGTAAGCAATTTGATTGTGATAAGAAACATTCTGAAGGCTGAATCAAGAGGGTACTGAAACAGAGAAGATGAGCAATGGAGAAGTTAAAGAAAAAGTTTAGCCTATATGGTTCTGATGAAACTAGTTGTTTCTTCTTTGATTCAGAGATAACTATCTTAGTAGATGTGGAGGAAACATCATTTTCAGAATATGTCCTCAAGGAAAAATAATACCTTCAGCATACTATATATAAATATAGGTGGAATGTGTATGCAAGTACACATACATAAGGATGTGTACATATGTAAAATCCAAGTCCTAAGACATGTAAGATACTGTTCTAATATACATGATATGCATATATTAAACTACAAAGTATATTAAAGTAAGCATTTGCACAAATGTATATATGTATACACATTTTCCCTACTGATAATAACTCTTAACAAAGTGGATACTATTTAAACATTATCATAAATGTATATTTGTAGACATGTTTTACATGCCTGAAGTAAATGCGATGTAGATAGTATTATAATCCCCACTTTGCATGCTTTAATTATGCCACAGAGTGGTTCAATAATTATATAGCATACTTCCAGGAGCTAGCAGAGCTATAAGTTGAACACAGGCCATCAGATTAGTTGTCATGTGTTCAACTACTGTTCTAAACTGCCTTACAAAAAATATTAGCCAAGTATACCAAGGAAAGAGCAAGAAGGCACCCATGTTAAATACATTCTGTGTCAAGAAAGAAAAAGAATATTCCATCTTAGACATAGAAGACACCGATTTCAGGGCACTCATCTCCTTCTGGTCTCTTGGCCTCTGGTTTGGAAATTGCGATTATTGCAAATAAAAAAATGTCCATAAACTAATGCATGAGACTTCTATGTAGACACTTGACTAAATTGTTGACTTTCTTCTCTGATGTCACCCTTTGTTTCCAGCAGTGGACAGAAACTCCAGTGGTTAAGAGGGAGGGAGTTCACAGACTTGTTTAAGACATGCATCATTCTTGCCAGTGAAGGAAGAAAGGAAGGGAAGAAAGAAGGAATGGAGTGAGGGAGGGAGGGAAGAAGACAGGGAGAAAGGGAGAACAGAAAAAGAAGAGGGCAAAAAATGAGAGTGTTCAGTGTCATCTCTCTTCATCCTAGCTATTGGTCTGATAAGGACAGACATTACTAAATGATAACCTTCTAGAAATTAAAGACTTTACATATATTACTTGTAGGCCTTAGATTAACACCCACACTGCTACCCTTCCAAAGCTTAACTTTCAACCACCCTTGATGACTTACTTCTGCTCCATTTCTTCATCTGCAACAAGAAGTTAGTGATGACGTCTGTGATCTTCAATGAGGTGCTGTGTTTTTAAGGGGATAGCGTAGTCCCTGATGTGTGGGGAGCACTTGGAATGTGTATGATGGTGTTGCTGTTATCTACATAGGTTTCCTTCTACCTAGTTGCTCCAAGTTTGTTCATCACCAACCCCCAGCTATCCAGCAAAACCAAGTTTGCATTCATCCCAGCATCTCTCACTCAGCCTCTGTCTCTATTTCCACTAACAGTTAGTGAACACCTTTCAGCATCTCAATGAATGCTATTGCTTCAGTCTCATTTTGCTTTCTCATCCACATTAATTCATCACTGTTTCGATTCATGTGTAGCATAAGCTCATACCAGGAGCCCAGAACTGCTGTTGTTTACCAGGGTTAGGATGTTAAGTATGAAAGATAAGAGTCAACTTCCTGCCTCCTAATCTTTTATGTAATGGTGAGGAGGAAATAGACAAAATTAATAAATGTGTGTAAAACATGCAGCATTTGAACGGCAACAAGTGCTGTACACACAACAAATAACAAGAAGGAAATAAAATGTGTTGAGGATATTCTGCTATTTCAGATATGAGGGAATATTTCTCTGTGGAAGCAGGATGATCCCATCCATTTTAGAGGTGAGGAAACTAATCTCAGAGATGGGTAGTGAATTTCCTAATGCTGCACAGCATCAGAGTAGAAATCAAGACCGCTCAGCTTTAGTGCAAAGCATCTGTGTACCACACAAAGAAATTCAGCTCAAGTAACAACTAAGTCAAAACCAATGCCTATGTAATCCTTTTTATTATGCACGATGTCTGAAATAGCCCACTCTTCTGGGATTTTCCCTCCCTTTTGACCTCATCTTACTATGTCTAATAGACATTAATGCCCCAGAAACTACAACTTGGAATCAGTTCATGCCAGCCAGGTTGGGCAAGGTAGGACACACATGCCACTACCTTCATGTGACTTAGAAACCGCCCTTCCCCAGAGGGACCCAGTTCCTAGGAACATAAGGCTGTAGAACAGAGGGTGAAGTTTAGCCCTTGCCTGTCTCCTCCAAGGGCTTTTGGCAGTATGAAACCTTTATCACAGTAAATGACAGTCTGGAACCTCCTCAGATACATTTTTCTTTTAATTTTCACACACCATTTACCTAATGGAAGTCACATAATAGGCACTCAGCAAATCATGGATGATTAAATTCTTTCTCATTTTTTTTATTTCCTAACATGATTAAAAATCCTTTATATTTCAACTCATGGAAAAGGACATAAATTAAGTAATTGTGCAAAGCCAGGACTTAGTAAGCACCTACTACATACTATACATGAGGCTGGTGGCAGCAAGTGTCTTACTTTTATGAAGTTCATTGGTCAGAGGTTTTAGAGGATTAGAGCCAATAGAATAAATATGCATTTCAAAGGGAATTTATTGGATTGGCTTACATGATACGGGCTAGTAGTTCAACAATAACTGACTACCCTGGAGAGGCTAAGACCCCAGTAGCTACTCAGTCCATGATCTGGATGCTTCAGCAGTCTAGTCTGACTCAATCTGACTGTGTAGAGGCTACTGGAAGAGCCAGCCCTGCCCATGCCTTGCTTCTAGCCTCATGAGAGCCACTGGAACACCTGTCCATACAACCACTGATGTTGTTATCATTTCTTACTGCAGCAATAGGAAGCAAATATGGCAATGAGTATATATTTGAGGAAAGAACATTCCAGGCAGGGAAAATAGTCAATGCTAAGACCTTGAGGGTGGAAATGTCTCTTTTATACCCCAGGATGCTAGTGAAACTGGGCTGAAGCAAGAGTGGTTCTGGGTAGTGTAAAGTGAGAGGGGCATGGATTGTATTACATAACATGAAGCCAGACAATACAATAATTGATTTTACTCCAAGTGCTGGGAAGTCCCACTAGAAGCCAAGAAGCAGAGAGTAATGTCCCTAGTTCCTGTCTTAATAGGATTATGACTACTAGCGAAGGAAGGGAAGATTGCAGTGAAGAGGTCCCAAGCCAGTCTCTTAGAAGGACTGCACAGTAATCCTGGCAAAAATGATTTTGGAATAAACAAGGGTGGTAGTAATTGAACAAGGGGAGGGGAGTAAGACCCAGTTAAAACCTGACAATGCTTTGTAGGTAGAGCTCAATAAGCAGATCAAGAATAAACTTGGCACATTTTTTCCCTTTTATAAATTTATTTTTTGAAATATTTTTTATTGTTTTTTAAATTTCATACATGTACATAATGTATTTTAATTACATTCATCCCCATTACCCTGTTTTGCGTTTTCCAACTTCTGTACCCTTCTTCTTCCTAACTCATTCCCTTTCTACATTCATGTCTTTGTTGTGACCAATTGAGTTAAATTAGGGTTGCTTGTGTAAGCATGAATGGTGGTTACCTACTGGGCCATAGACTACTTACTAGTAGATATACCATTGAAGAAAATGTCTCTGTCCCTCAGCAACCATTAACTCTTAACAGCTGCCAAGATAAAGGGGGAGCCCCCTAAGGTCCTTGTACTAGTGATGGGATACTGACAGGCCCAATCTTGTAAGTAAACAGAGCTGCCAGGAATTCATGGGGGCAATGGACATTATCTGCCAAAAAGACAGCATTCCATACCACTCCCTGCTTCCTCTGGCTCTAACAGTCTTTCTGCCTTCATTTCCCCATGTTTCCTGAGGACTAGTACACATACCTTTAGCACACATAAACACTCAACAATCACTTGGTCTCAGCACTTTGATGAGTAATGAGTCTTTGCATTAACTATCACCAACTGCAGAAGGAAGATTCTCTGTTCAAGACTGACAGCAGCATGAATCTATAGGTATAAACACAAGTATTTAGAAGGCAGTTTGATAATATACCCACTGAGTAAAACAAAATTTGATGGACGTAATTTCAACTGGAAGAAAGCTTGAGTAAAATGCTTTCAGTAATCAAAATTTTCATGAGGAAAGAGCTAAGTAAGAGGGAAGAGGTGGAGCAGATCACTGTCAGAGCATTGAGTAAAACAGCCTGTGGTTAAGTCTTAACTCTTACACTCTCCCAGATAATGAATGCCCTTGGGCAAGCTGTTTGACATTTCTGCACCTCAGTTTCCTCATCTTGAGCATGGGAAGTGCCATGGTACCACATCAGAGAGATTTTGTGCCTACTGAAGGAAAAACCCTGTGCCTAACTCATAGCAAGTACTTGCAAAAATGTTCGCTTTCTCATGTTATATAAGTCTATTTTTCAGAGGTATTTTCTTGTTGATAAAATATTCAAAGAATTCATTATGGAAGTAGAATTGCTCCCTTCCTATGGGGCAAGTTCACAGAGCAGCTAGGATGCCGACATTGCTCTCTGGGTCCCAGTGAAGATTTTCAGAGTTCTGTTATCAAATAGTATCTATATTTTCCAACCATGACTTCCAAAAAGGAACCCAAGTCTTCAGTCTTGTAAAGAAGAATGTGCATTACATGGTAATTGAGTATTTTTTCATATGCCTCTTCTTTAAGCACTTGTTTTACCATCAATACATCAAAACCACCAGGCCTAGGGAAACCTCAGATGTGGGAGAATATCAAATGTGCTTTTCTCTTTTTTTGTACTCTTTCATGGTAGATCTGACGCACCTTTGAACCTTCAAAGGACACGATAATCAATGACGTGGGGAGACATGCGACACTGTGCGCATCAATGTGAAGATGAATTTATTAATGTAAACGATGGTGTGTGGAAAAGAGATTGGGGCTGAATTAAAATGTAAAATCTGTAATTCAATAAAAAAAAACACAGAACAAAGGGAAGAGAGGGAGAATGAACAGGCTAATAAAAGACACTTTGCTGATTCTAGGCTTTGCTGAAACAGAGGTACAGTGAAGAGGTTATCTCTCGAGTAGCTTATGGTAACCAGGTGTCTTAATTAAAATGTCTTCAACAAAAGAGGAAGAGGAACAACTCTGGAGGTCTGTGGGATATCCCATGAAAAGGAAGAAATGTACAGGGGAGGAAGGGGAATTAAGGAAAATATTGAAAATAACTTTCTGAATGATCTTGAATTTCAGATGTGGAGGATATTTTAAAATTATTGTGACAAAGGGAGCTATTAGCTTCGGAAACCAGTGTAGGAAATAAACAACTCTCTAATTTTAGATTATATAGTCCTAGCATCAAGATGTTTATGACCAGAAGCCAGCAAGTAGATGAAAATGAAGGAGCCAGGACCCTAAAGGCAGAGCACATTCAGAGAATGGGTCCAGCCAAGGAGGACTTCCTTTATTAAATAGACAGACACTGTTTTCTGATTCTTCCATTTCTGAGGAAGGGACATGCCACTCAGAGAGGGGGTAGACGTTGCCAGAGTTGTTGGAAAGGAGGCTTTGGGACCTAGTGTTCCCTAGTTACCATAAGATTTGGCTTAGAAAGCTGAGCTTTTCCCCTGGGTGTAAAGCCCTGCTTTCATGGTTGTGAAAGTGGCATGCTGTCTTCCTCTGAGTTCATCCTGGAATATCCTTATGCCATCACTATTTCTAAATCTCCCCTGAAGCTGGCAGAGGTGATGTTGCACCTCACTGCAGGGTGGTGGCACTGTCCTCACTGACAGCCAGCACTTTCTCCTGGCAGCTAATGAGGTGATTCAGCTGCCAGGCAGAAGAGCATTGGCATTCCTTCCACTCCAACAATGAAAGCGTCAGGAGCTGAGTGGAAGGCAAGGCTGACTCTTCCCTGAGGTCAGCCTAAGGTGGGAGTCTCAAAACACTTTTGGAATAGGGGGAGACATATACGGGATGCTAGATAGTACGGATTAAATAGATACTATTTGTTTAAGGTAAAATAAATCTGCATTTGAAAATGACTGGGACCTAGCCAGTGAGACTAGAAATTAGTAGAATTATCCTAAATTCACCAGCTAACCAGACCTGGAAAGTGGCATACATAATTCATAATATATGCCTATATTTGTGTCTATGGTATGTGTCTCTGTCTGCAGTGAGTGTAGTATATTTCAGCTATGTAAGTTCATTAGCCTTTGTTTTTGGTGTGTGTGTATATGTGTGCATGTGTGTGGTATGTATGTGGTGTTAATGTGTGTATGTTGTGTGTGTGTGCGGTATATTTCTAATGTGTAATTTGTGTTTCAGGTGTGTGTAGTGTGCATGTAGTCTGTGTGTAGTAGGTTTATGTGTGTGGTATCAGGGAGAGAGAGCATTTTGAAAACCGGTGGAGCAACCCAGAGGCAGAGGAAAGGGTCAAGAAAAAAGTAACTTAGTTAGGGGAACACACAAAGAAGACCTGATGTCACAGTAGAGCATGCCATCTTCAAGCACTGTAGCAATGGTGATCAGACAGATATGTTGGGCCTCCTGAGTACTACCTGCCTTGGTGAGATGAAATATCTTTCCAGGGCTGAAGAGACACCTTAGTAGTTAAGGCATTTTCCTATGAAGCCTACATACCCAGGTTTGATTCTCCAGGACCCATATAAGCCAGATGCACAAGATGGCGCATGCATCCGGAGATGTTTACAGTGGCTGGAGGCCCTGGTTTGCCTATTCTCCCTCTCTCTCCCTCTCTCTATCTATCTGATGTGTGTGTGTGTGTGTGTGTGTGTATATATATATGTATGTGTATATATATATATATATGTATATATATATATATGTATATGTATATATATGCATATATATGTATGTATATATATACATACATATGCATATATATCAAATAAATAATATAGAATATTAAAAACAAAGAAATATCTTTCCAGGTTTGGCAGTGGCATAGGACTTTTAAAATGTTCATAACCTTGCCTTTAACCTAGTAATTGTGTGTGTGTGTGTATGTGTGTGTGTGCATGCACATAGGTGAACTTGCATATGTGTACAAATACATGTGGAGGCCAGAGGACAACCTCAAGTGGCATTCTTTAGGAACACCATCCTTTTTCTTAATACAAGTTCTCTCATTGGCCTAGAACTCACCAAGTAGGTTAGATTGGCTCATCAGTGAGCCCAGGAATCCACTTGTCTCCACTTCCCAGTGCTAGAATTATAAACCAGTGCCATCACACCTGGTTTTGGTGTAATCCCCAACATATTTTCCCTATGGGGACTAATGACTGAACTTGGGTCCTTATGATCATGAGGTATGCATCTACCAACTGAGCTTTCTATCTCTAGCTCCACAAGTCTGCTTTTGTTAATACTTTGTAAGGAATCCTCATCAGAGGGAAGCTGGCAAATAAAACTTTCCACACAGTGTCATTTTACTTGCATGTTAGCTGTTCCAATCAACAGGTGGTGAGAAGAGCACCCAAACATATGAGCAGGGGCATGATTTATTGCATTTTACACATTCACTGGAAGAAAACTTGGGATGTGTCAATAGATTCAAAAAAGAAAACTGTTCAGGCTCTTCAATTTCATTGTGAACAAAATATGTGAGAACCATGAAAGACTGAAATGTTTTTCTGTTTGCTTAGCACAAGGTTATGAATAAATGTGTTTTCTTCTGTGTGTTAATACATTTTCTAGAGTTTCTATATGAACCTATTCTGCTTAGAATCAGGAGGAATGAATTAAACAATGAAATGCTGTTGCATGGCAGCCAATGCCCAACTGAATGCTAAACTAAAACTACACACACACACACACACACACACACACACACACACACACACAAATACACCTTAAAAACTGAAGACTAAACCAAATTCATGAGCAGGAAGATTGGAGGTGGAAGTCAATGCCTATAGAATTGAGACCTTCATTGGTAAGATTTACTTTTCCTTCCCTGACTTGGCCTCAAATTGGATTGAAGTCATGTAAAAGAAAGATGGATATATATATATATATATATATATATATATATATATCTTCTTTAAAGACTATAACTTCATATACAAATAACCCAGAGAAAGGGGGCACTCTGAGGAAATCCTAGAAAGGAGAGAGCTCTCTTGGTGTTGGGGAGTCATTCTTAGCTACTAGAAATGGAGCTATAAACATAGCATGAGCTTGATACATATCTATTTAATGGATGAATCTAATTTTGAGAAAGTATATACTCTTGAGGCTAAATTTCCATCTCCCAAGAAGAATAATAAAGATAGAGATCTTTCCAGCACTAGACAAATTTTGTTTTAGCACTAGTCACTATAGAAGACAGTTTGAATGTAGAGACCTTTTCTCTGAAAAGCATGGAAACCTCTGTGTTTATCCACTACAATATTTTTCAGCACATTGAGAAGTCACAGTTCAACAGGATCAAGGTACAAGTTACCGTCTACAAAACATTTTACCAAAAGCAGCATATGGAAAGAAAGGGTTTATTTTTGCCTAAGTCTTAAAGAGAAGTTTTATGGTGGAGGAGTATGGCAGAGCAGAGGCTGGGAATACATCTTGTCACATTATCTGGAAGGTAGCAGTAAGTGTGAGATAGTTAGTGAACACCTAGTGACACAGGATTAATAAACCCCAAGGTCCACTCCCAGTTAACATCCCTCCTACAGCAAGGTCCCACCTTCCAAACCACCAACTTCCCAAGTGACAATTCTGTATCTCTTTGTTTACTCACAAGACAGGAAAATGATATCCCATCCCTGGTGAGCCTTCAGTAAATGTCCAGTGGTAACTGGAGTATCATTTTCCTTACTTTTCTTATTGCTGTGAGAAAATATCTGACAAAAGCAAAAGAAAGGAAGTATTCATTGTGGCTCACACTTTAAGTACAACATCCTATCAGTGGGAGGCCTGGCGATAGGTACATGAGGCAGCTACTCACATTGTGTCTGCAGTCAAGAAGCAGAGAGAGATGAATGATATTGTTTAGCTTGCTTTCTCCTTTTTATTCACTCTGGAACCCCAGCCCATTGGGTGATGCTACCAACACTCAGAGTTGGTTTTCCCTGCTTAGTGAAACCTCTGTAGTTGCACTTTGTAAGCATACCCAAAGTTGTGTTCCCTGGGTGATTTCAAATCCAATGAAGATGATCCATCACAAGTATAACCCAACCCCTAGCCCCTCTTCATACAGTCACATTCAGAATGTTCCAGTGGTCACTTGCTCATGCATGCTCCCTTCCTCAACTGCCTCCTCTTTCAGTCAGAATTCTCCATTTTCCTACCATAATTGGGCACCAAATAAGCTACTTACTCTCAGATTATTATCTCAGAGTTTGCTGTTAGGAGGCTCAGGGTATGAAGAACAAGGCTGTTGCAATGTTGCTATCCAATGGATTTGTGAATACAAAGGAAGTAAAGGTCATGGAGATCTCTCAGGTGTACTTCTGTGTAGCAGGTAAAAGGTGATGGCCTTAGGAGGAAATGAGGTCAAAAGACAGAAGTGACATTCTCAGGGCAGATTTCCCCAGGTGGAGTTTATGGGAACAGACAACCCCTCAGACGTGTGACATGATGGAAACCAAAGCAACTATTCCTCAGATGTGAACGGTTAACACTTAAACAGCTGGTGGGGAATCTTGTGGCTGGGCAGGGGTGGATGAGAATACACAATCCTCAGTTCAATTAAGGACATGCAGAATCCAAAGTGCCTGTAAATATCCACATGCCATTCATTGTGAAACTTCCGTGAGAAAAGCACATGCTCAAGGCCTCTTTCACACTTAATTGTACTTCAGAGCACTGTTCTTCCATGAGGATGCAGATGGGGCTGGGGAGATGATCCACTGAATAAAGTCATTGCTGTGAAATACCGAGTGCCCTCGTTCAGAACCCCAGGCTCTATGTAAAGGCTAGAAGCTGTGGCAGGCTTCTGTAATCCGAACACATACATGGCAAGATGGGAAGTGGAGACAGAAGTTCCTGAACACTTTCAGGCCAGCTAACCTGGTGAATGTACCACAGCAAACATCACCCAGAATGAGAAACCCTGCTTTGAATGAGGTAGATGATGAGGACTGACTCCAGATAGTTGTCCTCTGACATCCATGCATGTGCCATGGCATGTGCATGTGCATTCACACACATGAAACACATGGGCTTACACATATACCCAACAACATTTTTTTTGAAGTAGGGTCTCACTCTAGCCCAGGCTGACCTGGAATTCACTATGGAGTCTCAGGGTGGCCTCGATCTCACGGCAATCCTCCTACCTCTGCCTCCGAAGTGCTGGGATTAAAGGCGTGCATCACCACGCCCAGCTCCAACAACATTTTTAAAGGTTCTTCCAAGGATGAAATTTATAACATAGACTTTCTCCAAAATGCCAGATGCCTGTTTTAAGCTTGTGCAGATGTAAGAAACATCATTCCCATGGTCCATGTTCTTATTCCTAGACTACAACTCAGATTAATACAGCTGAGCAGGAGAGAGGACATGTGTGTATTAGGAAAACAAACCCATTTGTAAAACACTTCAATATGCCTCCAGGTGCTTCTAAGTAGCTATTTAACATGAATATTTTATCAATGCCAAGTGGGTAGAAGGAAATTCTATCCATTATATTCCCATCACCATTGCATGTGGTTGAATGGACTTCTGACTAAAGAATCTAAACATGTTTAAAAATTTTTCACCTCCAGTGAAATGAGCAGGTCCTGATTGTGCTGTTACTGCTTCTTCTTGCTTCATAAACGATTTCTGAGGCAATTTTGTCTCAGACGTGTTGTTTGGCAAATTTTCATCCTCAGCCTGTGCCTTTGGATTAATTTTTAACTAGCAGCTCAAATGTGGGAATGTTGACACTTTACAGAAAATGGTACGATAGTAAGGCCATTATCTGTCACTGTGTTACTTATGTTTTATTTATAAGATCAACTTTCCAAAGACGGGGCTGGGTTAAGTATAAAAAGTAGCAGGGGACAGTGCCTGTTTAGGATGATGTGGTCTTCGGGGATGCCCATCATTACAGACAGGAATGGATCAAGGGCAAGGTCAGATTTCAGACTTGTTTAGTGACCTATAGAGACTTCTCATGGCTCCCAGAATTCAGAAACATCAGTATGGGGGATGGTAGTAAGGATGGGTCTAGGTTTATTCTCCTCCATCCTTTGTAGAGGTTCCCAGAGCCTTACACTGTCTGCTCCAGCTCTTCTGGCCTTTTGTCACTTTTGGACCAATGCCTACTATCACACTGTTCTAAGACCTTGAACCTTGCCCTCTCCTTGTTCCCTTGATCTAGATGAAGAGTCTGGAATTTATGCTTGAGATGAGAATAGAAAGAAGGGTAAGTGGGTGAGACAGCCATTAGAGATGAGGGCCCTGGAGGGATAGCACAGGGTAAAGGGGCCTCCTCAGTCAGTACCTGATGATGGTGTCAGTGACTGCATTGGACACTCAGCTTCCTAGAGATGTTCTAGGCTTTGGTGATGCTGAAGGCTTCAACCTTTGTCATGTGGAGGACTCTGAAATGTGCATGAGAGGAGAGAAGTGTTTTCAGAAAACCTGGGTAAGAAATTCTGGAATCATCACTTAAATTTCAAACTTCCCTGATGAAACCTGTAGCATCTCTTTTCTTTTCTTTTTTCTTTTTGCTTACCTGTATGTGTGTGTGTGTGTGTGTGTGTGTGTGTGTGTGTGTGTGTTGTACATGCATGCATATACACAAGTCCATATGTGTGTGCAGGTGCACGTATACATGTGCATATGGAGCCAGATGCTCACATCAGATCTCTTCCTCTATCACTCTCCATTACATTTTTACAGAGGAAAGGTCTCTCACTTGAACCCCGAGCTTACCAATTCAGTTAGTCTAGCTGGCCAGTTTGCCCCAATTTCCCTAATTTTGGATTGACTATTCCCAAAGTCTCTTACTTATGAGTGTTCTTATTGGAGATATTGTTTCTGATATAGATGGGAATCACTTTTTAGAAAGCATGCATGCATGGAGGCTCTGGGGAATGGTCGCTTGCACTTGTATATCTAGAAAGTCCTTGAAAATCATGAGTGGGGTAATATACATTGCTAGTATAGGATCATAGTATCCCAGTATCCAAGAGCCATTATCTTTCTGCCTCTATCTTCAAAATTAATCCAATATTTTCCTGTCTCAAGATGCTCTCCTGGACTCATGGGTGATTTTTACATGACCCTCATTTCACTGTCAGGTTAACTACATGTAGTAAATCTACTGTGATGACTCAGCTTGGTTGATATTTGAGCTCCAAAATATTAGGGAAATACATAGTTGTAAATGAAGTAAGCTAAGTATCTTCACTCCCAACCTCCTAAGTTTGCTACAGAATTTTTGGTAGTAGTATCCGTTTCTTCCTTAAGCAGGCAAACTTGAGCACAGGAGGTAATAAATCAAACCTAAGTCGCATCCTAGGTATAGCCAAGCTGGCTGACTCATGCATTTGAATGAATATGAAATGTGCATGGAGTGTCCATGGGTCTTCATTCTAACAACTTCCAAGCACAATGGAATCCATTGTAAGAATGTGGCTTCTGCAGTTTCATTCATTTACAGAAATTTGTACACTATTAAGCCCTGCAGCACAGAGAGCTATTGCCACTAGCTAACAGCTGACTGGAATCTGCTATATCTCCTTGCAAATGTTAGAGCTGTGTTTCTCCAGTGGGCCATGGAGCAATCTCTCTCTCTCTCTCTCTCTCTCTCTCTCTCTCTCTCTTTCTCTCTCTCTCTCTCTCTCTCTCTCTTTCTCTCTCTCTCCATCTCTCTCAGCACAGATCTTGCCAAGCTGGTGACCAGCAGTAGCCCTGGGAAAGGGTGGAGCCCAGTGTTTACATCAGGGCTTTCTGGCATCTGAGGTCTCCTGGAGGAGTATCTTATGAACTTACACTTCAGACAAACAGCCATGGCTTTTCCACCTGTGAGCTTCTTAGTGGATTAAGCGAGATTTAAACTATGGTATGCCTCTCATTTTGCCTGGCACATAATAAGTAACTGGCAATGTTTCCCCTGGCAGGCTCATGAAGATACCAGCTAGTCTTAAGATTATAAAGGCCAGCAAAATCAGTGTTGTCATTTTGATTCTTGAGGCTGGATCGTCGGCTTCAAATTCTCCAAAGGAAAAATCCCCTGCTCCTTCAAATCAGAGCATTCCAACTGCATAAGGTTCCAACCATCTTGGAAATAGCACTGACCTTCTTCTCTTGAATAATGAAGCTGTCCACAACCAGATTGGCTGACCACTGCATTCTCACCTTCCATGGCTTTTGTTAGCCTCCTGCCTCATGAAGATATAAACATGCCAGCTTCTGCCTGCCTTGACCATTGGACTTGTTTTGCCTGGCAGACAAATGTCCCCAACGATTATGAAAGTAAGGGAATACTTTAGGATTTTTTATAAGGCTTTCCTATTTTGTTCTCCTATCACTTATTATCCAATGCAAAGACCAGGACTAGAATGGCAGAGGGTAGGCAAATGTTTGTCCATGACTTTGTGTTTCTCGTCCCACAACTCTGTCTCTTTCTTGGTGATTTCTGCTCACAACTGCGTGCCTGTCAGCAAAGAATCTCAATACTCATGGCTGTGTCCACCTGTCATCAGATCTATGCTAGTGTGCCTGCCATGGGACATGGGGCTCACATCTCATTTCACTGACAGCCATACACCACAGCCAGATCTAGGCATGTGCCTATAACTGTGCTTGGGCACTTCAATTTTGCCATTGCCTAGCATGCATACAATGTCCGTGTGCATGTCCCCCCTTCATACTGAGGACAGGATGGGAGGACAAGCAAGCCATCCCCCTTTCCTCTCAGCTGAAGGAGAGGAGGATATTCTCCAAAGAGCAACACAAAGTGAAGGTGTGTCTTAAAATATTAGGACAGAGGATGTGGGACGAGACAGTCCGACCCTCTGAGGAGTAAGCAATTGGCTGTGGATGGACTAATACCAAATCTATGGCAGATACATGTGCAAGCAGCCACATCCAGATTTCCAGACTCACTGGGTGAGTGGAGACATCAAATATTTTCTTCTTGTTTCAAATACAACTCTGTCACATGTATGGGCACACACACCCTAATTCAGAATTCACTTGAATAATATGCACACACATGTATACTCATATACCAGAATCTACTATGACTACAACAGACACACACACACACACACACACACACACCAGAATCCACTCCACAGAGCCATATCACTCTAGAACAGATGCATATACAGCAGGCACTCATAACAAGGCCAGGCAGAAAGACTCATATAGTATATGAAACACTTCTTCCCACTTCACATGAGCCTACTCCTCAACTGAAGTAACAGTCACACACAAAGTGATCAGAGGAAAAGGTGGTTGCTAGGGCCATTCCTGCCCCTGGACCATGCACATCCTATCTTGTAAGATTTCATTATAGCTCTGTAGTCTCAGATGAGAGTCTTTGGTGTGTTTGAGCTAGACCATCCAGGCTCTAACAGGAATTGCCAGTCTTCAGCCAAGAAACATTCTGTGTTGTCAGAGAGCATCACACATACTTGATCCTATTGTAGAGTAGTTCACCCTACCTAAACCACTCTCTCCTCATGAGGCAAATGAGAGCCTTTGGCTTTCTGTCTTACAGTGTTTGATTTACAATCTCATTTGCTTTCTCTCTGTATATCAGTGTTTGGAGAAAGTAGAAGCACACTAGAAGCAAGTAGTATGCTCCCCAGAAGTGTCACGTGATATGGTATTTTACAAATCTATCATAGGGCAGGAAAGATTGCTTAGTGGTTAGGGTGCTTGCTTATAAAGCCTAAGGACCCATGTTCATCTCTCCAGGTCCCATGTAAACCAGATGCACAAGGTGATGCAAGTTTCCACATGTGCACAGGTGGCACACATGTCTAGAGTTCAATTTCAGTGGCTGAAGCCCTGGTGCAACCATTCTCTCCCTCCTTTCCTCTCTCTCAAGAAATAAAAAATAATAATCTATCATAAATAAAGGGAAAACCTTCAAGTTCTGAGTGACCAAAGAGTAGCTGAAAATGAGAAAAAAAAATAAAGATATGGTCCAAGGGAAAAGAAATTCAGGAAGGCATGAGTAATGTAAGAAAGGGATAGTAGATGTTTATTAATTGATTAAATTATTCATTCATCCATCCATTTCTGCCAGAACTCTCTATGGAGCCCTTATTTCCTGACAAGTACAGTTCTGACTATCTGTATGGAGCAATGTGTAAAACACCAAGCCCAAGCTTCCAAGAAGCTAATCATCTAGGGGAGCAGAGGGACAATACACAGGAGAAGAAATAACACATGGATCAAGAATGAAGCCCATGGGCTGGAGAGATGGCTTAGCGGTTAAGCACTTGCCTGTGAAGCCTAAGGACCCCGGTTCGAGGCTCGGATCCCCAGGTCCCACGTTAGCCAGATGCACAAGGGGGCACATGCGTCTGGAGTTTGTTTGCAGAGGCTGGAAGCCCTGGCACGCCCATTCTCTCTCTCCCTCTATCTGTCTTTCTCTCTGTGTCTGTCGCTCTCAAATAAATAAATAAGTAAAATTAAAAAAAAAAAAAGAATGAAGCCCAGGCCTGGAGAGATGGCTTAGTGGCTAAGGTGCTTGCCTGCAAAGCCTAAGGACCCATGTTCAATCTCTCTCTAGATTCCATGTGAGCCAGATGCACAAAGGTGATGTAAGCACAGGGTTGCACATGTACACTAGGTGTCACAGGCTCCTGGAGTTCAGTTGTAGTGGCTGAGGCCCCAGTGTGCCAATTCTCGCTCAATAATAATAATAATAGTAGTAGTAGTAGTAGATGAAAGTGGGAAAGAAGGACCCTAGAAGTGTGCAGGGGAGAAATGCTGACATTTTAGATATAAAGGCCAAGGAAATGGCCACTGTGAAGGTGGTCTTCAAAAATGAAAGAGAGAGAGAGAGACCAAGTGAGCATTGGGAAAATGGACTCAAGTGGCAGGGTCATCCCTTGGTATGTCCCAGCTTCACAGGGTCTGAGCTCAGTAAGTACTGGGAGGCAGCAGGAGACAGACTAACCTGGGAAGGGGAATTCAGATCCTGGAGGCTGTGCAGACCTGCAGAGGGTTCCAGTTTGTATTCTGCATGAGCTATGAGCCATGTGAGAGCTGTAGACTGCTGAAGGATGAGAGGCTGCTATAGTTTGCATGATTAGTGTCCCCAATAGGCTCATGTGTCTGAACACTTGGTATCCAGCTTGTGGTGCTCTTTTGGGAGGTTATGGGATGTAGTGGGCGGACAAAGGACAGTGGAAGAGGGCCTTGAGGGAGCTAACAAGACTCTGTTCCATCATACTTCATTCTTTTTTAAAATTTTATTTGTCATTTATTTATTTATGAGAGAGAGAGAGAGTGGGCATGCCAGGGCCTCTGGTCAAGAAGAACAAACTCCAGATACATGTGCCACTTTGTGCATCTGGCTCTACAAGAAAACTGGGGAATCAATCCCAGCTCATCAGGCTTTGCAAGCTAGTGCTTTTAAATGCTTTTAAATGCTGAGCTCCCTGCTTCTTGATTCACCAGCATTTGAGCACACTGAATCTCAAGCCCTTGTCACATTGAATAGAACTGACCCAGGTACCATACTTGCCTCACTGTGATGGACTAATTTTGGAACTTTCCACAAAGCTATGAAAACCCAGTGCCTCACTTTACCCTCCCACTTCCTGCCCATCCTTTGACGTCTTGGATCTGCCTTCTGCAGGTACACAATTGCCTTCTCTGGACATTTCCCAGAAATCAGTCCTACAGTATATTCCTACAAAATTTTCATGAACTCTGCCTCATTTCATAGTTCATAGTATAGAGCAAAACAGAAATGGATGCAATAAAATCCCTAATAGTCAAGGGGTATATAAAGGACTGCAGGGCATCCACATTTGTGGACATCCCAGCCAGAGACACCATGGCTTCAAGATGGCTGAGACTTCCAATGCAGCTATAGTCCATTCCTTTCTCCTTCCCCACCATCCAACACTCTCCACTAACTGAGAGATGGGGATGTCTCCCCAGCAAGCCTCCTACATGAAGACTTCTGAGTCACAGTCTGCTACTGGGGTACCCACAAAGGACACAAAGCTCTATAGTACACATAACCAGTAGGGAAAGGAGCCCCTAGACTAAAGAAGACTAGAAAAATGCTTGGTTTCAACTGGCCTCTATAGCCTGGACCATACTCCAGGGTTTGGCTATCACTGCCCTCTACCTCCATACCTAGCTGCAGGCAACAAAATCCCACATGGCCACCCCAACAAATCTGTAAGATTTTAGAGGAACTGCTCTCCCATATGAGCATATTAACACAAGGATAGTAGCTTTGGATTGGATGGCCACTTGTCAGAGGTTCATCCATCACATAAAAGAGTAAAGTTGACAGAAAACTTACATATCACTTGCCCTTACCTTCCTAACAACACGAGGCAAACAGTTAAAAGTGTGAGGGAAAGTTGGGATATAGCTCAGTTCATGGTAAAGTGCTTATTTTGCATGAAGACTGAAGTTTTATCCCCAGAACCTATGTAGAAAATCTAGGCATGGCAATATGACCTTGTAATTCCAGTGCTAAGAAAGTCATGACAGTCAGATCTGTGGAGTTAACTGGCCAACCAATCTAGGCTACGTGATGTGTTCCAGGCCACTGAGGGATCCTGTCTCACAAAAAGGCAGGCTACTTGAAGAATGACATCAGAAGTTATCCTTGAGCCTCCATGTGCACATGTACATATGTGTGTGTGTGTGACTAGAGAGGGGGCAGCTGCCTTACCCAATGGCTCTTCCCAGATGCTCACTGGTTTGTGCAAAGCTCAAAGTTATGGTATACATGGAGCACATCCATAGTCACCTGTGCTGACCCTCCAGTGTGTTTGCTGAGGCTTAGAGTCTTCTGCTTCTTTCCTTGGTCTCTTCACATTCAGATCGACACTACTGTACCTGTCTCTTCACATCCAGGGTCCTGGGAGAGGTAGGAAGCAGACAGCACTGAAGATTTAAGTATCTGTTGAGCTAGGAGATAACCAAAAGGACCAAAGCATCAGCCACTGGCAAGCTTGAAAACACAGGCAAGCCCTTTATTACAAACAATGGAAAGCTTGTTATTGAGGACATGGTGTGCTGTTTCAATATGCTGGACACATTTACACACATATTGCCATAATGAACCAGAGGCCTCTGTCAGCTGTCTATGAGCCAAATCACCAAGCACTTATATTTGCATAGCACTTTAAATCTTCTCAGAGTCCTTCCCTAAACAGTCCCTCATCTGAGGCTCTTGAATTTTTTTATTATAAATGAGATTTGTATGCTGCACCTATTTTACATATTTTCTATTCTTTTGCCATCCTTTAATAAAACAACAGAATCTTCATAGATGTTATATATCAGTTTTATATAAAAAATGGGTGAGGTGATTTTTGTTGTTTGGTTTTGGTTGACTGAGTTATCTTTTGCTGTTGCTTATTGGTTTTATCCCTTTGCTCTCTCTGTTCAGCATCTTACACATACACAGATTCCAGTTCTCTGTGTTAGACTGTGTGTAATACATTGTCTCCTAGAAAGCAACGATCACTTTACTTCGTCTCTTTCACAAAAATTTTGATATCCTTCATGTAAGATAGAATGCATCCAGCAAAGTGCTCTGTATTTCCCTACATATTTTATGATATATTTTCTCTATGCTAACTGGGTGAATTTCATTGGAACAAGGCTTAGATGATCAGAACTTCACTGGTTAAGAAGAGCTAAGGATTTTCTGGAAGGTTTATGTAAATATTAGAGCTGAGACATGTGTCTTTCATATGGGCCAATAAATGTTTAATATATTGATATTGTAGAAGTTAGTGGGAATGATGACAAAAGCCATGGAGTGAGGCTATCAGCACTTGCAACACAGTCTCAACTGCTGTCTTTGTTGCTAATGACCACATAACTCTACCAGCACTGATGGGCTCCGAATCAACATTGCTACTGAACATCTCAGTTGTCTTTTAATTTTGTCCTTAATATGACAGGAAGAGTTTTTCTAAGGACAGTTTTAGTCTTCCTAGGAGTTAGCATCTAGATGTATTCCTAGAGTGAAATAGAGAAGTGAAGGGATATGCAGATTTGTAAAGCTCTTAATAAATAAACATTACTTGGCTGCTTTCCACAAGGGTGCTGAAAGTTTGTAATCCCAGAAAAATCAAGAAAATAACTACTACAGAAGTGTTCAAGGGCTTTAGCTGATCTTGTTTTCTTTTCCTATGCACAGTTTCCTTTAAAACTATAAAATTCACTATCTCTCTCTCTGATACACACACACACACACACACACACACACACACACACACATTTTTATGCTGTGGCCAGGAGTTAGTAATAGCGTGTAATTATTATTTACCACATGCTCTTGATAGGAACATTATTTTCTAAAGTTTGTGATGCTTACTTCTGCTGATACCGAAGATAATTTTAATTAGTAGGTGATATTTGAGGAGATTGATTTACATATTAAAAGTGATATTCTTTTTTTTCAGTCCTCTAACTAAATCAAGGAAAAAGCTCCAGCTCTGAGCTAACCCCCCTTTGACACTTGTCTCACTCTCTTACCTCCTTTTTTTATTGCTTTATTTTCTTTAAAAGAGCATTTTTTCCCCATAGGCAGCATTGTCTAGTTTGAGTTAGCAATATTGTTTGTTCTATAGTATGGTTATTGCTATATTTTCTTTTTATATAATGTGATATTAGCACTTCATGTAAAATAATGATGCAAAATTCCCTTTGTTCTACACATTTATTTAATTAAAAATGTGTAGCAGGCCTGGGGAAATGGCTTACTGGTTAAAAGTATTTGCTACACACACCTGATGATTGGAGCTTTGATCCCCAGAACCCACATAGAGCCAGACACAAGTAGCACCTAGTTCTGTAATCCCCAAACCCCTTCAGCAGTGGGCAGTGGAGTCAGGAATGTCCTGCAACTGGAGGTCCGGACAGTCTGATGTGCACAACAGCAAACAGAAAGAGAAACCATGTCTCAAGCAAGGTGGAAAGTGAGTACCCACACCATGAGCTTGTCCTTTGACCTCCACACACTTACCATAGCATGTACATGCACGTACATATAAATTTACTATAAAGACACATACACATGCACACACACATGCAACATACACAAAGGTACAAACCCTGACAGTGTTACTTCAGTACATTTGAAAAATACTTCCTTGGGGAAATCCTTCTAAGGGGTACCCCCTAATCATAGCACAGGTCCCTTGCAAAGACACTGGCTTTACCTATCATCTTGGCCATGGTTTGGAATTCTGTGGCTGTCTTTTTGTCCCTATCCCTACAATTGCCTATTAAAGGAGTATTTAAAATATATATATATATATAATTTATTATGTATTTATTTATGAGATAAAGAGAGAAGAAGCATGCCAAGGCCTCTAGTCACTGCAAACAAACTCCAGGTGCATGTACCACCTAGTGCACCTTGCTTTATGTGGGTGCTGGTGAATCAAGCCTGTGTCCTTAAACTTGGCAAGCAAGTGCCTTAACTGCTGAGGCATCTCTCTAGCACCTGAGGGGAGTCATTTTTATATGCAGCAGTTTCTCCTGGTTCCTAACCAAGTGAATATCCCACCTTTGGGGCAGATGAAGGATGGTAACACACAAGCACTGGAGGGTACATAAATCAAGGGTGGCATTGTGGATAGAAAGACTCAGAAGTTGGGATTAAATAGATTATCATTGTGAATCATAAGGCCAACATTAGTATGAATCTAACAAGGTAGTTGGTAATCCTAATGATGTTTGATAGAGTAAAGTTGGCAATGTCCAAAAGGCTCTCACAACAAAGGGACTATGTCTGGCACAGACTCATACACCCCTTTTAGTGGGAGATTTTTAATGGGTTGATCTTGTTTTGTCTTTTAGGATATATTTAAATTTGCCAGAACCTCTCCTGTGCCAAGACAAAAGAGGTCTATTGTGGTGTCTCCCATCCTGATCCCAGAGAATCAGAGACAGCCCTTCCCAAGAGATGTTGGCAAGGTAAGTCAGACAAATGTCAAATGATTCAGCATGTTTCTATTAAGGGACAGGCATGCACAAGACAAGCTAACTGTGACTGCCTTGATGACCAGCTGAAATGGTCTCAGTTCCTGCATAATAGGCCAAAATGATTTTCATAAGGAAATAAGTTTAAGGATAAAAAAGAACAGGAATATGGACAAACCAACAACCTTATATATCATTATTTTCAAATATCTATATCTTGTTTATTTATTTGCAAAGAGGGCTAGAGAGAGAATGGGTATACAAGGACCTCTTTGCACTGCAAACACACTCCAGATACATGTAACACTTTGTGTATCTAGCTTTACATGGGTACTGGTGAATCAAACCCAGGCCATTAGACTTTGTAAGCAAGTGCCTTTGACAGCTAAGCCATATACTCAACCCAGTATATGATGATTTTTGAGATCTACATGGTAGAAAGTGACTCTGAAGTAAACTTTAAAGATGCCCTTGGTTAAGAGCCTACTCTTGGTCTTTGTAGCTGATGTCCCGGACACTGGCTGATGGGCAAACTGAGATCCTGTTTGTCAAATATTTAGGTGCAGGAGCACTGTTAGATCAGTCTTCCAAAACGTTACCTGGATCACAGGAACTAAAATGGCCTAACTAGATTTGGAAATACTGTTGTAAGAATCACAGCAGTAACTTTTCCAAGAAGAAACAGCTATCATTAAATGGCCACAATACTGATGGTGCCTTGTGTAAAAAAAAAAAAAAAAATAGATGAAATCGAATTTAATGATCTAACTGGCTATTATTGAAGATTTGGGAATCATGCCACATGCCATCTATGAAAAAGAAGTGCCCTCTGCTTAGCTGGTCAGAAGGAGCTAGGGTCACATGTGGGAAAATATGAATAAGGAACAAAACTGAAAGAGTAATTCAAAGTCAGTTTCCTTAACAGATAAAGTGGAGAAACTTATTTGACTTACAGGCTCATATGGAGGACTGGGCAACCTAAGATTATTTGCAATGAATTCATGAATTCTCTGCTTTTCTGAAAGTTGTCCCATTTTAAAGCACTTTGGTTACATCATACCTGAATACAAGTGGCTCCATAATGGTTCGATCTGACCTTTTGGAACTTCTATAAAAGCTGCATGGAAAGCAATGGCCTCAATAAATCTTACATAGTACTGGTCAGTACATTCCGTCCCTGTAGAAAAATCAGTATGGCAAATCAACCCTTAACTGGTTTTTGTATTTTCTGGAACCTAGAAGTTGAACATGGGTACTTAGTTGAATGAGTAATCTTGAAATGCCTGGGACTATTGGTTTATTAATCTATTCTAAATGTAAAAATGGAATAGCTTTTCCATGCAGAATCCAACCTTTAGGACTGGGTAAACACAGCTGTAACAAGTAGGCAGTAGAACTTCTATTATAGTGGTGAGACAAACATTTCTGCAAGTAAATAAACAAGAAAATTACAGAATATGACAAATACTGTGACAAACCAACACAGTGATGTGAGAAAAAAAGGAAATGTAAAGACCAGAAGGGGTGATGATGGGAGAAGCTGGCTATACAGATGGCTGATGTCTGGCTGGTTGTGATGAGAATGGACAGTCATGGGAAGCTCAGGGACCTGGCAGCCTGTTCATGTTCAATGGCCTAAGGTAGGAAAAAATAAGATGCGTCTCTCAAGTAGCTCCCTGAGGAACTGCAGCCCAGTGAATCAGGAAGAGCATGGCCAAAAGGACTTCAGTGATGTGACTGGATGTGGAGATATGGTGAAGCATTGGAATGTCATCATGGCATACCATGATCGGCTGCTAGAAGCTCTTCCATAGAAGTGCATGTTTTAGAGATCCCCCTGCCTGCATTTCAGAGAATGATTTGTGGAAAGAGTGGAACAGAGGAATGGGAGCAGAGAGACCCACTAAGCAGGGAGTTTGTGGTGATCAGGATGAGAAGTGAGGGTGACGGGGACTACTAGAGAGCTATTTCATTTCTTAAAAAATATTTTTATTAATTTATTTGCAAGCAGAGAGAGATAGAAGAGAGACAGATAGAGACAATGGGCATGCCAAGAACTCCAGCTACAATAAATGGATTCCAGATGCATGTGCCACTTTGTACATCTGCCTTTTCATGGGAACTAGGAAGTCAAACTGTGGTTGTTAGACCTTGTAGGGAAGCACCTTAACCTCTGAGCCATCTCTCCAGTCTCTAGGGAGCTATTTCTATTAGAAATGAGAAGCAATAACAATTCAGCATTTTTATATTCACTTTATTTATTATTTTAAACTACTACTGTGCCAAAGATCACTTTATAAAAACACTTTCTATAATATTTGGAAACTAAAACTTTTTGGAGTATATAGTGTATTAAGCTGTAACTATCCCTGTCCCTGTCCCCCAACCTCCTACCAGATAGCTCTGGCTGCTGCCAAATATTTTACCTATTATTTATATATTTTTTTCTAGAGCCAAGGATTCCACTCATCAGAAACTAAACCCTCCACATTGTCAAGAGTCTGTCCCATAAATAATTTTTAATGTATTTTTCTTTTTATTTATTTATTAGAGAGAGACAGAGGGAGAATATGGGCATGCCAGGGCCTCTGGGCACCATAAACCAACTCCAGACTCATGTGTCACCATGTGCATCTGCCTTACATACATGGGCTCTGATAATTAAACTTGTATCCTTAGGCTTCACAGGCAAATGACTTAACCATTAAGCCACCTCTCCAGAAGCCCCCAAATAATTTTTAGGTCCTGTGTTACCCCATGAGATGCCTGTGGAAGGCCACTTTCTAAAGAGAAGAGTTTCATTTGGGTTCATGGTCCTGGAGGTAGAAAGTCAAAAGGTCATATCTAATGACGTCCTTGTTAGCCGAGTCTTGAGGAGTTGCAGGGCGTCACTGGCAAGAGACTAGTGTCTCTCTCTCTCTCTCTTCCTTTTCGTACCCCAAGGATTCAACTAGAAGTGCTACCCTAATAAACTCTTCTCATTCATGTCACTTTCCAAAGAACACAACTCTAAACACTACAGTCATTTTATGTTTCCACTCTCTTAGTGTCCTGCACTGGGATTTGCATTTTAACACATGAAGCATTGGTGGTCTCATGCGAGATGCACCCCAATCACAGAGTACCTAGGTTGGGTTCTGCTTTTTGAAGTACTTGCCAGTAAGCCTAGACTTTTCAACTGTCATCATGTATGGTAGTTTGATTCAGGTGTTCCCCATAAACAGGTGTTCTGAAAGCTAGGTTCTCAGCTGATGGCAATTGGAAATTAAAGCTTACTGGAGGCGGTGTATTGTTGGGGGTGGGCTTATTGGTATCATAGCCAGTGTCCCCTTGCCAGTGTTTTGCATACTCTCCTGTTGCTATTATCCACCTTATGTTGGCCTGGGGGTGATGTCCACCCTCTGCTCATACCATCAATTTCCTCTGCCATCATGGAGCTTCTCCTAGAGTGTAAGCCAAAATAACCCCCCCTTTTTTTCCCAAAAGCTGATCTTGGTTGGGTGATTTCCACCAACAATGTGAATCTGACTGCAGTACTATAGTTGGTACTGAGAATGGCATTGCTGCAGCTAGACACCTTTAGCTTTGGCCTTTTGGAGCTGATTACCAAGAGAACATGGAAGGATTTGAAACCTTGGCCTAAGACACACCTTGAAGTGCTATTAGTAGCTTGATGGACTATTCTGGTCAGAGTTGAAAGACCTGAATCCAGTAAGAACTATGGACTGTGAGGTTTGGCTTATGAGAGTGAGAAAGAGCTTTGCTTAGGCTAGGCTAGAAGCAGTTTGTGTGAGACGCTTTCTGTTATACCTGTGTCCTGAGAACTTGTGTAGAGTTGCATTGTGTAGAAATGGACTGGTGTGAGCAGAGGGTTGTGGCACAGAAGTGAAATCTTTGGGCTGAAATTTTGCTCATCCAGGTACAATTATATGAGAGATTAAACCCCTTGAGATTGGGCCATCTGACCTGCACTGGAGCAACAGGAAGAATGTATATTCTTTTGAAGGGGCCTGCATGCTCAAGGAGTGACCTGTTCTTCAAAGTCTGCTTTATTCCCCACTGGATTAACAAATTGGCACCCTACCTGGTATTGTGGAGTATAAGAAATGCAGTAAAGAGAGGGTTATTGAATTTGCAACATGGCCTTTTGTTTTGGAAATGGCCATGGGCAGTGTGAAGCAGGTTTGCCTCTGTGGAGACCCAATGAAGCTATGAAGATGAACTATGGGTTTCAGTAGAGACCCAGTGGAGATGCCAGGACCACAAGATGCCAGCTGTGGATGAAGTTTTCCAGGACTGTGAGTAGCCTAGCTGGAGGGACAGAATTGGAACTCCAGAGACTTGTTGTTGGTTAGAATTATCAGACTTGGAGATTTGTCACTGGCTAAAGTTGTTGGACTTGAAGCTACAGAATTTGATGTCTGCCCTGTTTTAAATCTTGTGTTGATTGAATATTTCTTTGATAAGCCCATTGCCATCATTTGCAGTATGAATCTGTATTCTGTGTCATTATAGTTTAGGGGGGGATATTTTTTGGTATTTTAGCTCAAATAAAGACATTGGATTATGGAGATGTTTGAATATTACTTGGAGTGGTGGGAACTGTGGGGTCTTTTAAAATTGGAAGAATTCATTGCATTTTATATCATGTATGGTTATCAGTTTATGGGAACCAGGGGCGGAATGTGGTGGTTTGATTCAGGTGTTCCCTATAAATTTAGGTGTTCTGAATGGCAGGTTCCCATCTGTTGCAGTCCGGTTCATATTGCTGGTAGAAATCACCCAACCAAGAGCAGCTTCTGGGGAAAAGAGATTTATTTTGGATTATAGGCTTGAGGGGAAGCTCCACGATGGCAGGGGAAAACGATGGCATGAGCAGAGGGTGGCCATCACCACCTGGCCAACATAAGGTGGACCACTGCAACAGGAGGGTATGCCAAACACTGGAATGGGGAAATTGGCTATAAAGCCCATAAGCCTGTCTCCAACAATACACTCCCTCCAGGAGGCATTAATTCCCAAATATCCATCAGCTGGCAATCTAGCATTCACAACACCTAAGTTTATGGGGGACACCTGAATCAAACCACCATACCATCTAATGGAGATTTGGGAATTATTGCCTCCTAGAGGCAGTGTGTTGTTGGGGATGGGATTATGAGTATTATAGCCCGTGTTTGGCACACTGTCCTGTTCCTGTTCTCTACCTGTTATTTGTCAGGGTGTGATGTCTAACCTCTTCTCATGGCATCATTTCTCCTGCCATTATGAAGCTTCCCCTCAAGTCTATAAGCCAAAATAAAGCTTTTTTCCCACAAGCTTCACTTGGTTGGGTGATTTCTGCCAGCAGTGAGAAGTGGCCTGAAATGCCATGTATCAGAATCTTTAGAGGCACTTCAAATGACAGATGTCAGGGCCCTACCATCATGGATTGACCCAAAGGGCTCCAGGGGTAAGAATCATGCATCCACATTTTTTATGTTTAATCAAACTCAATGTGTAGTCAGCATGAGGACTCCAGCCAGTCTTTCTTTATAAGATGCTGTGGACCACATTGTCAGCCTTCCTAGATAGCTTATAGAAATGCATATTCTAGGATCCCACCCTGAAACAATGAACCATCAACTCTTGGGTGGAGGCCAGTTTTAGAATTTTATAGCAAGCACCCCTATGCTTCTACTATTAACATTTTAGTAAACTTTCTTTGTTATATAAGTCATATATTCATGAATACACATCTCTGTTCATCCTGTGTTTTGGTACATGTCAAAGCACTATACTTAGTTGTGATGCTCTCTTAAAGACAATACCTGTCAGCAAGGACATGTTATCCTGTAAAACAGGACTCTCAGATTGTGAAGAGCAGGCCCTCTAGGTATTATTAGTTAAGAGCAAGGTTTAGTATTGCATGGAGTTCACCAAAACATGCCTCTTCTATTAACCCACTGTGTGATGTGGATGGTTCCTCCCTTTGGCATGAAGGAAGGTGATCCCTATAGAGTTCTTACCGTGAAAAGTCAATGAATAAATGGAAAGTGCTTTGCACAGTGCTGGATAAATGATGAGTAGATGCTGATATTTTCTGCTCTACTCTAATCTTACAAGATCAAGGATCCTGTCTTTTTCCTTTGCCATTAAATCTCCAGTTGCCTGCACAGTGCCTTATAAATAGCAGATGCTCATACAGGCTGGCTGATGTGAACTGGGTTGAATTTTAGAGATGATTCCTCCTGGGAGGTAGTGAGAACTAATTCACAGAGAGAGGTCAATACAGTGGGGTTTAAAGTCATAGAACTCAAAAAATCTTAATTTAGGAAATGGAATTAGAAAAGAAGATAAGAGAAGACAGAAAACCTAGGCTACACTGCAAGTATTTATGTCAAGGTTAAAATTGGAGCAAAATCCATCAGCACTCTATCCTCACCCTAGGACCTACCATTTGCCATGTACATCTCATTGTTCAAAAATACCCCTCTGAGACTCAGAATGTTCTGCATCTGTTCACAAAACTCAGGTCCATTCAGATGTGCTAGAAAATTTATATGTTATCACCTCCTCTGTGGGTGGGATGCCCCTGAGAAAGTGTTTCCCACTATTCCCTAGTGCTCCATGGGATTACAATCCAGTCACTCACAGTGGTAGCTGACTTGCTAAAAAAAAAAAAAAAAGAAGGGTTTGGACAGGATGCCTGCCTGCCTTCCTTGCTATACTTCCTTAAGAGTATCACCATGTTTCAGTTACCTATTGTTGCTGGGATACCCCACCAAAAGCAGCTCATGAGATGAAATGGTTTATTTTGGCTTATAGTTTTAAGTGTAAGCTTCATGATGCCAGGGGAAAGATGGCATGGACAGGAGCTAGACATCACCCCTGCCACAGTAGTTGGAAACCGCAGCAAGTGAGTGCACTGAACACTGGCAAGTGGAATCTGGCTATTAAAATCACAAACTCTCCCGTAGCAACACACCTCCTCCAGCAAGGCTCCATTTCCCAAATTGCCATCAGCTGTGAGGTAACCATAGTGGAATTCTTGTCTCAGTATCAGCTTCTGGTGGATCTGAAATCTCATGGCATCTCTTCTTTGATTAGCAGCATGCTATACTGGAGTCTAAGAAACCACTGTTACAGCACCAAGGAACACTGACCTAGAGACATTTTGGGGGAGAGTGACACAGAGGCCAGAGCTTTGCCTCTTGGATCCTCTTTGTTCATTCCTGACCACTTACCCAAGATGTCTCTTGCTCTCCCACAACTCTGTAGAGCTTAGCTTGTCATGTATATGTAGGACTGATGAGACTAACATAAACAATACAAAGAGAAGAATAGATGGATGAATAAAAACAAGTAGGCACAAAGATGGACTTATATTCCTCTGGGGGATACAAAGCATAGTCAAACAATACTTTTTGCAAGATAGTGAGGTTTTACTGCAAGAAACACCTGGAAATTTGAAAGACTTAGGCATTGCCATGTTAGTCGTCCATCACACCAGAAAATGCAGCTTCTTTATAGGTATAGGCTCATATTCTCCACCTGGGTACACATATAAGAGGCCAAGGAGAGTTCTCAACTTGGAAACAAAATTGATTTTGATGCTGTAAGGAGAAAGAAGAGGAAGGGCTTCCCCCATGGCTCTCATGCCAAGTCGAGCTGGTGAACCACAGAAAGAGGAAGTGAGCAGCTCGGAGGGAGTCTGCAAAGTCTCAGGTGATGCATACTTCAGCCATCTGCCAAGAAATTGAAGATGCGCTACTTCTGACTACTGGAATACAGGGGTTCTTTCCCATCCTAAGAGCACATGGCTTCACAAACTTGACATTCTATTTCGTTTGCCAGGAGATGAAGATTGTAGTGGATGGATCCACAAACTGCGTTGCAACAAGGAGCACATCTGACCATGAGAAAATAAGTGGTTTCTTCCTTGCTTCTGGTTCTATGTCATCATATCTTCCCCCATAAAATATCTCATTCCTGAAGAAATAAGAAAACACCCAGTAGTCATAAGAACATTCTCTCCAACCCCTGGCTTCCTTAGCAGTTTTGAATTCTAGGGAGAAGAAAGGAGCTGGGATTGAGGATGTCCCCAGCAGTGCTGTCTGCCCTCCCCCTTCAAAGTGTGGCTCTTTCAAAATTTTCCCCATAAATAATTTCTCAATTTTACAAACTTCTGTTGATAAATATTGCATGGCATCTTTGGAGATTTTTTTCAGTTCTTGAGCCTGATTGATTGAAAACAGGGGTCTTTAAATCTGCATGGTAATGTGGAGGTCTTTGGGAGATGTATTTTATTCTGTTTTATATTAAGTTTGAAAGACAAGTCATTTATGAAATACTTATTAGAGATTCTACTTTCATCACAGAGCCTTTTCATCAAAACCAATGAAAGTACATTTTACTGAAAATCCTTTTTTTTATACCTTCATAAATTGGTGGAATAGACATTGCAAAGGACATCTTTAGACTAGGGTAGAACAAATACGTCATGGGACTGTGTGTTCTTCATAAAGAGAATCAACATAGCTCATTAGAACAAATCACTAAAACCACTCATCCAGGACTTTGCTTTGTGTCATGAGTGTGAGTCATGCATGAAGATAATTTATAGCAAGTCCTCAATAATCCACAGCAGCCTGGACACATGATTTCTTAGGCTCTCCACATATCCAAGTACCTTCTGTGTATGCAACTACTTGGTCCTTGGAACCTCCTGTGTCTGCATCTATCTAATGCAAACAGTGCCTGCATCTTCCAGTTTTTGAGCTGAATTTGTTTTACTCTAGTTAGTAGTCTTTTGACTCCTTTTGAGAACCTGTGGGTACAAAGTTGTATCCTCAGGGTCTGGACCAAAAGTGGATTCTAAATCTTTGGCAACCTCCTTTTGCCTCTGCTCAAATGACTTGCGACATCTTTTTACCTGAATCATTTTACATAATCTCCATTAGCCCCTCTGCCCCTTTTAAATAATAGTTTCACACTCTGTCCAGTTTACATGCATTCTACACACACATACACACACATATACACACACACATGGAAAGAGGGAAAAATTATATCCCTTATTTTAGGCAATGGAAAATTTATTCAATGACTAAAACCACCATCTAGAAAATAAAAGAGAAATTAAAATACTGGAGCTCTAAGATGCCCAGAGGCTCAGTGCTCAAAAATTCTCCTTGAAATGAACATCACAGTTTACATCTACTTTCAGCTTATACGTAGCCTTTCCTATTTCCATGTCTTTGAAGTCTTCCCTCTCCTTAGACACATGCCTTTCATCCGCACTCCTTGTGAGCAGCCCACTTTAGTTTGTAAGGCTGTACTGTCCAATGGAGCATTGACATCACTATAGAAAGGTTGATATCTACATTGCCCAGTATGGTAGCCAGAAAACACATGCAAGCCAGCAGTCACTGGAATGTGGCTAGAGCAACTGAGGAAATGGATTAAAATTTTCCTCTTCTGCAATGAAGGACTGAAATGCTATATTTAGGACACAACATGGCTATTATACTCATGAACTTATGTCCTATCATGGTACAGCCACTGATAAATTGCCCAGAGTCTAGTAAATAGAAGCCCCACAGCTGTTCATGATAATGCTAATTATCTCACAGAGTCACAAGCTGCTAGCCTGAAAATCGGTTCCAGGGAAATGGCATCAGACACTGTGGTCACTCATTCCTCATATAAACAGAGATTCAGAGTCTACAGAGAATGAAACAGTAAATCAGACCTCTATCTTGCCCAAAAGCTCAGGGGCCATTGCGGAAGAGGGGGTGGAAAGATTTTAAGAGCCTCGGGGTGGGTGGGACTAGCCTGAAACACTATGTTTCCTCCATCCCTGAAGAGACTGACTGAAGCCTCTTGATCCCCACAATGAAGACCAGTAACTCCACCAAAGACTCTTAGCATAATTGGGACAGGGGAGAGGGGAATCTATGTATGCAAACTTTTTATAACAAAATCAATAATTTTCTTTTTAATAAAGACATGAAAGTATGAAGGAGATTAGTTTGGAAGAACAGGTGTAAAGTGGAAGTGGAAAGGGAATAAGGATGGTAATAGAGAGTGAATATAATCGATATATGTTATATACATGTAAGTTATAGTCAAAAATTTAAAAAAAAAAAAAAAGAAAAAAGATTTAAAGTCAGGCATGATGGAGCACGCCTTTAATCCCAGCACTCGGGAGGCAGATGTAGGAAGATTGCCATGAGTTTGAGGCCATCCTGAGACTACATAGTTAATTCCAGGTCAGCCTGGACCAAAGTGAGACCCTACCTCAAAAAAAAAAAAAAAAGAGTTTAGTTTAAGCTTGAAAACTAAGAGTTGGTCCAGTTACTGGAACAAATTGCCATGTGAGCCATCTTGTCATCTTTTTCAATACTAAATTTTAATTTCAATGCAGACTTCCTATCTTTGAGGAAAAACAAAATGTCCAAATTGTTACATCTCCTAAGAATTTCACAAATATACACAAAGACATAAAGAGAGAGGAGAGTAATCAATAATCTTTATATCGATTTTGTTTTAAAAAATTATGTTTTATAATATTGGTAATATTAAAATTATTGTGATACATGCACAAGGTCACACATGCACACAAGGTGGCACACATGTCTGAAGTTCCATTACGGCAGCTGGAATCCCTGGCATTCCAATTTTCTCTTACACTCTTGCTCTGGTTCTCTTTCATAAAATGGGTAGAGGGCAATCTGCTGGATTGCCTAACCAATGTGGCTTCCAAAACCCAATCAAGTTATTTATATGTCCCATATTGTATTTCCACTGGACAGTGTTGATCTATAGCTTATTTCCAACATTCTTCTGTATGAATTTTTGTTTGATCACCTGTATATCTTGTTTATATCTCTTTGATGATATCTACATATTTTCAGTGGCCATACAGTCCCTCCTGCATGTTTCTTACCTTACTGTTACTTGTAATTTATCAAATCTAGTTGCCAGTTATTCTACCTAATACATAGTGGAGACTCTTAATATCCTTTGTCTTGAATCCTTGCCATAGCTATGGCTTGTTGGGTAATCATTCAATGGTTACTGATTAATTAAAGTGATCATAGCCTGTTTTGTGGGGCTTTTTGCTAAAATGGAATTAACAGACCATTATATGATCAGTCTGGATATTTCTAACAAATGCTGATTTTCTATAGTAGCAGTGAGGCCACCAGCAAAATTGTTTGTCAGTCAACCATTATATCTGACATATCTGCATCCTTAGCAAACTATAATAGATTTGATGTCCAGGGGAAATTTCTCTCTCTCTTTCTCTCACTCTCTGTCTCAGACAGAGAGAAAAAAGAGAGATCTGTATTTTTGGATTCACTCATAGTTAAGATATTTTTATTCCACTTCAATAAAAACACTCAAAACTTTTACAAGTGAAGAGAGTCACTTCTATTTTTTTTTTTTTGCTGTCTAATAAAAGCTATATTCACCATTAGCACATGTTGCCCTCCTTCTGCAAAGTTTAATTAATGATAAAATATAATTAAGTTGTTTTGATTCTTTGCCAACTGCATATATATGCAAAAAATGCCCTCCTTGATATGCATCCAGCAAATAAAGGCATCTGAGCCTGTGGAAGAAGCAATAATTTTAACCCTGAGTTTATCGTCCTTCCAGTTCTCATTTTGAAAGATGTTCTGGACCTTGTTGTTATGTACATTTGGCCTCAGACTAAATTTATACTTAATTATTTGAGAACATTAAAGGATGTGTCATCTCAGCTTGAATTAGTATACTAGACCTAGAGGTGTTGAGTGATTTTCAACTTAAAGTACAATCTTAAACACCTCATGAGTGCCAGAATCCACGCTGAAGTCAGCTATCCCTTTAGTTCTTTTTAGTTCCTGCCATTACACTATAAAGTAAGCATGACTATGCCCATTCTTGAGATGCAAAAGCTGGAATCAGGAGAGAGTAACTTACCTATGATGAATACTAAAACTCAAAACCAAGACTCTTCATTGTCCAAAATGGAATCTACACACTGTAACATATAACATGCATGAACGATTAAAGCTTTCATGGGTCTTGACTGGATACATAACACACTCAAATGAACTGTTACTTGAGTCTCACATACTCTTATAAACTATTATGACCCTATTGTGTAGCTGAGGAAACTTAGCCTTGGAAGGATAATGTAAGACAGGTCGATTGGTTGTGCAAGTGAATTGCTTATGTGTTACCACCTGCAACACACCAGGACTCTGTGAATTCCAAACCAGCATAGCATGGGTTAAAGAATCAGTTTCACTGGAGACCAGGGAAGCATGCAATCTGGAGTGAACCAAAGTTGAGAAGCTCTTCACTCCCTACAGGCCCACAAGGAAGTGCTCAAGGGAAGGGATTTATTCCCACAATTCTTCATTCCAGTTGGCCAGCTCATGAACAACCTTGACTGGGTGGATAATCAAACTTTAAGGGTATGTGGCAGCCTGAACTCAGGTAGCCAGATTATAGCCATTGTCTGAGATTCCACAGCTCAAAATCAGACAGTGTGTCAACAGTATCCTGAGAAACTATCTTTCTGTGGCAGGGAGCCTTTACTTGGTGTGTTTTGGGATTTAATGGTATAAATACTCCCCTACCAACTTTCAACATTTCTGAATATCTAACAATGGACTGCCATCAAGGTGCAGGGATTGGTTCCAGTGTATCACTAAATTTGGAGCCATGAAGTGTGACATCAAAAGGAGCCAGAGAGTTTTGTGGCCCTGGAAGGGGCTATGTTGTAACAGAGCCCACAGCTCAAAGAAGGACCCATCTGTCCTCCAACACCCAAATCTGAATTTGGGGTTTTGTCCAAGTGAGACTAAAAGGTCATTTTTGGACAATACTTTTCCTTGCACAGTATTAAATATCTGCCAAAGGTCCAAGGCCACATAGCCAGTGTAAAGTATAAGTGACGTTTAACTCTGGCTGCTTTAGTTTCACTCCATTTCTCCTTCGTACAAATAACCCAAGGCAATCCTGGACAGTAACATTTGTGGCAATTGTCCCAATTCTACTTTGAAAGTGAAGGAGGTGAAGTGATGTTAACCTCTCAAACATTTATTTGATATGTGTATTTGCACACTGAATTAAGGCCAGAGGTCAGGTCTTTGTTTAGCAAATAGACTATGTGTTGTCCATCAGAGAAGGGCTTGTTGTCCCTTGCAAGGACAGCCACTGCCTCAACACAGACAACACAATTCTTTTGTTAACATTTTTACAACCCTGTTCAAAAGAAACCATAAGTATAACACCCAAGTTTGGTGGCATTGTCCATTTCTCCTCCATAGTAAGGATGAACAATACCAAGGTTGTCACATTGGTCATACACACATGCACCTGTACCCATGCAGGTGCACATTCATGTACACACATATATATAAAGCTCAGTTAGGTCTTGTGCACAACAAGACACTCTTCCTAGGCTGAAAACTTAGACCTCATCACTTGTTCGTCCAGAAATATTTATGAAGAAATGACTATGTGCCAGGCATCACAGTGGTTAGTTCTTGTGGTTTTCCCTCAAAGAACATCCATTTCAGAGGAGGAACAGACCTGTGGACAGGCAAACAAGCACTTGCAAAGGAGCTGGGGAGCTGGAGAAGTCAAGCTGGAAGAAGGTACCTGAGGTAGTTGTTAGGCAGTGGAAAGCTGGATTGGGAAGGAAGATGTCCAGGCGGTGGAAAGAGTGTGGTGCACTAACTATAGTAACAGAGAAGACCACGTGTCTAAAGAATGACTGGTAGGACTGTGCTATGAAAAAGAACTTGTAAGCTAGAGATAAATAGTCATGGGCTAGAAATCAAAGAACTCTGCAAATAAGATTATAGGATTTGGATCTTATGCTACAGTTTGATAATGGAAGGTTGTAAATTGGGGACCTATGTATTTAGGTTTCCATTTTAGAAAAGATCAGACTGGTTGGTTGCCATGAATAACACCTGAAAGATGAAAACTGGATACCAGAGGGAAGATGTAGCCATAGTCCAGTCCAGATGGGCTACATAAAGCACTTAGGCATGTATAGGTGGGAATAGGGAGAAGATAGCAGGCTGTGTGGATGGATGGGTGAATGGAAAGTGGGGAGAGAGAAAATACATCATCATTCTGGGGGATTCTGAAGGGTTATCCTTGGTGGCATTCTTCTGGACTCAGGGCTTGACTGTGGGTAGAGATACCATGAAAACAAAATATCTCTTTTACTTAACTCCTAAAAAAGAGTGTCTCTGTGGAGCCTGCTGTGCTACTCTTCCCAAGAGGAGGCAGGTCCACCTGAGGGTTGTGTATTAAGTGAAAGTGGAGTCCAGTTAGTTTAAGGAATGCAGAAGGCACTGGCAGCAGCTTATGATCATATCCCACATTCCTCTCACAGGCTTATCAGAATATCCCACCACCTCCCGTGTCTGGTGGGAACACAAGCCTTGAGGCTGTGTCTTCTTGGGTTCTACTTTAGTCCTTCCTTGCTGTAAATATGAAGTATTTTTTTCTGCCAGCTCAGAAATGTGTAACAGCTGTGTTCACTATTGGCCTTCTACCCTAAAATTCATTCTAAATACATTGCTTCTTAGCAATTTCTTTCTTGAATGCTGATGCTTGGCTCAACATTAGTCTACACAATTCAAATGTTCTGTGTTGCTCAAATTTTAGTTCATTTATTTGACAACTTGAAATTTCTCACAAGTGCTGCTTTTATTTTTGTTATTTGCATCTGGAAATCATTCCTAGCATGCCACAGAACAAGTCTGACTTTGCTTTTTTTTTAAGAAATAAGACTTATTTTCTTGTTATCGAAGCATTGTGGAAACTTGATAGAAAAATGTATATTGTAAAATTATGACTTCACTGGAGGTAAGCAATGTAGGCATACTAGGCTCCATGTCTAGGTCCTGGACTCCCTCTCTCCCCGGTCCACATTCCATAGGCCTGAGCCAAGACCTGAGAGCAGATATTCCTTCTAAAAAATATTTATTTATTTATTTGCAAGTGTGTGTATGGGAAGGGAGAGAAAGAGACTGACAGAGAAAGAAGGAGCAAGAATGGGATGTTCTAGAGTCTCTTGTCACCGCATACAAGCTCCAGATTCATGAACCGTCCTATGCATCTGGCTTTAACTAGGTACTGGGCAATTGAACCCTGCCTATCAGGCTTTACAAGAAAGCACCTTTAACTTGACCCATCTCCCCAACTTAGAGAGAAAGAGCCTCCATTCCAAGAGTTGCTGGTTTTGTTGACAGATTTATCTCTGTGGCCCACACTCTGGGGATGTCTACCCTCAGTAAACACATACAAACAGGTGACCGTCCAGTACTCACTAGTTTTATTTTCACCATGTCTCAGAGCAATCTTTCTTGCCCTGCAGTATTTTTTCTCTAATACATTCAGCCTTTAGGGTTTCAGGGCTTCTTAATGGGACATAAACAGACCATTCAAAGGGATCATGGACAAATTTGTCTACTTTGTAATCCAATAAATTCTATCCTTATGCATATAAAATATTTGGAGGAAGATACCATTCAGTTTATCAGAATGTCAGATGAGCCGATGGCAATGGTTGAAAATCTTTTATTCTCCTCAGGGGGTTATTTTCTTTTAACATTTCCTAGTTACAAGTTATATTATAACTGTGGCCACTTATAAATCTTAGCATATGCATGTACATAGGGATTTATATGTATATCTTATGCATGTAAGGTATCTGAGTATGTAGATTTTAAGAAAGATTTTTTATTAGTTATGTATTTTTATTTTTTATGAGAGGGAGAATTGGTGTGTCAGGGTCTCCAGCCCAACAGTTGAAATTCAGACATGTGTGTCACCTTGTACACATGTGTGACCGTGTGCACTTGTATAACCTTATATGTCCAGCTTATATGGGACCTAGAGAGTAAAACATGAGTCCCTAGGCTTCACAGACAAGTTCCTTAAACACTAAGCCATCTCTCCAGCCCTATATACATTTTGTTCACACACACACACACAAACTACACACAAAACTAACTCACACAGTTAATAACTATCTTAGCAGATCTCAGGCAAATACCACATTGCATCATTTCTCAGTGAAAACCCTAACTCCACTGTGCCCCTGCTCTAATGAAGCTCTTGCCCACCTCCATGCAGCTCTGCTTCCATCTGGACCACCAGCTCTCTATTTCTACCCAGTACCATTTTCCTTGGGTCTAGAATCTCTTTGTTCTCATTACACTGTGTAACTCATCTGGAGCAATAGATCATTAGCCCTATTTAGGGTAAAAGGACATAGCTTATTGGATACAAACTTCCCATCCATTCCTGAGAAAATAAAGAAACATACCAGAAATCTTCCAGTTATACTCAGAGTTTCTCTCTCATTCTCACATGCATTCTCCTCCTTTGTGATGTTTCCTTAGCAAAACTAAATATTGTCGTCTGTGATAAGGGGAATGGAGTAGTGATATATGTATCTTGTTGCTAATTCTCTAATTATGAGACCATGATCTACTCATGACCTCACCACATGAGAAAACAGTGATGGATGGACTAAATCAGTGCCTCAGACTGGTGACACTGGTAATAAAAACTGTTTATTGAAATGTAATACATAGGTGCAAAACTGTATAAACAGAGGAATACAGCACAATGATTTTTATAGATAAAATAATTTCCAGAAATTAGTCCTTTGATCATAAAATAGAACATGATCAGCTCCCCAAATGCTCCCTCAAGTCCCCTTCCAGAACCAATTCTATGTCCTCCAGGGTGTCACCAATACTGAATTCTAATAATATGAGTTAGCTTTCTGTTTAGTACAAAATGTAAGTGGAATCTTACAACATGTGGGCTTTGTCTGACTTTTGTTATATAAGTGAAATCAAATCTATACTGTAAGAATCCCTGGTAAATCCTAATCTAGTATTCCATGCTCTGAATCTACCATATCCTGTCTTTTACATTGAGGAGGTCTTGGCTCATTTCCAAGTTTTAGTGAATACAAATTGTACTGCAATAAAAATTCCCAAGTTTGCCTTTGAGTGAGCATATTGGCACATTTCTGTCGGGTATAGAACTGAAACCCCTGGATCAACTTTAGTAGATTCTATCAAACAGTTTTCAGTGTGGTTATGTCAACAGTGAAATTTAAACTCTTAAATGCATTGTGAGGGTTGGATACATATAATATTTGTTTCCTACTTTGGAATAACAGCTGTCCATATACCAGTCAGGGTAGGAACCTGTTCTGTGTCATCAGAAGCTGGTACCTGTGCAATGGGGAGCTAGAGAGCATCACTGTGCTGCCTTTGTGGTGGCAGCCTATGGCCAGCTTTCTGGGGCTTATCCCCAGAAATCAAGTTCCTCTGTGATTTCTTCTCTTTCACCTAAGATCATGAGAATAAAGCTGTCCTTAAGTCTGTTTGTGGAACCATTGGCCCAAACTGAGGAGACACCATTGTTCTCATATGGTTTACACTGAACATAAGAAATTAATTTATAAACCAAAGAATGAAAAGTTCAGGACCATAGTAAACAGATCTCAAGTCAAAGAAATGTCTAAAGAAGTTTCTTCTTGTCTTTCTTTTTTTAAAACAACTTTTTATTTTATTTATTTATTTGAAAGAGAAAGAAAAAGAGGCAAGTAAACACAGAGAAAATGGGTACCCCTGAACCTCTAGCCACTGCAAAGAACTCGAGATGCATGTACCACCATGTGCATCTGGCTTACATGCATACTTGGGAATTTAACCTGGGTCCTTAGGTTTCATAGGCAAGCACCTTAACTGCTAAGCCATCTCTCCAGACCATTTTCTTTCTTAATTATGATATCTAATACATATCACACTTGTTTCTTTACTCTCTACCCTGGGGAGAGATTTCTTCACATATCTATTCTGAACTTCCTTAGGTGGGATGACAATAGTAATTATTATTAATACTGATAAAACAGATTCACCCCTGAGCTAACCCCATGGATACAGCTCCAGTTACTGCTTCTCATACTCTGTTTTTCCAGCATTTCTAATGATAACCATCTCCATTTCTCTTTTAGACCTCTAAAAGTCTAACTTCTTATCTCTCAGAAACATTAAGTAGCCATCATGCATAAACTCTTAAAACATGGGACTTGATAAAAATAACTGAAGGAAGTTTTTAGAGACTCACTGAGTCTTTGGAGCATCTGCTATTCCCCTTCCTCAATCAAAGGAGTCCACTTGAAGCTTCTGATGCTCACCTGCAAGTGTTCAATGTGGTGAACTGAATGTACAGCTCCATAGACTCAGGTGTTTTTGATGAAGCTTGAGCTTACAACTTGAATCTCTGCCAGGTAAAACCCTGTTGGGAAAGAGGATGTCACTGGGGGATGGATCTTGTAGTGCAGCCCAACTAGGTATGCTCAGAGCAGTTTGAGCTCTGGCTGTTTGGGTTGCTGGGTATTGGTGATGTCTCTCTATATGGATCTATGGAAGTGAGAAGCCTCTTCGGCCATTGATGGTGTTTTGCCAGAATTCTGTAAGCCTGAAATAAACCCTTTCCTCCCGTAAACTGCTTCTGATCAGGTGTTTGTCCCAGCAATGGGAAGTCACTGCAGCATATACTTACCAATATTTCTATCTGATTTCTCCCTTATTCAGAAAGAAATAGGGACAGTAAAGCTGGAATGGACCCTGGTCCAAACCTCTCACCACATAAACAAGATGGAAAATTATTTTTTTTCAGATTCATAAGATAAGAACAGTCCTTACCTTCTGCTTCTCATCCATGTCTTCTTTTGCTTATACCTGCTCTTCTGGGCCTTTGTGGTCCCGGAATTCGCTGCTTGAGCTAGTGGGCTTCCTTAGAGTTTAGGAGGCTTGCCATAGCATAGCTCAGCATGATTGGCCCCACAGTGCTCACATCTCTCAGATTATTTTATGGACCCTGGTCCTATCTTTGTGTGGCAGCATTCCCAGAGGTAAACAAGCTTAAGAGCTCAGCCAAGAGTGCCACAGGCCTTTTGACATCAGAGCCCACCTATGGGCCCAACACAGCCTCTGAATAGGAAAGAGCTGGCTTAAGTACCAGGTAACAGCATGGATTCCACCCACAAAACACACTGCAGTGTCACAGGACTACAACTTACATAAGCCCAACAGGCTGTATGGCTGCCATTGTTTCCACATTAGAAGTTTGCTCAAGCCCCCATACCTGAACCTTCCTCACCCACCTGACTCCTGTGTATACTTCAGGCCTACACTGGAAGTATGCCTCCTTGAAAAAATGGTTCCTTGATGCTAAAACTAGGTCAAGTCCTTCCTCATATATAGACATGACCCCCTCCTTGCTCCCATGGTTCTCCAGAGTACCAATCTAACTGGTGATTCAGTTCAATAGATTGTCTTCTCCCAAGCTATGCAGTACCCCCAAGCCAGTAGACAGACAGTATATATCAGACAGGCCAGAGTCTCAATAAGTATTGGATGGATGGAGGAAGGGCTAATCAAAAACAACACCAATAGTCTCATAGAGTGGTAAGTATAGGTATTTGTAGATCCTTTTCTTTTCATTTATTTATTTATTCTGGGTTTTTTTTTTGAAAACTTCCATAACTGTAAACAATATGGTAATTTCATCCCTCCCCTCACTTTCCCCTTTGAAACTCCACTCTCCACCATATCCCTTCACCCTCTCAATCAGTCTCTCTTTCATTTTGATGTCATGATCTTTTCCTCCTGTTATGATGGTCTTATATAGGTAGTGTCAGGCACTGTGAGGTCATGGATATCCAGGCCATTTTGTGTCTGGAGGAGCACATTGTAAGGAGTCCTACCCTTCCTTTGGCTCTTACATTCTTTCTGCCACCTCTTCTGCAACGGACCCTGAGCCTTGGAATGTGCGACAGGGGTATTTCAGTGCTGAGCACTCCTCTTTCACTTCTTCTCAGCACCATGGTGCCTTCTGAATTATCCCAAGGTCACTTCCATCTGAAAAGAGAAGGTTCTCTAACCAAAAGTAAAAGTAGCGTTAATATATGGATATGAACATTAAGAGAAGTGCTTACTGGGCAGTTTGGTGAGCACAGTATATACATTTAGCCAAACAGCAGCAGACATTATACCCCTAGGACTTATGACTACCCATGTTGTAGGTTTTCAGTATCAGGGATGTATTCCCTCCCGTGGAGCAGGCCTCTAATTAAATTAGAGGGCAGTTGGTTTCTTTCATAACAGACATGCCACTATGGTACCCATTGGTTCATTTGGCCTGTTTGGCCAAATAGAAGGCTTGCAGTTTCCACTGTATCTTCACTGGTGATTTCTCTCCCTCCCATTGAACTGCGTGCACTGTGGCTTTTTCCAGCTTTCTGTCAGCTGGTCTACATGGAGGAGGTCTTTAGCTCAGCTCCAACAGGATTTCTCAGTGAACTTGCAGCCCAAGTATATGGAGTCTTCAGCCATAGGGTCTTACCATCTATTCCTAGAGGGAAACCAAAGGCCTCAGCAACAGCCTATAATGTTTTGGGGACATCAGGGACCTCTCTGGCCAACAACTCACTAGATGGTATCCCATCCCTGGCACCGAAAAGTTTCTTTTAACAATCTATGGCTCCTGTGTATTCCATTACCCAAACAAGTAGGTTTCCATATGATTTATTTATATCCTCTTAGATTTTGATTAGCCCTCCCTCCACCTTTCCTTTACTCAATCCCTTCCCTTGACCTCACTTAGGCCTTTTCACCCCCATTAATCTGTTCTTCTACTTACATATATAAAATGACATCCTATTATGACCCCCTCCCTCCCTTTCTATTCCCTTTATATCTCCTTTCTAGCTTATTGACCTCTGCTACTGAGTTTATTGTATATTTTTATATGTAAAACATCTATTAATTTGGTAATTAATAAAAATATTTTCCTTATTTTTTACATTACTGTTAAATAAATTAAATAAAGGATTTAATAGCAAAAATAACATATTTGGAAAAGTCTCAGAAATTTGAATGTTATATAAGAGTAGCATCTCTGTACTTATTATACAATTTCACATTGTGTAACATGTTAGATAAAAGTATATTATGTGCTGTGGGGTAAGCTTTCTTTATTTAGCTCTTTGGAGAAAATGGATCCTTTATAGGTAAATATTCCAGGTAACAGAAACAAAATTGTTTCAAAAGTGTGAGCTGCATGGTTATCAATATTTGTGTATATATGTATGTGTGCCTGTATGCATGTATTAATGTGTGTGGAAATACATGTGTGCAGGTATGCATGGAGGCCAAAAGTTGACATCTTATATTTTCCTTGATCATTCTCTACTTTATTGAGACAGGATCTCTGATTTGAATTCTGAGCTTGCTAACTCAGTGAATCTAGCTAGACAGCTTGTCCTAGGAATCCCTTGTCTCTACCTCCCAAGCACTAAGATTACAAATCAGGCTGCCATGCCATTTACACAGCATTTTCCTGGGTGATAGAGACCTGAACTTCAACCCTCAACTTGTGCAGCAAGCACTGTATCTGATAAACCTTCTTTGCAGCACTAGATGTCAGGATGTTAATGATCATTTCATATCCTAGCTCCCTGTCTTAAACTTAAAATACTCATTTGTTAACTGAAAGGTGGTATTTGTCATTCTGTCAAAATAGAATTACATAGAATTCTCAGGACAGGGAGTGTTTACAGGGTTCATAAAACCCCTCACCCAGTGCTTACCTTTGTGCTCTTTTTATGCTTTCTTTTCCTTTAGTACACTTTTTATGAGAAGGAAGGAGAGAGGGAAGGAGGGAAGAAGAGAGAGAGAATTGGCACACCAGGACCTCCAGCCACTGTACTCGAAGTTCAGACACATGCAACACCTTGTGTGCATGTGCAACCTTGAGCACTTTTATCACTTTGTGCATCTGGCTTATGTGGGACCTGGTGAGTCAAACATTGGTCCTTAGGCTTTGAACACAAGCACATTAACCACTAAGCCATCTCTCCAGCCCCCTTTTTATGCTTTCTACTTCTTCTTCTACATCTCTGGACTTTCTCAGCTGCCACTCAACCCCACTGTCCCTATGCCTGCCTCTCCCATGACTAATTAACCATTAATGTCTGCTGCTTCAGAGTTGCTGTAGATGAGGAAATATTCACACGTGTATTTCCAAATCATGTGGTCCAGGCTCCCAATGATGGGTTTCATTTGGCTTTTAGCCTGCTGGCAACCTGCTGTTTCTTTGGCAGGCTCTTGGGCCTTTCTCAGTCCCACTCCACTTGGCCAAGCTAGTCCCACCTATGTTCCAAGTTCAAGAAGAGCAAAACAAAATCACTTGGATGATCCTGTCTGGTACTCAGCAAGTGCTCAGACAAGGCACTCCTCTCTGCCTTCTCTCCCAAGCTGGGCCAGATCCATGACAGAAGTGGCAAGCTCAGAAGGTTGCTCTATGAGGAGGTAGCATAGATTTTTGGCTTATTACTTTTTTTGTTCCTACATGAACTCTTCCAAAAAGTTGACACTGCTGTTGAAATAAACTTACCTAAAACACTCTCGTATTAGAAGAGATGCTGAGCAGCTAGTGTGTGACCCAGGTAGGATACTTACAGAGAGCAAAAGGCCCTGTCTCCCATCTGCCATCTTCCACATCTTAGCTGAGGTAAGGATGACGCATTCGCATGAATTCAAACACAGACATCACGGTGTCGTGAGGCTCACTACATTTAGGACTTAAAAACACAATATGATTTTTTAATTAAATTAATTTCTATTTTTTGAAGATGTTGGATTGCTTATAATATGCCTAGGTACTGCCAAAGGAAAAAAAAAGTCAAAAAGATACATAATTAGAGCAATTTGTCTACTTAAAAATTATTTATTTATTTATTTATTATTAACAACATATTTTATAAGGACTCATATGTTGGTACCCTCTTTTCCCTCGTCCCTGCCCACACTCCACTGGGGACCTTCCTCGTGGGATCTCAGGTATTCCCCACGCAGTCAGTTGGAGGGAGGCAATGTTTCTGGGCATGATGTTTCATCCTGTGGCTCTTACAATCTTTCTGCCCCCTCTTCTGCAAAATTCCCTGTGCTGTGGTGGGTGAGTTTTAAGTCTCCTTCAGTAGTGAGCTCTTAAGGAGCCACTGCACCTCTATTTGGTCAAGTGTGTTGAGTATCCTCAGGGTTTGTCTCCTTTACTCTGGAGCTGATTGTCAGGTTTAGCGTGGAAGCAGTACTCTTGTTCATCTCCCCAATTCCTTTGTGTTTTCAGCTGTGGCTTGGCTGCATTGCTAAGGGTAGTTTATCTCCTTGGGTTGCACTATATTCTGGAAAAAAAAAAAAAAAAAAAAAAAACAGAACAGATTCTCCCATGGACAGTGAAGTCAACAAAGTTTCAATAGCATTAATAATTAATAGCATTAATTTTAGGGAGAATTTGATGTAGGTAGCCCCTCTTTTAGCCAAAGACTAGTGAGAGCTTTACCTACTTAGGGCTAAATTTCCTGAAAAACCATTTCTGCTGCCAAGTTGAGTTCATTTCCTGGGCAGTTGTTTCTGGTTTCTGTGAGCAGAAGGACTCATCCGCCCGGGTATCTGTTTCTACATTGTTGGGAATGACCTTCCTTCCTCACAACCAGCAACTCTGGATCCTGCTTTCTTTGCATTAATGTAGACCTAGGTCATCACCCTGACATCTTCAGTTCCACTGCAAATGGAGACACGCTGGTTGTCTTGCCCCTTGCCCTTGCTGATCTAAGCACGCAAGTGTGCCATTCAGTCGTTGGTCTTCGTCCATATGGTGCTTTCCAATTCATCTGTCCACATGAGAGGAGATGAAGCCTAAAGCAGCAGGGCATCCAGTTCTGCGTTAATTACAGTGACGAGCTATTTGTCAGGGTGCCACTCGCAGCATTGCTGCCTTGTTTGTGGACAGACCCAAAGCGGGATAACGCCAACTCCCTTGTCAGCTGCTGATCATAGGGACTTGGGCAGTGGCAGCATCTGCTTTGCTATTTATTGTTTGAAACCCAACAGTTATAAGTCCAGTGAGCTTAATGAAAAGAAACATATCCTTATGAGGGAGGGTGTATGATTTAGAAAGAAGGTCAGAGACTTTTGTGCAGTGTTCTCAAGATGGAGCATTCCTGGCATGTCACAATATTGTTGTCATCATTATCAGAAACAATGCAGCCATTATTTTTGCACAGATTTAATTGTTCAGCAGGCACAGGGGGCCATGTCAACACAGTTCGGCAAACGCAAACAAACACATGGCCACTGAAGCCTCTATTCAACGCTGTGCCTTTTCCTTGTCCTGCTTGATTTTTTCATCCTTAGTGTGTGCGTGTGTGTATGTGTGTTTGTGTGGTGTTGTACACAGAGGGGTGTGCGAATGTGTGCACCCCGTACATGTGTATGTGGTGGAGGGAAAGAGCACTGGGTGCCCTCCTCCTTTTCTTTTCATTCACATATTTCCTTAATACAGTGTGTCTCCCACTGGAAATATTGCTCAGTGGTTAAGAGCTTTTCCTACACAAGCATGAGGGCCTGAGGCCACCTGGGTACAGCCCCATGTGCCTGTAACCCTAGTCTCGCAGGGGAGCAGAAACCTGGCAATCATCAGCTCTCCACAAGCTCCAGAATCAGTAAAGACACTCTGGCTTAAAACAAGACCAAGAGGAAGACTGCTAGGGCAGAATACCTGATGTTCCACTCAAGCCACTGTAGGCAAGCATATGTGGCACCACACTAACACACACACACACACACACACACACACACACACACACAATGCAAACATAAATACAGGATTTCTCACTGAATCTAGTGCTGCTGGTTTGGGCCAGACTGGCTGGTTATCAGCAAGCCCCAATGATTCTCTGGTCTCCATGCCCCACAAGACTGGGGTTCCATGCATATGTGACCATGTCCAGCCGTTTATGTTAGTGCTGAAGATACAGAACTTGGAGTCAGTCAGGCTCTCGTAGGCCCTCATGCTGGCATGACAAGTGCTCTTACGCACTAAGCCATTTCCTAACCATGGTTTGCTTTGTTTCTTGAAGAAAGTACACAGATAAAGGTGATTATTCAGACCTCTGACTTTGTCCTCTCCTTACACTTTCTCTTATTCCACCACAATTTATTGAGTACTTATTATGTCAGTTCTCAGAACACAGGGACTGATGGCCTATCATGTTCTTTCCTTTATGTGTGTGTGCACACACACACATTCATGTACACCAGAGGTCAACCTGGAATGTCATCTCTCAGTTCCTGCTCACCTATTTTTGAGACAAGGTCTCTCATTGACCTGGAGCCTACTGATTACTCTAGACTGGATGGCCCATGAGCCTAAGGAACCTCCCTGTCTCTGCTTCCCCATGGCTAGAATTACAGGAGAACATTGCCATATTTTTGCATTAAAATTTGACCTTAGGGTCTGAACTCATGCTTATTAAGCAAATAATTTGCCAACTGAGCCATCCACACTTTACCATGTCCTGTGGTTTTTCTCACAGTCTGCTACAGAAGGTCCTACCCTAAGACACAAAGGTCTCCCCGAGGATACGACATTGAAGCTGAGATTCTGAGGATGAAAAGATCCCAGATTTGTCTGAACGGCCTTTGTGATTGAATGACTCAACCACCATGGTTTGCATATTGCAGGGGTGTATGTAAAGGCAGCAGAGTCTGGCCTCTCTGTAGTTGGTTTACTCTTCCCTTATAGTCACAAAATGGCTACAAATGCTGCTCAGGCAATCATATCTAAGGTTATAGCAGGAGTCAGTGGAAGCTTATGATTATATCTGCCTTTTTTGTCTGTATGTGCTGTATGTGTGCATGTGAGTATGTATGTAGGTAAACATATGTGGAAGTGTATGTGCACATGTGTGCACACACACATGGAGGCCAGAGATCAACATCAAAGATATTCTTCAATTGCTCTTCACCTTAGTTTTTGAAACAGGGTGTTTCAGTCAGTTTCACATTTCTAGCAGAAACCACCCAACCAAGAGCAGCTAGTGGGGGAAAAAAGGTTTATTTTGGCTTACAGACTTGAGGGGAAAGCTGCAGGGTGTAGGGTAAAACAATGGCATGAGCAGGACACCTCTTGGACAATACTGGGTGGACAACAGCAACAGGTGAGTGTGACAAACACTGATAAGGGCAAGTTAGCTATAATGCCCATAAGCCTTCCCCTAGCAATACACTGCCTCCAGGATGTGTTGATTCCCAAATCTCCATCAGCTGGGAACCTAGCGTTCAGAACACCTAAGTTTATGGGGGACACCTGAATCAAACCATCACATTCTGCCACTGGCCCACATAAACTGATAACCATCCATGATAAAAAAAAAATGCAATGCATTCAGTCCAACTTTAAAAGCCCCCATACTTTCAATCCCAATGCTGTTCAAATATTCCCATAGTCCAAGATCTTTTAACTGAGCCATAAGACAATCCCCCCAAACCATAATGGCACAGAGTAAATACTCACACTGCAAAAGATGGCACTGGGCATAGCAAAGAAATATTCAACTAACACAAGAATTAAACAGGGCAAACATAAAAACTCTGTAGCTCCAAATTCAATAAGTCTAGCCAGTGACCTGTCTCCAAGTCTGATAATTCTAACTAGCAACAAGTCTCTGGAGTTCCAATTCCACCCCTGCAGCTAGGTTACTCACAGTCCTGGAAAACTACATCTGGAACCACCAGCTCTCCTTAGCAGCCACCATCTCATGGTCCCAGCATCTCCACTGGGTCTCCACTGCAACCCATGATTCATCATCACAGCACCATTGGACCTCCATGCAGGCAATCCTTAGCAGACCTGCTTCACACTGCCCATTGCCATTTCCAAAACACAAAACCATGTTGCAAGCTCAATGACCCTCTCTTTCCTACATTTCTTATACTCCATAACCAGGTGAGGTAACTTTTTTTTTTTTGAAATCCAGGGGGGAATAAAGCAGACTCTAAAGAATAGGACATTCCTTGAGAATCAGGCCCCTTCCAAAGGCTGCATTATTTCTGTTGTCCCAATGCAGGTCATCTAGCCCAATCTCAATGGTTATAATTTCTCATACAATTTCAGCTGAATAGGCAGCAATTTTGGCCCAAAGATTTCATCTTTTCTGTGTCATATCTCTCTGCTCATACCAGTCCATTTCTACACATAGCAACCCTGCACAAGTTCTAAGAACATGGGCATAATAGCAAGCCTTTCACATAAACTGCTTCTATCCCAGTCCAGGCAAAGCTTTTTCTCACCATCAGAAGCCAAACCTCACAGTCCATAGGTCTAACTGCATTCAGTTTTATCAACTCTGACTGGAATAGCCCATCAAGCTATTCATTCAGCACTGCAAGGTGTCTCTTAACCCAAGGTTTCAAGTTCATCCACATCCCTCTTGAAAATCAATTCTAAAAGGCAAAAGCCACATAGTTAGGTTTCAAGCGGCAATGAATCCACTCTTGGTACCAGCTTCACTGGTGCAGTCAGGTTTGCTTTACTGGCAGAAATAACCCAACCAAGAGCAGCTTATGGGAGAGAGGGTATTTGGGCTTACAGACTCAAGGGAAAAGTTCCATGATGGCAGGGGAAAACAATGGCATGAGCAAAGGGTAGATATCACCTCCTGGCCAACACTGGGTGGACAATAGCAACAGGAGAGTGTGCTAAACGCTGGCAGGAGGGGGACACTGGATATAATACCCATAAGTCTGTCACAAAAATACACTGCCTCCAGGAGGCATTAATTCCCAAATCCCCATCATCTGGGAACCTAACATTCAGAACACCTAAGTTTATGGGAGATATTTGAATCAAGCTACCACACAGCATCACTTATTGTACCTGGCATTCACTGATTCAGCTAGTTAGCCACTAGTTTTAGAGATTCCCTGTCTCCATTTCCCCTGTGCAAGTATTACAAACCACTATGCCTGGGAGCTGGGGAATCAAATTCAGGTGTTCACATTTGTCATCTTCAGAAGACATGGTCTTTATTTTGCTTGGGACTTGTCAATTAGGCTAGACTGGCTGTACAGTGAGCTCCAGGGATCTACCTGTCTGCCTCCTGAGTCCTGGGATCAGAGGTACAAACCACCATGCCACCAAGAAGTTTTACATGTACTAGGAATCAAAATTAGGTCCTCATGCTTGAAAGGCAACCATTCTTCAGCCATTGAGTGATTTTCCTAGCCCTCTGGAAGTCATTTTGGACCTGTCACTCCAATTGTGGTGTATACTCCAACCACCTCCTCCATCAACTTTGGATCACAGCCATTGTAGGTTCTAAATTTATGTTCAGCGTGAATGTTTACCCTCTCTTAAATCATTTTACTCTGGTAAATTACAGTCATAGAAATAGGTCTCTTTCCTTCTGGACTTTTATTAACTTCCTTCTGGTGAGAGGCTGCTCACTCTTTTGCCATTCTGCTTCACTTGGACTCCACCCCAGAATGGTGCATATCACATCGGAGGGCTAATGCCAGTCCTCCTCATGTCTGCTACTTCCCACTTGTTTCTGAGACACTGGGGAGTTTAGGCATCCCTTCCCTCTCTTAGCATAGCATCCTGAACACAACCAGAACCAAAGGTTCACCATCTCCAGCTACATAGGCATGGCTATGAGAACAGGTAAGCACGACCAAACTGAGGGATGTAGTCTTCCAGAGTCCAGTGAGCCAAAGGCAAGGCAAGTGTTAAGAGAACCAAGTAAACAACTTTGTTACAGGCTGGACATATAAAATGGTGGTGGTAAATGGTAAATGGTAGAACCATGGACTGTATGGTCAGATGCAAGAAGACAGAAACCATCCCTGCCTCTCACAAGGTGGGTGACTGGTCACGGTGTCCAGATCTTGAATCACCCTTCTGTGCAGGCTCCCCTGGTCAGAGCTCAGAATGAGCCTAGACTCACTTTCTTTATGTGCACAGTGGATGTAGGATCAAGTAAGTGTCCCAGAGCATATTCTAGCCCAAAGGCACTCTTGAACCATTGGCACTATTGTATTCTTATTACTTTTATAAATGAATCCTATTCAGATAACTCCTCCCTTTGGAATTTCAGTGAAAGGTCAATCCAAAAGCTGAGGGGTAGATTTACTCTTATAACCCTAATATTTATCCTCAAAAACACTATTTGGCTCATTCAAATACACTTGTTGTTTTTAAAAGGCCCTTTTTTTCTGCTTCCTTTTAAATGATAAGGAAGTTCTAGCCCCTTTCTTACAATAATGGCCTAAAGAAAATCTTACTACACTCATCATCTTAAATTAAGGTAATTGAAAACTACTGTTGAAGAGTGGACCCCAAATGTATCAGAAAATTAATTCAATTATAAATAACAAGAACCAGCCATTCTTGATTGCACATGAAGCATAGAATCACAGTTAAACATTTAAGGAATACGTCCTTATCTTGTTACTATGGCTACAGGTTACTCCAAGATACAGCGGTTCTATGGCAACAACAGAATTACATTATTTTCTCTCTGCCTTGAAATATTCAGTAACTAATTTCCTGTAGCTTCATAATAAATCATATTAATGACCTCAGAGGTGGAAATCAAGGCAGTAGGACTTTCTCTATGCTTTTAGGGTTATTTCACTCAAAAAACAGAGGAACCACATTTGTACTCATTTGACCTGGAAGAATAAGGGAGCTTCATAATGAGAATGAGATGGCAATGACATCTCTCAGGGAGGTGCTCACTTCAACCTCAAATATTTAATATCATGCACTCATTGTGTCTATGTAAAGATCACAACCATGACAGAACTAAAGTCTTCTGAACAAGGACTTAGAGTGAATGTGATAGAATTCAATTCAATTCCATAAGTCATTAATGGTTTCCTGTTATGTGTAAAGCATACCCACACTGTCTTCTTTGATAAAATTACCATAGGTTTGTGTGTATCATCAAATATTCCAACCAGTGGAAGTGATGAAGAAAGCATGTGTCATGAGGTTTCAAAACCTCATCATCAGTCCAAGTCTCTCAGAAGCATCTCATGTGGAGATGAGGAGATAGTTTAATCAGTAAAGTTCTTGCCCTGTAAGCATGAGGACGTAAGATCAGATGCCCAACGCCAACATAAATACCAGTTGGACACAATAGCCCATCTATAATCTTAGTTCTTAGGGGAGGCAGAAATAGGGTATTCCTGGGGCAAGCTGGCTAGACTAATCTGTGAACTCTGGGTTCAAGTGAGAGATAGTGTCTAAATAAATGAGTAAGAGAGTAATAAAAGACACCCAAAGTCAACCTCTGGTCTTCACATGTTCTCTCTCTCTCTCTCTCTCTCTCTCTCTCTCTCTCTCTCTCACACACACACACACACACACACACACACACACACACACACCACAGCTCCTCATGAAGTTCCAGAGGCAACCAGCCATAGGAAGTAATGCTGCACTGCCTCTAGATCTTGCCAGCTGCACAGTATTGTGTCCATTCTTCCCCAGATCTGTATTTAGTAATGTCAGAGTAATAGCTCCAAGTCAGCCATGATATATACACTGATATCAGAAATGGATGAAAAAGACTACAAATCACCTCCCCCCTCCATCTCAAAGCTAAACATTGTCCAACACTTCGATTACCAGTGGTGTCTTGAGGTTGTTTCTTCACACACTATTCTATCTTTTGTGTAGTTGGTTTCTTCTTCCTATGTGGTTGCTTCTTTCTCCAAACACATGCCTAAGAGGCTATATGTTTTTGCCTCTGAAGGTGGAGAGGCATTTTAGATAACAGCAGTTTGTGGGCTTTTCTTTACCTCCCTCACCCTGAGTCAAGCCACCATCCCCTCTTGCCTGGACCTGCTGCTATACCTTACCTAGTCCCATTGGGCTGGCTTCTGTTGCCCCTCAACCCGGTCTCCATTCAGTGACTTGAGATGAGCTCTGAAAATTGAAAGTCACTTCAGCAAACAGCAGCAAATAAATTAAAAAATAATCTGTTTGAAAATACATTTGAATTAAAAATTGAGAAACAATAGAAAGAAATAAAAGTAAAAGCTTTTTTTGTGAAAAAGATGAACAAACTTCTAGTCAAGCTAACCAAGCAGAAGATGAAACAGAAATCACCAGGATCAAAAATGAAAGGTATTTCCTCATGACTAGCCCCATGGGCATTACAAGAGTGATAAAGATACAAGATAAACAATTACAGGACCCCAGATTTGATAAATTAGATGAAGTGGAACCAATTCATTGACCAATCTAAATAATAAGAATTTACACAATAAGAAATAGTTGAGTAGCTCTATATTTATTAAGCATAGTGAAACAATAATTAATATTTTCCAAAAAAGGCAGCACCAAGCCCACATGGTTTTATTGGCTTTATAGAAAAAGTAATTTCAATAGCAATATCCCCCCCAAAATAGAAACAGAATATACTTTGAGAGGCAAGCATGATCCTGACCACCAACCCATGCAAAGGCTTCCCAAGAAAGGAAAACCATTCCAACATTTATTTAAAGATAAATGCAGAATTTCTTAACATATTAGCAAATCCGATAACAAATACACATATCTACATAACATTACTCAGTGGTATTTTTTTCAAAAATGTAAGACTGATTTAACATTTATAAATAAAAAAATGAAATCCATTACATCAACAGAATAAAAAAGAAATCAGGTCTGGGAATGTAGCTTGGTGGTAGAGTGCTTGCCTAGCATGTGTGGGGCCCTAAGTCAAATCTTAGGTAACACACATACACACCATATGCTCATATCACTCAGTGTAGAGAAAACATTTGACAAAACCAAATGCTAGTTTATGATTAACACTAAGAATAGGGAATTTGCTCACCTTGATAAAGAACCTTTTTAAAAAACCACTGAGTAACATAATACTTGATGATGGTAGACTACATTTTCCCCAATATGACCAAGAAGAAAGCAGGGATGTTCCACACCTATTCAATATCCTCCTTGAATTCCCAGAAAATGAAATAAGATAAGAAAAGGTAATAAAAGACATATGCACTCAAAGTAAGTCATTCAACTGCCTTTACTTATAGTACAGTGGTTGTATAGGTAGAAACTTTATAAAAATCTACAAGAAAAAAGCCTCTGAGTCTTTTATGTAGGTATAACAAGTTCACAGGATATAAGGTCAATACACAAAAGTTAAGTAGTTGCTTTATAGTTTGATATATGCTTAAGTCTAAGCCTAATGATCATATATAGATACATATGCAGAAAATTCCAAATGTGCCACTAAAAAAGTCAAAGCAGATTGTACACAGGAAGACTCATAATCCACATGAGTATGGCTTAGAGAACTCAGCATTGTGAAGATGTCAATTCCTCCTACTTGATTTATAGATTCAATGCAATCCCAGTCAAAAATTGATAAGCTATTTTGTAGATGCTCATGAACTAAATGTGTAAGTGAAGGAAAAACATTTTGAGTGGAAATAAAATTCTGAAGGATAAAATGAAAGTCAGAAGGCTTATATTACTCAAGATCAAAACCGAATATAAAACTTGAAATCAGATAGTGTGAGTAAGAAAGACAGTATGGTTTGAACAAAATCATAAATACATAAGTCAGGGAGATGGAGTGTCTGACTCAGAAATATATCCATACAAATATAGGCAACTGTTTATTCACGTTGGGGAGCCTGTTTATTTTGTTTGGTTTTGTTTTTGCAACTGTATCAATGATAATCCTAGGAAGGAGGAGAATCCTTCTGAAAAAAAAAAAAAACTGGTGCAGGAATAATTGGATCCCCATGTGAAAAAAAAAATGAAGGAGAAGCTAGAAAAATGGAAAACTGTAAAATGTCTGAATGTAAGACCTACATATGATGGGCTAGGCAACATCCTGCTATGGATAGGGGAGAAGCTGATAAGCCCACGTCCTTTCCTGAGGAGTTAATGACATTAATGGCTTCTGGGTTATTGGGAGTTATTTTCTTCTTTGTTTTAGCCACTGGTAAGAGGTGAGAAAAGATATTTATAGCAGGGTTGGAAGATAAGGGAAGGTAATGTGTGATACATATGATTGAAATGAAATATATAAATGTATGATATTGTCAAAAAACAAATTTTAAAATATTTAAATAAAAAAGGGAAAAAATTCTGAAAGAAAACAGGAGAAAAAGCCTGGTGACACTGGTTTGAGTAATGAGTTTACTATAGGAAACCAACAGAAAGCTAAGGAAAGAAAAGTGTGACAGCTTATATTTTATTAAAACCTCCGCCTTTGTGAAAGATACTGTTAAGTGATAGAAAGAAATTACAGACTGAGAAAAATAATTGTGAACAAATTTCTAAGAAAATATCTCATATCCAATATTTATAAAGAACCAATAAGACTCAACAAATACACAAAGGAACACAAATAATGTGGGGAACACCTGAACAAACACTTCACTCACAGCTAAGGTGAGAGGAGATCAGCATCTGAGAAGATGTTCCATACTATTTATCATTAGGGAAATGCAAATTGAAGCAGCCAGGCACAACATAGCTTCCTAGAATGGTGGAGAGAAATTCCAATTGCTGTCAAGGTGGCAGAGCAATATAAACTCTCATTCACTCCTAGTGGGAATGTGAAATACCATGGCTACTTTAGAATATAGTTTGGAAGTTTCTTAAGCATCATCTTACCATATGCCCAGAAATTATTTCTCTAGGTATTAATCCAACTGATTTGAAAATTTATCTTGCTCATGAACACTTATTTATATCACTAAAAACTGGATACAGTGAAGATGTCCATCAATAGGTGAATGGATAAATAAACTGCTAGATTAGTACAGGATAAGGAATGTGATATTGAGCCATATAAGGAAATGAATGACTATTAAGTGTGGGTTTCTAAGTGAAAGAAACCTATCTGAACAGCCTGTACACTGTATGATTCCACTTATATGACTTTCAGGGTAAGATAAAATTATAGAGGCATTAATATTTGTGATCATCACAAACTTGAGGCAGGATACATGACACTATGCGTAGCAGTTTGAATGTACATTCCCCGATAGACTCACGTGTTAATTTGGATTTCCAACCACTTAGCTGGAGGACTTGTCACTGAGGGAAGATCCAGGAATCCAGCTCTAAGTTGTCACTGGGGGCAGATATGATTTCTAGCCCAAAGGTATGCAGAGCCTTCTGAGCTCTGCCTGTGTTCCTGCTGTTTTTGCTGTTGGTTTTGTGCTTGCCTGTGGTGCTGGCTGCTTATTGGTGTCTCTCTGGTTAGATTTGTGAAAGGGAGTCAGCTTCATCCACCATTTGATGGAATTTACCCTGGATTTGCAATCTTGAAATAAATTCTTTCCTCCATAAACTCTGGTTTGGATGTTCATCCTAGCAACATGGAACTGACTAGAACACTATGCATTCATCAAAACCCATAGGACTTCACAACACCAAGATACAAATGCTTACATTATGAAAGCATGAATTTGAAAGATCCCAGGATGTGCCATGAAAATATTTGAAAGTATTATAAATACATGAAAAAATGTCACTAATAGAAATAAAAGGGCAAGTGCTGACCTAAGTAACACTGGAAATAAATGGACTCCCTAAGATGAAGAACCAGTGAAAGGGCACATGAGTACCATCCCTGGTTGGTGAAGTCCTATCCATGAGGGTACAGAGTAGCAATTCTGAAACCAGCACAAGTACTAGAATGGAGCAATTGCATAAAGGGACCGATAATAAAAATCAGGCACTGTAAGTGTGAAGGTTGTCAGACAATCTGGACAAGGAAGCCAGTGTGGTCCATGTGGTTAAGGAATTGTGCCTTATGTCTGAACCATACCAAATGACCGACTATTGTACTTACACCCCACATTTTCTTTCTTCACTGGGCCCTATAAATTATATAGTTGCACATGCTATCAATGTGGTGTTCCCAGTTTGCTTTGCAGTGATCTCTGCTTTCCCTCACCACCCATCTTCTTCCCACCTAACCACTTCTACCCACAAAATTCTGACTCCTTTCATTGGGCTCTACTAACACCCAGACATGAATTTCAAACTCCTTGCTTTATATCTCCAGGGTTTTCTTAGGCCTCTCAACCAACCCCTCCATATCTCCAAGTAAGCTCATGGTCTACTTCCTCCCGTTCATAAATTTTCATCTCTTACAAGAAATCCAGACTCAGAAAGAAATGAAGGCAAGCCATGTGTGCACACATGCAACCCCAGCACGTCAGAAAGTGAGGCAAGACCTGTCAGGGTTGTGTAGCAGGACCATATCTCATAAAGGAAACAAAAATAAGAAAAAAAAAAATAAAGGCAAATAAACCTCAGAGCCCCAGATGCTTCCTTTTCTTCCCAACTTGGTAGCCACTAAGGGTGCTGACTACATTTGAGATGCCTCTACAACAATCTATATTGTCTAAGTCCTGCTGGGCTTCTTTATCCCTCTCCAGGCCACACAAGAAGGACTCCCACCAAGAGCCCCCCCCCCCACTACCTGTTAACCATCCATTCTTTTTCAACTATTCTCAAAATGCCTCCCAGAGTGATTTTACTGAAATTCAACTTGCGTCATACCAATTTCTTACATCGTACCTTCAATGGCTGACACCAACTGTTGATGACAGTGGAACTGTAGTGTCCCAGGTCCTTCCAGAATGACCTGGGCGTTCTGCTTCCTGTAGTTTTAATTTCCATCATTCCCACCCCTGCTATGACTGGACATGATGTCCCAATTCTTGATGAGCTTTCTTTGTAGAAGGCTGCTGCATGCCTTCACATTTGCTCTCTCTACGTCAGAGGCCTGTATCATTTCTCCACTGGTCCTCACTGAAGACCTAGGTGTAGTGCCCTGGAAAGAGAAGCTACTGAGCTTGCAGCCTTGTCTCTGAATGCTTCACATTCTGGCCACTGCCTACTCTGATCTCCATATCCAGAAACCTTAAATTCCTCAAGTAATATCACTTTGACCTTCAACTCCAGGTTTGCTCACACACTCATGCCCTGACTCACGGCTCTATGACTTGTACCTGCTTGTGTTTCTTTGCTCTAGGTCTTAGCGTCAGGACCTCAGAGCAGCCCACCACAGAGAAGTCTCATTCTGCCATGAATGACAACTTTCCTGTGGCCACTTCTAGATGCTCATTGTCCCTGTCCACGAGTGTAAGACCACAGAGCATCCCTTCAATGGGGCTCAATGTATCAGGATTGCCCCTAAGAATGCTCCTCCCTCAGCCTTGGGGTGAGGGCTTACTGATAGAGCATGGAGACTCCAAAGAGACTACTTAGATGGAGCTCATTGTTCCTTGATCTTTTATTCTCTCTATACTCTATCTTCCCCTGAGGTCACAAAACCTCATCCATTATTATACACAGCTGATGAAGGGGGCACCTGAATCTCAGGTGGGGGTTCTGATGACCCTCTCCACACCTTTTCTCCTGAGTTAACCCAGATGCTTTTGATAAAGATGTAAATAGTTGTTTACACTTTTCAATGGGGAGGAAATCTGTCATACAACACATCTCTATCAGCATGTTAACACCCTTTAGATTCTAAAGTGTTTTCATATAGCTCTACCCTTGAAACATTACCTTGGAACAAGATTTCCTATTTTACCCCTGCCCTAGGTTCTATGTTTTCCCAAATCAGTGATCATATGCGACTCATTTTCAGGCCCTGCCTGGTGAAAAGCACATTGTAGCTGTGCATATTTTGCTTGAAATAAAGTGAAATACACCCTTCTCACACTCAACCTTACTGTGCTGTTTCCCCAGACACCAACCAAGCATGACTTCACTCCAGATGTTTAGAAAGATGAGCAAAGCTCAGAATATCCCTGGAGGAAACTCACATTCACCCTAGGGAGACAGACACTTAATGGAACCATGGTGAGAGAGCTCCAACAAAGATCTCCAGAGTCCCTCAAACCTCATGAATTATCTTTGTGACATGGCTGTGCCTCCTCATGCCCTGCAGCAGAGAATATGACCTTGTAAAGTGCACCTACGGCATGGTAGCTCTTGTCCCTTAAACCCAGAATATGTAAAAAGAGGTAAAATTCAGACAGAAAATTTCAAGGATTGTTTCCTTGGTGGTATTGTTATGTTTAAAATAGCATTCATTGGAATTTCCCCTAAGATTGCTTTAAAAAACAAATAGCTACAGGGTGTGGTGGTACATGCCTTTAGTCCCAGCACTCGGGAGGTAGAGGTAGGAGGATTGCTGTGAGATCGAGGCCACCCTGAGAATACAGAGTGAATTCCAGGTCAGCCTGAGGTAGAGTGAAACCCTACCTCGGGGAAAAAAAAAAAAAAAAAAAGCCCAAAAGTTCTTTACCTACTCAGAAATATCATCAGTAAACTGTTTTGGTCCAAACAAACAAGAGAAGATTCAGGGCTCACTGTGGCCCTTGACTTGGAAATGTTATCCTCCCTTTAGAAAACTAGATAAAACAGAGATGAAGTCTCTGTTTGTTAATGTTAATGTTAATTGTTAATGAAGTCTCTAGTGGTTAATGTGAATGAGGGGCATTACTTGCGATTAAAGTGCTCTGAGAAGCACACTGAAATGGGGATACTGTGGTCACATTTTTCTCTAATTGCTATTTGATGTTTTGCATGCCCCTGAAAGAGGACTGTCTCAGAAGCCATTAAATAAATTATGGGTGGACATGGTGGACTACTATGCAATCATTAAGAATCACATTCCCAAGCATTTTAAGCATGAAGAAAAATGCACAAAAAATGCTATCAAGGGGAAACATAAGTTATAAGATGGTAATGTAGCATTATTCCAATTTTATAAAAATGAGTCTGATACTAAAATGTTAACATTAGAATTTCAAATGGACTAGTAATTGAATGTGATTCCTTTGAAAGTTTCTACTTTAATATTTCCAAATTTACTGAATTATTTATAACAGCCATGTCATTTTTTTAGGGAGGCTATTTAGTTGGCCATTCAATCTGGGACAAGTTTGAAAGTAAAAGAGGAATGTCTAATTGTCATGTCTCCAGGACAACAGGCAAGATCACTACTGTCTTGGATAAATGTGATTAGTAAGTTGAATTGCATCTATAAACTCTTATGATGTCCTGACACCTAGTACCTGATGAGGTGACCTTTCTTGGAGATGGAGCTTTTGCAGATATAGTTAATTAAAATGAGTTCTTATTGGAGCAGGTTGGTGAAAGGCTTGACGGATGTGAGGAACCAGATCAAACCAGATCAGGAAAGCCAGTTCAGGTTTATTGGCACAGCCTCCGGGTGAGGTTCACTGGTCTCAAGATGTGAGGCCATAGAAGTCAGGGACCTAAAGTGTAGGTCTTTTAAATGGGGTGGGGAAAGATGATGTGTTAGCTACAAACCAAGGGCAGGCTGAGGAAAGTAACTATTTCAAGGATGGGGAAAAGCATAAGTCTCCTTATAAGTTTCCAACTAGGGAGTGGGGGCAGCTGTTGCCTGGGAGGGGAGCCTTGAAACTGCTGGTCCTGATCCACCTCAGGAATGTGAGTGATAGGGTTACTGGAGGGCATGGCCATTATGTTAGGTCTTTTGTTCTGAGCATGGTCCCGCCTAAGAGTCAGGCCTTAAATCTGGTATGCCTAGTGTCCTTAGGGAACATTTGGACCCAGACACTAACATACAGAAATTGTATCTCTGTAAAGGCAGGGATTTGGGTGCTAAGTCTTCCTGGCTATTTGAGTTACTTTTCACATTCTCACAGTGAAATGCCTGATGAGATAAACTTAAGGAAGAAGAATGTATTTCAATTTGCAATCTATCATTGCAGGGAAGGCATGATGAAGAAGCATGAAACATCTGGTCATATTCAATCCACAGCCAGGAAGCAGAGAGCCATGAATGCCGCTGCTCAGCTTGCTTTATCCTTTTAATGCAGTCTAGGACCCTCACCCACGCCATGGTGCCAGTCTCATTTTAGTAAGGTCTTCCCACCTCAATCAATTAAAACAAAACATCCTTCATAGACATGCCCAGAGGATCATTTCCATGGTGATTCTAAATCCTGCCAAATTGACAACCAAGATGATTAACCATCACAGAAGCCTAAGATCACCAGTAACAGACAGGAGCTAAGGGACAGGCCTAGAGCCATCCTCTCCAGAGTCTCAAAAGGAATGAGCTCTGATAACACTTTGCTCTGGTCTCTCAGACCCACAGACAAAGACAAGAACTTCCTATTGTTTAGGTCACTCACCAACTTTGATCGGTCTTGTTGTAATACCCATAGGAAATGGATGCAATGGTCTTCATGGTTATTTTCTAGCTAGAAAAATGAGACATTTTGGGAGATGAGCAGGAAGGGGTAAGACAAAAGTCTGGTGAACCAAAAGAAGTGATGGGGCTGGAGAAATGGCTTAGGGGTTAAGATGCTTTCCTGCAGAACCTAAGGACCCATGTTTAACTCTCAGGTCCCATGAAAGCTAGAGGCACAAAGATGAGACAAGTGCAAGGTCACACATACCCACTAGGTGGTGCAAGCGTCTGGAGAGCAATTACAATTGCGTAGGCCCCAACGTGCCAATTTGCTCTCTCCCTCTGTCTCTGTCTCTCTCTTTCTCTCTCACTCTCTTTCTAAACTTAAAAAAAGAAGTTGGCTCCTTCTCCCCACCTGGTGCTCCTCATGGAGTCCTACCTTGTTGATATCTTGATCATGTGACCATTTGCACCCTATGAACTATGACTGGAAGTCACATGCATTCCCTTAAAAAAGCAACATTGCCGGGTGTGGTGGGGCACATCTTTAATCCCAGCACTGGGGTGGCAGAGGTAGGAGGATTGCCATAAGTTCGTGGTCACCCTGAGACTACATAGTTAATTCCAGGTAAGCCTGGGCCAGAGTAAGATCCTACTTCGAAAAACAAACAACAACAACAACAAAAGCAGCATTGAAGACCATACTGGGCCCTACCACTGTTGCCTCATTCTGTGAGGGGCCCTACTTCTACAGCTGGATTCTGAAAGAAAGGTATGCAGGAACAGAGCTCTAACTTACCTATGGTGCACCTTTCATGTGAGAGTGGAGTAGACATTTGCAAGTGTGATTTACTAAGTTTGCTTACTCACTTGTTGTTGCAGCAAAATCAAACCTACACTGACTGATAAGATATTTACTGAGCAACTAATCAAGTACCATGTTGAGGATGAAATATCAGGGTAGACACCAATTCTGCCAGGGAAGAGCTAACATTAATTTACATCTTATTTGCCTTTAGAATATGAAGAGTTTGGGTCCCAGGTGTGCTTTATTTTATGTAACACCTGCAAGTACATGTTAAATGGTGTTATTTCATTTGGTTTTTGTAAAGTAAAAATTTTAAAAGCCTTCATATTCAAAGTAGTCCCTGGCACTACGCACTACCTGTACAGTTATAAAGTTTGGCAATTAAAATTTTATGGTTTAAAGAAAGAAAAAACTACAGTGAAAAATAAACCTAAGTCAATTATTCAGTTATTTAATTCTCATTTGGAAAATGAGATGTTCTGACACCATTACATTATATTAAGAGGAAAAAAAACACTTCTATAGCAATAGTCAAATTTATTTCATTTACCATGATAGAATATTAATTCTAAGGAACAAGCTTTGAAAGCCTAATCAGAGATGAGATGTTCTTCCCTGAGAAGTGTTTGACAAGGACAGCAGGAGACTCATCTCAATTGGAGGCCAGGATGGAGGGATAAGGGTTACGTCCCAAAGTCTCCATTTAAAGCAAAAATTGCATGATGTCAAAATTATCCCTGAGAGTCCCTTAAATGGCCCTCAATTGGTCTAGATATGAGCCTTTACAAATTTAAAAGGTAAAAATTAATGTCTTTTATTTCTCCAGGGGCAAAGAATACCAAGATCTAAGTCTGAAGGCCAAAGGACAGTAGGAATTAGGACGGCCTCTCATTTCTTGTCCATCTCTAGGACTCCTGTTGTCTGGGAGACTCCCCCAGTTGTTCCATTCCTGTTCTTTCCTCAAATAGCACATGCAGTAGCTGAAATAAGGGAATGAAGTGTGTGTAAGGAACAGCTCCCAATCTGGGGAGATGCTTGCTGGGTAAAGTGTTTGTTGCATCAGCGTGACAACCTGGTTCATATCCCCAGAAGCAACATAAAGCTGGATGTAGTGGCATGTTTTTGCCATCCCAGTGTGGCAGTGGACTAGAAGGTGCACATAGGAGAATCTCTGGAAGCTTACAACAACAGACCCTGCCTCACATGAGGTGTAAGATAAAGACCAATCCCCAAGGTTGTTCTGTGACCTACACACACACACTTTTAATAAAGGTAACTGTAGTCCTGATCACACTGAGGTAAATGCTCAGGGATTGGAGAAGTCACTATTTCCCCTGTCCTGGGCTAGTTAGTACACAGGACTCAAGAAGTGGGGAAGTTATAAATGCAAACAATGATAGAAAGGCAAAATGGTCCTGCCTAGGCAAGAATATGGTATACACATGATGCTGCAAACAGCATTTCTCCTACCTTGGTTGCACCTTAGAATCACATGGGCATTCAAATACTTTGTTGCCAGATCATACCAGATCACCCTACTTACCAATAACATTAGAATCTCTAGGATGGTTATAGGTTTCAGCACAGCTCAAAGCAGCCCAGGTGAGGCCAGGTATAGCCAAAGTGACCACAAGGGTGCAGCTCTGAGGAGACATGCCTGATGAGGATATGAAGCCTGGGCAGGAGATACCTGGGGGAGAACATTTGTGCAGAAGCTCCCTGGGTGCCCAGTAGTTTTGCTTGTGCCTTAGACATAGTACCAGGATAATTAAAGAAAACCCAAGCTCCTTGAATAAAATTAGCACATATCATACTCCACAGGCTCACATTAGCACATCCATACTATTTCATCTCTCTGTTTAAAAGTCACTGCCTTTTTTTTTTTTCCCCTGAAAGCACAGGTATTTCATAGATTCTGCCTGATTCTTTGTATAGTTCCAACATGCATCTAGGTAACATAATGAAAGCATTTTCCTTTCAAGGGTGCCCTCCTCTCATTGGGCCACAACTGTGACATTACAAAATACACTGGCTCTACAAAGGTTGTATGCACTGAAGTACAAAGACCTTCCTTTGGGGAGTGGCTGCTGTGGGTCTATGCTGATGAAGGGCATTCTTTCTTTTAAGTTCGAGAAAATTGATTTTGTTGTGGTGTTGCACAAAGGTTGATATTTTCAAAGAGTCCAGATAAGAGACTCCACAGGAAGCTAACAAGCTTCTAATAGGACTAGATCAAGTTCCACTCACCTGCTGCAGGGGCGTGAATTCAGAGTATTGGCAACATGAAGCTAGGCTTTGACAGTACTCATTTTTGCTGGAAAAGCCTCCTTCCATAAGTGCTAGGGTGCTTTATTCCTTATTCGCTCAGCACACATGTTTTTATAGCCATAATATATTTATACTAATCTGAGACTTGCCACCAAATCCATAGCCATAGCCATAGCTCTCACCCTGAAGGTGGCAGAGACCCACATCTACCGAGGAAAATAAGGCTTTTTTCTCCGCGTAGCGCTCTTCAAAGGAGTCACTTCCTAAAATTTGAATAAAGTTGTCATAGTTAATAAGATGGTGTTTCACCTCCTTTATCTTATCATCTTTACAAATCAAGGGCTGTAGATGTCAGAACACAAGACTTCTGGCAACTGTGGTTTCTTCAAAACATGCCTCAATTGATTTCTTATTCTCGAACTCTGGTTCCATAGATTGTCATGAAATTGACATTTTAGATTAATTTGAGTCTTTCTTTTTCTTACTTTTTAGTAGCTAATTGTCATATAGTTCATATAATTACCAGAGTTGTTACTATGGTCTATCATTGAAAGGATGGCAGAAAACAGATCAACCTTCCCAGCTTGGCAGTCTCTTGAAGGCATAGGAGCCTTGGACTTGTAATGATTTATGTCCTATCCATTGGACAGGGAGTGGGCAGCTGAAGAGATCATAGTACCTTCAATTTGGGATCTGTTCCCATCCTGACTAACTGGAAGTGTCAGAAGTGTTGGGAAACATCTTCAAGCTAACCCAATTTACACCATAGTTACATTTTAATTGCATTTTAAAGTCTAATTGCAGTTGATTGTGAAAACTATGTCACCTCATTTCAAGGAACTAGAGCTTTCTTTTTATGGAAATGAAAAAGAGCCCAGCAGAATGACATCACTTCACCTAAACAGCAATGGGGAGGGGCCAGGGGTCAGGTTTGGATGCCTCTCAGGTTGTCTCAATGCTGGTGTCGTACACCTCTCGTCATTGCATTAGTGGGTTCTCTACTGTAGCCACGGAGCCTATTGGGAATAGGTTCTTTGCTTATGTGTGTGTGTGTATACATGTGTGCGCGTGTTTGTGGAGGTCAGAGATAGAAATAAAATGTCTTCTTTGATGGGACTCCACTTGTATTCTTTCAGACAATTTCTCTTGCTGAACCTAATGCTCACTATTTCTGCTAAAATAGCTTGTTGGGAGCTTCAGGGAGCTTCCTGTTTCTACCTCCCCCAGCTGTGAGATGATAGGTATCACCACAATACCTGCCATTCTGCATGGGTTCTGGGGATCTGAACTTAGGTCCTCATACTTGCATGACAAGCACTTTACCCTCTGGGCTCTTTCCCCAGCTCAGAAGGAAAGACTGCCTTTCCTCCCTGACTACCCTGTTTCTCTTGTCCTCTCTCTCCTCTGTATTTGTGTGCATGGGGTCATGCATATGTGACACAGTGCACATGTAAAAGTCAGAGAACAAATTTGAAGGTCTGTCCTCACCTCCACCTTGTTTGAGGCAAGGTCACTTGTTCACTGCTGCCCACCCCAGGCTAGCTTGCCTTCAAGTTTTTAGGATTCCATCTCAGCTTCCTATCTTGCCATAGGCATACTGAGATTACAGATGCTCATGCTACTGCATCTGGCTTTATATGGGCTGTAGGGATCCAAATTACATCCTTGTGCTTGTATAGCAAGTGCTTTTACTTATCTTGCCAGCCCCCAGGAGGTCCTTTCTTTACCACAAAAATTCAGCTTTTCTGGGGAGCAAGGACAGAGTGATTCCTTATCACATCTTTAAAGAAAAATATCTCTTTCTCAATATTCTTTGCTGTCTGCTTCTTTAGCAAGTGTTAGTCAGGTCCGCAGTGCTCCCTGGTTCCCTCACTGGATGCTGCTTTACCCTCTCTGAAGGGCCGCCTGTGCTTTGACCCTGATTAACTAATGCTGGGTTTCCTTGGGTTTCTCTGAAGCTTTTCTTCCTTTCATTTCCACTCATGCTGAATAATAATCATGTAGCCTTCATCCCTTCACAATGACATATGTATTAATAATTCACAAATCTGCTTTCATTCTTTACTCTTCATTTGAGTTCCAAACCTATTTTCACTCACAGTCCCTAGATAGTCAGCTACCTTGAATTTGATATCTTTCTATTCGATTCTTCATCTTCCCTCCCATGTCTTATACTCTATTTTCTCTGTCTTGGTGAAATACTCCATTCAACCAAAGCAGATGACTGAAAATAATCTTAGTTTTAAGAATACCAAGTGGGAAAAAATAGACCATTCATCAATTTGCTGATTCTATATCCCTAAGCAACACTGTGGATTCCTGTGACTCTGGTGGAGTTACATTTATTCCCAGCTTTTTAAAATAAAGTCAGTGAAAAACCAAAGAGATGATTAAAACCCACATCCCTGGGAAGCTGCTGAACCCACAGCTTTATTTTGGCAACTCATATTTCACAAATGCTTTTAAAATAATTAATGAGTTGTGCTATCTGTAAAGTGGGGGGGTATGCATGGGTTTATAATGATGATCCGGGGTCTCTGTGAGAAGATAATTAGGATGGAGGGAAAACCAAACAGCTCAGAAAGTTGAACTTTGATTCCTAAATCTGTCCAGTGAATTTATGACCCATCTTCACATAAAGGAGCTATAGAAGAAAAATTAAGCACAGCCATTGCAGATGTGGGGACACAGTGGTCACTAAAAGGAACTTAAGTAATTTCTTTTTTAAAAAATATATTTTTTAATTATTTATTTATTTATTTGAGAGCGACAGACACAGAGAGAAAGACAGATAGAGGGAGAGAGAGAATGGGCGCGCCAGGGCTTCCAGCCTCTGCAAACGAACTCCAGACGCGTGCGCCCCCTTGTGCATCTGGCTAACGTGGGACCTGGGGAACCGAGCCTCGAACCGGGGTCCTTAGGCTTCACAGGCAAGCGCTTAACCGCTAAGCCATCTCTCCAGCCCAACTTAAGTAATTTCTTATTTGAACATGATATAGATGTATGCAGTTTAGTAACATCATGATCTATCAAATATGAAATTGAATGGGATTGGGCTACTTACTAGGTGGTCTTTGAGGTACCAACAGGAGGATCATGAATGTTGGAAGAACACTATATTTAAATATCTGGGTGATGAGAAGGTACCAGTGTGGGCTCCTCAGCTGTCACATATTCCCAAATCTGATGGTGATGGGTAACAAGAAAGCCCTGGATGGACCAGAAAGTCTATGGGGTATATCTGCGCCAGTCTCTATTTCGTAGTGAACACAAAACTGCTTAAAAATAAGTTTGCTTCATGTGGCTGTGTGGTTTCTAAGCAGGTAGCAATTAGCATTTCAGTTGTCACAGGGACAGATCTGTGACAATGGCTATGAGAGGTGAAAACTTTGCATGATAAAATGGCAATTCTTTATTTTTGTGAATGCCAGCAAATGAATTTGACCCATGACATATGGACTTAGATCGAAGGCCACATTTAGCATATGGCCACTGTGGCACTCATGTGGCCTTTCAAAAGGCCAGTTCCACAACCGTAACAACCACTAATAATCTTATAAACCACTCAGCTGCCCCAAGTGGTGTGTCTTTTGACCTAACGGGGATAAAAAGGGGGTGATATTTTAAAAATATCAATTTTCAAAAATCTCTAATCTGCTGGCATTAACTGATGAGCTCAGAGCTGCTTGGAAACCTCCCTCCCTGCACAACATTTGTATCCATGGTAACCTATGTTTTAAAGGATGTTGGAGGTGTTTTTAAACATAAGGTGAAGAAAACAGTTTCTACACAAATGTTTGCCTGAAACCTCATGTCTAATTCCACCAGGACACTTGCTTTTCTTTTACTAGGCTTGATGCCATGCCAGGAGATTTCCTGTTGGGGGAGAAATGGACAACTCAGGGTTGTCCACTAAGGCCCTGCAAAGGAAACGTGCTCCTTGCACAAAGACTTGGCATCTGTACGCCTCCTGTATTTATATATCACATACAAAAAAAAGATTGACAATTCCTTCTGAAAGCTTTTGAATCTTTGATTAGGTTTGTTCCACGTGGTGGTCTCGGGCTTTCCTACACTTTCAGACATTCTAGTACAAATTCATTATGACCTCAGGTTTCCAGGGTATTAGGTTGGATTTGAGTAGAAGACAGAGCAATAACCAGGGAGTGTTTAAAATTGAATATTGAGCTTCTGTATTGAAGTCATCAAGTGAATAAACAAAGGAATATCATTTTTCTGAAGAGTCAAGTGTTGTTTTCAATAAGCCATTCTAATTTAATTCAACCTGAGTTTGGACAAGGGGCATTTTGAGAGGTTGGGTTACAATCAAAGATTCTTATTGGATTTGGAACTACAAATACACGCAGTTCAAACAATGCAGATACTAAAGGGTGAACCTGACTCCCATGGCTCTCTCTGTATGCCTCTCTTTCACAACTCCTCCCTGGGCAAAGCTCCTCCTTTTCTCTTCAAACCTGAATGACAAGTATTTAAAGATTATTGATAGAGTTCAAGGGTCACCTACCATGGTTCTCTTCTTTGTACATTCATTATTCCTTCCCCATCCATCTCCACCACTCTCACAATATGGCTCTTCCCCACTCATCACATTCATCAAAAACAATAAACACCAACTCAAATCAGCCCAAGACAGGAGTTTCAAAAGTCTGGGACTACATTGTGGTTGTTTGAGAACATTACAAGTGAAAAACAAGGCAGCACTTGAACCAAAGAACAAATTGGTCATTATTTAAGGGCTCTCTCCTATATTCTGAAACCCATCTTTCTCTCTACCAATGTCAATATCTTTCTACATTTTTCTGATTGTAATTCATAGGAAAGCTAGCTAGCCTTTTGTTGTGACTGTGGCTGCTCAGGGATTAGTTCTGTTTTACAAGGAATTAAAGAAAAAAAAATAGGTTAACTATGAGCCATGTCTCAGACAAGGTGTATAGATACCTATGGCTTCATTTTCTTAACCAAGCCTCAGATTTCACTTTATAGACAACAGAACACAATCATGTATTGCATCTATAACATATATAAACACCAAGCTATCACAGGAAGCTTTCTATCACTCCTGAGTTCACCATCATCCTCGTGTGTGTGTATGTGTGTGTTCGTGTGTGTGTGTGAGTAGAAGCATTACTATGCCACAATGCATGTGTGAAGGTCAAAGCATAATCTGGGGTGTGGTTCCTTTGTTTGAGGGGGGTCTCTTATTTGCTTCTGTGTTCACCAGGTTATCTTGTCCATGAAATTCAGGGGATTCTTCCATCTCCACCTTTTATTTTGCTCAAGGAGCACTGGGGTTACAGGTGATCACATGACTGTATCCATCTTTATGTGGGTTCTAGAATCCAAACTCAGGTCCTCACATTGCACAGCAAGCACTGTATACTCTGAACCACCTCACTATTCCTCTGTCATCACACTTTTATTGTATGATATCATTAAATCATTCCAATAAATTTCTGAGCCATTTTCTTGTGCACAGTTTACAGATGAGCATCACATGATTTGCCAAGAATATACAGGTGAGTTATGGAGCTGTAAATCAAATGTTTTTGAGTGCTATAGCTCAGGGTGCCCTACATACTGTCACAGGTCAGGCTAGGCAAGGAATTGAAGGGACTCCCTGAGACAGAGTTAGACAGGGAATGATATTGGGATAAGGTAGGAAGGACCCACTTAGATTGTTTTCAAATTTCAAGTCACCATAAAGTTACTGAGTGAGCATGTTAACATGCATGTTACAGATTATACTAGCATTACTACCCATCTTGTTCTTTTGTCCCACAGATTCTGATTTGGTAGGTCTTCACTGAATCAGAAATTTGCTTTCTTTAATTTGAGAGAGAGAGAGAGAGGGAAAATTGGCAGGCCAGGGCTATTGAACTCCAGAAATTTGCACCACCTAGTGGGCATGTGAGACCTTGTGCTTGTCTCACCTTTGTGTGCCTGGCTTATGTGGGATCTGGAGAGTCAAATATGGGCCCTTAGGCTTTGCTGGAATGTGCCTTAACCACTAAGTAATCTCTCCAGCCCAGAAATCTGCATTATTGACCGACACCACAGGTGATTCCTGTGGAACCGGTATGTCACCCTTGGAGGAAACATTTTTGGGAAGTACATGTGTGTATGTAGTGTATGCATGTATGCGTGTTTTCATTGTATGTGAGCACATATGTCTGTGTGAGTGAACACTGTATGTGAATGTATATGGAGGCCAGAGGTCAATGATATGTATCTTTCTAAGTCACTTTCCACCTCATTTATTGAGACAGAGCCACCCTCTTCATTCCAGGGCACACTGATTCAGCTTGTCTAGCTAGCCAGATTGACCCAGACATCTTGTGTCACTGCTTCTCAATAACTGGGATTATTGGTGGGTCGCCATGCCCACCTAGCATTTACATGGGTTCTCACATTCCCACACAGCAAGTGTTTTGCTGTCTGAACCATCTCTCTAGTCCAAGAAATCATTTTATATATGTGTCAGGAGCCTTTGATAAATGCTTTACAAATGTATGGAGATAGCTAGGGCAGCTCCAAAGATGAGCGCAATCCTTATGTGGGAAATCTCTTTGTACATTCCCTCAACATTGTTTCTAGGTTTCATCTAAAGTCTGGTTCTACCTTCTGGGACATCCACTTTGTATCCCATTATAGCATAAAACTTGTACCCCCAAAACATATAATGATGACAACAGTGGCTTATAATTTCTGAACACCTGTTTGTACAAGACTCCAAGCTGGGTGCTCCTCACCTTGTCTTATGGTTTCTGCCATTATCCTTGTGCTAGAGGCACTAGGGCTCACTTATGTCCAGTCCTCCTCTCATTTCTGGGCATACAGAGAATGTTGGCTCAATTTTCCAGCTTGCCAGAAATCTGATGGAGCCTCTCGACTAGTTTTAAGGCAAAGGATGCTACCACCAGTCTCTTCTCTGCTGTGGTGACCTTGGGCTCTCTTCATATGGCACCAGATGGAGGAGTTGTCAGCTGCTGTATTACACCCAGCCCCCACCATCTTCCACCCAGAAGTCTCACAAACAAGAGCAATAGCTACACAAAGCTTTGTTTTGTTTAACCTCTTAAATTAAATTTTGTTTTTGTCCCTTCTGTAACATAGTGGAGTCGAGCCTAACTAAAACACCTCCTGTTACTCCTTATTCGTGTCATTACAGCACTTACTGATTATGAGGAAGCAGCTAACCACTGTGCTGAGCACACCATACTAAGAACTTTGCAAACGTGGTCTAACTTAGAAATCATTTCACAGTTGAACTGACGACATAGCTATTGTCTCTACATCTATGCAGCCAGCCAAGGAGGGGACAGAAATGGAAAGCTAGTAACTTGATCCCCAAACCCATGTGTTTAACAAAAACTATCACCAGGCAGGTGGCTTAAGTACCAGGGCTAGTGCTTTAGATCCTTGTCACAGATAATCCTCTGATGATCCTGATCTTGAGAAGTGGCTTTATTTTTTTATTTATTTGGTGAATGAAGGGTTTATTGGGAGTCATTTACACAGCATGGAACAGAAAACCTCCCAAATAGACACTGAGACGGGTGGTGTCAAGGTTACTCCTTGGGTTCTCTTCCCTCAACCTCAGGATGAGGGTTTACTTACAGAGCATGGAGATGCCAGAGCAGCTGCACCACAGAGAACCTAAATGATGACTTCCTTTTCAGAAGCTTCTTGTTCCTGTCCAGGAGTATAAGACCCGAAAGCAGCACTTCAGTGGGACTCACAATATGGGGATCACCCCCATGGATGCTTGTCCCTTAGGCTTGGGGGTGAGGACCTACTTACGGATCATAAGATTCACAAAGGAGCACTTCAGAGGGACTCACTATACCAGGATTATCCCTGATGATTCTCCTTCCTCAGCTTCTGGATGAGACCTTACTTACAGAGCATGATAACTCAAAGAAACCACCTTCATGGAGTACCTATATACTCTATCTCCTCCTGAGGCCACTTCACCTCATGTGTTCTCATCTATATCTGACACAGAGGGCACCAGAGATCTCAGATGGTTGCCTGATGACCCTCCTCACTTTTCTCATGAGTTGTCCCATCTGCTTTAACAAAACTGGCAATAGTCGTTCAATTCTTTCAATGCAGAGAAATTTTACCATACAAATGCATACAAAATGTTCTCAAGACTGGGTAAAAATTACTTCCTTCTTGTTATTTGTTTATTGTTGTCATGAGTTTTGTACTCAGTGTATACAGTCAAGTTGGTACCATCGTTAGCCTCCTCCCTGTCCTCCCCTCTCTACAGGGACCCTCCTCGTTGCGGAATATGGGTAGTGCATTGTGGGGTTAGCCATTAGTTATGGGTAGGAGGAAATATCTCTATGTATCATGACCCAATGTGTGGCTCTGACCTTTCAGCCCCCTCTTCTGCAAATTTCCCTGAACAATATTGGGTTCATTTTAGGTCTACTTCAGTGATGAGGTCTTGGGAGCTTCTGTGTCTCTAGATATCTGGTTTAATAGGATTTTAGTGTTCTCTGTGTCTGTCTCCTTCACCCTTCTGCTGGTACCAGGTTCACCAAGAAAGCAGCACTATTACTTATTTCCCCAATTATTCTTAGTTTCATCTGGGGCCCCTTTGGAGATATAATGGGTTGGTTCTCTCTTTAGAATCTGTGTCCATCTGAAAAAAGAGAAACAAATTCTCCAATGGAAAGTGAAGGTAGTACCAGATAAATGGGATGACCTTTGTTTTCTAGAGATAAATTAATAGGTGTAGGCCCTCTTGTACCCTGTGATTGGTGGGAGCTTGGTAATGGATAATGGGCTCATTTTGGATACGGTTCTGACTTTATTATCAGCTCCAGCTCTGGGATCCATTTCACAGAGCACATCAGTTAGCCAAATCAAGAGCAACTGGTTTCCCACTATGGCTGTGCACTACTATTGCACTTGTGTGAGCATCACATCAGGTTATTTGCTGCTGAGTATTTTAGACAATGAGTTGCTTGGACAGATATTGGACATTTTCCTCCAGTCGCTCATGTAGCTCCTTCTGGCACTAGATAAGCTAACTGTCCAGGGACTGACTCTCTTCCATCTTCCAGCCATGTCACTCCATGTTCTGTACCAACAGCATATGGTGTCTTCAGCAGTAAGATCTTACCACTAACCTTTGGTGCATCATCAAGTACTCTGACAGAAATCTGTCTTCCTTTGGGAAACTTGTAGGTATTTCTGATCAAGCGCTCATTATGACAACACCAAGGGAAAATAAAAAGACAAAGAAAAAAGAGAAACAGGAGATATTTAAGGTTAGGCTTCATCTTGCTCTCTTCAAGGCCCTTTGACTCAGGTGCTACCCCTAAGGTCCTTTGGAGGGTTCCACCTTTAAGTTTATCTTCTAGGATATAGAATTCTATGGAACAAGCTCAAGTTTGGTTTTTTGTACCCCCCACACCCTTCCTTTTACCTCACAGTCTACCCTCCCTATTATCCAAGCCTCAAGATGCCATTCAGGTATTACCTTTTCACTCTCTATGGATGTGATATGTTTGCTTAGAAGAGTAATCTGCTCTGAGTTTAGTTTTGGTAGGTGTTATGTGTCTAGGAATTCATCCATTTCTTCCAGATTATAGAATTTTGTAGAGTAGAGGTTTTAGAAGTATGCCCTGATGATTCTTCCAATTTCATTGATGTCTGTGTGATCTCACCTTTTTCATTTCTGGGTTTGTTAATTTGAGACTTCTCTTTTCTTTGCTTGAACAAATTGGCCAGGGGGTTATAAACCTTGCTTATTTTTTCAAAGAATCAGTTTTTTGTTTCATTGATTTTTTTTGGTTTTCTTTGTTTTTAATTCATTAATTTCTGATCTAATCTTGATTATTTCTTTCCATCTGGAGCTCTTTGGGTTGGATTTTTCTTATTTTCCCAATACCTCTAGGTGGACATTCAGGTTATTTATTAGGACTCTCTATCTTTGTAATGAATGCATCTAGGGCCATTTTCCTTTTAGGACTGCCTTCATTTTGTCCCATGAGTTTTGGTAGGTTGTGTTTTCATTATCATTAAATTCTAGGAAATATATATATATAATTTCTTCCATGACCAAATCATTTTTTTAAAGTGTGTTGTTTAGGCTTCAGGAGCTGTTGGCATTCTTGATGTGTCTCTTTTTGTTAATTTCTAGCTTTAAAGCATTGTGATCTAATATGATGAAATAAGTTACTATAATTTTCCTGACTTTATGAAGGCACACTTTATGGCCTAATATATGGTCAATTTTGAAGAAGCTTTCATGGGCTACTGAAAATAATGTGTATTCTGTAGAGTTGGAGTGGAAAGTTCTGTAGATATACATTATGTATAGTTGATCTATGATATTGTTGAATTCTATTACTTTTCTCTTGATTTTCTGCATGGATGATCTGTGTGTTGATGATAGTGGAGTATTGAAGTCTCTGACTATGAAGGTGTTGGTGTTTATTTCTGTTTTATTGTCAGGTAAATTTTGTTTTTATATATTGTGGTGCACCTGTATTTCACACACACAACACACACACACACGGACCAGGCCTCCCCAAGCAAGGTACAGTGGTACATACCAGGACCACCAGGGGACTGAGAGGAGACAGGGAACAGGGATCTAGCCTACTCACTGGAGCCACACCTGCCTGAACACAGACTGGTGCAGAGAAACCAGATCAGGGAGCTGCAAGGAGCCAGGAGACAGGGTCTGGCCTACACACTGCCATCCCCCCACCCTGCTCCCCACAAACAGACCCAGGCACAGAACCCAGACCAGAGGTGGCATCATTATCTTCACCTAACAGTGGCGATGCCAAGGGCTGGAGAGATTAGACTTCTGGATCCAGTACATACAAGCACACACACACACACACACACACACACACACACACACACACACACAGAATGAGAGAGAGAGAGAGAGAGGGAAAGAATGGGAATAGGTCAAGGCCCAACTTCCTCTGACTCTTAAATGAAGCACCATTTGTGCTCAAAATCAGCTAATCTGAGCAGTCATTGTGATTTTACTGATTCCATGTCAAACACATATAAAGGCCACATATTTTATCTGTATATGAATATATGTGCTGGGGGTGGTGCATACGTGCCACGGTGCATATGTGGGAGTCAGAGGACAATGTTAGGGTGCTGGTCCTCACTTCCCACCTTCTTTTTTATAGGGTCTCTGTTCTTGTTGCTTGGCATCAGCACAGCCAGACTAGCTGGCATGTGTACATTAGTGTTCTCCTGATATTAGAGTTACTGACACCTGTACCATTTTCTGTTTTGTTTATGTGGGTGCTGGGGATCCAAACTATGGTTAGCAGGCTTGTGGAATAAGGGCATTTAATATCTTAGCTGCCACCCCACCCCAGAACCCTGTTCCAGAGCATTTATAACAGGCTATTTAACTCGGGGACCCAAGATTCCAGGAGTATGACTCAGAGACACCAGGGTTATTTGGTCCCATCCCCATGCATACTGTGTGACTTTTGAATAACCATTCTCTACAAATAGATTGAACAAGGAGGAGTATGTATAATTCAGTTTTTCCTTTCAAAGTAGGGTTGATAGATAGTTCTTCCCAAATGGGTCAACAATGTGTCCCCATGGGCCTGAACCCTGTTAGGCCAGCTTTTGGATGTTTACTCCTATAAAATGAGACAAGGGCCATAAATAGACATGCTTTGGATTTTTTCTAAATTGCTGTGTTGAAGGGTGGTGTTGGGTCTGCAGGTCCTGCTTCTGCAGATTCTCTGAGATTCTGTTTGCTAATCAGCTTGTGTTCACCCCTAAAGGACCAGGTAAACAAGCCCATGGGATTCAAATCTCCACTAAGAGGACAGATTGGAACCTCAGCAGACACTGTCCTCCAGTTTGTGAAGGTCAAGAGATGTAGGCTAGAGAAGTCAGTCCAGCCACTCTGAGCTAGAATAGCCTTCTTGATTTCTCTTTGAGGCTCCTGGGTTGAACCAAGTAATGTATCCAGTCTCCTAACCTAGCTGGAAAGGATCACTGCCTGTCTTGTGGACACTGACAATAATAGCCACAGTCAGTGATGGAAACTACAGGTAGGTAGTCTTATATACAGACTAGATTTAATGTTCTTTTAAACATTATTCTTATACATGAGAAAACTGAGGTTAACCACAGTGTGTGAGATGCTTGCCACAGTGTGCCCAGATCAAGATGTGGATGATATAGGGCTTGCATGAACACAGATTGGTTCTTAAGCCTCAGGTTCACCTTCACATGTGTGCCCCAGTGCTGAACTTACAGCAGAGCCAGGAATAAGTCTGGCATAGGCAGTGTGGTGGTCAATACCGGGGAAAGAACAGACTCCAAAGAGTGGAATAAAGACTAAGCCTGAAGGAATCAGGGAAGCCCTTGAGAAGAAGGACAATCAGGGGAAGAAAAAATTAAAAAGAAAGAAGGAATTGTAGTGAAATGTGCATGCATTTTAAAAAGTGACTAAGGCAAGCTTTCAAGGTGCTCAGAAAGTTACATTGCATGCTAGTTTGGCCTTAAAGTATAAATTAAAGACCAGGAATTGGCAAGAGAAGCAGAATTAGAAATGGGGACCTTTAGCTCATTGTCATCTCCTGCACTTCTTTCCTGGAGGGATAGTGCAAAGAATAGAACAAAGAAGGCTGTGAAAGAATTCTCAATGAGTTATCTCAGTAGGATGCAGGAGATAGGACATATACAAACAGGCAGTGATGGGAAATGGAGGAGGTCTTCAGAGCATCTCAGCCAAGAGAACGTTAGGCTTAAAAGATCATTTTTCTAAAGTATAAAAATGGACATTAAGGTGTACATTATCTCTGGTGCGATGGAAACTATTCAGCCAGGGAGCATTTGCCATGAGCAGTAGGTAGTGATACTGGCAGTTTGAGTCTTAAGCTGTATTTTGACAAAGGAAAGGTCTCCAGCATAGCAACTCAAAGCAGCTCCCTGGCATCAGTGTAGTGAATTCCTGACACTGTAAGCCAGTAGCCAAGTACTGTACAGAATGCTGGGGAGCATAATATAGGACCAGAAGTTATTTATGTAATTTTCTGAGGTGGTGTTTAGGCAGGCCTGGAACATGAGGGAGAAGGGACTTAAGAAGACATGGTTTTGTTTTGGAAGGAATGTTTTTTACTTATTCTTATGTTATGTGCACATGTATATTCATACTCATATAGGTGTGGGCTCAAATGTATTGCAGATGTGCATGTATATATGTGGGTATACATGCATGTGAATGCCATATGACAGTCTCACATGCCATCTTCAGGTACACTGCCCATCTCCTTTTGAGACAGGGTCTCTTACTGGCTTGAAACTTAATGATTAGGTTGGAATATCTAGCCTGGTTGGATTAGGGAACTCCAAAGATCCTTCTGTCTCTGCCTCCTCAGTTCTGGGGTCACAAGTGTGTACCCCACATCTGAATTTTACATGGGCACTAGGGATAGAACCTGGGTGTTCATGCTTATAAGGCAAGTAATTTGCTGATTGAACAATCTCTCCCAGTCCTAGAAATGGATTTTGAGGACCTATCAGCCTTCACTTAAAGAGTAATTAGGCCAAGATGAGAGAGAGGTAAAACCAAGCACATTTCCAAGTCATCCACGTCAACAGATAATTAACTTCTTGACCTCTGCCTTCCCTCTCTCTAAGATCAGACTTTTATTATCTCAGAAACATTTAAGCGTCAAGAAATTATAAGAAACATGGACTTTCCTCCCCATCTTCTGCTGATATGTTGTGTGATTAATTTATGTGCCAAGAAGGCAGTTCAGAGAGAATATAGATGGTGCTCTTACCTGTCACATTTCCATATTTAACATATTCAGGCACAGTTATGATGGCATGTCCCAGCTTATACCCGACTTTGTGTCTTTTCAAGTTTGCATTTAACTTTGTGTTTCTAAAACACCATTTTCCAATTCAGATTGTTCAAAAATACCAATTGGGCATCAAGTACCGTTTACAAACGAGACCTTTTCAGTCTTACTATGAAGCAAGAGCAAACATACATTACCACCATTCATGGGAAACTGTGGTGCTGCAAATCTTCCAAATATATGAAAAAATCAGAGCAATTGCCTCTTGAACCCCCCTAATTAGCTCTCTAAGATTTTACAAATGAAGCAATTGGATTCTTATATTTGAAAGTGGCTCTATTTCCTGTACTTTCATTTCAAAAAGTAGGAATTCACATAAAAATGCAATGTAAAGAAATATGTCAGACATCATCTAGTATTTTAATAATCCCACAAAGTTTGTGAATATTTTAACTTTTTCATTTCTGTGTGTATTTAGTGTGGGTTTTCCTTACTATTTACTTGAGCTTTTATTGGAACTAAATTCATCTCTGTAAGTGAAATGTCATTATAGTTAATAAGAGATGTTAGGAGTTTAGGATTCCTGAGCTATGTGCTTATGTGAACATTTTGTTTCACTATCCTATACTCCTCCTTGGCACACGTTCTCTGTCCTTCAGCTTTAGCTGTCTTCACACCGTCACTTCCATCATTTTTCTCTGATTATCTCTGTATTATTACTTTTATCATTGTTGTGACAAAATACTGGACAAAATCAACCTAAAAAGGGAAAGGCTTATTTTGTCTCACAGTATGAGGGAACAGTCAGTCCAGATGGTAGGGAAGGCATGGGAGCAGGAGTGTGAGGCCCCTGGTCACATAGCATCCACAGTCAGGAAGCAGAGAGAGAGAGATGAATGCTGGTGATTGGCTCACTTTATCATTTTTGTTGAGTCTGGGACTCAAGACTATGAGATAGTGCTATCCATATGTAGACTGAATTTTTCCTCCTCAATTAAACCTCTTTGCAAACTTTGTCCAGGTGTGTCTCCTGGATGATTCCAAATCCTGTCAACTCAATAATGAAAATGAACCATCATAACCCTGTTTCCAAAATTCCCTTCTCAAATAGTTCTGCTGAGCACCATGGAAGGGAGTGTCAGCTCCAAACCAATAATAGGTAGCATTCTTCCAAACAGAAATAGTTCAAATGTTTTGCTTCACTCAGCCCACTGGTGTAAGTATAATCACTTTGTAAATGTATTATGTAGCAGAATGAACTCTGCATACTTACCCAAGATGTGATAACATCTGTATTTTGTTTGAAAATTTACTTTATTTTGTTGTAACAATAAGGAATACTTGATGCTAGTTGATAAATATATAATAAAATGGAATTTGTTTGTAGTTTTATCTCTCAGATATACCAATATATTTTATATTGGTATATACAATACGCTAGATAATACTAGATACAATTTTAGTGGCCTTTTTATATCTATTCTGCAAGATAGTTAGATAGATAGATAGATAGATAGATAGATAGATAGATAGATAGATAGATGATAGATAACTTTGGTTTATATATTAGAATTATGTCACTACTTTGAACAGTCCCAATTTGAAACATCATAAGAATGTTCTTTTCATTAACTTTTCTAAGCCTTGGTATTTAATATCCATACAAAAATATATTAACTGATATTCAAGTTTTTCATCATTGTTGGTTCTTTGGTTTTCCACCAATAAATCATTATCGCAAATAATTCTGTGGTGATCATTCAGAGACATAGATGTATGTCTACAGTTAGGTGATTTCTTAACATTCATCTTTACAATTTGATGTTTACACTGGAAGAACAAATTCTTTCAGCAATGAATACATGGCTAACAAAATGCTCTACAAAGAATTGATACAGAATTTTATTCCCACATTGTAGCATGTGGCAGCCCCTCTTGGCCTTATACTTTCCAGCATTAAGCACCACATTTCTTAAATCTGTCATTTTGATAGATGAAAATGATAAGGTTCTGCTTGTTTTATACGATTTATGAAATACTGATGAGGTGTTTCTTATTTTTTTCTCCATGCCCTGCAAAGTACCTGCCTATGTGTACCTTCTTCCCTTTTTCCTCTTTGTGAGTTAACACTTTCCCCATGGATTTGCAAAGACTCATAAATTACCATGGATATTAATCTCCTGCTGCCTGTTATATATTTGTTACATTCTTGCCAAATTATTACTGAGATTAATTTTAGCCAAGGTGTTGTGACACTGATTTTTCAAATGTTTGGTCAGGCACGATGCCATTCTTTGTGACTTACTCCTCTATTTATTCAATTAATATCTATCCCAAGATCACAGTAACACTCACGCATTCATCTTTTTCTATGTTGCTATGGCTTTACTTTTACATTTGATTCCTCAACACTTTCATAATTTATATTAATATATTATTTAAAAGTCATATTTTGAGGTTTTATTTTGAAATGCATTTTTCTTCCAAGTGTTGTCTTGAAGCTTCACTCTTTATGGTGTTGTAAAAGATCCTTTGTGGTAAATCAATATTTTATATATATATATATTTGATATTATATATATATATGTGTATATATATATATATATATATTTGAAATATATATTTATATACTTACAGATAACAAACCATGGTCTTTCCCTCCCCTCCCCCACCAGCCCCTTCATAATTCTGTTCTCCTTCATATTCCCTCCTTCTCTCCATTAGTCTCTCTTTTAGTTTGATGTCATCATCTTTTTCTCCTATTATGAGGATCTTGTGTAGGTATTTCTTGGCACTGTGAGGTCTTGCATATCGAGGCCAATTTCTGTCCAGACAGTTGTATGTAAAGAGCGGTACTCTGCCTTTGGCTCTTACATTCTTTCTGCCACCTCTTCTGCAATGGACCCTGAGCCTTGGTGGGTGTGAGATGTTTCAGTACTGGACATTCCTCCATCCCTTCTTCTCAGCACTATGTTGCCTTTTGGGTCATCCCACTGGTCATTACTGTTTGAAAAGAGAAGCTTCTCAAGTCAGAAATGAGAATAGCATTAATATATGAATATAAACATTAAGTGTAGCACTTTCAGGGCAATTTGGTGAGAGTAATATATGCATTTATCCAGACAAGAGCAGGCTTTATACCCCTAAGGCTCATTACTTCCTCTGCCATAGGGTTTTGATTAGGTTTTCAGAACAAGGCATGTATTCCCTCCCACAGAGCGGGCCTTCAGTCCAATTAAAGAGCAGTTGGTTTCCCCCAGAGAAGACATGCCACTACTGCACTCATTCAGTCATTTGGCCTGCCTGACCAAACTTGAGGCTTACATTGTCCACTGTTCACCACTGATGACCTCTGTGTTCCATAAGACTTCATACAGTGCAGCATTTTCCAGCTTTCAGTTGGCTGGCCTACAGGGAGGTTTTCTGCTCAGCACCAGCTTGATTTCTCAGTGACTTTGCCACTCAGGCATGTGAAGTCTTCAGCAACAAGGTCTTACCATCTCTTTCTCATAGAATACCAAGGGCCTTGGAAATAGCCTATAATATTTTGGAGGCAACAGGGCCCTCCCTGGCCAACAACTCACTGGAAGGTATCCCATCCCTGGCACTGAAAATTTTCTAGTAACAACCTATGGCTTCTGGATGTGCCATTATTCAAGAAAGTAGATTTTCACAGGTCTTATTCAGAATATCTTGAATTGTGATTGACCCTCCTCCCCAACCTGATAGCTTTTGTAGCTTATAGGCCTCTGCCAGTGATTTCTGGAACCAGCTCACACACAAGTCAATACATCTGTAGATAGGATCCACATATGAGAGAGAACATGCGACATTTGGATTTCTGGGCCTGGGTTACCTCACTTAGTATAATCCTTCCCAGATCCATCCATTTCCCTGCAAATTTCATAATTTCATTTTTCTTTAGCACTGAATAGAACTCCATTGTGTAGATGTACCACATCTTTGTTATCTATTCACCTGTGAATGGACACTTAGGCTGGTTCCATTCCCTAGCTATTATAAATAGAGCAGCAATAAACATGCTGAGTAATCTGTAGTTATTCTGATGGCCTTGCCTTTGTAGGTGACTTGCTATTTCTCTATAACTGCATTCAATATATTTTCTTCAGTTTGTGTACTTAGTAGTTTAATTATATATAACATGGTGAGGAAAGGTTCTTCCCAGGTTTTGTCTGTTTAGTGTTCTAAACACTTCTTGTATTTGCATTGGCATTTCTTTCCAAATTTGGGGAAAATATTTCTTTTATGATTTTGTTAAAAACACTTATGAAGCCTCTGGCTGGTTGTACAAGTATCTCTAAGGTAGTGAGAACATTCATTAGGATATATGCCTAGGAGTGCTATAGCTAGATCATATGTCAAATCTATTTTTACCTGTCTCAAGAACCTCCACATTGATTTCCATAATGGCTGTACCAGATTATATTCCCAACAACAGTGTAGAAATGTTACCCTTTTACTGCATCCTCGCCAACATTTATTGTTATTTGGTTTCTTGATAGTAGCCATTTTGACAGGAGAGAGATAGAATCTCAAGGTACTTTTAATTTGCATTTCCCTGATGGCTAAAGATATAGAATACATTGTTGGATGTTTATATGCCACCTGTATTTCTTCTGATGAGAATTCTCTATTTAGTTCCACAGCCCTTTTATAGTTAGGTTGCTTGGTTTCTTATTGTTCTTTTTTATTTCTTTTATATTCTGGATATTAATACTCTGTGATGTATAGCTGGCATAGATTTTCTCCCATTCTGTAGATTGTCTCTTTGTTCTATTCACACTGTCCTTTGCCGTAAAAAAGCTTCGTGATTTCATGAGATCCCAGTGGTTGATTAGTGGCTTTATTTTCTGAGCAATTGTGGTTATATTCAGAAAGTCATTACCTATGCCAATATGTTGAAGGGTTTCCCCTACCTTTTCCTCTAGCAATTTCAGAGTTTTGAGTCTGATATTAAGGTCCTTTATCCACTTGTATTTGATTTGTTTGCATGGAGAAAGACAAGGATCTTTTTTCATCTTTCTATGTATAGATATTCAGTTTTCCCAGTACCATTTGTTGAAGAGGCTGTTTTTTCTCCAATGAACATTTTTGTCAAAAATCAGATGGCTGTAGCTGGCTGGAATAACATATGGGTCCTCTATTCTGTTCCATTGATCTACATGTCTGTCTTTGTGCCAATGCCATACTGTTTTTGTTACTATGGCTTCATAATATAGCTTAAACTCAGATATGGTGATACCACCAAACTTATTTTTGTTTCTCAAATTGTTTTGGCTATTCGAGGATTTTTTGTGCTTCCAAATGAGTTTTAGGATTTTTTTTTTCTAGTCCTGTGAAGAATGCCATTGGAATTTTTTTTTAATATTTTTTTAATTTATTTGTTTGAGAGCGACAGACACAGAGAGAAAGACAGATAGAGGGAGAGAGAGAGAATGGGCACGCCAGGGCTTCCAGCCACTGCAAACGAACTCCAGACGCGTGCACCCACTTGTGCATCTGGCTAACGTGGGACCTGGGGAACCGAGCCTTGAACCGGGGTCCTTAGGCTTCACAGGCAAGCGCTTAACCACTAAGCCATCTCTCCAGCCCCCATTGGAATTTTAATAGGGATTACATTAAATGTGTAGTTTGCTTTTGGTAAGATTGACATTTTCACAATATTGATTCTTCCAATCCAAGAATATGGGATGTTTTTCTACTTCCTTGTGTCTTCTGCAATTTCTCACTTGAGTGTTTTAAAGTTCTCACTGTAGTGATTCTTTAATTCTTTGGTTAAGTTTATTCCTAGGTAATTTATTTTTTTAAGGCAATTGTGAATGAGAGAAATTCCCTGATTTCATTCTCTGCATGTTTGTTGTTAGTATTTAGGAAAGCTACTGATTTGTGCATGTTCATTTTGTATCCTGCTACATTGCTAAAATTGTTTATCATTTCTAACAGTTTGCTGGTAGATTCTTTAGGAGTTTTTATGTAAAGAATCATATCATCTGTAAATAGTGACAATTTGATCTCTTCTTTTCCAATTTGTATCCCTTTTATGAGCGTGGCTTGCTTTATTGCTATAGGTAAGACTTACAATACTATGTTAAATAAAAGTGGGGGCAGTGGATACCCTTGTTTTGTTCCTGAACTTAGTGGAAAAGCTTTAAGTTTTTCTCCATTTAGTATTATGTTGGCTGTAGGTTTGTCATAAATAGCTTTTATTATGTTGGGATATGTTCCTTCTATTCCCAGTTTCTGTAATACTTATACCATGAATGTTGGATTTGTCAAATGCCTTTTCTGCATTTATTGAGATGATCATGTGATTTCTGTCTTTTAGACCATTTATATGATGTATTACATTTATTGATTTCCATATGTTGAACCATCCCTGCATCCCTGGGATAAAGCAAACTTGGTCAGGGTGAATAATCTTTTTAATATATTCTTATATTCTGTTTGCCAATGTTTTGTTCAGAAGTTTTGCATATATGTTCATGAGGGAGATTGGTCTGTAATTTTATTTTTTTCATTCTGCCTTTGTCTGGTTTTGGCATGAGGGTGATATTGGCTTCATGAAAGGAGTTCAGTGGAATTCCTTCCTTTTCTATTTTATGGAAAAGCTTGAGAAGCAGTGGGGTTGGTTCTTCCATGAGGGTCTGGTAAAATTCACCAGTGAATCCATCTGATCTGGGGATATTTTAGTTGGGAGACTTTTTATAACTGCTTGAATCTCTGTATTTGTTATAGGTCTATTTAAATGGTTTATCTCATTTTGATTTAATTTTGTTAGGCCATATGAATCAAGGAAATCATTCATTTCTTTCAGATTTTCATACTTAGAGGCATATATATTCTTAAAGCATATCATTATGATTGCCTGAATTTCTTTGGTATCTATTGTAATGGTGACTTTTTTGTCTCTAATTTTATTAATGTTTGTCTCCTCTCTCTTTCTTTTGGTCAAATTTGCTAAGGGTTTATCAATCTTGTTTATCCTTTCAAAGAACCAACTCTTTGTTTCATTGATTCTTTGGATTGTTGTTTTGGTTTCTATTTCATTACTTTCTGCCCTAATCTATATTATTTCTTTTGTCTACTGATTTTTGGTTTGCCTATTCTTCTTTACCAAGGCCTTAAGGTGAAGCATTAAGTTGTTTATTTGTAAACTCTCTAATTTCTTAATATAGGCACTTAGAGCTATAAATTTCCCTCTTAGGACTGCCTTCATAGTGTCCCAAAGGTTTTGGTATGTTGTGTTATCATAATTATTTGATTCTATGAATTTATTGATTTCCTTTTTGATTTCTTCAATGGCCCATTGATAATTCAGTAGTGTACTATTTAGTCTCCATTAATTTATGTATGCTCTGTAGCTTTTCTTGTTGCTGCTTTGTAGTTTAATCCCATTTTGGTCAGACAGAGTACAGGGGACTGTTTCAATTTTCCTGCATTTGTTGAGATTTGCTTTGTGTCCTAATATATAATCTATTTTAGAGAATATTCTCTGTGCTCCTGAGAAAAATGTATATTCTGCAGCATTTGGATGGAATGTTCTATAGATATCTGTTAGGTGCATTTCTTCCATGACATCATTTAATTCAGATGTCTCTCTGTTTATTTTTTTTGCCAGAATGACCTGTAAAATTGATGAGAGTGGGTTATTGAAGTCACTACAATTGTGTTTAATGTTATCTGTGGCCTTATGTCTAATAGTGTTTGGTGAAACTGGGATCCCCCATGTTTGATATATATATATTTAGGGCTGTAATATCTTTCTGCTGGAGTGTTCCTTTAAACAGTATAAAATGACCTTCTTTATCTTTTCGTATTATGTTGGTTTGAAGTCTATCCTGTCTGATGTTAGGAAAACAACCCCTGCTTGTTTCCCAGGCCCATTTGCTTGAGATACTGTTTTCCATCCTTTCACCCTGAGACATTGTATATCTTTTAGTGAGTTTACTGGAGGCAACAAAGGGTATGACCTGCCTTTTAATCCAGTCTGTAAGCCTGTGACTTTGGGTGCATTGAGGCCATTGACATTAAGAGTTACTATTGAAAGGTATGCATTTATTCTCACCATTCTTCTTATTTTGTAGTGTTTCCTGTTTTCCTTTTACTCATTTGTCTTAACTGTTATTTGAGTGTGACTTATTTTTTTCCTATTTCCTCCTGTGTGTGTTTTGCTTTCTATTCAGCATTAATAAATCCTTCAAGTATTTTCTGTAGAGCTAGTTTAGTTGTCATAAATTATTTTACCTGTTTTTGTTGTGGAATGTCCCTATTTCTCCATCAAGTTGGATAGACAGCTTTGCAGGATAAAGTAATCTTGGTTGACAGTTGTTATCTTTCAGAACTTGGAATACATCGTTCCAATCCCTTCTGGCTTTTAAAGTTTGTGCTGAGTAATCTGCAGTCATTCTGATGGCCTTGCCTTTGTAGGTGATTTGCTTTTTCTCTATAACTGAATTCAATATATTTTCTTTGGTTTGTATGCTTAGTAGTTTAATTATATATAATGTGGTGAGGAGAGGTTCTTTTCAGGTTTTATCTGTTTGGTGTTCTAAACACTTCTTGTATCTACATGGGCATTTCTTTCCCAATTTGAGGAAACTTTTCTTCTATAATTTTGTTAAAAACACTTATGAAGCTTCTGGATGAAAATTCTTTTCCTTCTATTATACCCTGAATTCTTATGTTTGATCTTTTCATAGTGTCACAGATATTTTGAAATTCCCATTCATACCTTGCTATTAGCTTCTATTTCTCTTTGTTGGACTGGATTAGGGCTGCTACCTGCTCTTCCAGTTTAGGTATTCTGTTCTCTCCTTCATCCATTCTACTGGTGAGACTTTCCACAGAGTTTTTTATTTCACTGACATTCTTCAGAGCTAGGATTTCAGCCTGGGTTTTCTTCAGTATTTCTATTTCCTTACACATGTCTTGCAATGACCTCCTTATTTCATTAACCTGCTTTCCTGTGTTCTTTTAGAAGTTTGTTTTCTCCTTTAATTTCTTTGTTTTCTTCTTTGATTACTTTCTTCTTTGATTTCCTTAAGTATAAATACCATCATTTTTTTTTTTTTGAAATCTTTTTCAGGCATTTCATCTAAAACAATCTCATTGGTCATCATTTCTGATGGATTTATAATTTTTAGTCTGACTGTATTGTCTTGATTCTTTGAGGCTTTTATTTTTGTATTATAAGGTAACTTTTGCATCCTGAATTGATTTGATGCTTGGGTTTTCTCCTTATCTGCATTGTTCCCAGTTGTGGCAATACTCCTCCATATACCCTCAGGATATGAGTTCAAGGTGCCATGTGTAGCTCTTGTCCCCCAATCCAGCCGCAGAAGTAATTCCGGGTGTTGAGTTTGCTTGCTAAGCAAGTATTCTAGTGGAGCGGGTGGAACAATTTACTGGCAAATTCTAAACTTTAACCGAACTACATACACAATCAATAAAAAACCAGCACAAAGTATGCAATTGTAGGGATTAAAACAAATAGATAGTCTTATAAAGCCAAAATCCCTAAGGGTGTGTGTTTTTTTATTCCCTTAATATTGTCAGCCTGGAGGTAGAGATTTCTTTTCTGAATTTGGTCCTAGGTCAACCTTGATCTAGATCAGACCCTGCCCCCAATAATGACAGAAGCAAAAGACACAGGCCCTATAAACATGCAAGCATCAAAGGCAACAATATTCAACCCCCAAATAGAGGTTGTTTGAAAATGGTAAAGCCAGCCAAGATATAACCCATGATCTGCCTGGCAAGGAGACAGGGAGAGAAAGATTAGCTTTTCCAATGCTGGCTTCTATATCTTTTTGTTTGTTGGTCAGTCATTAACATTTGAGGTGCCTTCCAATCTCACCAATGCAGAGTGCCTGCCTCGATCCCTCCATGTTGTGCTGTGGAGCTGGAGCTCTGATCAGCTCTGCTGGCTGCGCTACCACTGGGGGATAAATGCTGGAGGCTCTTGGCCTGATGGTGGGAGATAGGAGAGTTCTGACTTCTGGAGTTGCTCACACAGTTACACCTGTATCCCTTTCAGTAGATCCTTAGTTGATCTCAGCTGTCTTTCCTTCAGATTTCTTAACTTTGCAAGGAGGCTGATGAAGTTGAAAAATCCCCTTGTTTGGTCTCTGCTGCTGCCGCTTCTTGGCATGCCTGGTGGGGCAGTGACCCGCAGGTGTGAAGATCAGGCAGCTGCAAGTGCTTCAGTGGGATTCTAGCCTTTTCCCTTCTTCCTGGTGGATCTTGGTCTCTCCAGCTTCTCTGCTGTGTTTAAGAATAGCCTATACTCCTTCACTTTTCAGAACAAGAGTGTATTTAGCTGAGGTTTTGCTTAAATCCCTCCCTAGGCTGGTTTGGCATGGCTCCTATGCTGCCATCTTACCTGGCAAATTGTAACATTTTGGATGGTTCACTTTTAAACCATCTCATGAATTTAATTTTGCAGCAATACCCCATTATCCAAACAGTAATAGCTTTAAAATACTTCTTTTTAAAAAACAGTGGCTCACTCTGTAGCCCATTTTATCCTGAACTCACTATGTAGTCCAGATTGGCTTCCAACTCATGGCAACCCTCCTGCCTCAGCTATAATATTTCTTAATAAATGGTGAAACAAGTACTTCTAGAAAATGTGTTATTTTTAGACTGCCTTGCCTACACTACATAATGACCCAAGTTTGATTCCTCAGAATCCACATAAAGCAAGATGCACAAAGTGGTGCATGTATCTGGAGTTCATTTGTAGTAGCTGGAAGCCCTGGCATGCCCTTCTTTATGTCTATCTCTCTGCTTACAAATAAATAAATCCTTTTAAAAAAGAATGTGTTGTACTGGAGGGATAGCTTCACAGTTAAGGCAGTTGCCTGCAAAGCCAAAGTCTGGAGTAGGATTATAGCTGCTGGAGGCCCTGGCACACCAGTTCTCTTCTCTTCTCTTCTCTTCTCTTCTCTTCTCTTCTCTTCTCTTCTCTTCTCTTCTCTTCTCTTCTCTTCTTTCTTTCTCTCTCTCTCTCTCTCTCTCTCTCTCTCTCTCTATCTATCTATCTTTCTCTTTCTCCCTCTTTCTTTCTCTCTCTCTCTCTCTCACTGTCTCATTAAAAAGAAAAAATGCCAGACTGTTGGGATTGCCTCAAAAAATGTTTTCAAAATTGCCTTAATTATTTCTCCCATAAAAGAAAAAAAAAAGTAATTATTTTGTCAGACTCCACCGTCTACAGCAGTCACTTGCTGTCTCAAAACAGGTCATACTGGAAATACACTGAAGCAAAAATGGTAAGAAATCAGTATATGAGAAAAATACTCACTGGTCTCCACTAGACAGAAGCCTAGACTGGAGGACAAGTCTCTACTGGTTTTCCATAAGCCTCCACTTGGTTTCATTTGGCAAACACAAGGAACTTACTTATTTGCTTTCCTGTACATCAATTTCAGCTACTTTTGCGATTTCCCTCTTAGTTGTCATCTTTGTACTTAAAATAGTTGAAGCTTTGAACATATTTCTTCAAGCATGTCTTACTTGGGAAAAACAAATTCTGCTATGGGGAGATGCTGGACAGGTGCCCCTTTTAAAAAAGAATTACTTATGAGTAATGGTCTCTATAATATATCTAAATTGTGAAGGCTTTACTGATAATGGGATGAAATGCAAAGTCTAAGAAATGTATGGGTAAGGAATACAGGAGATTCAGGCATGTCCACAACCAGATTAGACCAAATTTTCTCAGATTGCCGCCCTGCAAGCTAGTTTTCCAAAATAGAGAGAGAATGGAGCCATCATCTGCCAAAATGACAAAATTGGTGAGCCTTTTCCTTAGCCCTTTTCCCCTTTTCCTATTCTCTTCTCTGCCCCACCCCCACCTCTCCAATCAGCCTCACCTCCCCTTTTTTATGAAGGAAGCTTTTCTAATAAGGTCACTCATTCCATTAAAATAGGCTGCCCATAAATAATCTCCATTTCCTAGCTTAAGAATTGGCAAGTCCTGTGGCATACAGTGGCTGACTCATGATAAAATGCATAGTAAATTTTGAAATATCTCTGTCTCTATATTCATTTCCTTGTTTCTGTCTCCAATTTCCTATATGTCATCAGAGAATTTAGTGATTCTGTAAATAGTTTGCCTTCTTGCAAGTGTGCATCTCCCACTTCCTGAGTACCTGTTTGCCTTTGTGAAGCAGAAAGTCCCTATCTATCTATCACCTATATTCATCTCCATATATATATATATATATATATATATATATATATATATATATATATATATGGACATATATTCATTGTGAGTTTCATAAGAACATTTTCCTATAAACATATCATGTACTTTGAGCATGTTCATCCTCATTCTTGCCTTTCTTCCTTTCACACAATTCCCTTCATTTCCCCATTTCCTGAGATAGGATGGATGGATGGATGGATAGATAGATAGATAGATAGATAGATAGATAGATAGATAGATAGATAGATATAGATAGAGTGATAAAAATCTGATGTATTTACACACACACACACATACACACACACACACACACACACACACACACACACACACACATATATATATATATATATATATATATAGAGAGAGAGAGAGAGAGAGAGAGAGAGAGAGAGAGAGACTGATTTTTGTGCCTCTATATAAAACCCAGAATCCATGAATGAGAGCAAACATGGGTTATTTTTCTTGCTGAGTCTGACATATTTCACTTAATATGGTGATCTCTAATAATAATAGCCATACGCTTTCAGGCCAAATCATGTAAGATGAACCATTTTTGGCATCCTTCTTGAAAAGATTTTGGTACCATTTCCAGTGCAGATCAACATATGAAATTAAACATTTTCCTTAGAGTTTTATCATCCATATCCACAGCCTTTCTTCCTCCACATCTTGTTTAAAGCCTGTTCTAGACCCATGTGATGGGCTAGGCTGGAAATTAGCTCCATTGTCGAGGATTGCAACTGTAGGCTGACTGTTTCTCTCATCAAATCTATATACTGAAGTCCTACCCTTCAATACCCCAGCAAGTCACATTGTTTTGAGATAGGACTTCATGACTTAAATTAAACTAAAATTGGGTAGATCTTGGCCCAGTATGGTCCAATATCTTTATAATTCAAATAAATCATATAGGAGGATGCAAATATGTGAGAAAATTAAGGCAAAAATCAGAATAGTGCATCTATGAGCTGTGGGATGTCAACATTTGTCAGAAAACCAGCAGAGGCTGAGATCAAGCCCTACAACAGTTTTGCCCTTGCATCTCTCAGGTAGTCTTGCTGTCATCTTGATCTTAGGGTTCTGGCCTCCAGAGCTGGAAGACAGTCATTTCTGTTCTTTAAGCCACCCATCATGTAGCACTCTATTATCTATTTACCTATCTATCTATTATCTAAGTATATTTTCCAAATCTTGTATAATACCTGGGAAAATGGCTTGAAAAGGGAGGAGTGCTATGGAATGCTATCTCCTAGACATGGTATAAGCATTGCATTTGTGATCTCACAGCAAATGTCAATACTGGAACAAGACCTGCACAATATTGAGCTTATCAATATTCTACCATGGATTATGGAGAAGGGCATGAAGCCCTCATCCATCCTTGAGGAGGAAGAGCAGGAGACATTTTCTGCAGTGGTGTAGCCACTGGAAAGTTACACATGCTCTGGTAAATAATCTGTACCCATGCTTTTGATGGAAACCCTGATTAAATGCATTAGATCACATTTATGCCCATAAGGAAAAAAAACATGGCACCAAAGCATAAGAGAAACATAGTGGAAGGAAGGGCTTCCATTGAAGTGGCACTGAGAAGGATCAAAATTATTACATACATATATAGAAATTATCAATAAAAAATAAAAGCCAGGTGTGGTGGCACACACCTTTAAGCCCAGCACACAGGAAGCTGAGATAAGAAGATCTCTGTGAATTTGAGCCCAGCCTGAGACTAATTCCAGGTCATCCTGGGCTAGAACAAGACTCTACCCTGATAATAAATAAATAAAATAAAAGCTTGGAAAAATAGGAATTAAACAGCCAAAACTCCTTGCCTTTCTTTATCTTCCTTTACCATCTTTGTTTAGGAAAAAACACGTCTGCCCTAAACTGAGCTTTTGCATCTGTACTTTTCCTGTTAACTTCTCAATATCTGCCTTATTATTTCTTATTTTGCCATAAATGTAGGTCTTTTGGGCTCTGTTTTGTATCTCTTATGACTCAAGACCTGCTTTATCAGACCCAGGGAACAGGCACATTCTTTGCTGTTACCAAAGGCACATCACACCCGTATGTAGAGACAGGGCCAGGCCATAGAAACACTGTCCTAATTTCCATCCAAGGAAAAGCAAAGGGATTAATGGGCACAGAGGCAGAGAAAACCCAGCTCTGAAACCTGAGGTTTGGTTTGTAGGAAATCCTGCCACATTTCTATTCCAGAGGAGTCACAGGCTTATCGAATTTAGTAGGAAATGGATTTCTACAAAAGATCAGGTCAGCTCAGTGTCTGTCAAATCACTGGAGCATGCCTAGAATCCAGAGGCCTATCATACATCTCCCTTGGAATCCATCCCTGCCTATTACTGCTACATCTAGTGACACCAGTCAAAGCTTCCAGGAGCCCCATCTTCTTACTGGACATTACATTTAATATAAGATTCAGTTATCTTCTCAACATATTTTTGTTATCTTGACCAATGTTCCAGTTGCTTTTGAGATTTGTTATTTGAAACCAAGCAGTAACAAATGACCACTCAGTTCAGCAAAATTTTTAGCCAAGATGAGCCTTATGCTTTCTGGACTGTAAAAGACCCTTCATGCTGGTACACAGCCAATTCTGATTCCAGGTCTGTACTGTCTAGTAAAGTAGTATAACAGCTCCCTTCTTGTTACTGGGACAAAACACCCTAATAGCTCATGGAAGAAAATGATTTCTTTTGGCCTACAGTTTTTAGGGGAAGTCTCATCATGGCAGGGAAAGAATGGCAAGAACAGGTAGCAGGGCACCAGTTCTTTTTAACACCAGCTGGAAGGAAGCAGCAAGAATGTACTATCTTGTCCTGGCAAGGGGGACTGGGCTAGAAAATCTCAAGGCCCGCCCCTAGTGACATATTTCCTCTAGCAAAGCTTCACCTCCCACAATTTTCCCAAATTGCTGCCAGCTTGGAACCAAATATTCTAAAAACGCACGAGACTATGAGGGGAACTTTATTCAGGCTATACCTAGCCACCAGACTCCTATGGCTACTTATATTCACATCCTATTTAGTTAAAATTAAATAAAATGTAAGCCTTATTTATTTCACTATAATAGACATATCTCCAGCACACAATAAATGCATGTGGCTACATTACCAGACATGCATGCAACCAGACAGAATAAGATTACAGCTTATTCTCAGAATTGCTAAAAGAATAGTGCATGTGATTTTTGGCATGAGTGGCATTTATATTTAGTTTGGAATAGAGTAAATTGAGAAAATTCTTCTAAAACACAGAAAGCATTTATATCATTTTGTGTTTTATATGGTACTATCCAGAGTTCATTAATCATTGCAAAGGCTTAGTTAAAGATGACAATTTATGTACTGAGCCTCCTCACTGGTCTGCTGGTGAAGACAGGACCACACACAGTCTCTATTATTTTGGTTATACTTTTCTTTCTATAAAGGCAGTGTAGAGACTGTGTGACAAGAAGAGATTGACTTGAAGCTTCTGGATCCAGAAGCAGCTATGTAAGGTGGAGAGCACCAGAAAGCAAGCCAAGTCTCTTATTTGAGATGAGTAGTTACTAAATGAGAAGATGCCTGTCTTGCTCTTGTCAGCCCTTAGTTTTGAAGATAGCTTTAAACAGTCAGCCTTGTTCACTGAAAAAAGCATAAGAAACTAAATTGGAAAATATACATCATTCTTACCCTGTGATGAGATGAGACCTCAACCTATCAAACATTTGTCATTCTCTACACTTTTCATGACACATATGTGCAAAGTACATGTTGTGTCAGTTACTTTAGTTGTTGCTCTAACCAAGTAACTGTCAACAGCAACTCAAGGGAAGAAGGGTTTATTTTGGCTCACATTTTGAGGGGATTATGGAGGGAAAGGAATAATGACAGGCAGTTCTCCTGTGGCAGAAGTGTGCAGCTGGGCCTCCTCACTTCCTCATATCTTGGCAGAGCAGGATGCATAGAGCAGAAAGGAGGCTGGATGGGCATATAAAATCTCAAATCAACCCTCTGCACCATTGATATCTGGGCCTAGATGGTTCCATTACCGAGGCTTCCCAGCGCATCATAAGATGTTGAGTACCAGCCTGGATTCCACCTTGTAGATTCCCAGTTCAGACAAGCAAAACTGTATCCAGATGTTACCAAATGTCTCCAACAAGGCATATCATACTCCATTGAGAATAAATGATTCTACTCAGGATAACAATTTCTAAGCATGTGAATTCTTTGTCACTTCATAGATCATTATAGAATTGTAAGAATATTTCTAGGTACTCATGAAAATCACTGTGGCCTGATTATCAACTTAGTATTTGGATCATTGGGCCATTAAAATGCTGATTTGAAATTCAATTTTCTATTTTTAAAAATGATCATTTGTGAATTATATCTGTTCTGTGGCTGATTTTATTTAAATGTATCACATAATTTCACTCAGTCTGTGTTCATGAATACAGTTTTATAGTTGAATGTCAGAATGTCCACTGATGACTCTAACAATCATAGCTTATGTCTACAGAATCCATGCGACAGGCAAGTTGGCTTTGTGTTTCCTCATCTAGTTCTTTTCCCTGAGTAAGACTTTTAATTAATGCTCCAAGAAACACAAAGTAGTCTTTGGGATTTGTAGGTCATGTTGGGAAATCAACCTTTTATATGAGATTAAATGCTTTTCCACTGTGTGCCAGACACTGTTTGAAGCTCATCATGCTATTACCCTATTCTCCCAAGCAGACCAGATCAGCACAAGCATTACCACTGCTTGACTAACAAGAAAAGGACATCCTGCTGAGCAATGATGGCTGACTAACTCCATAGCTAGAACTGGAGCCCAGCTCTATACCTTTCTTGAATTTATAGTCTTCTTTGTTTGTTACCTTGCTTCTAGATTTAGGGTAACAAACAAATGACATATATATTTTTTTTCTAGTTGAGATACATTCCTTAGCATCAGTCTAAAAGTCAATTCACCATAGACTCCTACCAAAACAAGTTAAGTTTCATAAATCAACAAGTCCTTATGCAAGAGAAATGGTTGGAAATAAATTTTAATGACTGTTTTGGGCATGCTGTTTTAGTCTGTAGATTTTCTGTAGTTCAGTTTGTAGCTTTCAAAGTTTAGTTTCCTTCTCTTCAAAGTAAGTTTTGATCTAATTACTTGAAAATAAAAGAAACAATGACTCCAGCATGCTGATTTTTTATTTTTAAAAATTTCATTAGTCTCATTGTAGCTTAGAACTATTTATATATGTGTGTACATGTGTATATATATATATATGTATATATATATATATATGTATATATATATATTTATATATATATATGTATATATATATATATATATATATATTGCTTATGTGTGTGTATATATATATATATTGCTGTAGAGATGGCTTAGCAGTTAAGCACTTGCCTGTGAAGCCTAAGGACCCCTGCTTGAGGCTCGATTCCCCAGGACCCACGTTAGCCAGATGCACAAGGGGGTGCACACGTCTGGAGTTCACTTGCAGTGGCTGGAGGCCCTGGTGCTCCCATTCTCTCTCTCTCTCTCTCTCTTTCTCTCTCTCTCTCTCTCTCTGTCTGTTTATTGTTCTCAAATAAAAAATAAACAAAAAATATGAAAATATCCTCCCAACACATAGCACTTAATCAGTCAAGTTCCTTGAGAACCTGGAATATTTTTGAGATAAAATTGTTTCTCATGTTGCATTCTTTGGAAGGAATATATACAAATGAAAGAATCACTTAAAACCAGAAGATGGTGCAGGCTCTACTGTGTGTTTTCCTTCATTAGCATGAAAGTAAAAACAAGGAAACCCCCCCAGCAATTTTCATAATACACAGTAGATTAACCTCCATTATTTTTAAAATAGTTTTAAATAGTTCCATCTAAGACAACTTAGAGCAGAAAAGTCAACCCCCAGTGAATGTTGAGAATGTTGACTTCATCCAAAGTTTAGAGCAATGTTCCACCATACACATCCTCTTCAGCTATAGTCCAAAAGTACCCCCATGTTTAAATGTGGGTATTATGCATCCTATATGAAAATACATAGCATCTCCCTTATCATTGTGGAACTGTCCAGAGTCCCAAACCCTGCTCAGTTTTTCAAATGACTGTTAGAAGAGGCAGGCAAACATTAATTTCAGAAAAATGTTCACTCTAGGTAATCACTCTAAAATAAACAAAGGCCACCAAATCCATGATGCCATCATCGTTTCTTTGGATTTGTTTATTTTAATCCACAATTTTCAATAATATGTTTTTTTGTTTTATCTTCCAGAGTAAACACAATTCTATTAACAGCAGGCAGATTTAACACCAACCATTTAACAAACATCTTATTGTTTTAAAGCGGTAAATCATTTCTCATCTGCTTTCTCAGCAAATTGATGTGTTTGAATGAATTGTTGATTGACTGAATCTGGATCCCACTGTCCAGTGTTTGGGATTGAGAATTATAAGCAGTTGCATCTGTGACTGGCCTTGCAGTGAGCAAGAATTTAGGAAGTCATTTAATGCTGGGAGACTGAGTTGCTTCTTAGTCAAAAGCAGATGCTTATCCAGGGTGCCCCAAGTAGACTAGAGCACTTATTTCAAGCATGGAGTGGGCCACACCCCACCCTAACATCTGAATTCAGTGTACAGAGTCTGAAATGGGATATACAGCAGCGTTCCTGAGCAACAAGCCCATGGAGAATCCACTGCTGTGGTCTGTAGCAGAAACCTCACCAAACTTGAGGCTACTCAAACCACATCTTAGGACATGATGCTTAACATTTTGACTTTTCTTCCAGAAGGCAAACCACCTGTTATTAATGTCACCAATCCAATGTACTTGAGGAAGAATCTTTTTTTTTTTTTTTTTTTTTAAATTTTAAAGTATTTATGAGTAAATCGTTTACAGACCAAGTGAATGTGAGACAGTTAAGACAAGGGAGCATGCCTGGGCTTATTTCTCCTAGGCTACTGGGCACTTAGGTCCTTCCTACCGTGGGCCAGCAAGATGGTGACAATGTTGAAGACTTAAGGAAATGAACACACCAGGACAAGGTTTGGGCTGGGAAGTGATTAGAACAGGTAATGTTGGTGTTTCTATGTTGGGAGATGCAATTAAGTCTAATAGGCATTCAGAACTAAGTCCAGCTTTTCGCAGAATGGGGAGAAAACTAGCCCACACACTCGCACATGAATCTGAACGAAAAGACTCAGGCTGGAGGGATGGCTTAGCAGTTAAGGCACTTGCCTGCAAAGCCAAAGGACCCAGGTTCGATTCCCCAGAAGCCACGTTAGCCAGATGCACAAGGGGGGGCGCACCCGTCAGGAGTTCGTTTGCAGTGGCTAGAGGCCCTGGTGCACCCATTCTCTCTCTCTTGAGGAAGAATCTTAAGTCTACCTGTTTTACTTTTTTTAAAAGTATAAAAATATCACACTACCATTATAAGTTCAAAATAGGAGAAATTGAGGATAGTTAAGGGTTAAAAAGGTGAATAATGGGCTGGAAAGATGATTTAGCAATTAAGGCATTTGCCTGCAAAGCCAAAGGATCCTGGTTCAACTCCCCAGGGCACATGTAAGACATGCACAAGGAAGTGCATGCATCTGGAGTTCATTTGCAGTGGCTAGAAGCCCTGGTGCACCCATTCTCTCCCTCTCTCTCTCTCTCTCTCTCTCTCTCTCTTCCTCTTTCTCTCAAATAAATAAATAAAAATATGTATTTTTAAAAAGGGGAAGAAGAGGTAAGCTTGATGAGGAGCTGGTAATTTTATGGATGCTTCATTGGGTGTGTTTGCCCTTAGTGCATGGATAGATTTTAGGAAGTCTGTGAACACCTAGAAAGTGTGTGTGTGTGTATGTGTGTGTGTGCATTTGTATGTCTGCATGTATATATATATATATATATATATATATATATATATATATACACACACACACATATATATACATATACATGTATTTGCATGTATGCTTATGTGTGTTTGTATGAGTACATGTGAATGTGTGTAGTGTTTGTGTTTCTGGAGAGAGAAGCTCTACTGTTTACATGGATTTCCATGAACATGTTCCTACTCTACTTTAGAACTGCCCCTTCAGCTGTGTGGTGATTCAAGAATAGAGGCTGTGTCATATTTATCACCTGTAACCTGAGTTGAGCTGCCTGTGAGCATGCTCTGCCAACATCTCAGGGCTATTGTAGGGTAAAATGGGAAAATAGGACAAGAACATGCTGCCTGGTACTTAGTAATGGCTTAAAAAGCATCCGTTCTAGCCTAGCTCTTATTCTGTAGATCTCTCAAAAGCAAGTACATGCGATACATTCATAAAGGGCTGGTGATTAACTTCCTTCCCAGCCTCCTGCTAGCTCTGACCTGTCTGTAGGTTTCACTAAAGAATGGCAAAGCTCACTTTGTCCTGATGGCACTGGTCTCCCACTGCAACCATAAACCATAGGCTGTCAACGTTGTAAAAGAAGCTTAGAGTGTTTTAATGCCAGGTTTAAATTCCTCACTAGCTTCCCACGTTTAACTCCCCAACTCCCCTCCCATACCATCTTCCTACTGTTGGGGGTTTTCTGTGCTCTACTCAGACATGCTCATCCTCTAGATCCTGCTGAAGTGAGTTCAGTTGGACTGTTGTGTACATGTTTGCTTTATGTGTTTGGTAAAGACAATAATGCCACAGATCTCTAGGCTTTGTCCCTTAAGGTCTGTGGACATCAGAAAGCCCCATTAGTCTTGCCACATGTGATCAAAGGATTATGTTTAAGAATTCATACTCCAAACGCTAATTGTGACAGCTAACATTTGTATAGCTCTAGGATTTACAGAGTACTTTACTTATATTTCCCCATTTAATCCTTACTTAGGACTGGAAAAGTTAGTGGCACTAATGGGAATGAGCAAAAACCAATTTCAGAGAGTATTAAATACACAGAATTATAAAGTAAAATGAGACTGATTTCCGCTAGTCATGAGGAGAAATTTGTCTCTTTACTTTGCTATCTCCCTTCACATCTCTAGTCATTTGCATGCTCATATTAACAGTTTTGTGTTTTCTGCTTCTAGTTTGTCCTCTTGGTTCAGTTTCTCAGTGTACCTGGCCCATGGTGGTATTTTTCTGCCTGGTTTGAGATGAAAAACAAATCTCTGACCTGCAATGTCTGAATGATTAAAATTAGGTTGGCTTTCTCTGATAATGTTCCTTCTTTTTATTATTATAAACATAGCCTTTATCTTAACTGAGCAGGGAGGAATGTTTAAGGAAACTTTTCATTTTATTTGCACTTCAGCCTTAAAATGGAAAGAAAAAAGACATAGTGAGATTTTTCCCCCCATCATCTAAGTAAGAAGTGCTTTTTTGAGATAAACACAAAAAGTTTTAAGTACCAGCGATACCAGTCAAACTTAGCAGCTTTGGGCTATTGTCTGAAGACTCTCATCTGCTGAGCTGCAGACCTGTGACCCTCTAGATAAAGTTTCCAAATGCAGGAAATATTTATCTTCTAACTATGACTTTCCATGCACAAGACATGAGCCATGGATTTGTTTCTTAGGGAACTAGTGAGTGAGGACGATCTATAATTAAATCTGTGAGTTATACGCTATGCATGGGAATTGGGTACATACCAAGTCTCTTAGAAAAATCCAGTAATATTACTAGACCTGCAACTGGAAGAATTAAGTCCGATTTTTCTTCAAACTCTTTTGGCAATATTACTTAGAATCTTAAATATGAGAAAACTCTTGTGTTCCGTTCATGGTCTAGTGTGTGTTTAGACTGAATTTCATCTCATTCTGGCCTCAATGTCTTCTCCTCAACAGTTTAGCACCTTGTGCTATCAAGGGAAGCACCTGGTATGAAAGGCTTGGACCTGCCTCAGAATGTCTGGGCCAGGGGGAGTATAAGCCAGGGATTGTCAATAGCTTTTTGAGTTTCAAAATGTGTTTGGGGGTTGGGGAAATGGCTTAGTGTATAAAGCACTTGCCACACAAGAATGAGGACATAAGATCAGATCTCTACTGTGGAGTGGGTGTGGAGGTCTGCCTGTAATTCCAATGCTTGAGAAGCAGAGACAGGGGATCCCCAGGCAAGCTAGCTAGCTAGGCTATCCAAATCAGCAAGCTCTGAGTTAAAGGAAGAGACCCTGTCTCAATAAATAAGGTAGAGAGTGATAGAGGAGCACAACAGACATCCATATTTGGCTTCTACACACTTATGCAGAAATGTGCTCATGAATACACACATATACACACCTTGACACAGGAACATGCATACTTGCACCATACAGATGCAAAAAGTTAAAATACATTATTTTTTCATATAAAATTTTGGTCAAGATCCAGTAGGTAAAATTAATTTTCAGTGGAAGGATGGAAGGGAGTGAAGGAGGGATGAAAAATGGAGGCAGATCCCAAACCTCTTAGGCCTTTCAGTGGCCTTCCAAACCCAGAATTCAGAGGCAAGACAGCCTAAGGTATCTCACTTCTCAACATGAACATCTATAACCAAGAGAAGGCACTAATGAAAAAGACAGAGTGGAGAATCAACAGGCCTCTTGTCTGCCTCCTCCATCAGCTGTCTTGTAGCCTCTAGAGGTAAACACTAGTCAGAAAAGGGGAAAAGTCAGAAAAATAAATTGCAGACTTGTTTCCAAACCTGCCTGGAATATTTTTACAGTGACTTCCTGAGTCTAGAGGCTCATGAGAGCCTGGTTTTTATCATAGTGCTGCTATTTCATATCCATTAGATACAGAAATAGACCTTTTACTTTAACTCTAAGAAATAAAACTCTGCTGACTCCTGCTCTTGCCATGGGATTATGCCCCTGTGTCATCCCTTAGCCCCAGTAGAAGGACCCTAGTAATGAGAAGGCAGACTCCCAGGATCACTACAGGGAGGACAGGACACAGACCTCAGGCCTGCTATGGTCATCACAATAGAAGTAGCTAGACAGTGATGCCAATAAGACTGGCCGTTAAGTCTGCCCTGTTCCACACTGTGAGAATATCTTTGAGAGGATCAGCAGGGATTGGGATGTTGAGTGCTTTTTCTGTGTGTGTGTGTGTGTGTGTGTGTGTGTGTGTGTGTGTAAAGAGGAGGAGGAGCCTATTCTTTTATTGTTGACTTGTTCTTTGAATATACATATACGTGAAGGGGGTGAGGGGATAGATAGATGATAGACAGATAGAGTATTCTGTATGCTTATTTATGTCTTTGTTTCTTCTTACTACCTTTCAAAATGGGTACTATTACTATCACGTTGTAGAGACAAATATAATGTGACATGGAATCCCAAAGATTCAACAGCCATTGCAGATGGCTGAGATTTGGGTCTAACCAGGCTAGATCCCAAGTATATCTATCTATCTCTCTTTCTCTCTGCCTCTCTCCATCTATTCTCCCCTTTATTCCCCTCCCTCTTTCCCCCTTTCTTTCTGATCCATGCAACTGAAAGCAAATCACTGAATTTCTATCAAAGTTTTCATGAACAATGAAATCAAATCAGTGCCTCCATGAAGAGTAAACATGGAGCCCCTCTCCACTGCATGTGGTGAGATGCCATGTTGCTTAAGATATCATCAACCAGGATATGCTCAAATAGTTATTTTAAAACATTTCAGAGTAAATTGAGATAAAGAATTTAGGATGTGTTTATTAAATTTGGTATGGTATACTCCAATTGCTTTGGAAGCTTTAAAATTTGCAGGTTGTTTCATTTCTCACAGTGGTGATTTTTTCATAATGAACAATATCACCTCACCAAGAGAATTGTCTTAAATATAATACACTACCACCATATCTCTTCCACATGTAGTTAAGTCTAGGTCTACCTCTTACATATTGGCCAAGTTACCTCTGGAAGTGTTTTCAAGTAATCATAACAAGAACAGGGGTAATCAATAAAAGAAGCAGGCACTGTTTGGTTTAATCACAAGAACATGGTCAAAAGAGGCGACAACTCAGCAATTCCTATTCTCTATGGCTCATGTATTGGCTTGTGCATTGCAAATGTCTGTCACTGACTCCTGCCCCCTGATTGTCACTGTGTCCTCTCAATGGAATATGTCTGGAAACCAATTATCACCTCTCCTTTGTTCCTGTACTGTCTCATGGAAGAAAAGAAATTATACCTTAGTGCAGATATTTTCCTCATGAAATAACATTTAGTCATGAAATTAGCACTTAAAGGATTGTGCTGTTTTATTTTGAAAGGCTTCTGGATTGTGTGGCATTTCAAGACACACAATCTACCACTGGTGTTTGAGGATGTCTTTGTTTTTGTTTTTTGTGTGTGTGTGTGTCCTTTTTTGTTTTTTCCTATTTGGTTTATTTTTCTTTTGTTTTATTTTTAATCAATTTCTGTACCTTCTGGAAACAGTTGGTATATAGTGAATGCTGAGACCACAGGGATAAGAGTTACAAGAAGTTAAATTTCTCTGTGCTGAAGTTGCATCAAATGCACTCACTGAAGCCTGGGGAAAGTGAAAGCTTGACTTCAGTGAATGGATACTGAGGAGAAGTGAGGTTTCAGGGATGAACTGGAGAGCAAGGTGATAGTCCTAGTGAGTGGGGGAAGGAGGTCCCCAGTAGAAACAGGGAAGGACAAATGAGGAGATGAAGACTTTTAGGAGATGCTACAGCCTACTATCTAAAAGAATGACTTCATTCCATGCTTACAGAAGTCACTTGAAGGAAAAAAGATATTCCCTTTACTAAAGCACTTTCATGAACCTGGTATTTTTGTATTTCATGTTTTTTTGTTTTGGTTTTATCAAGATTTATTTTATTTTTGATTGACATATAATCATTATGCATATTTATGTAGGACAATGTGATGTTTTGAATGCTCTCAAATGCCAATCAGAATAGGTTTCGTCGTTGATCTCTTTTTCAGTGATAAAACTATGACTGGAGGCAAAGGCAGCTATTCAAAACCAGACCCCTGACCCAACCACCTCATTTAACTTCTTGGACACAGCTCAGCCCGAGGCCTCAGGACCTTTGAGATAGGAGCTAGGAGAAAAATCTCTGCAGGGTCACTCTTTGATAAGACATCTTTCATCTGTCAGAAAAAGCAGTATGCAAAATGAAACTCAGAGCTCAAGAGACTTGGGAAGATAAATGATTGATCCTTCATTTAGCAAAAATGCATGGAGCCTCAGCTACATAATGAGAACTGCTATAGATTCTGTGAATACAATAGATTACAGAATTAACCAGTCCTGTCTCTTTAAAGACCATCTTCCCATAAGGGAGCTCATAGGGCATGAGGGCTCTCTCAGCAAGAACTAGCCAGGGTGGTCTGGGGGTGTGCCTCCAAAACAGAGAGAACTAGTACTGCAAAACCTGAAGATCTTTGCCTAGAATGTTCTAGAAATAGCAGTGAAGCCTGTGAGGCTAAAACAGTTAGGAAATGGAGGGATAGGACATGGGATCATGAAGGCCTTATATGTCTCCATGAGGATTTTGTCTTTATGCTAACAGAGAGACAAAGCCAAGAGAGGAGATGATGCAAGACAGGCATGATTTGTTCATGCTGTTATATGGTCTCTCTAGTTATTCATGGGATAACCCGCTGTTAAATAACAGGTACTTGGCCAGGAGCAATGGTGGGGAGAGAGGAGTGAGGGCCCCCATGCAGCTACCCATTGCTGGCAGAACACATCTGACCAAGAGCAGCTTGTGGGAGAAAAGGTTTATTTTGGCTTACAGATTCTAGGGGAAACTCCATGATAGCAAGGGAAATCCATGGCATGGTGGACATCACCACCTGGCCAACTTCAGGTAGACAATAGCCACAGGAGAGTATGTTAAACACTGGCATGAGGAAGCTGGCTATATCCCCCATAAGCTTGCCCCAAATAATACATAGGCCTCCAGGAGGCTCCATTTCCCAAATTTCCACAACCTTGAACATTCAGAACACAGTTTATGGGGCACACTTGTAACAAACCACCACATTCCATCCCTGGCCACAATAAATTGATCCATGATGTAAAATGCAATGCATTAAGTCCAACTTTAAAAGTCCCCATATTTTTATTAATCCCACTGATGTATAAATATCCCCATAGTAAAAGGTCTTTTAACTGAGCCATATTACCAAAAAAAAAAAAAATCCATAATGGCACAGAATACACACTGTGAAAGATGGCATTGAACATGGAAAATAAATACTGAACAAATACAATATTTAAAACAAACAGGGAAAATTTAGCTTCTGTAGTGCCAAGTCTGACAACTCTAGCCAGTAACACATCTCCAAGTCCTATCATTCTAACCAGTAATAAGTCTCTGGAGATCCAGTTCTTATACTCTAGCTCACCTGCTCATAGTCCCAGACATACTCCATTGGGTGCCAGCAGCTCTCCTCAGCAGCCATCCCATAGTTCTGGCATCTATCTCCATTGGGTTTCCACTGCAGTCCATGGTTCATCCACTCATCCATATAGCTCCACTGGTCCTCCACACAGGCAGTCCAACAAGCCTACAACACACTGCCCATGAACATTTCCAAAACACAAAATCATGCTGCAAATTTAATGACCCTCTATTTCTTGCATTTGTTATACTCCATAGTAACAGGTGGGCTACCAACTCATTAATCCAGAGAGAAATAAATCTGACTTTGTAAAGCAGAACACTCCTTCATCATTCAGGCCCCTTACTTTAAAAGAGTTTGCGTTTTTTTCTGTTGTCCCAATGCAGATCAGCTGGCCCAATCTCAATGGTTATAATTTCTTAAACAATTGCAATTGAATAGGCAGAAATTTCGGCCCAAAGATTTCATTTGTTTCTGTGCCTAATTCTTTTGCTCACATCAGTCCATTTCTACATAATGCAACCCTGCACATGTTCTCAGGACACAGGCAGGAAGAATGCAAACTGCTTCTAGCCCAGACCCTACAAAGTTCTTTTTCGACCTTATAAGTCAAAACTCACAGTCCATAATTCTTCCTGCATTCAGGTCTTTCAACTCTGACCAGAATAGCCCATCAAGCTTACAGCACTGCAAGGTATCCCTTAGGCCACGGTTTCAAATTTCTCCACATTCTTCCTGCAAATCAGTTCCAAAAGACCAAAAAGCCACACATGTGTCTAGCAACAATGATTCTATTCTCAGTACTAATTTACTGTTACAATCAGCTTTATGGTTGCTGACAGAAAACACTTGAGCAAGAGCAGCATGCCAAACAGTGGCAAGGAGAAGCTGGCTATAACACCTATAAGACAGCCCACAGCCTATATTACTTTCAGGAGGCTCCAATTCCCAAATTTCCTTCAGCTGGGGACCTAGCATTCAGACCACATAAGTTTATGGGGGACAGCTGAATTAAACCACCACAGCCTCAGATGCTTCATGTGCTTGAATGGAAGCCTGGAATGATGGTCTCAGCTCTACATTATAGGTGCTGCCCCCTGTATAGCAGGCTCCATGTGTTGTTGCTGACGTCCTCTTCTGATTCCCCTCTCCATTGGAACCCTGTAGCTCAGGGTGATCCAGTGACCTACCTAATGCCTCTATACCATGCTTTTGCCCATGGCCTGGCTCCCCACTCTGCCCTCCTTCAATGGTAGTAGGCTGCCTCTACAGAAAATTTAAAGCTCTTGGAATTTCTTATTACATCAGCATGAATATTATTAAATTTCCCATAAACTCAAATTTTATCTATTTAAAAAGACAATGAATCTTTCCTATTGGAAATTGAGGTGGTTAGGATTAATGGCCAACCATAAAATTTTATAAGCAATTATTACGGTTTACTGTACCTCCCTCAGCAGCAAGCCTCTTCACCTTCACTTTCTCTTGTTTGTCAGAGTGGGGTTTTTCCTCACTGCTCAAGACACTGGGCTAGAAAGTGAAGTTGGAGTGAGGCCATTGCAAACCTGTATTCTTGACATTGTCCATAGCAAAGGGATATCAGACAAAGTTCACTGACATTTACTCTTGTGTTAGTGAGCTGGACATGGTGCAATTTTGTTCTCATAAGTTATTTTCAGTAGACTCAGAAAGGAACACAACCCACTACTTCAACAAAATATACTTTTGTATTTTATTGTAGACTATGTAGAAGCTTTCCCTGTTTTGTTCTTGCATATAGTTTCCATTCTAATTTATGGTTCTTTTTAGGATCCAGCGGATATCTACTTCTGGCCATTCCAGATATTCAGTTATTACCCATGTCCCAGTTCCTTATGCACAATAGCTTTTGAGCAGAATTACATGACTTTACCTCCTTTCCATATCTCCCAGGTATTTCCCAAAGTTTTACTTCCAAGTTTTAGGATACCTCCTTCATTCTATCTTATTCTGAGTGTCCCAATATTAACAAACTGGTACAAAATAATTTCAGTAGCTAAGAAACAATTCTGATGGAGATTGCATATGACAGAAACCCATTCAGATAACTAAATAATTGATATGCATCAACTTCCACAATCAGCAGTTCAAGGATATATGTTACAGCATTACAATAGCTGGATCCAGGACTCCAAGAGCTGCCATTCAGGTTCTCTCTTTTTGCAGGTTGTCCCAATTGCCTCCTGCAGTACACATTTCTTCATTCAGTCACCAATAGCATGCTTCTAGCCCTGTGATCACCAGCACAAGAGCAGACCATACCCAGGGAAAAAGTTTGGTCCATCCTTGACAAACACCTAATGCTGAAGCAAATGGGTTTTGTTTGTACAGAAGTTCATGCCCTTGTTTTAGAAGAGGATAGCACTTTGTGGCTCTGGCTGACTATCACAGGGAAGGCAGGAGGTGCAAGAAGGAGCTGGAAATCCCACTAGGTAGACTACTGTACTGCTACCACAGTTCTACCAAAGGGAATTTGCCTATATAGCACTGACTGGAACTTATCAGGAGCTCAAGGTTGAGCCAGAACCCACGTTTTCTTTCTCATTGTTATTCAATGCATCTAGAGCACCAGTCTTAAGTTCCCACCAAGTACTAGGTAAGGCAAAACAAACAGCACATCAACACTGCCCTCAAGGACACTGATCTTTAGTGGGGAGTGGGTCTCCTTAAATTATGGGGATTGATCAATCCACATGCCTCTCCTTGATTCTAAGTAAGAAAAAAGAGAAATAACCCTAAGTGTTAATACTCTGTCTCTGAAATTGAGTTATTTTTCCAAGGCAATAAAATTTGAAGATTGCAATTAGTTAACCATTATGAAGACAAATCTTCAAATATTTTTCTTGCTATGGTGACATTTAAAATGCTTCCTGCTCTACCAGTCAATTGGATTTTTTCTACTATCTTCTCATAATGGCTAATTGCTGAGCAATTGATTGAATCCCCTTTTGTTACTGTGTAATTCACTAAGCTGACCAAAACAACTGCCCTGACTGTTTCTCAGCTTGCTCATTTTGGTCACCTAAAGGGCAGGTTTTGGGGTATAAATGTGCTTATTTGGTTAAACTCTTTGTAAATGATTGATCTGATTGCTTAATGTAGTGATTCAGATCAAAGGTTCTGTAGACAGAATGACTTAAATGTTCCTCAGGGAAAGTTTCTTCACCTGACTAAGCCTCAGGCTTTGGCCTGTAAAGTAGAGACAAGAAAAACATACCTCATATAGTTTAAGGGAGGGCTACACAAGATGATTTCTTGTCAAGATTTTGCACCCTTGGGATATAGTAAAAGTAATAAATCGTAAGAGGTTATTCATTTTATTGCCTCCTGTTGATGCATACTTATAAGAACTTAGACAAAATCTTTCACCTCTATACCTCAGTTTCCTAGTATGTAAAATCAGCATAACAAGGGCACAGTGAAGGTTACTAAAGATGAACTACAAAGAAATCCCATAAAACCTCAGGCACTGTGCCAAGCCCTGTTCATGCACCTTCCTCTGCCTTCTTCCTCCACCTCAGTGACCCTCCTCAGAAGCTTACCTCAGGAATCAAGCTGCAAACACAAGATGATGGCATCTTTTATACTCATAACATTCAGGAATGCCTGTCGCTTGCAAGGGACTGCGTTGTTGATTCATGTCTGTGGAGACAATGGGGTGGGTGAGAAATAAAGGAGCTTCATCCATGAGCGGTGAGGAGTTGTTGACTTTGAAAAAATTGCTTGAAATGACCTCAGTGTGTTTCCGTCTCTTCTGGATGTTATCACAAGACAAAACATAGCATATACTATCTTCTGTAATGCCCAACCATCCCCTCACATAAAACCATTATCACACTTTGAGGAAAGTAATTTCCCCAGAGCAGCATTTAAGGATGAAACATAAATACAGGTGGTGCAGACAAGCATGACCTGTGTATAGAATTATCCCCTCTGCTACAGCTTCTAGTGAGCTGAATCTCCGTGGTGCACATGCGAGCACATGCAAGTGTGCATGCGTGCATGTGACGTCACCAAGCTTCCCCACAGCCTCCAGTTCCAGGAGGTTAGGGGACCAAAAGCCTATGCACTCACTTTCATATCATGGCAACCTGACTCGTGTGCACTATTGAACCCAGGCCCAGAGAGATGCTCAGAGAGTTCTGGTGGGGCAATCATAGCTCCAAAAGAGAGCCATGATTTTCTTTACAGAGTTAAAGGGTACATGTTTCATGAACCCTAAACCAGGAAAACTACTGAGAGACTGAGGAAAAAATTGGATATGGTGGTACAAACCTGCAATCCCAGCACCTTAGAAAAGCTGAGGCAAGAGGGTGAGGAGATTACATATATATATATATATATATATATATATATATATATATATATATGATGTATTTAAAGGAGAGAGAGAGATTGGGAGAAAGGGAGAGAAAATGGACATCCCAAGGCATGTAGCCACTGTGAATGAACCCCAGAAGCATGCATAATTTCGTGAGTCTGACTTTATGTGGCTAGTGGGAAACTGAACTTGCGTCCTTTGTCTCTGCCAGAAAGCACCTTAACTGCTAACCCATCTTTTTAGCCCTGGATTTTTAAAATTAAGTATATACTTTGTATGGACACATCAAGTGTTGACCCCATTCCACTGAGGGTCCTCCTCCATGGGATTGCTGGTATTCACCAAGCAGTCATGGGTTGTGAATTGTGAGAGCAGGAGTCAGTCATTTTTTGTGGTTGGGGGCGGGGGGAATGTCTCTGGATATTCCCTCTTACTCTGTGGCTCTTACAATCTTTCTGTCACCTCTTCCACAAAATTCCCTGAGCCTTGGTGGGCATGCTTAAAGTTTACATTAGTATTATACCAGGAGCTTCAGGATTGCTGCTTTGGTACATGTTGAATATTCTCAGTGTCTGACTCCATTACCCAGGTTACAAGATTCACCATGGAAGCAGCACTCGTTATCTCACCAGTTCCTCTGCGGTTTCACCTGGGGCTGGGCTACTGTGAGAGTGGTGGTTCATCTCCTGCCCGGGAGTTAACTATCTTTTCTTGGCTTATTGGTAGATTTTGAGTGCCCTTGGTTCTCCCTACCTTCTGAAATAAATAAACAAACAAATGAAAAAAATTCTCCAATGTAGTTTGAGATCAGCATAGGTTAAAGGGGATAAGTATTGTTAATTTAGAGATTTTCATGGATGTAGTCCTGCTTTTGGCCAAACACTCATGGGAACTTATGATTACAGACCATAATCTTGATCTCCACAGGAGACTGAATTGATTCCCAGTTCCAGCTATGGGTTCCTTTCTACTAAGCAGATCTCTTAGCCAATCAGAGAGCCATTGGTTACCCACCAAGGCTGTGTGCACCATTGCACAGGTGTACATCTTGTCAGGCTGGTTGCTTTTGTATATCATGGTCCCCTGCTGCTCACAATGTTCATGCCCACTATCACCAGCAGCTCATGTAGTACTTTCCAGCACTTATAGGCTAACCATGAGGAGACTGGCTACCTTTTGATTCCAACTAAATCTCTCAACACCCTATGGCAGTATCATGTGGTGTCTTCAGCAATAGGTTCTTACCTTTTACCTCAGGCAGGTAATCAAGTGCTTTGACAGAAGCCTGTTTTGTTTTGGAGACCTCATAGGTCTCTCTGACCAATGGCTCAATGTGTGTAGCAACCAATAACTAGTACTGGGAGTTACAAGCCAGAGGCAAATGTTTAAAGGTTAGGCTTCAGCCCAGTCTCTCCAGAGCCCTACTCACCAGAAGTTGCCCCCACCCCAAGCACCTACTGAAGGTTATTCCTTTTAGTATACTATTCAGGAGAAAGGTTTCTGTGGAACCAATTCATTTTGGGTTTAGTTTTGTGTTTATCTCCCCCTCACCTCTCATTCCACTCCCAGTGAAACTTTCTATCCCTATTGTCTATCCATCGAGCTGCCTGTCCCTATGCCAGCAACTCAAGCTGTTCCAGCTTAGAAACTGCAGATGAGGGAGACCATGTGGTGTTTGTCTATGCTTGTGTGAGCTCATTTAGTATGATCTGTTCTAAGTACATCCATTTTCCTACAAATTTCATTGTATCATTTTTCTTTACTGTTAAGTAGAATGCCATTGTGTAAATGTGTCACATCTTCACTATTTGTCCAACAATGGGCATCTGGCTTGATTCCAGTTCTTAGCTATTGTGACTTGAGCAGTTATAAACATGATAGATCAAATATCTCCTCAGTGAAGTGTGGAGCCTTTAAGGAATATGCCCAGGAATAACTGGGTTAGATGGTAGCTCTGTTTTCATCTTTTTCAGGAGTCTCCATATTGATTTTCATAATGGTTGCACAAGTATGCATTCCCACCAATAGTAAATGAAGGTTCCTCTTTCCCCTCATCCTTTCCAACCTTTATTGTCAATTTCTATATGTTCAACCAACTAACTGTCCCTGGGATAAGCCTGCTTGATTAAGATGAATAATGCTTTTCTTTTTTTCTTTTTTTTTTAATGCAAGATCTCACTTTAGCTGGAATTCACTATGTAGTCTCAAAGTGGCCATGAATTCACCATGATCCTCCTACCTCTGCCTCCCAAGTGCTGAGCTTAAAGGTGTTCTCTCCCATGCCAATCTTTGAATATTGCTTTTGATGTGTTATTGAATTTGGTTTGCAAGGCTTTTGTTCAGGATCATGGAAATAGTTTCCTATATTTTACTTTACTTTTGGTGTGTCTGCTTCGTTTGGGTATTGGGATGATAATAGCTTCATAGGATGAGTTGGAGAGCATTCCTTATTCTCCAATTTTGTGAAATGGGTTGAGAAAAAGTGGTTTCAGACTCTGTCAGAAGAAAGAAAAAGGGAGAGGAAGAAAAAGTGAGAGAGGGAAGGAAGAAGAGAAGGAAAAGAGGAAGGAATGAATGAGAGAAGGAAGAAGGAAGGAAGGGCTTGGCATTTCACTAATCCTGGTTCACTTAGAAATGAGGGTGTCTACATCTGCCAGGAATGCTGTGGGCAGAGCTGCAAGCATCTATGATAATGTAGACTCTATGAAGAAAACAAAATGGTCGGGTGTCCTCTATAGCAGCTCTCTAGCTAGCACACTGAGCCATCCTAGGTATGAACTCTACCCATGCTGTTTCTGGCTAGCCTCTCAAGCAATTCTCCAGTAGGTATTATCCCCACCTTCAAATAGAAGGGCCTGGGCTAAAGAGATTTTTATTTTTCCTGAAACCCAGAAAAGTGACTAACCAAGAACTTTAACCCCAAGCTCTAGCTGCGTGCTCTGAACCCAACCTCCTGGAGGCAGAGCAAAGGTTATTTTATTCCCATGCTCTTTCCAAACTGAGCCTATGTTCTGTGCAGAATGAAGATGTATAAGGAATTTATCCCAAGAAAAAGCAGACAGGGTCTCCCTGAGGCCTCTATACACATTCTCTGAGTCCCATTCACATGTGCAAGAGTGAAATTCACAGGAATAGCACCCTGTCTTCATCCTTGCATTGAAGAGCTGTTGTATCTGTCCTCTAGCTTACATCACTGGCTCTTTTCCCATTGGCCTCTGCATCTGCACTAAGGAGAGGTAGGAGGAAGAATCCAACCTGGCACAAAGGCAGCCTAAACAATCCACTCCAGCAATTTAGTGTTCTATTCCCTTCTCTACAAAGTGAAGCCAACAGTGTTTAGTTAGATTACAATAATCAATATCAAAATATAAAGAGAAGCACCTTATAAATTGCCTGTCCCAAATCAAACACTTCTCCCCACTCTTGGCTTCATTCCCATAGTACTGAGGGAGAGTCAAATAACCCCAGTAGCAAAACCAACAGCATGGGAAGATATGTATTTATCTGTATCTGAATATCTATAGTTTGAATGATTCTATATGTCATAATCCCCAAGGACCATGAAACCCAACTTTGAGAATCTGAATGTTAGCTTTGCTGAACTACTTCTGGGTAATGTGGCTCCTCACAGGTGGCCTCACTCAAGCTTTCTTTTTTTTTTTTTTTTTTTGGCAGCTGCCTTTATGCTGAAAACCTAGGGATTTTATCCTTCCTCCTTTCCTCCACTTCCCCCCCCCCCCCCGTCTATGTCTCTCTCTTCTCTCTCTTTCCTTATCTCTTCTCTAACCCCTTCTCTGTGTTTTCTGGGAATAGTTCTAAAAGCAAAATCTTTATTTTTCTTTTTTTCTCCATGGAATGCTACTTCCACTATGAGAAAGGGGGAAAAAATCTGCTTAGGAAGGATAGAAACATTAATGAAACTGTGCCAAGTCTCCAAGCTGTCATCAATTACTATAACCTGAAGATATTTCTCACCTCCATTTAGAGTCCTCTTCAACAGTCATTTCCATCATCAACACAAGAGACAGCTCAATTAGGCTCATCAATTTGCCCCTTTATTGAATTAAAAGAAAGTGGCTCAACTAATTCTTTCCCCCCCTTTTGATGAAAGTAAATTTATAAAAAGAAACACACATTTTCACAAATGTCTTAAACTAGGTGAAGCAGGAATTAATTTGCTTACTTGCTTTCCCTTGTTACTAACTGGGGAGAGTGACCTGAGAGCAGGTATGTGGCAGCATTGTGATGTGCCTGGCCAGCTTCTCTGACAGACAGCGTCATGTCACGAGACATGGTTGCTATGAGCCACCATTCCTTCCGCCTCCATGATATACAAGTGCATATCTCAATGGAATTACAAAGGTAATGGCAAAATTTTTAACATACATCAAAATATGCAAGAATTGCCAAAGTAAAATAACTGCCAGGAGGGTCAAGGATAAAGTCCTTACCACACAAATAGTAGGAACTGAATTTGGATCTCCAGCACCCTCATAAAAGCCAAGCATGGAGGTGAATACATGTAATTTCAATATGAAGTGAGCAGAGACAAGAGGATCCTTGGGCTTGCTGGCTAGCTTGTCTGCCCTAATCTGTGAGTTCTGGGCTCAGTGAGAGATCCTGTGTCAAGGAATGTGGAGAGGGAGAGAGGAAGATAGCTGCTATTCACCTTGTGAGCAACACTAGTACCACTTGCATCACCCACACCACATTGTATGGACACACATGTGCCCAAACATATAACAGGCATACATGCATCCACAGCATATTCACATACACAAAGAAAACCTGTAAGGAGAGTCATCCTCCTTGCTTTCATCACCCCACCTTTGAGAATGAGTCTTAAGGGAGAATCTAGCATGCACAGAATTGTACCAGGTGTGTTACTGGTAGCTTCATTCATATTACATGTCATTAAGACAGTCCTGTGAGCCAGGTGTGGTGGTGCATGCCTTTAATCCCAGCACTTGGCAATCAGAGGTAGGAGAATCACCATGAATTCGAGTCCAACACAAGAATACATAGTGAATTCCAGGTCAGAGTGGGCTAGAGTGAGACCCTACCTCGAAAATCCGAAACAACAACAAAAAAAGGTAAAGAAAAATAAAAGACAGTCCTGAGTTCATGTTTATGAAAATGAATTGGAAATGATCATATTGTTCTTTTAATTATTGAGTAGCCATTTAAAACGTATGTTGCTAATGGTAAGGAAGATGCTTATGTTATAATATGTATAGACAAATAAGTGTATCTTTATGCTTTAATGCAACTCCTGTTAAGTTTTTAAATGCTGTATGAAAAATCAAGATGTCACAGAATGAGATAAAGTATTTACAAATCACATATCTGACAAAGGATTAGTATATAAAATATATAATTATATTCTGACCTCAACATCAAAAGATCCAGTCAAATTCATAAACAGGTAATAGTCATAAGTACACCCAGCCACAAAAGTACATGGAAAAGTTGTTTAACTTCGTCAATCATGAGGTAAATGCAGACTAAGCTAATGATGAGCTACCAGCTACCACAATGTTTGGAATGGTTAAAACTGAAGAAGACGAGGAGTACCCTATGCTGACAAGGATGCATAGGACATGAATACCTCAGACATTGCCTGTAGGACAGTGCAATGGTTTCATCACTTGGGGAACTAGATTGACAGTTTTGTGAAAAAGTAAAGTAACCACATAATAATGACCATAAGACCCAGAAATATTACTCGCAAGCATTTACCCCAGAGAAATGAGAACCAATAATTCACATAAAACCTCCACATAAACATTCACAGCAACTTTGTCCAGTATTAGGAGAAACTGCAGACAATGTGGACATCTTTCAGTGGGTGAATGGTTAGAGAAGCAGTGCTGCATCTGTATCATGGAACAGAGATCAACAATGTAGTATATGAATTACTGGTACATGCTACAACTAGGAAGAAATTCCAAGGTGTACTGTCTAATGAAAAGGCACTCCACAAAGGTAGCATCATTTATATTTCCATTTGTGGGACTTTATATAGTTTTTTTAAATTTCTTTATTAGGGAGAGAGAGAGAGAGAATGGGCCCACCAGGGCTTTGTGCCATTGCAAATGAACTCTAGATGTATGCACCTATTTGTGCATCTGGCTTACGTGGGTCCTAGGGAATTGAACTCAGGTCCTTTGGGTTTGCAAGCAAGCACATTAACCACTAAGCCATCTCTCCAGCCCCATTTGTGGGACATTTAATGAGAAACTTAAGGAAATGAAGGAATGATGAGTGGTTGTCAGGATCTGGAATCTGAGTGGAGAGGAAGCCCATGGAGGGAGAAGGATCTGGGTATGAAAAGGCAGCATAAGAAATCCTGGTGGTGACGGAACTATGGATAGCTAAATTGTGGTGGTGGATAGGCAAACCTATCTATACTGTTGAGCAAAAGAACTGCATACACCTGAGAGCACACACAAGCATAGATAACACCAGAGAAATGTGTATAAGTCTAGTGGATCACATTGTCATCAGAATTTCTAGTGTGCGTTGCACCTAGAGGAAAAAATTGAATAAATGAGATTTGTTACAATTACATGTGAATCTATTTCAAAATTTAAGATGAAATTACTTGCTAGAGAGATCGCTCAATGGTTACAGGTGCTTGCTTGAACAGCTTTCTGGCCTGGGTCCAATTGCCCTGCCACTCAGGTAAAACTGGTGGGCATTTACTTTCAGCAGCAGAGACACTGGCGATCCCCTCTACACACACACACATAAATAAACTCAAATAAAGTTAAAACATACTAGTGTATCTGTATGTCTTCAAAAGACTGAAAAAACATAGTCAAATCACTGGAGCTATCAAGTGGGATATTGATCTTTTTTTTTTTTCTACCTTCTACTTTAGCTTGCTTGCCAGCATATCCCAAGTGTCCATATATTAGCTATGTAAAGGGGATAAAAAGAGAGGTTGACTCTCTTAGAGATATGTTGCCAAGTATAATAATGCACAACCCTGTGCTTAATTTATTCTGAAAATGTTCTCCATTGTTCTTTTCCCCTGCCTCTTTACAAATGTAAAGAGACTGGTGCCGCACATACGTTTGCATAATGGTAACCTGCTCAAGTACAAAAATGGTGGACACCATGTTCAAAACTCAGAGTGCAGCCAGAGGTATAATGCACCATCTTCATCCTGCACTGATCTTTAACCGGGGTGTGGTGTGATGGATAGATGCTCACTGAGGCCCTGCATCATTCACACTCCACATCCAGTGTACATTGGAGGTGTGTAGTGAGGAGAAGTTTAAAAGATCAAGTGTTAGACAAAGAAAACACTTGATAAGGGACTCTGTCAACATATTTTAGCCCTTCCTTCCTGCTGTATAACTCCGATCCTTTGAGGTAGACAGAATTTGAGGCACTAAGAGTAATAGAAACCAAATAATTTGTTTGTTGTTTGGGAATAGACTCCAGAGCCTATAAAAGATTCAACTCCTACTTCCCCTTAGGAGGGGTATCCGGCCAGTATTAATATTTTAAAAATACTAGAAGGTAGAAGAGGGGTCATTATTCATCACTAGCACCTCCATGGTACTAAAATTAAATAATAGTTGGTTGTTTTTTTTTAAGACAGAATTGCAAGAGTTGTGGAACTATAAAAAAAAAATCCTTCTCTTAGGGATGTTGCTTTTTTTTTTTTTTTTTGCTTTTATCTACTCTTTTTCTCTTGAGAACATTTTGATTTACTTCTGTGATAAGTTTATAACAAGGGAAGCTAGGAGGCAGTGTGAGCCAGACTAGAGGAAGAAGGAAAGACAGCTTACAAATGAGCCTGAGTAAATGTGCTCAGCTTCAAGTAGGGAGGTGTGGAGCTTGGATATGTGTTTCTATGTGTGTGTGTGTGTGTGTGTGTGTGTGTCTGAACAGTGAGATCCATAGGGCTACACAGGCTTGGGGCTTGTTGAGGAGGAACTTTGGAGATAAAGTTCTTCTAGTCCTTTCATAAGCCAGCCAAAGCCCGGAAAGAGAAAAATTGAACTTCTAATAGTTGATACCTGACCTTCATCTGGGATTCTGGATCAAACCTGATGATCTCAAACATTTCCATACCAAGCCCAGTCCCCACCCTAGTTGCATAAGCTCCTCTGACAACTGATGTCACCCAGTGTGGACTGTTTTTCTTACTGTGCAACAGAAGCCATCGTAACTCCCTGGTAGAGCACCCACCAGCCTCAGTGCAGACCCTGGCATCCACAGGGCCTCGCTGATCATGATCTTTTCCCAGGATGCTGCCTGAAGATGTTTTTTTGAAAGTCTTAATAGTTTTCTTCTCCCTGACTTTTCCATGTTGTTGTATTTAGATGCACTTTGATGATATTGTCAACATTTATTGATTGCCTACTGTGTGCTAGTCACAGTCATGTGTTTTTGTACCCAGTTCCTTTCTGTTCTGCCAAGGACTTCAAGAACTCAGGCCCATTACCCCAGGTAATTGAAGGATGCTAAGAAAGATGAAAATATTAGCCCAGAATGCAAACCAAGGCTTAGTTAAAGAAAGAGTACAAAATGACCAGGAAGCCATTTGCTAAGGCCCTGAGCAGAGGCAAGAATGGGGTAATGGGTCGTCCTCCATAGACAAAGAGACACAGAGAATGAGAGTGAAGCCTTGTCCAGCTGATGGGGAGACACTGGCCATTCTGAGTTTCAACAGATGTCCCTGGAGAGTGTCTCTTTCTGCTCCTGCTTCACACAGGCCTCAAGCATATTCACTCCAAGCTTCAGCCTCAGGGATTCATAGTGGCTGGGAAGTAGATGGGACCTCAGAGTCTCTGCTGTCAGTGGGCTGCACAGCATATTTGTAGGATGGCGGAATGACCCTGGGTGCATGGAGCACATTGTCCTTTGCCATGCAGGCAAGCTCTCCACAGAACTATGTTTAGCTTTTAGCTTTAAGCCATCTTTAAGCCATTTGTTTCAAGAATGGCATCAATTGCCTTTTCTAGAACGGTGTCCAGACAATATGTTCTGTTAGTGTTTAGATGGTGCTATTAACTGTACCTTCCAACCCATTACTCCAACTTCCAACCACATGCTGAAATCTATTGTGTTCACTTTGCTTTCAAATGTGCCTCTCTCTCTTCTTTGGTTCCCTATCTACATCTGGCCTCTGTCATCCTGTATCCCAGTGGTACTCACAGGCATGGGCTACTTAAGAGTGACCACCCACAGGGTATGGCAGTTGAGTTAACCCAAGTTTGTTTAGGAGAAATAGTCACCTAACATGAGCAGAAACTGAAACCCTCAAAACCCCTGCAAAGAGACTTACATGGGTAGCACGTCCTCTAAGATGCTTGCCCACAGCCTTTACTCAGCCACAGCCAGTATGATCTCTTCTTGCTGAAATTCGTACTAGGGAAAATAACATGTTTTTAGAAGGCCATTTCTTTAGAGGAGATATTCGTCTAAGTTGATCTTAGTCAATATTTGGCCTTTAAATGTTTAGGGAGCAATCTCCCTCTCTCTCTTTCTCTCTCTCTCTCTCTCTCTCTCTCTCTCTCTCTCTCTCTCTCTCTCTGTGTGTGTGTGTGTGTGTGTGTGTGTGTGTGTGTGTGTGTGTGTTTCACTGGGATCACTGAATTAGAAGCACCACTCAAGGTAACTCTCTTGGAGCGTTTCAGCATATCTCTTGAACTCAAGTCCAACAAGCACACTTGAGTCCTTACCAGAGAGTGACAAGTCATCTTTAAACCATGGTGATTCTATGTGTTTACTGCATTATACTCTTCTGATCATAGGGTCTCTCGTATCATATTTACTTTACATAACTTCTTTACTTATTAAATATATTTGCATACTTACCATAGACCATGCATTGTTCATAGCAGTGAACGCGACAGAAATCGCTATTAATGTGGAAATTATATTTAAGTGGTAAATACAGACAACAGACATAAAGATGTAAGGTGCTAAGGGCTATTTATATAAAGACAAAAAGACAGTAGTCACAGAGGATGATGTTGGAAGGGAAGATACCGACATCTGTTTTAATAATTACTTATACATTTAGGTTATTCCTAGGTGATTTTTTTGCATATGTATGTGTGTATATATGTAGAAGTTTTCATATGTTCATGGGCACATGTGTGCACAAGTGCATGGAGGTCAGTGGTCGATAGAAGTTATCTTTCTGAGACAGAGTCTCTCACTGAATCCAAAGCTCACTGATTTCACTAGATTAGCTGCCTAGCAAGTCCTGGGAATCCTCCTGCCTCTGCTTCTGCAGTGCTATGATTGTAGTCATGTGCTACCAAGCCTAGTACTTTATGTGGGTTCTGGGAATCTGAACTGGGGTCCTCTTACTTGCAAAGCAAACACTTTACTGCCTGAGCCATACCCTCAGCCCCATTCTAAAGTCTTTAATGAGGTTGCAGGGAGGTTCTCTCTGAATAGCTAACCACACGATGAGCCATGCAGATGTCCATTTGGTTGGATACTGGGAAATTGAAGGCAGTGAGGAAGAAGTAGTGATACTTCAATATGTGAGCACATTTTAGAGACCAAATTTGAGAAATAAGGCCATAGAGTGGTAATGTATATTGTTTTGAACTTGAACCAGCTTTATATAAACACAAGTACTTATTGCTGCCTTTTGGTTTTCCTTGTATATGAATTTCCTTACAAAGGTCTCTGCTCATAGTCCAGTAAGGTCTCCCCACAGTGGCTACAGACTCAACCTATCAGGCTCTGCTTTTAAATGGGTGCTTCAGGGTCAGAAGTTGGTAAGACATATAGATAGACTAGGGTATGACACTTTGAGAGTAACTAACAGCAAATAAGGATGAAAGAATGTGGATGGATGATGCACAAGTTGAGGCTGGAAACGGCAGCAGGGATGCGGCTATGAAAAGGCCAAAGACTCAGGCTTTTCCTGATATGAAAAGGGGTGGGGGCCATGGAAGATTTTCATCAAACTATGATGCAATTGTGAGAGATCAGAACTGCTTTAGGGGATACAGACCTCAAAGCTTTGCACACATCTTTCCAATCAAGGTACACACAACTCAGACCCAAAATGTCAAGGTTTCCAGTGAAGACAATTGAAATTTTATTTATTTTGACATTATTTATTTTGTTAGCATCAGTCTTAGCATTCAAGTCTGTTCTGAATTATAAGAAGAAATTCTTTTCAGTGGAAAAGCAGACCACATGAATTTCTGGGGAGAGATAGTTCAATTGTTTGTTGATTACTTCGAAATGGGAACAGCTCTGGGTTCATAATGCTGATTTGGTTATGTTGCTTTCTCTGAACTGTGGTTCAAATGAGTGCATAAATATTTGGTTTAACCTTTCTCTGGGACCTGTAAAAATTTGAATTGATGGAGGAGACAGGAGCAGAGTTATAGTAGGAAAGAAAAGTGTGGCAAGTCAATAAGATGCTAAATATGTATATTGAACAGTGTCAAAGGGCATGATTAATTTATTATCCATTTGGACAGTGAAAGGATGCTGAAACCTCCAAATTATGACATTATTATGACAAACCTTGGGGGTTGGAGGAAGTTAAAGATGTTCCTGCCAGGAATCTGATGTACAGAGAAAATCGTGACCCTTTGGATACATATAAATCTAGGAAGTCTTTAATTTTCACTCTGCCAATGGCATGGCTTGAGGTGAACATCTCTGCTCAGTCTTTCTGGAGGGACTGGGACATAGAGTATTCACTTAGGAGGTATTCGCTCAGCACCAGGCTCCATGCCTACTGATGCAACTCCCATGGGTGCTGTACACACCCTACACATGCAATCAGGCGTCCATGTGCTTTGTGGCTTAACTCCATGAGCTTTGAATGGTTTGATTCAAATCCAGTCACCATATAAGCTGCCTTCAGCAACATTTTTGGGACTTAGTTTTTTCCTCTGTAAATTGAGGATTAATATTAGTACCCACCTCAAAAATTAATATAAAGGGATAGGTAAATGGCTGCACAAGTGTGAGGTCTGGAGTTCAGACTGTCACCACCAACATAAATGCAGAGTGGGTGTGAAGCTGCCTATAATTCCAATTCCCAGGACATGGAGTCAAGCTGGCCAGCTAGACTACCTGCATCTGGGAGCTCTGGGTTCAGTGATTCTGCCTAAGTAAATGAAGAGGAAAACAGTCAAGGAAGACATCTGACATCAATCTCTGGCCTCCACATGCACATACATATGCACACGGACCCCCGCACATAAAACAGACATATGCACATGTATGCAACCCTACAATGTACACTTGCAAAAATGTTAGCATAAGAATTAAATGCACTCATAAATATGAAGTGCATAAGATAATTTGTGAGAGTCAGTTTTCAATAAATGGCAGCCTCTTACATGATCATCATCATGATCAACATCTCTGAGTAAGTCATGACATGCATGCTTCCTTTGCATTATTGAGCATGTCTATGTACCTAAGCATTTCATATCTCAGGTCACTTGCTCACATTTAGGATTAGCATTATTTCCTATTTTTCATAGTGTTGCCAGAGGCTCCTAAAGGCCATATCAGTGCCCATTACTCCACATTGTTTATGATCTCTGACTGGGTATGCAAACACATCTCACTCCAGCTTTGCCTGTTTTTAGTTTTATCATTTTAATTTTTTAATTGACAACTTCCATGATTGTAAACAATATCCCATGGTAATTCCCTAACTCCCTACCCCCACTTTCCCCTTTGTAACTTCACTCTACCTCAAGTCCCCTCCCCTCCTCTCAATCAGTCTCTATTTTATTTTGATGCCATGATCTTTTCCTCCTATTATGATGGTCTAGTGTCAGACACTGTGAAGTCATGGATATCCAGGCCATTTTGTATCTATTTTTGTATATTACTTAGTATAGGTTAGGTTCTGCCATGTTGGGATAAACAAGCCCAGATTGTTGTTTCTCAGGGTTTAATGAGCCCTAGGTGGTGTGCAGTGTGCTTCTGGTGGTCTTCACTTGTTCTTTGGAATTCAGGTTCAGTGAAGTCATCATTACTTGGAGTTTTCTGATCACCATGAGGAAGACAAAGGGAACTTGCTGAGCATATCAAAACTCATAATGCTTGTACTTGGAGTTAACCAAAGTGATACGTGTCATTCTTTATTGACCAAAGTAAGTAAAACAACTTTAAATTACCAAGAGAATACATATTGAGTCTCTGAAGACAATTTTTCTGAAGTCAGCAGGGAAAATCTCAAAAGAACTCAACACGATCATAAATCTGATTTCTGAATAGAAGCATTCACAGGTGAAAGAGACAGCGAGCTTTTGCTGGAGGTTACCTTGATTTGTGGTAGGACAATGACAAGTAAATTCAAGAGTGGGACCAGGGAGATGGATCAGTGGTTAAGAATACTTGCTATACAAGTTTGAAGATTTGAGAAGCTGTGAGATTTCTAGTTTACTTCCTCAGCACCCAGGTAAAATGATGGACATGGCCACATATATCTATAATCCTGTAGGGGGGGAAAACCTAGAGAATTGCTTGGGGCTAACTGTCTGGAAAAAATGGAAGCTCTAAATTGAGGGAAAGACTCTGTCCCAAGAAAACAAATAATGAGCAAGAAGAGGAGGACACCCACCATTCTTTTTGGCCTTCTCAAGTGCACATAGGGCACACACACGTACACATACACATACACACGTACACATATGCACACACACACACATGCCATGCACTCATCACATCACGAATATACTACACACACATATGCACAAACACCAAAACATTCCAATGAAAATATTTTGAAGAGATACAGTGAATGAAGGAGTGAAATTCATAGAATGAATTAAAAAAACAGAAATTCAGTAAATGATGACTCACCAGATTCCCTTATTGGGCCATAGGGGCTGGAAATTATGGTGTTAGTGACATGGACAGTGGGCCAAGGAAAGGATCAAGTGACTCTGCGGTATATAACATCTGCTGGAAGAACTCTCATGTTAATAACAGAGTTCACAGTGTACTGAGCTATAAGCTGTGAGTACTCTGAAAATCAGAAGTGAGCAACAAATATTTTGAGTGAAAATAAAGAAAGTTGGGAGAGAGAGAATGTGTTATCAGAAATTGTGTTCATGAAGGGAAATGTATTCATGGGAAAAAGTGACTATCAAGCTGTGTGAATGAAGGGATGTGCCTGGTAAACATTGTTAACAAACATGAACATGCTCCACAGTTAGGGCAGCACTGTCCAGTTACATATTCAGAAATGTAGAGGCCCAAGGCATGCACTTTGGGGAAAGGTAAAGAAGTTAAGAAGTTGTAAGTGTAAGCTCTGAGACCCTAGAGTTCCTCAGCTAGGGGAAGATTGTTTTGGCAGGTAGTACTGTCTTCCCCTTTCTGCTTCTGAACATTTTTCACAAAAAAATGATGGCTTCCCATGAAGAGTTCTCCGATTTCTCCATTGCATTCTGATACGTTTCCTAACAACCTCAGCATGCACCCATGTTGCACTCCAGTTATTCCACAGGCTGTAGTCACAGCATCTTTTGAGAGTTCGTCTCGGTCTGCTCTCCATTCTCATTGACACCCAAAGGTGTTACCTCTTTGGGGGAGCATTGAGATGATTCACTCACTTGACAAATTTTTGAGCAATCACTTTATCCCAACAACTGAGTTTAGCTCATTTCAACATAACTGCTGCCCTTGGAGCTTACATTCAAACCTGAAAGAGAAATATAAAGTCATAAAACTCATGTAAAATTCCAACAGTTAAGTGTTGTGTGGTAGAAGTAGAAAGTTCCAGATGTATGTGTTGAGGATTCCCAGTATACTGACCTTAGGGATCCATGATTGTTTCAATTCAAAGTCTAATGATGTTGACCAAAGCAGCTTTCTACAGAGAACCTATAGAATGTACGCAGGGACCTGATCTTCTCTGTATTCCTGAACATCTCAGGAAAAATGTGTAGGTTGAATCTGGATAAAATGTTGTATACTCAGGTTCAAATGCCACCCCACTTGCCAAAGACCTAGAAGTCAATGTAAAAACAAGTCCTGAGAGGGTCCAACTAATACCACCAGTAACAAGTGTTTTGTGGTAACTAGTCTTGTAACCATGTGCCTTACACAGAGAAACTCATTATTTTACTCATTGTGGTAAAACATACACACCAGTGGCATTGAACCCATTCACACTGTAGTTTGATCACCTCTGCCATCTATCTCCACAACTTGTTCATCCTTCATTACTGAAAGCACATAGTCATGACCCTGTAATGTCCCCTTTCCCCACACTGGCAATCTCTGGTTTACCTTCTGCCCCTACAAATTTTACTGCCCTAAGTGCCTCATAAAAATGACATCATATAGCACATGTCCTTCTTTAAGTTAGCATAGGATTTCCAGGTTTCATACATGTTGTAGCATATATCATAGGCCCCATCCTTTTCAAGACTGACTGCATACCCCACATTTTATCATCTTTTGGACACTTAAGTTGCTTTTACATTTTGACCACTATACATGATACTCATTCCTTCCAGATATCTATCCATGAGTCCTGTAGTAAAGATAATAATATCACAGTTGGCCAATAATAAATGATTTAGAAACTTCTAGAAAGTAGAAATTCAATAAGCTACTTTATCATATTATAAGTGAGAAATAATGAAAAATCACTGTAAGTTCTTGGAAAACAAAAAATGTCATTGTAAAAATAAATTAAATAACTAAAAAGTCCCTACATCCCATGCAAAATAACTAATAAAAAATTATGTCATCAGAAAAGAGTATAAAACCAACAACAAAAAATAAAGACTGTAGAGATGAGGACATAGCACAGTCAGTAGATTGTATGTACAAAGCCCTGGGTTCAAGCCTCAGCCCAGCATAAATAAGATATAATGGCACATGCCTGTAATCCTACCATGCAAGATATGGAAGTAGGGCTGGAAAGATGGCTTAAGGGTTAAGGCACTTACCTTGAAGTCTAAGGACCCATGTTCTATACCTCAGTTCTATACCCCGTTAGCAATAAGTACAAAGGTGAAAAAAGCACAAAGTTTCACATGCCCACTAGGTGGCACAAGCATCTGGAGTTCAATGGCAGTGGCTAAAGGCCAGGCATACCAATTCTCCCTCTCTCTCTCTCTCTCTCTCTCTCTCTCTCTCTCTCTCTCTCTCTCTCTGTGTGTGTATGTCTTGCTCTGTCTAAAATTTTTAAGATTGATTAATAATTTTAAAAATATATAATTCTAGGCATGGTGGTGCACACCTTTAATCCCAGCACTCGGGAGGCAGAGGTAGGGGGATCACCACAAGTTCGAGGCCACCCTGAGAATACATGGTGAATTCCAGGTCAGCCTGAACTAGAGTGAGACCCTATCTCTAAATATATATATATAATGTAATTATAAATATATATGATATATTTAAAAAATATATATATATTCATACATACACATATATGTATATATACACATATATACATATATATACACATATATACATATATATATGTATGTATATATATATATATATGTGTGTGTATATATATATATAATCTTTTTAAAAATATGGAAGTAGGAGGAAAGAAGATCAAAAGTTCAAAACCATCCTGGGATACATAATGAATCTGAGACCAGTCTGGTGGCCTGGGATACATAAAATCCTGTCTCAAAAAGTATGTGCATAGGACTTGGTTTAAGATAGGTCTAGGCATAGGTATAACCTTTGTTATGAAATAAGAAGAAAAAGAAGGGTGTCACGCATACTGCTTAAGAGTAGGGATGTGGATGGCAGATTTGGTCCTAGGGTTAGGTTTTTTCTTCTCAAATGATCTGAACCTTAGCAACCTCTATGGGATAATGAAACCACTTGACAGCAGCTATGCTAGTCCAAGAGTCCTTAGCCACATGGTGGGTTGTCAGCCACCACCCAAGTGATGCTCAGTGCTTCTGCATATGGACCTGGAATGCTTTGCATCATTTTTGCCTTAGTCCCCTGTGATCATGGGTGACTGAGAGGTGGCTGGTTAGCATAATCGTGAACGAAGCCATTTGTGTAACAGCTACCCAGACACTGAGCCCCAGCTAGGTGTCTTCAAGGTCAAAGGCATTCTGAAGACTAAACCACAATTAAGAATTAGCATTTTCAGATTCCCTCAGAGGACCTATTAGATGATAAACACAAATGCCTTTTTTTTTTCTTTTTTAAAATTAGTTTTGTACTCAGTGAATACAGTCAAGTTGGTACCCTTGTTAGCTTCCTCCCTGTCCTTCCCCCTCCACATGGACCCTCCTTGTTGGGATATATGGTTCATGCATTGTGGGGTTAGCCAATCAGTTATGGGTAGGAGGAATGTCTTTGTGTATCAAGACCCAATGTGTGGCTCTGACATTTTTTTCTGCCCCCTCTTCCACAAATTTCACTGAGCTATGTTGGGTTCATTTTAGGTCTGCTTCAGTAATGAAGTCTTGGGAACCTATGTGGGGAATTGAACATTGGTCCTTAGGTTTCACAGGCCACCACCTTAACTGCTAAGCCACCCCTTCAGCCCCTGGTTTTGCTTTTTAAAAATATTTTATTTTATTTATTTATTTGAGAGAGAGAGAGAGAGAGAGAGAGAGAGAGAGAGAGAGAGAGAGAGAGGGAGAGAGAATGAGTGCTCCAGGGCTTCCAACCACTGCAAACAAACTCCATGTTTGCATGTGCCACCTTGAGCATCTGGCTTACGTGGGTACTGGGGAATTGAACCAAGGTCCTTTGGCTTTGCAGGCAAGTGTCTTAACTGCTAAGCCATCTCTCCAGCCCCCATGGTTTTGCTTTTTTGAGATGGGGTCTTGCTACGTCACCTGGGCTCACCCAGGCAAGCCTTGAACTTTCAGTAACACATACCTCCTAGGTGCTAGGATTACAGATGTATGCTAACATGTCTGGCCTCAAAACACTGTTACATGAATATATACAAATCCATAGGAACACAGGTGACAATTTTTCATATAAATTAGATAATTATATATAAATTATTTTGCATTTTCATCCAGTATATTCTTGACACATACGTGTGTATGTATGTATTTATGTATGTATGTATTATGCATGGCTATATAAACTTTTGGGGTATGGTAATTTTAGACTTATAGAAATGTTGCAAAAAAGCTTGATTCCCACATACCCTTCATCCAGTTTTCCCTGATGCCAACAGCTTAGAAAAACAAAGCGGGCACTAGCTGTGCCCACATCACACCACGTGACATCGTATGAGGTGTGTGCAACAGGAATGTCCTTTGAAACTCGGACTAACAGTCGAGACTCGCTTCAGGCCTTTGTCCTTCCTGTGCCTGTCTGGATGCTGAGGACTCTGGTACCAGCTGCCCCAGGCCACCTGTACAGCCAGCAAGACAGCCTCTGTCCCTCAGGAAGGAGGGAGATTCTGAGTGGAGTTTTCAGGCTCTTCCAGGGAGTTGGCACCTGGCCTTCATATTCTTTCTTGTCATTAATTCTTTTTCCCAATCCAACTTAGAGGACAAGAAGAGAAAAAAACATCCCACTGTGAAAGGAAGTGTTGAATTGCAGAGGATAATAGGAAAGTCTCCCTAATTGTGAAGCCTGCTATGTGGAATAATGGGCGTGAATGGCTGCTGCAGGTGCAAGGTTGGTTCTGGCCAGAGGAGTGCACTGGTTTCTCCTATGCCATCCTGTCAAACAACAGCAGCAAGCCTCAAGACTTAGCCCTCAACCACAGCATACTGAATACACACTTAGTGCAATGGGCAGGGCTGGGGTAGCAACAGGGGTGACACCTGGGCCCCACATCACATGAAGAAGGTTATTTGGAATCTCACCTGAGCATCAGGCACTGCTGGGCACCAGAGGCAGATGCTTAGCTGAGAGCCACTTACACATTGCACGCATACCCAGCTCAGCGAAGCTGGGTGTTTCTGAAACCCCACGTGACCAAGAAGCCAGAGAGGCAACGGGTGAGGCAGGAACAGGCCTGAGCTTCCTCCTGCATGGCTTTCCAACTGGGATGCCGGGCTTTCCCCTGAAGAGCCTCCCTACTCCCACACTTTCTTCTTGAAGGCTCCCGCAAGCTCTGCCACATGTGGAGATGGCGGACCAGTGCCTGGAGAACCACTGACTCTGTTTCACTGAGTTCCTGGAGAACAGGCTCTTAAAAGCAACTGTGTTAGCATTATGTTTAAAATAAAAGGAAGGTAAAAGGCAAGCCCAGAGTATTTTCAGCAGAAGGCTCCAAAAGGTAGATAGAGAACCAGCTTCATAGAGGACATGCAGGCGTTGGCTGTAGCTTGGGGCAGAGCAGAGGTCCCCAAGTGTGCGTGTGTCAGAAGAACAAGGATAATCCTCAGCTTTCTAGGCTCAGAGTTTTGGATTCAGGAGGTCTGTAGAATTAATTTCCACTTATCCCAGGGGATGCTGATGTTGACCAGGAGCCACATCTCTAGAAGATGTAGAGAGGGTGATGGCCCACCCCCTGGGCAAGTGCTGTTAAAAAGCTCAGCACTCTGGGGACACCATACCTGACTATAGGTGTTCCTTCAAAGTACACTCACCTTTGAGGTTGAGGCAGTTTCATCACATTGATTAAAAAGCTGGACCAGAAGAGAAGAGAGAGAGGGAAGGGAGAAATAGGGAGGAAGGGAGGAGAAGGGAGGGGAGGGGAGAGTCAGAGCAGAAGAGGGCAGTGCTAAACAGAGGCCCACTGGATAAAAGGCTTGCTCGGTCCTGGAGGAAATAGCTCCCTTCCATCAAGCAGCAAGTCTAGAGACCATAAGGTCAAGTGGCACAAGCTCTGTGAGAGAGGGAAGAAATGATTCACACCTTGGCAGTGGTAAAAACATGTTTCTCCCAGAGAATTTCTGTCTATTGTTCACTTGCAGTGCTAGGCAACAGGTGAAGAAACAGGAGATGGAAGTGTTTGCCAGAGAGGCCAATGCAGTGGTAGCTCCATTTCTTCCAGAAGGTCTGAGGGCTGTGCCCCCCCTTTTCTGATCAGGGAAGAGTCAGGACAAGAGCAGGGCTGGAGAGATATCTTAGTGGTTGATGTGCTTGCCTGTGAAGCCTACACCAGCCAGATGTATAAGGTGGCACCTGTGTCCAGAGCTTGTTCACAGTGGTTGGAGGCCCTGGACCTCCCAATCTCTTTCTGTCTATACGTCTCTCTCTGTCTCTCTCAAATATATAAATAACAATATTTTCTTTTTAAAAAGAAGGGCTGGAGAGAGAGCTTAGCAATTAACATGCTTGCCTGCAAAACCAAAGGACCTTGGTTCAATTCCCCAGGACCCACATAAGCCAGATGCACAAGGTGGTACAGGTCTCTGGAGTTCGTTTGCAGTGGCTGGAAGCCCTGGCATGCCCATTCTCTCTCTCTCTTAAATAAAATTAATTAATTAATTGATTTTTTTTTAATTTAAAAAGCCGGCCATGGTGGCACACACCTTTAATCCCAGCACTCGGGAAACAGCAAGGCCAACCTGAGACTACATAGTGAATTCCAGTTCAGCCTGGGCTACAGTGAGACCTTACCTCAGAAATCTAATAATAATAATAATAATTTAAAAAGAATAAAGAGCATAGAAAGCTCTTTCTGGTGGGTCTTCACCCTGTGGCCTCTAGTGGCAGGCTGGTGTCCTGGCAAGGGGCTACTCCTCACCATGTTCATAGGCTGACACTGTCTTCTGGGTTAAGAGGAGTTGTTTCAGGTATGCTTGGGGGAGGAGGGAGGGAGTTTGAGTCCACATAGAGAGGAAGCGGTGAGATGGAAAGGGCAGCCATAGACTGGTGGCAGAGAAAAGTCAAGTGGGCTGGCTTCCTTGGCTACCTTGTAGCCTGTTTCCAGGGAAGACTCTTCTGACACCAGAGAGGTAGGTGAGTTGTGTTTTTAAAAGGAAGTCTGTCACCTTAGGAGAGGATTTCTTGTCTACATTATAGCTAAGATTTTTTTTATACCTGAAGGTGTCCATCTGACCCATGGCCAACAATGAAGTAATTGTAGTATGATTGTTGCGATTAGTATTGCTGTGATGAACTATGCATTATCAAGCCCCTTTTAATATATTTTTATAGATACTGTCTCTTGTTTTTTTTTTCTGTCTTTCTTTCTCCTTTCCTATCTTTTGTACTGGGGATTGAACCCAGGGTCTCAAGCATGCTAGACAAGCACTCTGCCACTGTGACATATTCTCCAGCATATTTATTTTGGTCTCAGAGTTGTAAAGATTGGCTTTGAACTCATTCTATAGCCCAGGAAAAACTTGAATTGTGATCTTCCTGCCTCACCCTTTTAAGTAGCTGAGATTACGGTATGTGCCATCACGCTCAAGTACATTGTTTCTTTAACCCCTCAAAAGCCCTGGGAAATAAGTGGCATTTACTTTATTTTGCACATGAGGAAGTTGAGAATTATAAAGGCACATAGATGGCTATTGGCAAAGGTTGTACCATGCTTGTATGGACAGTGGCATACCTCACTGAGCTCACACCTGTTTTATGTGCTGAACCCCGGACTCATCAGGGAGCTCAGGAAGATGACTCCTGAAGCTTCCAAGTAGAGGAAGCTGGTCAGGACAAGACTTTCAGGTGGATTAACTCAAATGGTAATTAAAAATTCTTTTCCTCTAATTTGTTAAAATATTTTATTTATTTATTTGCATGAAGAGAGAGACTATGAGAGAGAAAGAGAGAATGGGTGTTCCAGAGCCTCTAGCTACTGCAAATGAACTCCAGATGCATGTGCTACTTTGTGCATCTGGCAATATGTGGGTTCTGGGGACTTGATCCTGGGTCTTTAGGCTTTGCAGGCAAGCACCTTAACCACTTAATAATCATGTTTTTCCGTTAATCTTAAAAATGCAAACAGAGGTAATTGTTTAATTAAAACTGTCAGTGTATTTCAATAAAGAGCATTTTAAATCAGGGAAAAGAAATTATATATTGCCATATGGAATTGTCTTACTGTGTGCCTCTACTGGCTCTGCTAGATAACTCGCCATGATGTTCATGCTACTTTAAACACTACTGCCACCTGGTGTCTGAGACCAGAATTGCAGGCTTGGAGCTGAGGTGCAGGTTCCAAGGGGTTTCTTGCCAACTTCCAACTCTTACATTAGGCCCTTCTGTGCATTTATAAAGTAGTTGCAACTAATCCCATGTCATCGTCCTTTTTCTGTATGCCTTCATTATATATTATGTTCATGGTCATTAGACTGTTTTGTTATAATCAAATTAACATTGGCAGTATTGTTAACAACGTGACATTGAATATGGATAAATGCTTGAATATAAATTCAAGAACTAGCTTATACAAATACTAATCATCTCCTGAACTGCACAACCTCAAATTCTATGTGAAAAAAAACACCACATAATTTTTGACCCTTAATTTTCCCTTCACTTCTACTCAAACTGTGATCATAACTCACCATTTCTAATATTTTCCTTTTTTGTATATGCATGTGCATGTGCTGTGCCTGCATGTGTGTATGAATGTTTTTATGTGTGCATGGCTATGCATGTATATTTGTGTTTTCATGTGAAGGATAGAGGTCTGTGTGGGATGTCTTGCTCTGTTGAACTTTTTTTTGTGTGTGGCAGGGTCTATCATGGAACCTGCAGTTCACTGGTAACCAGCAAGCCCCAGGGACCATCCTGTTTCTCCAGACTGGGGCTTATAGGCACTCAACATTATGCCCAGCTTGTACATGGGTACTTGGGGTCTGAACTCAGGCCCACCATAAGCACTTTCCTGGTTGAGTCATCTTCCCAGTTCCCATTTCTAGAATTTTCTAGGCTCTCTCTCACCTGCTGCTGCCCCTGTCTTTACTGTTCCATATGCCTGACAAACCACCCTCCATCTTCTGGACTTCCTTTTCAAATGGCTAGAGGTTGCGATCAGAAAGGATAGTGTTGCACAAAAGCCTGAAGACCCGGAAAAGGGCTCTAAATCTCATTTTCATCTCTATTTAAGAGTGGTGACAAGGCAGCTTGCATAATGCCTTAATCTCTGTGGTTTTACCCCTTAAATAATAAAATGACACATCACTGCCCTCAGCAATGTTCGAAGGCTTAAAGAAAATAGATGCAAAGCAGAGGCTGGTATTTAGGGGAACAAAGAGGAAAGAGGCGCTGGTGATGAAGGGGTATACTCATCAATATCTTGAACTTTGCTCAGTTTCTGCCAGTGCATGGATTGAAGAACAAATTATTTCCATGGCCTGTTTGGTATTGCTTGCAAAGAAAAGCAATTCTCTCTTTCCTGAAATTAAAAATAATATACGTGCCAAGGGGAGGGGGTAATGTATGCCTTTAATCCCAGCATTCAGGAGGCTGACATCGCTTTTCTATGAGTTCAAGGCCACCCTGTGACTACATAGTGAATTCTAGGTCAGCCTGGGCTAGAGCGAGACCCTACCTCAATAATATACTTTAATAATAATAATTTAATTAATAATAGTAGTAGTAGCAGTAGTAAATGCCTAACTGTGAACTTCATAGCATTATTACCCTTCTCCATCTACCACCCTGCATTTTCTCAGTACCACTAAGCTATAAGACTAAATGATTTGCATATGAGGAGGAACAGACTTAAACTATGATGCTGTTTTGCATGATGTTGCTTTATGCCAATCTTGATTCATCAGGCACTTTTGTGTCAGATCTGAGATTAGTGGATTGGTCACCTGTAGCATCTTTGTGATGGACTTTCTTTGTGCCTTCCAGACAATATTAAATGCCACTCTTTCTCTGACCAGGTAGTCGATAGTGACAGACCTGAAGGGTCCAAGTTCCGGCTCACTGGGAAGGGAGTGGATCAAGAGCCTAAAGGAATTTTCAGAATCAATGAGAACACAGGCAGCGTCTCTGTGACACGGACTCTGGACAGAGAAACGATTGCTACTTATCAAGTGAGTACCCTGTGTGCGGGCGCCTGCCCTGTGCAACAAGATGTGGATTTCTAAGCAATTTCTTCCCACTGTGCTCATTATTTCTGTGGCTCATCAAACTCATCGCTGTGTGGCTTGAGGTACCTCTGTGGGAGCTGAGGTGGGGTAGAACCCTTACAGGGTCTCTAGCTCATTAGCAGAGCCACCAGGCTTGAATGAGACTTTAGGTCATGGAGAACAAGAAGAGCAGCCCTGAGGGCACTGCAGACGAGATCCAAACTCTTAGACTAACCTGCTTTCTAGAGACCTATGTGATGATGAAGCGCTGTGAGAGGTGTGAACCCTTGGACAAGATAATTCTATTTTTAGAAGTCTATTCCAAAGAAATAAAGAAAATTTGATGCAGTTTTGTACAATATAGGGCATGGTTTTTAGAGTGGAACATTGCTGAATAGTGAGCATTAAGGGAATGGTTAAATCGTGGCCATTTCGTAGGTGATTTGAGCAGCCACTTAAAACATTTTTGAAAAGTATTATGTGAAAACAGTAGTGAAATGGAAAGGTTCAAGGTATCAAATGAAACAGAATGCATAAACTCATGGTATCTTTATTATGGAGTAAGAAATTGAACATATAGCCGAGAAGTTCATTTAGAGGCACAATAAAAGAAAAATCAGTGTTAGTCGTTATGTTATTTTTAGAAGTTGTGGATCTTCTGTTTGGCTCTCTCTTCTTCTACCTGGATTGCTGTGAGTTTCAGTGAGGAGAACGCAACGGAAGATGCACAGGAGACACCCTCTGCTGGATACAAGGAGGGTGGCTGTGTGATGTCACATGGTGGGGTCCCTATCTGCTGGCAGGTACCATGCTGAGCAAGGTGCTCTAGCATCTCCATTCAAGGAGGATGAGGGTGCATCCCAGGCTTCCCTAGGAAGCTTTGCCAAAATATTCTGAGCATCTGCAGGGGGGAAGCCCCTGTGGAGTGAGTACCAAAGAATGAGCTGCATGTATCCTAGAGGAATGTAATTGTAGAAATTGAATGCTGGGCCTTCAGGAAGTTCCAGCTCTGGCTGACTGTCACAGTAGTCATAGATAGTCTTCCTTCAGGATGTGGGGCAGCCAAAAGCAAACATCGTATTGATGTCCTCAGCTCTCTGTGGCTGCCAGTGGAATAGCCATAAATAGCAAAAAAAAACTGAGCAAGAGTATAGTAAAATTCATGATTTCTATTTTTTTGACTTTTTATTATTATTACCAACATATTTCGTATTGATACATCATGTGTTGATACCCTCTTTTCCCTAGTCACTGCCCCCATTCTGTTGGGGAAGCTCCTCAGTAAGGTTGCAGATATTCTGTATGGTATCATGGGTTATGCATTGTGCAAACGGCAGTCAGTTATTTTTGTGGGGAGGGAATGCCTCTGGGCATGATGTCTCAACCTGTGGCTCTCAACAATCTTTCCTTCCCCTCTTTTGCAAAATATTTTATTTTTATATATTTGAGAGGGAGAGAGGGAGAAAAAGAGAGAAAATGGGCATGCCAGGGCCTCCAGCCACTACAGATGAACTACAGTCACATGCACCACCATGTGCATATGCTTTACGTGTGTCCTAGAGAGTACAATCTAGGGCCTTAGGCTTTGCAGCCAGGCACTTTAACTGCTATGCCTTCTCTTCAGCCCCTAAAATTCATGGTTTCTTACCACACTTGTTATGACCTCTTGGATCAAAAGTTGCCATCTACATCCTAGTATTGCTGCCTCCTGAGCTGTGTGTGCTTGGATAACCCATCTACCCTCTAATTTTAAACATTTTTGTCCATAAAGAATGGAGACTACTAGCTTCTCTTTATATAGGACAAATAGGATTATTTTGCAAGCATTTGGCATAGTGCCCAGCAGTTAGCAGGTACTCCATAAATTAGTGCTGCTCCTGAAAAGCATTTTCTGCATATTTTTGAATGTTAAGTTCCCCAGGTTTCTAATATTAGTTCCCTAACTCTATCCTGAGCACACTGACATCTAACATAAATAGTTTTTACTTCCATTGGAATGTTAAACAAATAGCATCATTTCGGTTGCCCACTCCATTAAGTAGCATAGATTTCAGGATGAAATCTGGATCTCAGGATCTTCCTGAGAGTGAGAGTGAAAGTTGGGCTAATATGAAGTTGAGAGTGAACAGTTCCAGTGTCATTTGTGAAGCTGTGGAATGAAGTGGGGCATCACGGGGAACCCCAGCAAGAGCTTCACATGCATCCATCACTTTAGGACCCTACCTGATGTCTGTGAGATTCAGGAGTGTTTCCCCAAAAGTCATTCTTCTGGGAGTTCTTCCAAGTTCAGAAAAAGATACTGTGTTCCACATCCCAAGCCCACCTCAGGGTGAGCCTTCTCCTAGGTGACAATGACCTTGATCTCTAGATGCAATGAGAAATCTTTATAAAGTGTGAGGCACTGGGACAGTCATAGCAACCTTTGGACCCCATAATTTTGATTCACCTGAGGCATGGCTGCAGGAACCAGAGAGTTTTACCCAGCCATGGTTGGTTCATGAAGATCCACATGGTGCACAGTGGGCAAGGAAGAATGAAAAGTCCACTACTATTTGGAAAGTGATTTTATTTTTTTTATCAAATGAAGTGTTAATTACATGATAATTCTAATTAGGATACAATGGTCTGGGATAGAAAAATGCCATCAGAAAGCTTCTGCTTTCTGAGCCCTAGTGTGGACTGGGACAACCTGCACCCTCTCTGATCTTGTGATTCTTATTCTGTGATGTGCAGCTGGCTCTGCCACCTGCAGCGCTTATAAGAGATGAAATGGCTAGTGTTGGCTACCTAGTGATGCTAATGGTTGGTATCATAGAGCTTGATTGACAGCTTGGGGCCTCTCATACTTTTTCCCAAAACAAGGCCACCTAAGGTCTTAGGTGTTACAAACACTGATTCTACATACAGCCACATTGGCTGAGTTCAAATCATGATGTCATGTACTAGCTGTGGGACTTGGCTAGTGTCTGCCTCAACTTCCTAATCTGGTAAATTGAAACAATAATAATGGACACATAAGAGTGTCAAGGCTACCTTAGGATAGTGGACCTGAGCCTGCCTAACTTCCACCAGGCTAGGAGGGCTTAGGTTTTTTTTGTTTTTTTTTTTTGCCTGTGTTCTTTCCTTCAGTCTTTGTCCTGTTTCCCTCTACCCTTGTAGAGGAGCCCAGGACTTCTCATGTGGAATATACCTCCACACAGTATATTGCATTTCCTGTCCATTTCAAGCACTTGAGTAAAACAACTTACTGTCTAGGTAGTGTGGCTGGATCCAATTCTGGTCATGGTAATGGGTGTGGTTGGGAGCAAAGCTGCTCCTTGAAAGTGTAAAATTCCAGGTCTCCAAATCACTATGTTTCAGCTGCTACCCCTACAGGTTTCAAAAGCAGGCAGTGGGAGTATGTGGGTGCATGTATTGACATTGTAATTGCTCCAATATCGCTCTCATTTGTTTTAAAGTCAAATACTGCTGCTCACATACGAGCACATGTCAGCATGCTAATAGCTCCCAAACCCAGCCAGAAAACACCGTGACGGAAGCCTTAGGGATTGGTGTGATGAGATAATCTAAACTACATTTGTCCTTGGCCCCAATTGTGTATTGTCACTAAAAGCTACTTTTTATTGAGTCCTCCATGGAAGATGGTATGAGAAACTCTTCATGTACATTCTCATATTTAATGTGCTCCCCATACGAGATTTATGTAGCACCAGTTTCCAGTAGTGCAGACCTGTGATCCCAGCTTCTAAGAAGACAGATAGAGGCAAGAGAATCTTAATCAAGTTCAAGGTCAGCCTGGGCTACAAAATAAGTTCAAAGTAACACTGAGTTGCTGAGTAGGCTAGAGATATAACTCATCGGTAGAGCACGAGAGATAGACAGAGAGAGAGATCTAGTGTGTACTATTTGCTATCCTACACTAGGGTTCTTGATCTTCTCAGTCACTGAGCCACACCTCCTTCTGTTTTCATCCCCAACCTGGCTTTACTCTGACGTATGGCCCTCTTTCCCAGGAACTACCTAGCTGGGAAGAAGCTCTGACAGGCTGGGTGATCAATGACTTCGGTTTTGTGACCCATGCTTACCTTCTCCAATTCTTCTGCCCTGGCTTCTGAAAGGGCTTCCTGGCATACTGACCTGAAGTGGCACCTGGCAAAATAATTTAGTTCTCACAGTATTGGGAGCTGACATATTAATGCAAAGCCTTCTGAAATATTACTCATTATTATGCATTTTGCCAGCATTTGAGTGATTTGTGAACTCTTCATTGGAATAAAGTACTGTAAATGATTCATGAATGGCCAAGTTTATGAAATTCTATAAAAATATTAGCAGGTGGTAATGATTCCCTCTCACTGTGTATAGGATCTACTGGCTGCAAATTTGTCAATATGGGAGGCAAGAGGAGAATGGGAGACAGTCTGGTCAGCAGGTGGGGACCAGATGGAAGGTTTGGGATGGTCTCTACAGGGGAGTCTGAGGCAATATAGGAAGCAGGACAGACCACTGAAGGGGGTGAGTGTTGTCAGCAGGAGTGCATCACCCTGATGAGGTGGGAAATGCATTAGGAAGTAAAGACATCAGAATAGGGTGAGGGGAGAGAGGAGCATTTGGAAGGAGAGTGAGAACTATTTACTGAGCAACCACTGTGTGCCTGAGAACTTCCTAGATCACTGATATATATGGGTATAAAAAGATAAACTTATTTTCTTTACTGGTAAGTTTGCTGAGGATCAAAAGCATTCCATTATTATTAATGTTGGTATCAACACCTCACTGACATGCACAATGTGCCAGGGATCCACAGAAAGTATATAAAATGATTATCTCATTTAACATTTGTAAAGATGAGTTTGATTCTTCTATTGGTTACTTTTACGATTGCTATGACAAGTCCCTGACAAGAACAACTTAAGGAAGGAAAGGTTTATTTAGAATTACAATTTGAGGGTATTTTATCACTGTGGGGAAATCACGGCAGTGGAAATGTGAGGTAGCTGGCCACGTTGTGTCCATAAGGGAGAAACAGAAAAAGATGAATGCTGGGGCTCAGCCCACTCTCTGCTTTCTATTCACTCTAAAACCTTACCCCATAGACTAATGGTGCCCATATTCAGGTGGGTCTTTGCTCAGTGAAACTCCTCTGGAAATGCCCTCCCAGACACATCCATTGGTAAGTCACCTAGGTGATTCCAAATCAGGTCAAGTCTTGTCAGAGCAGAGCAGAACCAGAGTGTCTTCTTCTGAATGTTAGCACACATTTTCTCCCATATGTCTCACTCTCCCTCAAGCCAAGTTCTTGGTCAAATTTTGACTTTGTGGTTAAGAGTGAACATTGAGGAAGAGGGTGCAGAAAGATTGAAAGAGTCACAGGGTGGGAAGGAGTACTTTGAGACATTGTCCCCATCACTGACGTGTGTGTTCATGACCTCACAGTGACTAACCACACTGAAGAGGAACCTCAGTGGACTGGGGTTGAGGGCAAGGGAACATAAAAGTATGACCCAGTGGGTTGAGATGGGAATATAGCCAATATGCAATATGTTAATATAGTAATTTCTCAATTAATAAAAATAATTTTTGAAATTGGGAAGATAGCTTAGCAGCTAAGGTACTTACTTGCCTGCAAAGCCTAAGAACCCAAGTATAATTCTCCAGTGCCCATGTAAGCCAGATGCACAAGGTAGTGCAAGTATCTGGAGTTTGTTTGTAGTGGCTAGAGGCCCTGGTATACCCATTCACTCTCTCTTTCTCCCTGCCTCTTTCAATCTTGCTCAAATAAACAAGTAAAATATGTTTTAAATATTTTTTAAGAAAAAAAATAGTGTGGCTATAAAATTAGAATACATCTAGCAGTCAGAAGGTTTCTTCCTTTTCCAAATCAATTGTACAGAAAATGCCTTAATATTTGAAAGACTTTTGTTAAGGGGAAATAGACCTATCATATCACTGGTGATAAGATATCTGGGAAGTATAGATGTGCCCAAATTCAAATGCTATTTGGTGGATTTGCTTGTTTGTAATACCTTCTGTGCCGTGCTTGGTGACATACACAATACCCCCATGGGGTTAAAACTGCCTTTCCTAAGATGTGTACTTGGAGTACTTCCACTGCAGGGACAAGCTGTACAAATTGTTTTTGTCCTTTAATCTGGTTATCCCCATAGCATTCTTTTACTCAAGACACTTTGTAGTAGTCTACTGAATCCACTCCAACTAAATTAAAGAGAAAGAGGTTTATTGAAGGGTACATATTCACAACAGAATTTCCAAAATGGCCAAGTAACTGGGTTAGCATAACCAGGGCATGTGGTACCACAGGGAATGCTTGGTCTTGCCAATGCTATTTGAGTGCAGAGTTTCTCAACCTGGGCACTAAGTGACATTTTTGGCCAAGAGATTCCTGGTGTGTGTGTGTGTGTGTGTGTGTGTGTGTGTGTATTCAAGTGAATGTGTGGATTCACATATGTGCATGTATGCAAAGGACAGAGGACAACCTCTGGTATTATGACTCTGGTGCTGTCTTCCTTTTTTGAGGCAAGTTTTGTCATTGGCTTAAACTAACAGATTAGGATAGACTGACTTTGGTAGTGAAGCCCAGAGATCCTCCTGTGTACATTCCCCAGTACTTGGATTGCAGGCAAGTACTGCAATGTCTGGCATTTTATGTAGATTCTGAGGATTTAACTTAGAATTTAACATGTTGATGAGGCAAGTTAAAGTACTGATTGGTCTATCTCCTCAGCTGGGCTGGGAGAATCCCTGTGAGGACTGTATGGTGCATTGTAGAGTGTTGAATTGTCACACATCTTCTAATTTTGACAATCAAAAAGGTCTCCAGATATTTCCAATTGTTGTGGGTTGGAAGTAAAACTGTTTCTTGTTTGAGAGCCACTGTTTTAGAGACATGGTCACTGCTGCCACCTTTACTTTCCACCTTTATCAACATCACTCCATAAATGGATATAGCATCTCTTCTTTGACCACCCCCACCCAAATCACCAGATGACTATACCATTCCCCAGGAACTTTGGACCTTCAAAGCTCAGCAGCCACATCAAGCTACTCTGTACAATTACATCTCTTACTGGGGCAAAACTTCCAACCAGTTTATGGGAAGAAAGGGTTTATTTCAGCTTACAGTCTCAAGGGGATGTTTCATCATGACATGACAGAGCAGAGGCTATGCATCACATCTTGTCACGCCAGCCAGGAGGAAGTAGCAAGAGTGACATAGCTAGTGAACACCCAGTATGACTGGACTATTCAGCCTCAAGGTCCCTCCACTCCTGTAACACACTTCCTCTAGTAAGACTCCACCTCCCAAAGGCCCCACCAGCTGGGGATTGAGGATGAGGCTTAATCACAAACATATGAAGTTACTGGGGACATTTCACATTCAAACCACTACCCATCCCTCCTATATGGCCAAGGCACACACTGGTGTGTCTGCAGAAGGGTCCCAGGTCACATATAGCCTTTTAGATGCATGGAAGCTGTGTGTTTTAGTTGCTAAGCTCTCTAGTACAGGAAGGGCAGGTAGCACAGGGCTCAGGTGGATGGTGTCAGCTAAAGCTTCAACTATGCCACTGGTGTATCCCTGTTTCCCATGGGAGCTAGTGGACAACAAGCACAGTTGTTAGGGGCAAGTAACTTGCCCACACTTGGGTTGGTCCATTTTCAATTTTTTTTTTTTTTTTTTTTTGAGACAGGGCATCACTCCTTAGCCTCCTAAGTGCTGGGATTATGAGCGTGAGCCACTGCACTCAGCTCCAAAGCTGAAATCTTGTTACTAAGGTCCTGTCAGTCAGTAGCACACATAGGAAGAACCCTGAGTGGGAAGAAGCAAAATGCTTGGTGTGAAGGTCCACACATTGAAGGTAGACCTGCCAAGCTTCTTCTGAGGTGAACCATGTGGAACTGCCATCTTTTGTTGATGTAGAAAGGGTGAATAGCAGTCATTTTACAGTGCATTCTATTCCTATGTTACCATTGGCAAGTGATTTCAATCTCAGCCTCTATTTTCCACAGCACCCTCCCCTGGCAGGGTGAGTGCTGTGTGCAAGGTGGGTATGCATTCAATCAGTGTCTGTGACTGGGATAGTTGAAGCTTCTGCAGGTGAAAAGGAAGCAGAGGTAGTCACTAGGCTGTGGGCAGGTAAACAGATGCATGTCAGCGATGCTTTAGAGAAAAGGCTCATTCAATTGAGTGACTTTTGAGGCATGCTCCTCTGCCAACAGCAGTATTGCCTGGAATGAGTTAGAAGTTCAAGTCCACATCTGTTGGGTTGTGTTCCAAAACTCTTTTGTTTTCAATGTGTATATTTTTATGCAATGTGCATATTTTGTATGTGTCTTCTTGTGTGTGGACCCACATGCACATGTGTGCACATTCACATAGAGGCTAGAGGTCAACATTAAATGCCTCCCCCACCTGTGCTTCTCTTTGAACCCAAAGCTTAAAGATTCAGCTATGCTAGCTAGCCAGATTGCCCTAGATATCTCCTGTTCCTGCTCCCAAGACCTTGGATTACAAATAGGCTGCCATTAAGCTAAAGAGATGGCTCAGCATTTAACATCATTTGCTTGCAAAGTCTGATAGCCCAGGTTTGAGTGCCTGGGCTCACTTAAAGCCATATGCACAAAGAAGCTCATACAACGGGAGTTTGTTTACAGAGGCAAGAGACCCTAGTGTACCCATTCCCCCATCTCTCCTCTCTCTCTCTCTCTCTCTCCTAGCAAATAAAATTTTAAAACGCTAATTTTAAAAACAACATAAAGTAGGCTGTCATGCTTACACAGTATTTGCATGGGAAAGAGCCATGGCTCCAAACTTAGGTCCCCTTGCTTACATAACAAGGGCTTTGCCCACTGGGCCATCTCTTTAACCCAACAATCTGGGTTTTCAGTAACTTTCCTACTGATTCTGGTACCTTCTCTACGCTAGGGGGCTTAAAACTCAGCGCATAAGTATTTAAACCATCACAACTGATTTGATCCATGAATTCACTTCCATGATGAAGAGCTCTGAGCAATTTCATTCCTTCCAGCACTGTCAGGACACTGTGTTAATTCAAGGTGTGCTCCTGACAGTTGGTGCTTTGGAAAGTTCCTCCACCCAATACCAGTGCCTCAGAATTGCCTTGTCTTGCTGCATTAAAGGTTCCTGAAAGTCCAGCAAACATGTCCCGGGCTCTTCTGCTCTCTTCTGCCTAGATATCAGATAATTGCTAAATGCCACAGTCCTGAGTGTTTACTTGTTTCTCAGAAACCAGCACTTCAAGCCCAGAGATGAAGGCATTCTGGGAAGATTTGAGCTGATACAGCCAAAGTCATTCCTGATAGGAGGCAGATAGCCCTCAGTCAACAAAGCCAGCATTTCTGCCTTTTAGATCTGTGACCTTCAAGGTGGCATTTGTGGTCCTCAAATTTTGCTGCACATTAGAATCACCCAGGGAGCTTTTGAACTCCCCACTCTGTATGCCCAAGCTGAGTTCAAAACCAATTAAATCAGAATGTCTTGAAGTGTGACCAAGCACCAATGTTCTCATAAAACTCTCCAGGCATTCCCACTGTGAAGCCACATTTGAGAACTACTGAGTTAATCTTCCCTGTCTATAACTCAGTTTACTCACAATTAGGAATTGGAACAATGACACAGTGCCACATAAGTTAAGAGTAGTAGATGAAACAACACAGGAGTTGCTAAAGTAGTAACAGAAACTCATCTTATTTCCCTTCTATCTGCTTGACTCTCAGCAAGTATCTGAAGAAAACTGCTTTCTAACATCTCCTTAAACACAACCACTTAAAAATAGCAATGCAGAGAGACAGGATTTGATAAGCAAATGAACGGTTATCTCCTGACGGCTTTAGGAAAAGTAATTCCAGATTTGCTCCCAGCCTCTCCCCACCCCAGCACCTCAGCACATCTCCATCCAACTCTCCACTTCAGCTCTCCGCATTACAGCACTTCATTTTGCAGCCTGGCCTTATCTGCTGGGTGCAGCTGGTGAAACTGAGGCATGGAAGGTGAAACAGCATTACTGCTGAAGCAGCCACACACCTGGATTAGACTGCCCAGGGCCCTTGGCTGATTATTTATTTGGTTCACTAAGCAAAGCTGCTTCCTGACTCAGGGATATAGAAATGCATTTTTCCCACTGAATTTCATTAGCACAACCTCCTTCAAAGAAGAAACGGCTGCTGAAAGAATCCTCTTGTCCTTCAACTTCCTCTCTCCCCCCAATATGGGGCTTTGCATGTCAGACAGCCTTCTCTCAAGACTTACCACACATTCAGGAAACACATGCATGGCATGATGGCCAGGTTTTCTTTCTCATTTTAATCACCTAGTAACAACCTAGTTTGCTTGATCACAGCTGCTATGTCAAAAGAAAAGGCTCAGTGGCATTTTCTTCCAAGGTACTGATACATCATGATACCTCAAAACAGGAAAAGCCTTTGGAATGTGTCGTCTAAACCATGATATTCACAAATAAGAAGCAAAACAATTGACCAACTGCTCTGAATCCAGCAACCAAAATATATCCCTGATATTTAGCTATCTCTCAAAAATGAGTGTGGAAGCCACCCTGGGAGCCCAGTTCCTACACATCCAGTAGGGGTTCCATCCCCACTCCCACCACCTGCTTGAAATCTAGTCCTTCCACAGAAGAAAAACTGGCTCAGCAGTTAAAGGCACTTGCTTACAAAGCTTGCCTGTCTGGGGTTCAATTCACCAGCCACCCACATAAAGAAAGCCAGACCCAAAATTATTACAACTGCCTGGTGTCCCATTTTCAGTGTCAAGAGGCCATGGAACACACACATACACAAATAATAAATACTTTTAAAATTTTTAAAAACTCATGAAGTGTTCTTCATTTGTATTTAGTAAGGGTAAACATGGAAGGGACAGATAGAAGGATTAGTAGGGTTGTGGACTGGGAAGAAAGGAGATAAAGAGGCAAGACAGAGATAGTTTAACTAGACCTTCTCTTGCCTCTGGAAGTAGGTTGAAACATAGAAAATGATTGGCATTATTTTTACGAGCAATTCTCCAAAAATGAAGGCAAAAGTAATTAAAAAAATTTTAAAAGACTAGGTAGGAATCTGGGCTTCAGCACTACAGCATTGAAATCAGAGGACAAAATTGAATGTCCTGCCTAGGCATAAGTGGGCCACATTTCATCCTCAGCTTACCCAACTTACCCACCTCCATGCTGGTGGCTCACTGCCTCATGATTAATTGGAGCAGATGCTTGACTACTCTGAGGTTGAAGTGGGAGGGGCTACTGGCCAATCCCTGCAATCTAAGGAAGACCTAGGAAGTGGGCTCAGACCTGCTCAGCCTCTTCTCCCAGTGAAGCGAAGATGAGTGAAGTAAGCAGCAGGTGGTGGCTGTGGCTGGGGAGATCATAGTGAGCCCACATGCCAGCACCATGCAGACCAGCAACCCACCAGGAAAGGATGAGGATCAATCACAATCAGTCATTCAGAAGACATTTATTGTATACTAACTTGTGCCAGTCACCAGCAAGTCTCATGTTCTTGCCTCTGGGAGCCCTTAGTAACCAATAAATGGATATTGATGAAGATTCAGTACTTGCAGGTGCTGGGGATGTGCACAGAGGAAGTTAGAACATGAGAGGTACAGTCTGGCAGCACATCTCCTGAGGGCAGGAAGACCACCTTCACCCACAGGTGCCCTTAACATTATAGCTTCCTAACTGGAAAAGATTATGTCCCTTTGGGGACATTAGGCAATGATCTGGAGACATTTCTGATTTTCACAGCTGGAGGGCATCTGCTCACATATGGAGGATTACTGATGTTGCTTGGCATTCATACTTTGGACATCAGCACAGCACACCTAGCAGTAACCAGCATGAGCCTAGAAACAGTCCAGGTTTATTCACTCGGATATTCATGAGACTTGAGTAGACACTTTCCCTCAGACACACTACATTAAGAGAAATTTGCCTTTTCATTTTTAAGGGTCAATGTAGCTTTGTCATACATTGCACTGTCAGTTTCCAAGGGACAGGGGACAGAAGGCCAAATGAAGTGCTCAAGAATAAGGAGCATGGCTAGGGTTGAAGCTTGGTTTGTAAAGCATTTGTCTCGTGTGTGTGAGGCCTTAGGTTCCATCCCCACCACTGATTTTTTTTGTTAAACATCCATGTGACTGGAGTGTAATACATTAGGAAACATGGTCTGAAGAGAAGAGACAGAAGAGGAGAGCCACTGAACCTCAAAGAAGTGCACACAGTTAAGGACAGTGGAAGTTAGGGCATGGGCTGGAAGAAGAAAATGGGTAGAGCAGATGGAACCCCTGCACCAAGGAGGCAGCTTCAACATAATGTCACTTGTGTTGGAAGCAGATGTTGGAGGGTTGTAGGCCAGACTTCCACAGTTGATTTAGGATCCTGCTTGCTATGAAGGGAAAATGAGAAGCAGTGACTCTATCTCGGAGTACCCAAAGTCACACTTTATCAGACAAGTGCCATTTGTACACCCAGGAGGAGGGGAAGGTGAATGGGCTTAACCCAAGTTCCCAGTGAAATCATGAAACATACTTTGAAGAGCAACAAGCCCTGGGAAGGGGTCCCTCATGCAGGGATTTGTAACCAAGGAGCCTAGATTTTCATCTTCAAGGACACCATAACCTCTCAGATTTTCCAGCAAGGAAATGACATCCAATTTGTATTTTAGGAAAGTATGATTTATTTGAGCAAGTCTACAATAACATTCAAATTGCCATTAAATAGAAATTAATTCAAAAATGCATTCATTTGTTTAGAACCTTCCACCTGCTGGGCATTGGGGACTGGGGAGTAAAGAAGCATCCCGCCTTCCCTGAAATTCAGCCCCAGGAGGGTGTCAGGCTGTCTTTTATTACTAAACATGCATGTGTAGGAGCAGGCAGTGTTGTGTGTGCTGCCTGGCCCTCCATAGTTGGCCTGGCTCCATCTCCATGTAAAGAAAATATTCTCTTTTAGAACTCTAAACTTTAAGTTCCTTATTATGTAGGGGTTAGCAGGTGAAGTATCACAGTTGGCCACAGAGTGTGGGCTGGTGATTGTTTGATTGGAATCTATCTGAAGAGCTTTATGATCAGAAGGGCTTATCATTCCTCACAGCATGGCAGGAGGCACCAAAAGGCTATTTCCATACAATTTTATTTCTTCTGAAGATGAAGGTGTTTGTAGGCCAGGCTCCTTTCAGCCAAGTTCACTTTTCCTGGCACAGTGTTGGAAAGACCCCAGAAAAACTTGCTAGTAAGTAGCTCAAGAGTGCTCATTCCTGCTCCTGCCAATGGTGCCAAATGTATGAATGTTTTCTGAGGAGTTGGGGACAAACATCTGGTTGCTGCAGATAGGGCACCAATGATAGAAAAAAATTTCATGCAATTGTTGCTTGGTGAAGCAATGAGTTTAATCCGGGTTACTTACAGGAGCATGAGAGAGATTTCTTACAGCTTATGGACAGGTACCCTACTGAAGAAAATGCCTCTCCCTCTCAGGCAATCATTAACTTGTTTATATGCCCTTAGGGGAGGGACTGGGCCCTTTGAGCTCCTCTCGCTAGCTACTTTAAACGCTGATGCATTCTGGAGAGGAGCATGGTTTCATGTAGCCCCTCTCCCCTAATAACAATTCTATACATCCCAGGAGAGGAGCATGGCCTCATGAGGTACTCCATATTGGAAAATCAATGGGCCCAATCTTGTTCCAATCTCCTTCTGATAGTCACAGTTATGACAGTTCAAGGGGGTTACAGTCATGTCATATCCAGAAGTCAGTGTTCCAACAACACGTGAAGCCTCACCGAGGGTCACAGTGTGAGAGCAAACTGGATGGAGACAAGCTCATTCACGGATACTTAGCAAGGTAAACTGCTGTACTGCTGGCTGGCCAAGGTAACTATAGGTGGAAGGAAGGAAGCCCCATGTTCTTTTGAAGCTGACCATGGCCTCTTCTGACTGGTCACTAATTCCTGAGGATAGCACTATTAAGGAGGTTTGTCGGAAGCAGAGATCTCAACAGAAAGGCTCATAATTAGCGGTGGGTATTTCAAGGTGAATCCTGTGCATTTCCTGCTCCTCTCAGTGTTATTATTGTGGGTCGGTATGGCATGGGGTGGTGCCCCATGTGCTCTACTACAGCCAGTGGCCAGAATGGTGACAGGAGAAGAACATCCATGTCCACTCCATTGCTCTTCTGCCTTGTTTTTTTATTCTGAGCTGGAATTTATAGTGATTCTAGACCTTGCAGAGGATTCTCGGGGTCTCTGCTCCCCTGAGGGATTGGGGGTTACAGGCATAGGCATCCACACCCAGCTGGTTTCATGGGATCTGTGATCTCAGGCCCCCTTACTCCCTGCTTGCACAGGAAGTGCGCTGAACTGCTGAGCCATCTCTCCAGTCCCACCTCTCAGTGTTTAATGCAGTCTTAACCATGATTTTGACTGAAGTCATACTTGCTCCTGTTCGCTGTTCCTTTCCCCTGTTATATGAGGCTATGGTCCTCTGGTCATTCACAGGTTCGCATTGGTTCCCACATGAAATAATTATCTATCTAGAATGGATGCTAACATCTATTTAGGTGTTTAATGGCCATTTGTATTTCTTCCTTTGAGAACTCTGTTCAATTCCCTGCCCTATTTTTTGAGTCAGGTGCTTGATTTTTTTTTTTTTTTATTGTTTAGGTTTTAGGTTCTTTTTATATTCTAGATTTTAAACCTTTATTGGAGGTATAATTGGTGGACTTTCTCCCATTCAATAGGTTGTCTATTTACTGTGTGGATGGTTTGCTTATCTGTACAATAGCTTTTTAATGACATGAAGTCCCAGTTGTTGAAGTTTTGCCTGATTCCCTGGGCTGAAGGAGTCTTACTCAGAAAGTCTATCTCTACACCTGTATCTTAAAGTGTACTTCCTATATTTTTCCTTTAGTTGTCTTAGAGAGTTTCAGGTCTTATGCTGAGGTATTTGATCCTTTTGGAGTTGGTTTTTGTACAAGATGAAAGGAGGGCTCCACTGTCAATCTTCCATAGGTGGCTCTCCAGTTTCTCTAGCAACATTTGCTGAAGATGCTTTGCTCCAGTGAGCACTTTTGGCCTCTTTGTAAGATTGGGTAGCTAGACTCACTCAAAGTCATATGTGGATCTTCAGTTCTATTCCATCAATCCATGTGCCTGTCTTTGGGCCAGTATCATGCTGTATTTATTACTATGGCCTTATAGTATAACTTGGAATCAGGAATGTTGATACTACCAGAAGATACACTTTTGCTGAGTACATTTCTGGTAATCTAAGACCCTTTGTGCTTCCATATGAATTTTGAAACTGTTTTTTCTAACTCTGTGAAGAACACTGCTGTGATTTTGATTGGAATTGCAATGAATCTGTATATTGCTTTCAGTAGGATAGCCATTTTAGCAACATTAATTCTTCCAGTCCATGATCATGGAAGGTTTAATCACCTTCTCATGTCTTCCTCCAATTCTTTCTTCAATGTTTTTATGCTTTCATTGTATCCCTCTTTTACTTCCCTGGCTAAGGATATTCCAATGTATTTCATAGTTTTGAGGCTATTATGAATAAGAGAGTTTCCTTGATTGCTTTTTCCATATTATTGTCATTGGTATATATGAAGGCTATTGTTTTATTGTGAGTTGATTTTATATCCTGACACTTTGCTGAAAGCATTTATAACTTCTAGAAGTTTTCAGTGGAGACTTTTTTTGTTCTCTTGTGAATAGAATGATGTCGTCTCTGGATAGGGATAGTTTGACTTCTTCCTTTACAATCTATATCCCTTAATTTCTTTGTACTGTCTTATTGCTTGAGCTAAGACTTCAAGTAGTATGTTGAAAAGCAATGGTAAGAGTAGTCACCCTTGTCTAGTTTCAGACTTTAAGGGAAATGCTTCAAGTTTTTACCCATTTAGTATGATACAGACTTTAGGTCTATTTTATGTTGCCTTTATTATGTTGAGGTATGATCCCTCCATACCTTTGTTTCTCCAGTGTTTTAATCAAGAAGAGATCTTGAGTTTTATCAAAGGCCTTTACAGCATCATTGAGATGATCATGTGGTTCCTGACTTTAAGTCTGTTGATGTGATATGTTACATTGATTGATTGATTTCCCTATACCAACCCTGCATCCCTGGTATGAAACCTACTTAATTGAAGTGAATGATATTTTGATGTACACTTGAATTCAGTTTTCAGTGATTTTATTATAATTTTAGTGTTTATGTTCATCAGGGATGTGGATCTATAATGTCTGTCTGGTTGTGGCATTAAGGTAATGCTGGCTTCATAGAAGGAATCAGGGAGTGTTCCCTCCATTTCAATTGTGTGGCATAACTTGAGAAAATTTGACATTACTTCTTCAATGAAGGCTTGGTATAATTCAGCAGTAAAACCATCTGGGTCTGGACTTCTTTGTTGGAAGGATTTTAATTACAATTTCAATCTTATTTGATATTATGTCTTTATTCAGGTGATTTTCTCTTCTGTGTTTAGTTTTGGTAGGTGATATGAGTTAAGAAAGTCATACATCTCTTTGAGGTTTTCCAATTTTGTGGAGTATAGGTCTTTGAAATATGTCCTGCTGAGTCTCCCAATTTCATTAGATTCTCTTGTAATATCTCCCTTTTCATTTCTGATCTTGCTTATTTGAGTTCTTTCTTTTTTTCCTTTTGATCAAATTGGTTAGGGGTTTGCCAATTTTGTTTAATTTGTCAAAGAACCATATCACTATTTCGTTAACTTTTTAAAGTTCCATTTTATTGATTTCTGCTCTGATCTTGATTATGTTTCTGCATCTGGTATTACTGAGTTTGAATTATTTTTGTTTTTCAAGTTCCTTCAGCTAGATGGCTAAGTTATTGGCTTAAAATCTAAGGTTTTGTAAGAAAGGCATTTAGTGCTATACACTTCCCTTGTAAGTCTTCATGTGTCCCATAAGTTTTGGTATATTGTGTTTTCATTATCATTCTGCTCTAGAAATTTTTTAATTTTCATTATGATTTCTTCTACTACTCATGTATTATTTAATACTGAATTGCTCAACTCCAGGTGTTGGTAGATTTCTATTGTTTCACTTGTTAATCTCTAGCTTTATTGTACTGTTGTCTAATATAGTACATGGAATTATATTAATTTTCCTGAATTTCTTGAGACATGTTTTATGCCCCAATATATAATTGATTTTAGAGACAGTTCCATGAGCTGCTAAAAAAAAATGTACATTCTGTGGAGTTAGGTTGGAATAGTCTGTAGATGTATATTAAGTCTCACTGATCAGTCTTATTATTAAACTCTCTTATTTCTTCATAGATTTTTCTGCTTAGATGATCTGTCAATTGACAATAATGGAGTATTAAAGTTTCCTAATATATTTGTGTTTCTTATTTCCATTTGCATGGAATATATTCTTCTATACTTTTACCCTAAGGTGGTATCTATCTTTATTGGTAAGGTGGGTTTCCTGTCAACAGCAAATGGATGGGTCTATTTTTCTGATCCAGCTTTTTAGCCTGTTTATTTTGATTGGGACATTGATTCCACTGATGTTTAGAATTGTAACTGTGAGGTGTTCTCTAAACTTGTGGCCTATATTTCTTCCCCTTCTTGTAGTCCAAGGATCCGAATACTTGGTCGCTTTAGGGTGTTCCACGTTTTCCTTGTATTCTCTTTCCTTTTTTTTTTTTTTTTTAAGTTTATCATTATTTTTGGACTCCCTGGCTATTTCTTCTGTCTTGTCCTCAAGTTATGATAGCCTATCCTCTGTATGGTCTACTCTGTTCATGAGGCTTTCTTGGGAGCATTTTAAAATATATTTCATTATTGTTGTCTATTACAGGTTTGTTTTGTTTTTCCCAACATCTCCATCTCTTTCCACCTATGTTTTCCAGACATGGTTTCTCACTGAATCTAAGTATCACTGATATGGCCATACTAACCAGAAAACCCTAGGAATCCTTCCATCTCTGCCTCCCCAGTGCTAGGATTTATACCACATGTTTTTTGGGGTTTTTTTTGTGTGTATACATATTTTAATTTTTTTAATTTTTATTAACATTTTCCATGATTATAAAATATATCCTATGGTAATTCCCTCCCTCCCCACCCCCACACTTTCCCATTTGAAATTCCATTCTCCATCATATTACCTCCCCATTACAATCATTGTAATTACATATATACAATATCAACCTATTAAGTATCCTCTTCCCTTCCTTTCTCTACCCTTTATGTCTCCTTTTTACCTTACTGGCCTCTGCTACTAAGTATTTTCATTCCATCTCACTCCTGTCAGATTGGCCACCATCATGAAAACAAATGATCATAAATGTTGTTGGGGATGTGGAAAAAAAGGAACCCTTCTGCACTGCTGGTGGGAATGCAATCTGGTCCAGCCATTGTGGAAAACAGTGTGGAGGTTCCTAAAACAGCTAAAGATTGATCTACCATATGACCCAGCTACAGCACTCCTAGGCATATATCCAAAGGACTCATCTCATTTCCTTAGAAGTACGTGCTAAGCCATGTTTATTGCTGCTCAATCTATAATAGCTGGGAAATGGAACCAGCCTAGATGTCCCTCAACAGATGAGTGGATAATGAAGATGTGGCACATTTATACAATGGAGTTCTACTCAGCAGTAAAGAAAAATGAAGTTATGAAATTTGCAGAAAAATGGATGGACCTGGAAAGTATTATACTAAGTGAGGTAACCCAGGCCCAGAAAGCCAAGCGCCACATGTTCTCTCTCACATGTGGATCCTAGCTACAGATGATTAGGCTTCTGTGTGAGAATGAAAATACTTAATAGCAGAGGCCACATGTATTTTAAATGTCATCTTGGTGCATTGCTAAGGGCATTGTCTTCAGGTGTTAATCAGATGGCTGGGCATGTGGCTTCCATTTATGTTTGGCACTGTCTCTGCTCCTAGTGACTCTGTACATTAGCACAAGTAGGATCCCAAATAGCAACCTGTAGGATCTTGTGGCTCATTAGAGAGTCACAAATGACTACACAGTATATGAATGATTCATGATAAGCAGGCAGCAAAGGGAACACCTGGACCTGACCTTAGCTATTCCATACCTGGGAAGGAGCCCCCTGGCAAAGTCAGTGACTCCAAGACCACATTCTTGCTCTAGTGAAATTGATATAAAACATCAACACCTGGGCCTGATGCTAACTGACCATGACCAGGCACTGATGTAGTGCTCCTGAGTCAATGTTTCAATGTGAAGTACTCTGTGAGGCCAGGTTCACTGTCCTAGATGAGAAGAATTAGAAAATGAAAAAAACACACAGCATATTCCTGCCCTGGTCTCAGAAGCTCATATTCCTGAAAACTTGGAAAGTACAGATTATTTTTGACTATTTTTCATATGGAGAAACTGAGGGTTAGGAATGTGTCAGGAAGGAGGCCACATGGTAAAGGAACCAATTGGCAAATCTACTCCCTTCCCTCTAGCAATCACCCTCTGCACTGCCTCCATTACTCATCATCTAAATGTGTGGACTGCTCACTGCAACAACTGATTCTCAAACAGGAACAATGCTGGTTTACAAGGGACAGTTGGTGCCATCTGGAGAATATTTGTTTATCACAGTGCAACCACAGATGCTCTTGGTATCCGGTGGGTAAAGACTGGTAGTGCCTCTAAACATCTTGCAATGCAGTATAACCCCCACCATAAAGAATGATCAAGACTAAAGTTGTACTTGTGTGGCTGCTAAGAAATCCAGGTATAAACTGAGAACAAATGCTCACTTATGAGCTACAAAAGCCATATTGCATGAGTACTCCATCTAACCAAGTCGTATGTTCACTGAATTGATGTCACTTTAGCTGGAATCTTATGCCAGGTCTCCATGTGCTCAGGGTCACCTCTTCTACATTCTGAGAAGTATGTAATAATTTGGTTCTAGCAGAACTTGCCAATGACCATTTTTTATTCTGCAAGGTGATTTTTTATTTTATTTTATTTTCTCATTGCAGAAGACAAATTCCATTTCCTTTCTCCTGAGGGAAAACTAATTCCAGCTAAGGCCATTTGTCTTTGGTACCTTAAGATCTAGATAATTTACTACAAGTTTATTTTTATTGAAAATTATGTAGACATTATTCAGAAACACAATTTCCAACTATATGGCACACTTAAGCAGATTATATTTTAAGTGTTAATACATATACTAGGGAGGATATATGTGAGAATGTGCCTTTCTCAAAGACACTTTTTTCAATAACTCATTGCCTTTGAGACCTTCAACCCTGCACACTGTGAAATGCTAAAAGATTAAGATATTTCCAAATGGATATTGGGCTATGATTCACGAGTTGTTATGATTTGACTGCAATTCAAACTCATGATACTTTATATAGCTTTGTGACAAATTCAGAAATAATTTGCATTTAAATGCATTTACGATATTTAACTTGTGATTCCAAATGTGCTTATTTTGAGCTTAACCAAAGTACTCTAAAGTATGTGGACATTCTTCTCCCTGATTACATGGAAAAGGATGATAAAGTAAAACAGCCTTACCAAACCATATTATGCTAAGCCTAAAACCTGAGAGACAGATGTCTCCTGAACACACACACACATACACACACACACACACACACACACACACACAGAGAGAGAGAGAGAGAGAGAGAGAGAGAGAGAGAGAGAGAGAGAGAGAGAGAGAGTTCCCTGCTTCCTTGGGATACAATAAAATCTATAATTGTTTTTTCAAAACTTATAATGTACATTTGATATAACAGAGACATTTTGAAACCCATAGTTCACACATTATGCGTAAACACAACATACACATACCAAGAAATAAAATAAATTAAATAGCCACGCCTGACAAGTAGATATCTTATTGGAAAGTGCACATCTTAAATGTCATGTGAAAATCCATCTTTAGCCTCAGCCAGGTCTTTGGATAATATAGAATCTCACTTACTGTGGAATTTGGAGTTTTTTAATCTGTGTGTCTTACTTTCTTCATTATTAAGAAAGAAGAAATAAAAGGCATTCGTCCCTGGTGTTATTGCTAAGCTGAAATGAGATATTGCTGGACACCTAGTAAGTGCTCAATAAACATATGTGGCTTTTGTAAAGTTTATTTATATTTTGACAATATCATACATGAATATGATGTATTTTGATCATATTCACCCCCTACTATCCTTTCTTTAACTCTTCACACTGAACCTTTTCGTTTTCCCAAATGGCCCTTGGGGTAGTTTGAATAGATTCCCCCCCATATATTTAGTGTTTTATTACAGTTTGTAATTTAGATTTTCAGCCAACTGGCTGGAGGAGGTGGACCTAGGGTCCAGCCCTAAGTTGTGATGGTGGATTTGAGTATGCAAGGTGCCTGGGTTCCACCTGGTGCTCTTGTAGAGTGTGCTTTGTGGTGTAGTTTTAGGGATTTTGGCTTGTGGCTTCACTCTGCTTGGACCTGGGAAAGCAGGGCCAGCCTCTTCTGCCATTATGGAACTTCCCCTGGATCTGTAAGCTTCAATATCCTTTCCTCTATAACCATGCCTCGTTTGAATGTTCATTTCAGTGAATCAGAAACTGTCTGATACAGACCCCTTCTACTTTGATAACACTTTGGAGTTTGGTGACCACCGGGTTTTATTAGAGTTCCTTGCATTAGCATGAGTGGGAGGCTATTTTCCAGAGCATGGACAGCTTATCAGTTCCTTTACCACTACAGAAAATGTGTCCTCCTTCCCCTGCAACCATTTGCTGTCAATGGCTCCTCAAGGAGGGGTGGGAGCCCTACAGACTCTTCCACCATCCACGGCAGAACCTTATGCAGGCAACCAGAGTTGCTGTGAATTCATGAGCACAATGGCCATGTCATGTTCAGAATTCATTTCCCCTTCCCCTTCTGTATGTGTGTCTTTTGAGATTGGTAATTCCTCAGTGTGTTCCCTGTTGCACTGTGAAGGGGAAGGCTTGAAACATGAAGTGACTCACTCAACATCCTATGAGCACATAGGAGTGGGCATGCAATCCCACTGCTTCCTAAGCCCAAGCTCATTGACTTGCTGTTGCTATGCTTCTTCTCTGTGGAGTCCTAGCCACCAAGTTCATCTGTACCTGGACATGAGAGTTGAACTAAGGTGCAGGCCAGATTTTTCACAAAAGCTGTTCCATAAGTGTGAGTTGCTCTGGTGTTTGCTGATATGGGTTGTTGTTTTTTTTTTTTTTTTTTTTTTTTTCTTCGAGGGTCTTGAAGTAAAGGGAGAACTGTGACTGTTATATAAAGGGTTTCCATCTCCATCACACCTCAGCTGGCTCTAGGTCAGATTTTGGCTGGCCTGGCACAGAGCCCCTGGTGCATTTGTTAACTCATCACCTTTGGTTAAATCAAGTCTTTCAGACAGTGACTAATTCAGCCATTCTCCATGTGTTTCAAAGCCCTGCCAGCACCCTTCTGACTGTGTCTTTGTCATTCTGTATAATGCTTTCCCCCAGGCATAGAGAACTATGTCTGGCATAGTAGAGACAAGGCAGTCCACAGTGTTCTTTTACTCCAATTGTAGTTGTGAAGGACACATGCATTCTGTTCTCACCTTGGCTAAGAGCAGAGTCAGCTTAGAGTGAACCATTGATTCTAACTTGAGACACCAACCATCATTGCCAAGTACCCTGTGTGTGCTATCCTAGCATTCCAGTGACATGCTTAAGGAAAGCCAGTGCTGGCCTGGGGCTAGTGTCTCACCTCTTTCTCTAGACACAACTCCCATCTTGTCACACTTGCTGTTTAACAGCCCTGCCCAAGTCATTCTTAAGAGAAATAGTGAGGCTTCATTAACGCAAGAGACCTGCAGCAGCCTGCGCATAAGTTATCCCTACAGAGGGAGAGCAGCGGTTTTGCTCCTCAAGTTGGAAATAAAAAAGATGAATGAGAGAAGGAGATGAAGTTAGTGAGCTATGGCCTGGGCACTTTGTCATGGATGTGTGAGGGGACAGGGGAAGACCCTCTCTAAATACAGATTGTACACCAAGAGCAACTAGTGATTTAATCCCCTAGACAAGTGGCTTGTCATGGTAAGATTCACATGCCTCTTCCACACTATGTCTCTAGAATGATCTTACTGTGCCAGCCACCAAGCTGAGGCATCATGCTAGCTTTCTGTCCACTGCAGTGTATAACTAGAACCTTTTTCCACATGATTCACATGTTTCCAACCAAGAAGAGAGACAAGTGTGGCAGTTAATCTACTGCCCCAGATTGAGCTTGTTGGTCCTGGGAGTGAACATGTAGTTTCCATCTGCTCTACTCATTTACTCTTTCACATGCTTATTAGTTCAACATACTTACACAGAACGACCCAACCAAGGTCAGTCATCAAATTCATGGCAGCCTTAAGGAGTTAGATTCCCCCACAGCACAAGCAATGGTCTTTGTACTAATGGGGTGGGGTGGGAGGGCAATGGCAGTATTTACTATAGTCCCTAGACAGTGATTGTTTGAGGGGATTGTCTTCTTGGGGAACAATGCTAAGAGTCTGCAGGTGTCTCAAGATCCAGCAGGAAAAAGAATGATAGCCATTGCTATCTATTAAAACCAAGATATATTCCCTTCCACACTTCACTTGGTTCTCAACTTTTCAGGCTCAGTGAAAGCATCCTCAAAGAGAGCTAACAGTTATGCCTATATACTGTATGCTAAACACTATTAAGACTGCCGATATATATATATATATATATATATATATATATATATATATATATATATATATATATATATACATACATGTTCCTGGGTCCTCCCCGGCCACTTTCAGGAGAAATCTCTGTGAACAGCTCAATTTAATCCATAGGGTAATGGGTTTATAAGCAGTTGAGGGTCCTAAGGGGATTGTATGTACAAGGTTGCTTGCTGATGCCTAATTAGCATATGGGGACATACATTCCAGCATGTAAGTAATGGCAAAGGAAAGGTATAGAGTGCAGGGAGATGGGCTGTGCAAAGGTTGCTGGCTGATAACATATAAAGAGTTTCCTAGGCAATTGGCCAAAGGTCACAGGGCAAAGCCTAAGTTCAGGTGTGCCAGGCTTGGAGATGGAGTGGCCTCCTTTAGCCTGGGGGTCCTTATCTAGCCTGGTACCTCAGGCCTGTCTACTGAAGGCTCCAGCCTGTGCCTGGAAGTATCCAACATATATATGTATATATATGGCTATATAATTTGTTTTACTTATTTTTATTTTTATTTATGAGAGAGAAAGGACAGTGAGAGAAAGAGAGAAAATGGGCATGCCAGGGCATCTAGTCACTGTAAATGAACTCCAGATGCATGAGCCACCTTGTGCATCTGGCTTATGTGGATACTGGGGAATCAAACCCAGGTTCTTCGGCTTTGCAAGCAAGTGCCTTAACCACTGAGCCATCTCTTCAGCCCCTGTTTCTACAGTTTACAGAGCCTAATGAATTACATGCTATTATTATCACTACGTGCTCTTGAAGAATCTGGGGCATTTCAGAGGTTTAAATACGCACTTCCACATCTCATTGATATTTGGTGCAGCCAAAACTTGAATCCTGGTCTTTGGCCTCTAGATGTCTCTACTAAATACCATGCACCCCAAAGCATACCTCATGCCAGACCTCACCTGGAACTTCCAAAACTGTTCTACCTATACCTGAGACTCCAATATGCCTGGGGCCTGTAAATGTATTCAGTCATCTATATTCCTCTTGGCTTCAAAGAGATGCCTAGGGTCATTGGAAGGTATTGTCCAAAAGCATGTTATGTTAGCCTCCTGACTCATTATCCACAGTATTTACATTTCAAGACCCGCCCCCCATGGAGGCTAAAAATCCATAGACAGCTCTAAACCCCTTAAACACTATGCTCTTGCCCTGTGCATGCATAGCCATGATAAGTTTGTCTTTCTGAATAAGGCACAATAAGAGGTTAACCCCAATAGCTAATATAATCAAATGACTATAACAATATGCTATAATAAAAGTTATGTGAATGCATTATTTTTCTCAAAATGCCCTGTACTATACATCTTAGCAATCTCAGCTTAGGATAAGAGAAGAGCCTTGATCCTTCTTCCTAAAGGATATCCTTTTTTGCTTCTTTTTGGCAGATGTAAATCAACAGCATCATTACTCTTCATTGTGGGACTATTGATGAAGTAAAAATTACCTTAATCCCAAGCACGATGATGCTACTACAGTAGATCTGATTGTCAAGTTATCTACCAAGTATCTGATTTGTAGAGCATACAGTGCATAAACACTGGACAAAGGGATACTTCATGTCCCCAGTGAAGTGGGGCAAGAGGGCATGCAACTTAAAACATATAAATGGTTCATTTCTGGAATTTTTTACTTATTATTTTCAGGCAATAGTTTGCCATGGCTAATTGAAATTAGGAATCAAACCCTCAGATAAAGGTAGGCTTCTGTAAATTAATACTTGACCTGGGAATAAGCCAGGGCTTGGCCTGAGCACACTGGAATATGACATTGTTGTAATAATTGTCTGTTAGTATATGAGGCCTGAACAGCAACAGCAAAATTGGAACCTCACTAGAATGAGTGACCTATTGAACAAACTTTCATTCAGCTGGCTTGAATGAGGGGTTATTTTAAGAGATACATCATCATTTTCCATATTTCCTTCTTAATTAATTATATCTTTCCCATATGGGTTTATCAGCTTTGTAGGAAAAGCTTTCATAGGACTGTTGCAATCAGGTTTGCATTGCGGGCAGAAATCACCCAACCAAGAGCAGCTTGTGAGAAAAATGATTTATTTTCGCTTACAGACTTGAAGGGAAGCTCCATGTTGGCAGGGAACACTACGACATGAGCAGAGGGTGTACATCAACCCCTCTCCAACATCAGGTAGACAACAGCAATAGGAGAGTGTGCCAAATACTGGCAAGGGGACACTGGCTATAACACCCATAAGCCCACCCCCAACAATACACTCCCTCTAGGAGGCATTAATTCAGAAATCTCCATCAGCTGGGAACCTAGCATTCAGAACACCCATGTTTATGGGGGACACCTGAGTCAAACCACCACAAGGACCATCCCTCTGGAAACACAGCATTCTGAAGCCCATTGGTACTTTTGCTTCCAAAATTAGAAACAAGCCTATGTATCCTGCTTTCTGCCTAGTAAGGGCTTATTGATGACTCATTGCTCTGCATTCGTTTGTTTTTATTGCCCCACTTTCTGTCTGCATTTTTGTCTATGGCTCTGTCTTGACTGATAGTGTTTATTTTAGATTTGTGAACTCCGAGAAGGCTGAGACTGCGTAAAGCTTTAAGTGGGCTTTACCATGTTGGCACAGCACTTTGCAAATAAAGTACCTGTAACTCATTCAACAAACTCATAGAGAGTAGTTAGTGTGGATGAAGCAGTGTACATAGCCCATGGCAAACACTCCAAAGTGTGGCAAAGAGGGTCCTGCTGTCCTCGAATAACGTTAGCAGAAGTAAGAATGCTAGAGAGATAGAATTAATGACCACCCTTATCTAGATGCCATTTTACCTGCCAAAAGCCCTGCTTCCAGTTTCTACAGACTCTCAACCAATTCATGAAGTAAATAGTACACATGTTTTTTTAAAAATTTATTTATTTAAGAGAGAGTGATAAAGAGGCAGATAAAGAGAGAGAAAGAATGGGCTCACCATGGACATAATTGTTATATTTTGGGGCATGCATATACATGCTCATTTGTGTGTAGTTGTATATACAGGTGTGAGTCCACATGCATGGAAGCCAAAAGTTGATGTCAGATGTATTTCTCAATCACTTCCTATCACATTTCCTGAGATAGAGTCTCTCACTTGAACCCATACTCACTGGTTCAGCTAGACACATTGGCCATCTTCTCGCAGGGATCCCACCTCTGACTCCTAAGCACTTGGATGATACCAGACCACCATATCCTCTAGGCATTTATGTTGGTACTGGGGATTTGAGCTCAGTTTCTCATGCTTACATGGCAAGCATTTTATTCCATAGTTGCTTTTTAAGTACTACTCTAGACTTTGATCAACAGTAGTAAGAGAAAATCTATTCCCACACTGAGCCAACCTTCATCTGCAACCAAACCCCACAGTACCCATTGAGTCTTAGAACCATTAGATGTGGTCTGCACAGACCTGTACTCATGAGGTCATTTGCTAAGTAATTAGATTTTTCATTTAAAATGTAAATCTCAATTGTTTTCCCATACAGAAGACACAAACCATATTAATAACCTAATCTGATTTTCATTTCTGTATCACCAAGAAGTTTTTTTTTTATTCTAACTGAAATTCATTTCATCATTACAGTCAAGATTTTAGAGAACAGGCTTCCATGTAGTGATGTAGTTGGACCAGAAATGCATCCTCCTGCAGATGCCCTGGTTTTGGAATTTAGTGGGAAGCCAATCCTCATGAATGTGTCCAAAGGTGGAGCTTTAAAAATTTACCTGTGGAAAATTTTTCTATGAAAACATAACAACAGTATTTTTCAGTTAGCAAATCATCATTATCCCATTCAGGGTGGGAGGCAGTTTGTTAGCTTCCTAATCTTATCCTCAGCAACAGCCTCCTCCTGATTTTCTGCTTTGCTGACTTCTGTACTGCCTTAGACTTCAGCCCTTAATCCCAACCTTGGCGGCAGATCCTGCCTTACTTCTCTTCAAGCTCACTCAGCCTGGGACTTTCCTTCTCTAAGCTTTCAGAAGGAATCTCCAATTTCTACTTGTCTGGGCTATGAGATGTTCCTCCTTCTTTGCTTCCATGTTAGCACTTTCTTAGTATATTCACTGTGATTTCCCTGAATCACTGAGACACTGCCCAACATCATCTTCTCCAGTGAACTAGCTCCGCATATGACCCTCTTCTTGTTAAAAACATCAGTGCTTCTCAACGTCGACCTCAGGATAAATCCATTTTTGCTTCCTTTTACAACTCTCCTCTCCTTTTTGCTGTAGTCCTTACAGAGATGCCTGTCTATTCCTGCCTTACCAGTCAGCCCCTCGTTCACCTTCATCTCTCTCTCAGCACTTTTGCATATACATCTCTCCTGAGGGAACTACTATGACATCAGCATCCTGAGTGGGCGAAAGGACTAGGCCTAGAGGATATATAATTGGATTCGGAGATGACATTGAGAATGAATATAAGAATGTCTGGGGTCTCTGTCTAGACAAGGAGACATTATGGGCTTCCTTGACACTATCACAAGAGGAGAAGAACTAGTTCACAAAACTAATCCAGAATGGAAGGGGAGATGAGGTTCAGCAGGTCATACTAGAAGCAACGTGGGGAAGGTGGGTGCAGAGGCTGTGCATGTGCTCTGCCCCAGTCATAATTTACCCGAAAGCTCTTGGAAAATAAGCTTCCGCCTGTGACCTCAGTGGCAGAGTCGTGAAGAGCTGTGAATGTGCAAAGCAAGATGTAATGGCCCTGCCTGTGTAGCTATGTGTCACACACCTCACTGCTGTCACAAACCTGTCACTCTGTCTTCTGCTACACTTGGAACATCTCTGGGTGGGGCCCACACTCTTACGATTTTTATTTAAAGAAAATGGGCAGAGTGCCCGGCACGTGGACACATGGCTACACATGCATAATGTGATTCATGATAGGATGTCAGTACCCCATTCCTGCTAACTAACTCATCCTTAAATACTTGACTTTTATTTATTTTGCTGTTGGGTAGTTTTAATGTTTCCTTGATGCCATTGGAGAAATGAAGAGTTAGTATTTATGATTTTAGCACTTTATTCTCAATCCAATTGTAGAAAAGGGAAATGGGTTTCATTTGCCTGCATTCCCCCACTCATGATTCTAAACCTTCTCAGTGCACAAACCAAGCACTTCAACATCATGCATGGATATCAACTAAGCCTAAATGCATTCCCTGGCTGTCAGCTGCTGCATAAGAGCAAAGATATGATGTGCTTACAAAGGACATCTGTGGTTTTAAAGAGAGAGCTGCTGCTGCTAAGTGTCACCTGTGTGCTAAGGACTTCTGTTCTTCTTCATCTCTCCAAGCATGAGTTCTGACAACCAGGGAGCAAAAGGGTCTTAGGTGGAGAGAGTAGAAAGAGGAGGCAGAAACCATGAGATGAATCCAGATGGGAAAATGGAGTCTTTCTGGTTTTTGAAGGAGCCTCCCGATCAGTGAGGGGCTACTGACATCAGAAGAAATGGGGCTGAACCCCACCAGAGCCGCTCACTTGTCTTTCTCTACTCACAACCCTAAATGCTCCCATCAGAGGGACAGGCAAAAGGACAGACACAAGAGAAGGTCTTAAAGGGAGATGACTGTGCATCTGTCTATATACATGTGAGAAGAGAAAAATCAAAGGCAGAAGAGACATAAAACCCTCAAGCTTAGCTGGTCTTTGGGGCACAGGCTTGTCAGTGAAGCTAATTGGGAGCCAGAGGCAGGAGGACACAAGTTCCAGGCCAGCCTGGGAAATACAGTTAAACCCTATCTCAAAAATCAAAAGGGAAGGCCTGGGACTGTAGCTCAGTGATAGAGTGCTTGTTAGGATGTACAAGGCCCTTGGGCCTTAGGCTCCATCCCCACCACCATCAAAATAAAAGGGAAAGAAAAACTCCTAATCTCAGAGATAGTATTCTTTAGGAGTTAGTGTATCTATGTCTACTTATAGCCCTGCCTTCCTGTGCTCTTGGGAGCTTGTCAGAGACCATACCTACATCAGAAGTTCCACATTGCCAAGAGTAATTTAACTTAGGCAGGTATAATTAAATTATACCAAATTAAAGACTACTTCACAGGGTTAATAACTTAGGTGGGAAGTGTGGCTCAAGGTCACCTTCAATCATAGATTATGGACATTCATAAAGGATAAAGTGTCACAGATCTCTTTTCTTTTGGCTTTTGGGATATGGACATATCTTTTCCATTTTTCTCTGTTGGGATACTTCCCACCTCCCCAAAACATGCCTGAATCCCTCTCTTGGTCTCAAAGGAGCTTTCCTTGAGCTCCTTCTCTTTGCTGCCTGCTGTCTCTTGACAGACTCAACCACACCCCTAGCTTCATCCATCCTCTTCTGCAGGGTACTGTCCTGCTAAGCACAGAACTCTCCTCTAGAGTTTACTGTTGCCATCTGCTTCCTGGGATTAGTTTCAAGTGAATTTCAGCCATGTCCCCCAATGTGTCAAATCAATTCAGCACTTAAGCTCTGTCCTAGTTTTTGTAAAGAAACTACCAGTATCTTTTATTCTTTGAACTTATATCCTGTCTTTTTTGCATGAATGTTATGCATGCATGGGTATATGTGTGTTCATAGATGTATGTGGATTTGTATGTGTGTGTGGAGACCAGAAGTTCACATTAGATGTCTTTCTCAATCAGTCTTCACTTAATTTGCTGAGGCAGAGTCTCCCATTTGAACCCAGAGCTGCAGATTTGGCTAGTCTAGCTACCCAGCTTTTCCATGGACCTCATGTCTCATGGAGCGAGGGGGGGATCTGAACTCTGGTTCTCAGGCTTATGCAACTGTTGCATTATCCACTGAGTCATCTCCCCAGGGCCTCTCATCCTGTTTTCTTGTATTCAAAGACTGGACTATAAATGGTGCGTGGCCTGACTGCGAAACAGTTCTGAACAGGGAAAAAGTGTGATCCTAAACCCAAGGTACCTCAGAAGTACCACCCCAAGGTCTTACTGCTAATGCTGCAATTGCTCTGGGCTTGACCTTAAACTTAACCTTCCCTCTCATTGCATCTCTTTCAACCTCTGGGTTTATGTTTATAGGCACAGTAGGATTCCTTACCTGGGCGGGGGGGGGGGGGGGAGGGGGGACACAATAAACGAAAGCTTTTCTTTTTTTTTTTTATAACCTCAAAGCCGGTGAGTAAGCATTTAACAACATACCACTGCCCCTGCCATATGTATAATAGTAATAACATTATTCTGCTTAATGCACTCTATTAAAATATCACTGATAATATATCTCATTGAATTCCCACAATATCCATATGAGAGAAGTGATATCATTACATCTGATTAATAAGTCAAGTAAATGGACTTTGTTGTAGTTACCTTTGTGATACTGAAACAAAACGCATGACCAAAACAGCAGATGATGTGAGAAAACGGTCAGCTTACAGTCCCAAGGGGAATTTTCAGGGTGGCAGTGAAAGGATGGCAGAGAAGACGCTAGCCATCTCATATTGCCACAGCAGCTGGCAGAAAGCAGCAAGAGTGAGCTGAACTCTGGTGAAGAGGTAGCTGGGCTATAACATCTCAAAGCCCACCCCCAACAACCCCTCCCTCAGCAAAGCTTCACCTCCCAAATTGTCACCAGCTAGGGACCTAGCATTGAAAAGGCATGAGGTTATGGGGACATCTGATTCAAACAACCACAGGCATTTAGAGGTAAATCATAACAATCCTAGGGTAAATGAAAGACTTCATACCATGCATCTGAGAGAGATACAGGCCATCTAAGAAGATTGGTGGGAAAAATCCCGCCTGGCAGTATTTTTTTTCCCAAGCTGGAATATCTACATTCTTACTAAAATCCATCCAGCCCAAGAAAATTGTATTGGGAATTGTGACAGATTTTACTCTATACAATTTTCATTCTTAGAACAAACCATATGTAGAAACTTGGAAATTTATACTATAAATCATTACAATTTATATTACAAATTATATTACAAAATGATGACACAAGTCCAATTTCCTGTTTGAATGGCACCTTTTCAGTGCAAGATAAATACCTGTTATTTGAATAATATTTGGATTTCTTTTTTCTACAAAAATCTATTTTTTAAATTTTTGTTTATTTTTATTTATTTATTTGAGTGCAACAGAGAGAAAAAGAGAGAATGGGCATGCCAGGGGCTCCAGCCACTGCAAAAGAACTCTAGAACTCCAGATGTGTGTGCCCCCTTGTGCATCTGGCTAACATGGGTCCTGGGGAATTGAGCCTGAACTGGGTTCCTTAGGCTTCACAGGCAAGCACTTAACAGCTAAGCCATCCCTCCAGCCCTCTACAAACATACATATATATATGATTTTTTTGAGGTAGGGTCTCACTCTGGCTCAGGCTGACCTGGAATTCACTATGTAGTCTCAGGGTAGCCTTGAATTCTCAGCAATCCTCCTATCTTTGCCTCCTGAGTGCTGGGATTAAACACATGCACCATCACACCTGGCTTACAACCATCTTTTAATAGTCTGTTTATAACTGCCTTGTCAGTAACCAATTTTAGTTTGTTAGTTGCTTCTTTTCAAAAGGAATAAGACAAGAGATAATAGGTCCCAAAGTAGTCCAAGTTACCCAAGCCCATTAGTAAAAGATTCTTTAGACAAATGACCACTCCCATTGGGTATTACAGGGATGGAAGTGTGAATTCTCACATGTTTTAGATGAAAGAATTTTAATCTAGGTTAGATTTTTTATGAAAATGAAGAAATATTAAATGCCACCACTACCAATTTTTTTGTTTCATCTGGTAAGCATTCAAACCATTATTTTCCCCTTCTTGTCACTTTTCATTCACTGACTTATTAACTTTCAAAGAACAACTAATTTGGGCCAGATGATGTACCAGGAGTTAAGAATGAAGGGATGAAGCTAGACAAGGTCTCAGCTGTCCTGGGTCCATTCTACTTAGGAGAGATACAGGATAAGCGTGGTGCTGAATAAAACCAGAATTGTGGGGTGGGGGATGAGAGCCAGGAAGAAAACAAAGAAAAGCTATGTGAGAAGCAAGGGAACAGACACTCTGCTGCAACAGAGCTGCCAGTGGGGGCATGGGGGGAACAAGTGCCCATAACTAACCAGCCATGTTGAGGCCTGCAGGAAGTCCTGTCAGAGGGGGAAAAGGTTGAGGCCCCAGCAACCTCAGAACTAGCAAGGTGGCTACAGTGGTGAATGTCCAGCAAAAGAGATAGGACTGGTTAGCAACTGGATGCAAGAGGCGGATGGGACCCAAGAAATGTGGACCTTAGAATATGCATTACAGTGTATTCTAAGTATGCTCAGTAGTTCCTAAAGAACCCCAGGTAGTAGAGAGACTTCACTAACTTCTGTCTGTGCACACAAGTCTATTTATAGAATGGCAGTCTCAGCTACACTCTGCCTGATTTCAAGTAACAAGGAACTGACTTAAATTCCTTGTGGAAAAAAGTCAGTAACATGGTTGTGCAAACATCTGATAATTTAGATTTCACCTAGATTCCCAAAGCAGGAGTATGGGAGTATATGGAAATACACATTCGTCTCTTTAAAACGTGGAGGAATAGATGTCTAAAGTGTGTGTTCTCATCTCGGTGATAGTGCGTTATTTTCCCGTCCCTCACTCTTCAGGACAACCATGCCCTGTGTAATAAGCCACTGCTGACTTTGAAAGACATAAAAATAACAGCATCATAGGGACCCTGGGGATGGAAGAACTGTCCTGTCTTGATTACATCCAGTTATGATGCTGTGCTGTAGTTTTGCAGTATATTGCCATTGGGGATGACTGAATCAAGAATATAGAAGATCTCCCTGCAATGTTTCACAACTGCATGTCACTACAATTATCTCAAAATAGAAAGCTTAATGGAAAAATAATAACTCCATTCATTTGAGTATTTTATTGGCCACTGGCACCATGTTGATTATTTCTTATGAGCTATCTCATTTAATCCTTGCAAGAAACCTGTGAGTCTAGCATTACATGAGTCCCTATTTCACATAGGAAACTGAGGCTCCTAGAGGCTAAAGGATTTTCCAGTCACCCAGCTGATAAGTGGTAGGGCCAGAACTGATTCTATAAGCTCAGGTTCTCAGCCATGCCACATGGGACCTTATCTCTATTACCCTTACTCTGATAAGTCTCTGATCACAAGAGGACAGTAGGAGCTTTGGATAAACAGAGATGAACCATCTGTCTCTGCTGCAGTAACTGCCTCTGGCAATTGGTCCAGGCCTATGAGACATGGCAGTCCTCCAAGACCTAGAGAGCTGGATTGGGTTTAGGTGGAAGATGTCAATTGTTTTGGTTATTGTTGTTGTTGTTTGTGTGTGTGTGTGTGTGTGTGTGTGTGTGTGTGTGTTTGCTGTTTTGACCAAAATAGCCAATATAGACAATTTAAGGAAGAAAGGGCTTATTTTGACTCAGAGTGTAAAAGAACTCAGTCCGCCATTTTGGGGAAGGCATGGAGGCTGGAGCTGTATCTCAGACACCTGGAGTTTGCTGCACAGCTTATTATATTTTAGTGGATTCCGGAGCTAAGAGAACTTGGGCAGGAAGTCATGTCATGAGCTAACCCTAAGGCTGGACCCCCCCCCCCCCCAGGGACACACTTCCACTAGCTTGGCCACACTTCCCAAAGTCCTGCAACCTCAACAACAGCTCTGCCATCTGGATACCAAGTGTTCAAACACATGAGCCTGTGGGGAACATTTTATATTCGAACCTTAACAGTGAACATTTCCCCCTGCCCTGATCAACATTCTGATGGTAGCTGGATTTTACATTTTCAGTGTGAGGCATGTTCTGGTAGAATCTGGACGCTTCAATCCCTGGCTAGAGCAGCAGTCTGGGTGACCTGGAGGCAAGGAGAATTCTTCCCCTTACCAAGCTAAGCTGTTAAATTAATTTCTACTTTGTGGTTCCCAAAGGTGTGGCTCCTTCTAATTCCTACAAAGACCCTTCAAGGGCAGTAACTGCCCTACGTCATCTGATACCTCAAACGCCCTGCTGTTCTAAGCTGTGGCATTATCCTAGCTTTTATTGTTGCCTTTTACATTGTTAAGCTCCTGAGCCGAGCACATATAGGCACTTCTCCACCCCCAGTACATTTTTATTTCAGGGTTTGAGTGACACTTTCAAAATTTGAAGAGAAAGTTTTAATTCCTCTTGATGTGTTTGGTGCATCTTTAGGCAAGAATTTATTAGGATATTATGGTTAATATAAGCATGGCTATAACTCCCTAATGAATGCAAATGGGGAAAATAAGATTTTATTAAGCAAGGATGATCATCTTAAAACTATTATAGCCTTGTGCTTATGGAAAGCAATTTAGGAATACACCTGCTTTTCACATGAATTCTGCAACCCTTTCTGATGCTAAGGACTGTAGGGATGCAGGCTAAGCCAAGTCAGAAAGGGAAGTCTGAGGGGTATGGTGGGAACAGAGGTGAAAGCCCAGCCTGAGATAGAGGTAGTTTACTTGGAAATGTCTGGAGTCATTTTTTAAAATGTTTATTTATTTAAGAGAGAGGCAAAAAGAGACATACAGAGAGATTGGGCATACACCAGGGCCTCCAGCCACTGCAAACAAACTCCAGATTCATGTGGCACCTTGTATATATCTGGCTTATGTGAGTCCTTAGGTTTCAAAGGCAAATGCCTTAGCCGCTAAGCTATCTCTGCAGCCCTGGAATCATTTTTAACATCATTACTCGGAGAGAGGAGCTACCTCTAATGCATAAGTAGGCTGCTCTGACCCTGCAGTACATAGGTACATGCCCTCCCAACAATGAAGAAGAGCCCAACCCCGGATGCCAACAGCTTCAGGGGAAAGAAGTCAAGAGATTAGATGAAAAGACTCTTAATCAAAGCAACTTATTTTGAGACCCCACTGCTGCTCTTAGGCAGTTGACCTGAACTTTAGAAATATCCATGTCCCTCCTCCCTCCTTCCCTTTCTCTTTCCCTCCCTATTTCTTTCCTTCCTTCCTTCCTCCCTCACTCCCTCCCTTCCTTTTTTTCTTTCCTTATTTCTTCATCTCCTTTGTCTTCATTCTTCTTTCTTTCTTCCTTTCTTTCCCTCACTCTTTCCTTCTTTCTTCCTTTCCTTCTTTATTTCTCGCGTATGAGCACAGGTACACACATGTCATGGCACACATGCAGCAATCACATGACAACGTTGGACATCAGTCCTCCTCACTCTCTGCATTGCTTGAGGCAAGGCCTCTCACTGTTGTTCACCAATGTGTTCACTAGCTGGCCCATCAGATTCTGAGAGATTCTTCTCTTTCCACTGTAGATGAACTGAAATTACAGACACCTGGTACTGTGTCTGGCTTTATGTGGGTGCTGGGGATTCAAACTCAGGTACTTATGCTTGCTTGACAAGAGCTTACTATGTCCTTTCCACACTACATCAGGCAATTATATAAAACTCTTGGGGCATAAGGAAAATCAAGTTGTCCATTCCAGATATTTAGATAGTATCTAATACACAGTCAGCAAAAAGTAGAAATTGGAGCTAAAGAGATGGCTCAGCATTTAAAGGTACTTGTTTGCAAAGCCTGCCAGCCTGGGTATGATTTCCCATTACCCACTTAAAGCCAAATGCACCAAGTGGTGCATGTGTCTGGAGTAAGTTTGCAGTGACAAGAGGCTGTGGCACGTCTTGGTTTTCTCTCTCTCTTTCTCAGAGAAATGTAAAAATATGTATCTTTTTCAAAAGCAGAAACTGTATGTCTTCCTAAAGTGCTGTCATCCTACAAGTGAAATAATATGAAAAAGCTTTAAGCCAAGCTGAAATGAGCTTTGAGGTACTGTATTTTTTGATGTCAGACTCTTGAGCTGGAGGCTTTTCTGTTTCATGACCCTATAGAAGGTCTTCCGTGAGCATGTGGTTTGTTTAAGGACAAGGTCCTGCTATTTGCACTGCTGGCATAGGATGGATACCAGACAGTGTTATACCTCTGGTGGGTGTGGAACACGAGAGCTCACAGTGTGCTCAAGTGTGACCTGGAAGGTGGCTTCATCTGCTGGTTTCCTTACCATCAGTCACCTTGACCAAAGACTGAAGATCCTGTTAGGTGAATAAAAATCTGAGCTATAGATGTCAGTGCCCTCTGCAGGGACCGTATCTGAGACTGTGCAAGCTGTCAGAGCCGAAGATGCCAACAAGGTGTCACCTGCAGGGCTGACAAGCTCTTCAGGGAACTCTGTAAGCTGCATTTCCCTTGTAGGTGTCACAAACACTACTCTGCTTCAAACGTCCCTATGCTCACATTAGCTGATGCACAGGGCATGCTCAGTAAGGAGAGGCAGCATGTAAGCATTTTCCATAGACTGCTGCTTGTGTGCATGACCTTCTGTGGATGTCCATAGGTTCCTGTGAGTAAAAGTTTCCTACACAGAAGAAGATAGAGATATTTTTAAGCTTCTCATTATTATTGCATGTTTTCATTATTTTTGTATGTATATGGCATGTCTATGTGTGTATGCACATGTTTGTGTGCAGGTGCATATGCACATGTATGCATGCATGTGCATGTGTGTGTGTGTGTGTAGGTCAGCAGTCAATGGTCAATGTCAGCCACCTTTCTTGAGACAAGATTTCTCACTGAACCTAGAGCTCACCAATTCATATAGACTAGTTAGGCATAGAGCCCCAGGGAGCCCCCCACCTTTACCTCCCCAGAATTGGGATCACAGGTACTCATTACCATGGTCAGCATTTGACCTGGGTAATGGGGTTGAACTCAGGTCCTCATGCTTGTTTAGTAAGCAATACCCACTGAGAAACCTCCCTGGGCCACTTCACAGTGCATGTATGCACACAAACACAACATGGTACATACAGATAGAGTTAAACTTACTATTCCAAACCTCTGCAAGGATAGCATCCTATCCAGAGTCAGTGTTGGGTGCAGAGGCTACCTAGCCTCCAGTGCCATGAGAAGTGGCCCATGGGTCTGGTAGAGTTTCTGAGAGAAGGAGGGGTATACACAGTGTTCCTTTGTCCCAAATTAGAACCAAGAAAGAGAAAGCTGGCACATGCAAGTAAGGTAATCACTCATGAAGCTTCTTGCCAGGCATGTGACTCTGTGCAAAGTGCCACTCGGTTGGATCTTCACCTCCCACCCGGGGAATGCAGAGCTGAGCCACTTCGCCAATGTGCAGCATGATGCATGGCAGTGTTCACTGCCCACATGCCTGGTATGCAGTGAGAAGGAAGGTGCTTGGGGTAACCCCTTGGAAGACCCATGCACAGAAGGTCTTTGGAGCTAAATCAAGAAGCCCTCTGAGAAAGTACCAGGGATTCCCCTTCATTACCACCCCTATGTGCTACTGGAATTACTGGCCATATTTTTCCTTTTTATTTAGTCAGACAAGACACTCAGGGTCAAAGATGTGGTTCTCCATAACTACATGGGAGATTCATGTGGCTGGGTTTGCATTCTCATCTTCTCCTGTTTTCTCTTTCTTTTGATCCTTCTTTTCGTCTTCCAATCATTACACAATGCCAGTGTGATGGATGTAGGTATAAATAAACCTTCAAAAGCCCAAGCTTTGGATCTGTTCGGTAATTCTCTAGGATTTTGCTTAGCTTCATGGTGTTTCTTCCAATTTGAGACTCATCCAGCTCCTCCTATTGGCTGACAGTAACAATAAAGATAACTGATTTCTATACCACATCTAAGAGGCTCAATTAAATTCCCTGTAAAAATGTCCCTCATAGGGAAAGTGCTGGGCAAGAGGCTGAAATTCATCAGAACGAAAGCAAGAGGCCAGCTCTTTCTTGTTGACTACAGCTGATCAAAGTGTTCCTCATGCTACTCTTAGCTGCTGTGCCCAAGGTATCTGTGACAGATGGCTCAGGCTGCAGTAGGGTGCATGAGACTCTGCTTTTGTTTTCATAAAAAATCCTGACTCGGAAGGAAACTGACTATTGAAAAGATTGAGGGTACAGCCTTCCAAATTAACTGTTCCAAATCTGGGCACATCACGACTACCTCAGCATGGCTGTGTGGCCATGATGGTGGGCTTTGCAATTAACAAGAGTAGTGGAGAGATTTTTGTGTTGCCAGGCCTCCTGACTCTTCTCAAGCTTTGAACTAGGGCCAGTTGTAGGGAGTTTACTTGTACCTGCATTATAAAATTAGGAACATACTTAGAAAATAGCTTTTGAGCAGCTAAGACTTGTAAACCTCTTAAATGTTGCAAAATATCTTCATGAGTATATTTAATGATTTGAGACTTTTCTCTACATGAGAAAGACCCTTCCATGACGTCTAACAAAGAATAGTGCATGTACCTTGCCAATTTGAATATCTTTTGCTTCCCCTGGTTCCTCCTACAAGGGCTGTATTTACCCAGAACTCAAGACCTCTGTTAACAGTTGAAAATATCCCACTTAGCTTCTATATCCATTGTTTCCCAGGCCCAATTTCAGGATGGATTCAGAATGCATGGAGCATACAGAAATGTGGAGTGACTTTTGTTGTAATGTTTTTAATATCTATGATATTATGATATTCTGATGTGGATAAGACTGAGTTAAAATTCCAACTCTCCCTTTCTATGATTAAACAAGCTATATCACTTTTTCCTCCTCAACCATAAAGGGAGGATATGAGATCACTCTGAAAATGACATAGTCTGAAGCCAATGTAATACCAATGCCAATAGGTGCAGCTGACAGACAACTCAAATTATGGCCATGCCTAGTGGAACTTGTTATAGACCTAAGCTCATAGGGTTGTTGTGAATTAAATAAGAATATATCCATTGGCTCAACATGAAATCTTTTAAAGTGATTTTTAAGGTATTTATGAGGAGCTGATTCTCTGAAATCATTGGCCCGTAACTATACTTTCATTTCAAGTAGAGTCTGAGCTCTTGCAGACACAAAGCCACTAAAGGTAGTCTTTCAAGACACTAAGAGTTATATCAAATGCCTAGGCATCTGCAACAGCAAGAGTTGGTCCCAAAGCTTCCAGTCCTTCTTGCACCCTCAGACCTATAACTTAACTCCACCTCTAGTATGGGGTGGTGATCCTTATGTCATACTCAGTGCTTCCCAACTTTCCCTCTCTTCTCCCACAATGCATTGCTCACCTATAATAGTCCAGGGCCTATGAGCTGTGTGGTCAGAGGGTAACAGGCAAAGGCCACTGGGCCTGGGGCTTGCTACCTCATCAGAAACCAAACAATGAATGAATAATAACAATGAAGGGAAAGAACTGGGCCCTACAGAAATATAGAATGTGATGTCTTAAGTGAGGGAGTAGAGTGGGTGGAGGAAGGCCCTTTCTTTTGCATGTGTGTCTGTATATGTGTTCATACAGGTGAGTGTACATGTATGTGGATGCTAGAGGACAACCTCAGGCATTATTTCTCAGCAATGCCATCCACATTTTATTGATACAGGGTCTTTTGTTGGCCTTGGCTTACTTTACCATTTAGGCTAAATTGACTAGCTAGAGAGCTCTAAGCATCCTCTCCAGGGATAGGGTTACATGTGTGCACCACCATGTCCTATAACTTTATGTGGGTTCTGGAGAGCAAACTCAGGTCTACATGCTTGCTGTCTCCCCAGCCCAAGGAAAGCTTTTTGGATAAGTGGTTGTTGATCCTTCCTACACAGGGTGAACAAGAGAAAGGAAGCAGGGCTTCAAGGGCAAAGAAACAGAACATGCAATGAAAGGAGGGAAGGAAAGCCATGCTTACTTTGATGAATTCAAAGAAGCTCAGAGCAGCTTCAGTCAGCCTTGTCTATATTTTCTTTGTTTCCTACAAGAAAAACGAGAGGCTAGGTGTTTCCGATAAGGAGATCCAGCAGATCCTGATGTCCAAGACTCAAGGAAATTGCTCTTTTCTCCCCCATTCCCTTCAATCAGAGGCAGGGTCCTTGGTCTGCATGGGTCCCATCCCAGTTCTCTGATGTTGGGCATGTTAGTTGTAAAAACGCTTCCTAAGAAAACACTCCAGTGAGAAGCATCTCAGTGGGCTGCATACCAGCCAGTCTGATCACTTATAGATTTCTTCTTACATACTCTTGATTAAATGTGTGAGGTGATAAATTAAACAGGGTCTTTATAAAAGCGCAAATTGGTAGTTGTTTGGAGCTTTTTAAAGACAATGACTAATACAAATAATGTTAATTAAAATGAGTGCAGACATTGATTTAGCTAGAATGCTTGGCCCTACAGAGGCATAGATGATGTCTGACTATGAAAATACATTATTTTACTGCTAATATTTTCAGTAGAAGAAGCCAAAAAGGGTGTGTCATATTTGAAAATGCAGCTTCCTGCTAATAATGGTCTCCTTTGACAATTGTAGCTTCTGATTTTTAAGACAAATCTTCTTAATATAGCCAATGAAAATCGGACATAATGATATGAGGTAATTTCATCAATCTTCAATAACTGGAGGAAGGAAAAATAATAAATGATAATGAAACCTTTATGCCAAAAATAGTGCTTTTGCTGTCACTGTCATGGATAAAGATGAGAGGAAGGCAAGCTCTGAAAGATTTGATGTACTGTGTTCTGTCTGGTGTGTGACTTTCTGGAATTGGATGCACACCCAGGGCCATTGGTACAGCTCAGTTGTTACTAACACAGAGGTGCTAGAAATCATTGAAATATCTATGATGGAAATCCCATTAACATAAAGAGAGAGTCTGCCATTCAGAAGCATTAGGTTAACATGACATCAACAGAGTTGTTCACATGTGCTCTTCATAGTGTCAGACATTCTGCTTTAATTGAGTTAATTAAAAGTTAATGGCAGGGCTGGAGAGATGGCTTAGAGGTTAAGCGCTTGCCTGTGAAGCCTAAGGACCCCGGTTCGAGGCTCGGTTCCCCAGGTCCCACGTTAGCCAGATGCACAAGGGGGCACACGCGTCTGGAGTTCATTTGCAGTGGCTGGAAGCCCTGGCGCGCCCATTCTCTCTTTCTCCCTCTATCTGATTTTCTCTCTGTGTCTGTCCCTCTCAAATAAATAAATTTTAAAAAATGAACAAAAAATATTTTAAAAAAATGTTAATGGCAGAGAGCACATCAAGATACTATAAATAATAGGCATGTGACCAGTCCTCATACGTTCTTGTTTGTATCAATCTTTCACTCACTATCAAATACTGCTTCTGACTCATTCCATACCACTGCCTAGCCTCCCTTTGAAGAGAGTGAGTGCTGCTCCGTTTGATACATAAACAAAGGGAACTGCAAAGATGAAAGGAGGCTTGTGCACTGTGCTGCATCACTCGTCCTTGTCAGCCTTGTCCCTAGGGGTCTCAGTGGGAAGGGAACAAGCACATCCCTAACTATGGTGGAATACGGAAATGGATAGGTGGTCCACTGCTAAGGTGGCTTGGCTAAGATGGAAGGGCTTGAGGGTTAAGCAGGGTGAGATTTGAATACGACTGTATGAATCTTACAGCTGTGAATGTTACTGAACCTCTCAGACCTTCAGTTTTCTCCGCTGTGGCATGGAATGTAGAATTCCCAGAGCGTGTATAGTTGGGTACGCAGTGTCTCTTGGACCTATATTGGATGACATAGATTTCAAAGTCTGCAGTCTCGGAGTAAGCCACTAGGCATGGCTATGCCCACTTCCATTCCTCAATACCCTTATTCAGGCAGCTGGTTGATGTTCCTTTTAATGTGTTGGCTTGGTGGATAAATTTGCCTTTTAACTGCTTCTCAGAAAAAAAAATAAAAAGAAGTAGGAAGCACTGTATGATGGAGAGATGAGGCAGACAAGCGGCTGGAAGCGGTTCACATTAGACAAGGCAAAGTCAGTAGGCCAGACCCTAACTGGGTATCCTCAGTGAAAATTTAATGCTGTGCTGACCTCCCAGCTCAGGGAAAAGAGCTAAACGAGCAGCTGGATTACCTCCCATGATTCCAGTGCTATGAGCCACAGGAAATTTTCCAATGTAAGATGCAACCTTTTTGTAGGGCAGGAATTCTAAGGAGAATTTATGATGGGTCATCATGGAATCTTACAGGTATAATTGTGGAGTTATTATGACAATTAAAAATATATGAAGAAAATTCTTACATGGATCTTACTTAGGATGACTCAATGGGGAAAGGTTGATTGTTAGACATGTGTTGACAAGGTCTACAATTTATATTCTCAGCTCTGTTTTCCCAATATGCACACGCCCTGAGAACAAAGTTGTAGGACTCCTATTTCCCATCCTTTTTCTGCATGGGGCTTCCCTTGTCTGTGCAAAGGTGTCTCTTGTTAGTTAAAATGCTGGCTGTGACCTATAAATTGATTCCGTGATCTGAAAGTGAATTGTGACACCTGGTTTTAAAAATGCTGATCTAAGATGTTAGATAAAAAATATATTTCCATACAAATACTTAAGTGGAGGAATGGGAATATGTGAGGCTAAATGTCTGGCATCCTAGAAAGAATGAAAATTTTATGCATATCTATATCTCATCTGGCTATGTCTCTTTCCTGGCATGGCGGGTTCTGTGTGAACCAGCCTCTCCCCAGGAGTGGGGTGGGTGATAGGAAAAGGATGCTTAGTTCTTTGATCTAGTTTCTCACCTGAGTACTGAGATTCTGCGTCTCTGTGTGGCTCCCAGGTGATGCCAATGCTGTTGGACATCGACGCCATGGTTTGAGTGGCAAGAGAAAAGCAAACACAAAAGTGAAGGCTGATGTTTCTGTGCCACCATCCACAGCTCCATGCAAAAGACCCCTTCTCCTTCAAGGTCGGCTCATCTTGTCACTAAGTTTTAGTGACTTGATGACATGATTTAGTATGCCCATTGTGTCTATTAAAAAAAAAAAAGCTATTTAGGGGCTGGGGAGATAGCTCAGTTAGTAAAGTGCTTGCCTGCAAGCATGAGGACCTGAGTTCAATCCCTAGACCTATGTTTAAAAGAAGAAGGAGGAGGAGGAGCCGAAGAAGGAGGGGAATAGAAAGAAGAAAATATAAAGCTGGATGAAGATAGTGGCATGCACCTGTAATCCCAGCTCTGGGAAGGTGAAGATGGGCAGATCCTTGGGGCTCACTGACTAGCCAGTCTGGCTTACTTGGCAAGTTCTAGTCCAATGAGAGACTTGTCTCAAAAAAGATGGATGGTGCCTAATGAAGAGTAACCAAGGTTATCCTCTGACCTCCACATTCATAGTTATACACCATTTCTAGAACTGATGTAACCTGAATAATTGGGTCTTTGGGAGACCACTAAGCAGGAATGGGCCGGGCTTTAGTAGCAGGATCCTGTGGAGGCCTGTTCAGATGTGGATTAAACTGTCATGGCTGTTCTTGAACCACTGCAGTAAACATTCAGATTTTAGGGAAATTAATCCAAATGGCCTCTATAATGACAGGTCTATCCTCAGCCCAGGAAGAATAAAGAGTCTTTGAATGATAGACCCACCAAGACTCAGTGAATTACCATGCTGAAGGGAATGAATACAGGTGGGCAGATGCATCAGCACACACCCCCAAATGACATTGAGAAGGAAGAGTGTTCTTAGCTCTGTGTCAATCAAGCAGTATGTAATGATCATGTCACATGTTGCTAACTCAATCCACTCAATAATTCGTAGATTCTTTCCTGGGATAGTGACCCCTACAGGCCACAGTGAACAATGTTTGGACATGTTTTGGGTTGTTGTAGTGGGGCTGGTACTACTACGGAAATGTAGCCTGTGGATGCTAGGGATGCTATTAACTTATGAGTGCACATGGGCTCCCATCACAGAAAAATTATCCAGACCACAGTGTCACCAGTGCTGAAGTTGAGAAACACTGCAACAAACCTGCAAGATGATACCAGCTTTCTGCTTTCTCTATTTTCCTCATTTGATGGATAGCCAAAAAGGTAGGTAATAGCTGCAAAGTCAGAGAGCTAACAAGTGATGGGGCAAGAATGTGGACTTAGATCTGCATAGCTCCAGGTCCTTGGTCTACTCCAGAGGAAGAGCATTTCCTTTGTACCTGCCAAGAAGGGGAGGTGGGGACACATGGTCCGGAAAATCTTACAAACCTGTCACAAATGCAGGCCCCCTCTGCCAATCAGATTCTTTCCATTCCATTCTGCAGTCTCATCGACCTCCCAGGTTTTCCTGTCGTGGTAGCCTGTGCCAAGATTTATGTCTTTACAAAGCTAGCGCAGTGAGACATCAGCCAGTGATTCATACCACATAGTATCTGGAAACATTAAGTGGAAAGAATAGAGCTCATTCCGTGTGCATATTCAGTTATGTAAGTTGGCTATAACATGGTAACAGCAGACATCCCTGGAGGTGTGACTTGAGGGTTAGCCTCATGCCGCCCCCTACATGCCCTTTACCCAGATTGTGTGATTGGGTAGTGGGCTTCCATCTCCTGAGTAAGAGTACATGCAGCCTTGTGGTGTACTATGATCAACTATGCAGGGAGAGTCCATGCCACCACTGTAAAAGACTCTTTCCAGCATTGTGTCTCCTGAACTGCTTGTCAACAAAGCAGACTTGGGGGAGGTGTTTTGTTTGAGAAGAGAAAAGTACACTTTCTTTCAAAGATTGGTACAGTTCAGGTGAAAAGTCTCCAGTTTTCCTAATTAGATCATGAGCCATTGAAAGGATGAATCTGTTTCACACTTGAAAAGACAAGGATCTTCTTACAGACTCTGGGGAATCTTCTCACTTGTGTCCCCCGCCAAACCTGGAGAAGAACTCTGGATTAAACAAAGAAATATGAACTGAAAAATATAAAAAGAAGTATGCAAAAAGAATCCCACATCTTTCAAAGTGAGTTTCTTAAAAATTTCATGAGGTGGGTATTAATAAGCCCACTGGAGTGACTGGCAACACAGATATCAACAATTTTTCATCTATGGATATTTTAAAGTATTTGGAGGGGGTTGATTATTTTGAAAGCTCACTTCCATTATGTTTGTGTTGTCTGTTTGGAGCACAAGTTCAGGAAAAAATTTTGCTATTCTGAATTCATTATATTTTAGTGACACTATTTCAAACTAGCTACCTAAGATAGTAGGATGTTGTTTGTCCTAAGAATGGCTAAGTGACAAAAAACAGTAGTATATTCTTTTAAATTTGATATTCCTACAGCTGGATATGCAGTCTTGTATTCAAAAACATCTACTAAATAAATGAATACAATATAAGAAATAGATACTGAGAGCCAAGGAAGGCCAGGATGAATGGGCTGAGTGTGAAGGTGACAGAAAATCAGGAGTTAAAGGGCCTTTGCATTCATTCTTTGAACTCAGTGCTTCATGTGTTTTCACAATTTCTTGGATAGGCAATAGCTACAGAAGGAAACTATTCAAATGTTTCCACAGAGTATCCTCTAGTTTGAGATGGTTGCCCAGTTGCTCCTCAAACATGTTAGCAGTCCCAGGATCAATGAATATGTAATAGTGACCTTTAATTTGCAGATCAGCTGAGTAGTCTTGTATTGAACTCAGTACTGTTTTCTAGAGAATATCAATGTCCTATTTCTTTCTCTTGCCATATGAGTAGATGTGCCAGCCCTTGTGCATGACAGATGGCAGATAACCAAGGATAATTTCCTTGGCATTTTGTATTTGAAGTGTTTTGGTTCCTTCCTTAATACTCTCTAATATACAGTGCATGTGCCTTTGTGTGCACTCGTAGGTATATGTGTGTGCATGTTCATGTGCATGCTGTTGCATGTGCATGTATGTGATTGCACATATGGAGGTCAGAGGAAAACCTTGTCATTGTGAAATGGGAATGTCATTCACATTTGTCTTTGAGACAAGGTCTTTCATTGTCCTGGAAGCTCACCACTTAGGCTAGACCAACTGGCTAGTGAGCCTCAGAAATCTTTCTGTCTTTACCTCTCCAGCATTGGGATTGCAAGCATACACCAATTACACCTGGCTTTTATTTGTGGTTACTGGGGATTATACTCAACCCTCATGCATGCAAGGCATGTGTGTCACTGTCTAAGCCATCTCCCTCAGCCCCCTAAAGTAGCATCTTAAAATAGAAGCTTCCAGATATGTTTTGCCAACAAAGGGATGTGGTGGCCTGTCATCACACCATTTCTGCTACAAGGCTTTTTAAAAATAATATTTTTAATATCTTATTCATTTATTTATTTATTTATTGACAGAGAAAGAGGTGGAGAGTGAGAGAAAGAGAGAGAGAGAGAGAGAGAGAGAGAGAGAGAGAGAGAGAGAGAGAGAGAATGGGCACACTAGGGCCTCCAGCCACAGCAAATGAACTGCAGACACGTGTGCCCCCTTATGAATCTGGATATTGTGGATCCTGAGGACTTGAACCTGGATACTTGGCTTTGTAGGAAATTGCTTAAACTGCTAAGCCATCCCTCCAGCCCATCTGCTATGAGGCTTTTGCCTGGATCCCTCTGTTCTCCCTCCCAGGGATCTCTGCCCTTGTGCCTTATAGCACAAGGTGAGAAGGTGGCTGAGAGAGCTCCCAGGCCACATGAGTCAGTTCTATCCTTTCTCTGCCCAGGCTAATGCTAGATTCAGGTGACCTCATGACATCTTATTGCTCATCAAAGCAGGATTAAATGACAGTACAAATAATACTCCAGAAAGTCTTTCATACATATCCCCAATTTAACACTTTGATATTTTATTTTCTAACATTTAGACTCTAGGCAACTCCTTTTTGACTTTCCATTGTAGAACTAACCAAGTTGCCGTTAACATTCTATTTTCTTTATTTACTTATCTGCATATGTGTGGAGTAATGGGTGGGGCACAGTAAGGTCTCTTTCCACTGTAGACACCATACACATGTGCCACTTTTGGAGTCTGGCTTTATAGGAGTGGCTGGAGAATTAAGCCTGGCAAGCAAGGGCTTTTAACCTCTGAGCCATCTCCTCAGATCCCATGACTCCAATTTCTACTGTTTATTATCATGTAATTTTCTCACCATGAAGCCACTGCCATATGTTGGGGACCCTATTTTGAAGGCAACCAACATGGATCAGACTTAGATAACAGAAAATCTAAACCTCTGTCCCCCAAGTGCTGGGGTTAAAGGCATGTGCCACCATGTCTGACTTTACTTCTAATTTTTATTTTCAAAGACAGTTCCTAAAACACCTTTGGCACTCTTATCTTCTTGGTATTTTTTACATATTTCTCAGGCCATAATAACACTAGCAGAATCCTATTATCACTTACTATCCTATTATTCAGTCTTAATATAATGATACATATGTATACGTATATATACAAACATAAAGAGTAATACATGCCCATACCCATGTCACACACAACCTTTGTAACATATAATAAAATTAGGAGGTTCCATGAAATACAAGAGACCAACAGGACAAGGTCAGCCTTGGCCATGCGCAGCCTGACAAGTTCAGTGTATTCTCAGTGTGTGGCACATAAATGCTGTTGCTGGTCAGTTCCAGCAAGCAGAGCAGGCAGCACAGGCACTCCCAGTTACCATAGTTTCCCAAGTGAGTGAGACACACCATCTGAGAGGGTTTTTTTTCCTGATTGATTAATTAATTAATGTGATACGAATTATTGAAAACTCTCTGGCTGGAGAGATGGTTCATGGTTAAGGGACTTACCTGCAAATCCTAACAGTATGGGTTTGATTCACCAGTACACACATAAAGCAAGATGCACAAAGTGGTGCTTACATCTGGAGTTCATTTGCAGTAGCACACCCATTCTCTCTGTCTGTCTGTCTTCTCTCCGATTAAAAGGAGTTTAAATATTCTCAAAAACAATTAATTGCATAAATATTACATGTGTTATTTACAAACTACAAACTGAGGCAAATTTAAAGAACCTCCATAATATGAAATAAAGATTCCAGTGTGTATAAAATTCCAGTCCATATTACTGAGGGATATGGCTTTTACTCCATGAGCCACTATCACATACAGTCATAAGAAGCCAGCCATGGTTCATAGTACCTGTGAATAAACAGAGAGGCTCAAAGCAACTTTGCTCACATGTGGCTTCTGAGTTGTTTGGTATTCTTTGGTTCTCCATCATTGAAGTAAAGTGGCCCACAAGCCAAGCTGCCAAAGAAAACCAAAGCAGAATAACCCAGTGGTCAAAGAAATCCACATTCTGGCCAGCCAACTGTTTGCTTTATCTTTAGTTTTCAGTAGTTAACTACTGTAAGGATGACCTTATTATTGTTTGCATTTCATGTACAAACACAATGACTTCATGAACACAGACTTCTTTAGTATCTTTTTTCTATTAGGAAAGCAAATTCTTTTATAATGCAGCTTTTACGAACATGAAACTTCTTAGAAATGCAATTATTGTATTAGCATAATTTGCATGTCCCAGATGCCTCTAGGGAAAGCAGGCCCCATTCCACAGGCCCTCTTCCTAGAGCCCTTGAAAACATCTAAAGTGCAGGACAGATCCTATCACAATTCTATTATGAAAAGTTTACTTAAAATATTATGCATCTTATTAGTGCTGTATGCAGAATAAATACAACACTGTCCTTCAAGTCTCAAATATTGATTATCTAAATTGTGCCAGGTCATCCATTTGGACTTGAGGCTGTGAAAATAGAGTTTCAATCTGGTAAGAAAACAAACCTCTGGGAGAATTAGAATAAGAAAGGCTGTCTTTAGTACAGCAGAGTGCTATGGGGACCCAGCCCAAAAGGCTTTGGTCTTCATCTTGGCTAGGATGCCAGGAAAGAGGTGAAGGAGGATGGAATCTTTGGATTTGGGTTGCACCATATTCCTCCTCCATCCCTTTGTCTTCATGGAAAAGAGCCACTCTCACAGCCGCCTTATGTAGTGTGGGACCAGTCCAAGAAATAATGAATGGACATTTGACAAGTACATGAGCTATGTTTTCTGAATAGGATTGGAAATTTTGAGTCTCAACCCAAACTCTAACAATTTGGATGTTGGGGGAAAAAAACAGCTGATTTCTATATCTTAATGTTCTCATGTTCCAAATGAGTTTCAGGATGGTACTACATTTTCCTAAGGCATGTTACAAGGAATAAGTAATGTAATACAAAATCCTTAATGAAAGATAAAAGAGGGCTGGGCAGGTAGCTCAGTCAGTGTAAGTATTCACCATGTAAGCATGAGGACCTGAGTTTGATCCAGGAACCCATGTTAAAAAAGAGATACAGGGTTAGATTAACTTTAGTGGGTGATAGTGGTATGGGTCAGGTCATATTGATTCATATAATACTGGTTTCTATTCAATCCCCTAAAATCAGTCTTCCATACATAGCCTTACTTCTACCCTCTAGCTATCTCTCCTTCACTACTTCTATGCAGTCTACGGTCTGAGCCACATACACAGATCAACATCTCAAGGTGTCAGGTACACATGAAAAGCTTAGTCTCTTCTATACTTTGGGGGAAATAGGATATACTCTGTTAGCCCTGCTTCTTGGCACCCCTTTAAAAGCATGTCTATACTAAGTTAAACAAAATTGATTAAGGCCAGATTTACTAAGTCCTTTGAAATGGTTCTATTATTTTGAATATGAGAAAATAATGTACTACACCTCCTGAGAAATATATCTTCTGCAACATTTTCATTAATCTCTTTATTAAACTAAACTGGTTTCTCTTTGGAAATTAATTACTGAAGTAGTATTGAGAATTTTAATTTTCACAATATACCAGCAAGAGATACTGCTGTTTCTTTATACACTGTTACACAGCAGGGCAATAATCTATTGAAATAAGCCTGAAAAGGGGGCAACTTGTAATTAAAACAGTATAACACAAATGTTTGATGACTCTCTTAGTGCTAAAATGGCCTTGTCGTGCTGTGTTTGGGTGGAATAAAATGTATATTTAGGAAACAGCTTTATATGGAGAATTCGACAGGCTCAGGTTTTACAGTTTGGGATGTGGCTGTGTTTCACCGCCTTAACATGCCCATGAGGAAAGATGAATTGGATTTGGCATCTGAGAATTATAAGCATTGTGGTACAGTAGAAGGGAAGCTTTCCTTATTAAGCCACCCATTGTGAAATGTAAAATATCTACTTCACCAAGTAGAGCATGAATTATGGATGCTGGTATCCACAGGAAATATCTGGGATGTCAGTCCTAGGGTCGATTCATAGCACATATGTGTAGATGTGTGTATATGCAGATCCTGTCTGTAGTAGTAAAGGCACTCATCAAAGCAGATTCAGTACTTCATAACTCTACCTCATGTTTGGAGGATGCTTCATATTTTCAATACATGCTCATGTCTATCATCTTCTAGCCTCCCAGGCATGTTTCCTCATGATAAGAATTATTTACACATCATTTACATTTATAGATTTGCTTCCTTTTCTAGTGCCAAACACTTTGCAGATACCATGTTTCTCTTCCTTTTTCCTCCCCTCACTCCTTCTTCCTGTTTGCTGCTATCACAGTAACTTATGATTATATCTTTCCTTAACCTGTTTCATCCTCATGTTTTTGTGGGTTCATTCTGCCTGTAAATTTCCTGCAAAGAAAATTTCTATATTCAGGGAAAGCTGCAGATCCAACTCCACCATGTTTTCAAATCAGCAAAGTAGAACTGCAGGAAATTAGTGCCATGCTCAGCGAAGCAGCCTCTGCTTCAGCAGGGGACACAGAGAATGGCCCCTAGAGCTGCACAGTTCATTCACCCTGAACATACTCAGGCAGCCAGGAACCCTCAGCTGAGTCACTGGCTCTTCCCACTTCATCTATTCCACACCGTGAGCAAGGCTTGTACAGACAGATGCTCTTTCCCCAGCACCAGTCATTCTCTTAGTTCCTTTGGGTGCTGACTCTACCTCCTCCTACTTTTAAAATATCCCCATAGACATAGGTTTCTCAGAATGTCCAATATTGGTTTGGCATATGTCAACATAAACAGCAAAAATAAAATATTTATCCTTATGCCATGCAAAATCTTCGTGCATAGCACTGAGAACAGTGTTCCGATGTAGCCTGCAAACATCTAGCTATACAGTTTCTTTGGAGGAAACTATTTAGTGATTGGTCTTAGAATTATGTCAAGGCTTAGCACAAATTCTTGGGTTCTTTCTTTTCCTATTTCCTTTTCTGTCAGAAACTCAGGACTACAGAATCTTCCAGAGGGCTTGGAGATAAGTGGGAAAAGCAGTGGTTTCTCTTTGCTAGCTGGGAAACTAAGTCATGGGGAGACATAACCCACATTGTGGAAACACACTTACTTGTGCCAGGAGACTTTGTGCCTATCTGGGAAGAAGCACCATGTTCTTGCCCTATCATATCCAATTAAGAGTTGATAAGGCTGGGAATGGAGCTCAATGATAGAGAGTTTGCCTAGCATATGACATGCCCTGGTTCCCTATTCCAGCACTTCAAGAAAACAAAGAGAAGATGATAGGCTGAGCCTCTCATAGTTTCAGGAATTAATGAACTTCAGATAGGCAAATGGATTGAAAAGATCTGGCTGATTAGTTAAATTAGTTTAGTGATGCTGTGTGTAACAGAGAGGAAGGGAAGTCTCTGCTGTTGTCCTCACCACTCCACTCCTGCCATGAGCAATTCAACATCAGCCATAAACAGCATACTACCAGCCTTCCTTCTCCGGTTGTTACTCTGTGCCTGCAATCACGAGCCGGGACACAGCCATAGGAACCACCAGGTGTTGCCTTCTGAGATCTCATACTCTTCCCTAGTCAGTGTTAGAGACGAGCGCTCAAGACAGCTCCCGTGCTGCGCTGCTCCTTATTCTGCCTTACCCCCAGCAACATTATTTGGTTGAAACTGCACAGAATTCTAACCACCACTGAGACAGAGTTCATCAAAATCATGGTTGCCCCACTCTAATGTAGTGGACTCCCACCAAAAAGGCAGTCCCTAAAGTCCAGAGAAAGCACACCCCAGACTACAAATTGTTGGGAATCATAGTAATGCTATTTTCCAATGCAATTAAGTAGGGCATTCATGACTCCTGAGTAAAATGTAGCACTTCTGGACCACCACTCTTTAGAGAAGGTCTTATTTTATCTTTCCTTTCAAAGTAGTTGAGCAGAATTGTTCACTTTGGGTAATTAGAGAAAAATCTCATCATAAATTCTGTGTAAATATTAACAAATCAATTCTAATAGATATGCTACTGTACAGTCATCTGTGCATTGCACTTGGGGGAGATGATTTATGCCCATGCCTCTTTAGCTGGACTCCTCTCTGAATGAACCTAAGTGATCCATGTGAAGATCTTGTTGCTGAAAATTAGTTTTGATGCAATGCATCCCACATATCATCATGGTGATAAATAAACACCAGTGCTGTGTTGTAGCAGTTGCAAAGTGTTTTACCATCCATTATGTCACTTAATTTTCATATTGATCTTTAGAGAGTTAATTCATTTAACAGATATATGAGTGGCTCTTGTGTATTAATTTTAAAAAATGTATGGAGTCCCTGTCTTTGCACTAACCCTTGGGGGCACATGGTGAACAAGACAATATCTCTACCCATAAACAAATCTATGCTCTTGCAGTAGGTATATGTTGTGAAATTAAAAATCACACAAATATATGGCCCAGTGTCAGGGGGTGATATTACACTCAGTGTAGGATTAAGATACCAAGAGATGGAGATAAGGAAGACTGACTATTAACTGTCCATAAAGGGTAGGAAGCCTGGATACGGAGAAAGATGAAGCCAGAAGACTGTATTTCAAGCAAGGGACTAAATAGTTCTTGTCTCACATACGCTACTGACTTCTGTACTTGCAACTTAATTCTGCATGAATTATTAAAACTTGAATTTTATGAGCTGGAGAATATTCTGTTTTATGATGTCCTTATAGATTTTTTTTTTTTAGATGCCCCAAAGTTACCGCCCAGAGCTCATTGAATTTCTTTACTCCTTCCTGAGCTACAGGCCTATCAAGCTCCCTAGAAACATCCAGCAAATCACAATCATTTGGGTTAATAGGCCTGTATGGTCCATAAAGATTTCATAAACTAGAGAGACTATCTCAAATTTGTGGTGCTTGGGCTGGACACACTTAAACAGCTTTCCTCAAAAATTGCAGAAATGGATAAACTGTGAAATCAATGTGGGAAATGTGGTCTATTGAATGGTCCTAGGAGTTTCAAGCACAAACATTCAGTGAGGATCAATCATCCATGTAGGGGTTTTAGAAGTGGGTTTTGCTGTCTGAGCCTATGACGAGTCTGCTGGAAGCCAACTTGTACTTTTCCCATTAGTGTGGGACCATGAGCACACTGCTGCTCAATTAGCCCAATCTTCTGGGCCAGTAGTGTAATCTGTGCTTATGGGTGAAGCTGACGTCGTTCTTTGTCACTTATTTTCAGTGTTGTTTACAAGGGACCCCCACAAAGTTGATGTATGTCAATCACAATCACCTGGAGATTTTGTGTGTGTGTGTGTGTGCCTATTACCTGTTGAACCAAGTAAAATGCCTGGAAAATCAATTCTGTTTTTCTTGCTTCTGGTGTGTGTGTGCGTGTGTGTGTGCGTGTGTGTGTGCGTGTGTGTGTGTGTGTGTGTGTGTGTGTTAGTATGTGTGGTATATGATGTCTATGTGCCCTGGCAGCACCATCTCTCTTCTACCCATTCTTATTTTGTGCCCAGTATCTCTTACTGACAGCAGAACTTATTGTTTTGTTTTTCTGAATCCAGGTGATTCCCTGGTCTCTGTTCCCCTTTGGGGGACCAGGGTTGCAGGTGCATGTGGCCACACATAGCTGTTTATGTGGGTTCTGCTGTTTTGAACTCTGGTGGTTTCATGTCCTTTCAGGCCCTCATGATTATACAAGAAGGGCAATTAAAACACTGAGCCATTGCTCTAGCCCAACAGTATCAATTATTAAATCTACTAGGTGTTTTCATTTAAATACAGCCCATTCAGGCCATGTTAAAGTGAGGATATGTGATAATGATGCTGTGTTCTATTGCTCTTTTGTGGGCTCCCTGGAAGGAACACTTTGTTATGATTTAAACACAAACTGTCCCTCACAAGCTGATGTGTTTGAACACTTGGTGATGCTGTCTTGAGAGGACGTGGAACCTTCAAAATGTGAGGTATAGCTGATTGGAAGCAGGTCATTTTGAAAGTACCTGTTGATGAATCTGCTTCCTGACCAACCATCATATGAACAGCCTCTACCACATACTCCTCCACCATGAACTGAGCTCTTCAATACCTTCCCAGTCATGATGGACTAAAACCCCAATCTAGAATAAATATCCCAGTACTTCCCTTCAGGTATTATAGTCAGGACACCACAAAAGTGACTAAATATCACATGATAGTTATCATGTTTTTGTTTTCACCTTTTCTAGGAGGCAAGTTTAGTTATCTCTGAAAGTCACAGACAAGGAGGTTACAAATCAGGCTGTGAAAAAACTGTCCTTCATCAAACAATTAATACACAACCTGATGTCTATCCCATGTGTACAATTTCAAAGCTCTCAACTATTAGCCCATGTTAACCACTATATGCAGCAGTGAAAATATTGCCTCCAACTGCAGTGCCTCCATCATAGCCCTTACCTCCAACCTATACCATTATGCCACCACAACAACCTCAAGCCAGTCTCACTTCCATATACCCTGGCCTTCTTCCACCTCCAGATCATGTTCTGTATTGCCAGTATTAGTGCCTGGGGAAAGAGATACCAGAGATCTCAATCATGCTTGTAAGTGTCAGTGGTGAGAGCTTATAGGCAGGGAGAAGAATGGTAAGGTGGCTCCAGAGGAAAGGATAGCTTCAACCAATGTTAGAACTAGGCAGAATATTCTAGAAAGTCATTGTTGCTAGTAGGGCTTGTGGATCAGAGACCTTTCATCTATCTCAGCCATGGTTCATGATCTTTCTTATGTTTTTAATGTTTGTCATCTGTGTTGATCTGGTTCCTGCCATTGTAAAAAAATATATATCTGAACTAATAAACTTATGAGGAGAACAGGATTATTCTGGTTCACAGTTGTACAGGACTCAGTCCATGACTGCCTGGTCCTGTTGTTTTAGGCCTATGGCAACACATCATGGCAGAAGTGTACAGTGAAGCAAAAATACTCACCTTGTATGCAGGAAGTGAAGGAAGAAGAAAATGAGGAACTGGAGTCCAGCAGCCCCTTTCTAGGGCCTGCCCTGATGACCTGATTGAGATCTCCAACTTGAGCCCCACGTCTTATATCTTACAGGCTCCACCACCTCCAAGCAGCATCAAGTCAGGAAACAAAGAATTTAACATGTAGACTATTGAAAGCCCTTTAAGACGGAAACTTAGTCTCTTCATTGTCCCTTACTTGAGCAAGTGAAGTTACTCCCACCTCCCATTCTGGGGACATTCTGCTCCAGGCTCCAATCCCTAACTCTAGTCTTCCTTGAAGCCCTCTTTGCAGTTTGAACTTGTATTTGTGTAGCTGTTTGATTAACATCCATATAACCCACTAAACAGTGATTTTGCAAAGTAGGGATTCTGTTCCCCTTAGAGAAATCCCTACACTCAGCATGAGCCTAATCTGTGAAACTGGTGGAATGTATTTTTAAAAGTTAATGATTATGTAAATGGAATCAAAGGATCCCTAGTTCCTAAACCTGTGGTTCTCAAATACCCTGGGGAAGGGGAGAGAAGTGTTTCTTAGATAAGTATAATCCTAGGGCCCATGGCAAATCTACTAATAAAAAATACCCATGGTGTGAACTACAATGGCTTTGTAAGCAAGTTCCTATTTGAATAAAAGGTTGGGGACTTCTTGTTAGCAGATAAAATACAGTTTTTAATTCCACCAAGATATCTTCAAATGGGATGTTCCCATGGATCCTTCCTCCGATTCCTCCCTCATTTCCCTACCTTCCACCCCTGCACCACATCACCCAGAACTCTTTTGGTGCTGTGCTGCAAGCTTAGGTATGCAGAAGACTTGTGGTCACACCTCACTGTTGTATAAGGCAGGGGTCTGCCATACCCCTTAGAATAGCACCTACTCCATAGTAGACGCCAGATCAAGGTTTAAATAAATGCTCTATTTTTCTTAGAACACACTTAAATGTTCAAGGTCCCAAGCATCTGGGAGAGGAGGGAACCTGGGTGCCTATAGTTTGAGATAATATTGACTTTCTTCTTCCCTCTTCTTTCCTTTTGATTAGATGGCACTTGAGAAACTAGGACAGCCATGCACATTCTCTCCAAATGCTGCTGGGTCATGTCCACCTAATAGAAAGGCAATTTGGGCTGCTAATTTCCTGTCTGGTCAGATTAATTGAATTCATGTTGTGAGTACAAAGTGAGTAATACACACACACACACACACACACACACACACACACCCCTCAGAGTAAACAAGGCAACTCTGCAATTGGTGCTCATCCAGGCTCCTTAAAGAAGAGCTGGACTTTCTCTTTCTTCTGTGGAAATTTTTGGGGAAATAGGAAAACATGGGTATATGGTAGGGTACAGTAGATGAGTTTGGAGAGAGGGCAATTTTCTTCCCCTGTTGTATTAGTCAGGGTTCTCTAGAGGAACAGAACTGATAGAAAGAATTATATTAAAAGGGAATTTATTGGATTAGCTTAGTGCAGTCCAATAGCAGTTATAGGCCTGAGAATCAAGGAATTCAGTAGCTGCTCAGTCCACATGGCTAGATGCTTCAGCAGTCCCAATCAGCACTGAGGGCCTGTAGGCTTCCTGCGGAGCCTCTGGGTTTCAACCCAATGCAGGTCTTCAGTGGATGTTGGTCTTCAGTCCATGCTAGAAAGCAGCAAGCAGCTCTGGCAGCCAAGTGGAAGGAAGGGGTTCTTTTCACCCAGAGCTTCCTTATACAGTTCCCCTCTGAGAGAGGCCACCCACTCTAGGGGAAGAGCTCACCCTGGGGGAAGGATTTCCTCCTCCAGGTAATCCTTCCTGGAAGCAACCTTAGAGACCCAACCAAAAGGAATCATACCTACATTATTGAGAACTGAGCCTTATGGCTCTAGGTTTGGAGATAAGGGGTGTCTACTTGGTTGATTGCAGCTAGTAAAGATTTTATTATGTGTCCATTCTGAATCACTGTATCTATTGCCTTGCCTGCATATGGTACCTTTCAGTTGGAATAAATCCCCTGCATCAACTGGATGCTGGGCAGTGTGTGTGTGTGGAGGGGGTGTCTGTGTGGTATGTCTGTGTGTGTAAGACAGAGAGGAAGTGAGACAGGGGAGACAGATAAAAAGACAGAGACACGGATTATTCACAATCACATAAAGCATCTTCTATTTTGTGCTTTATGTTCTGTATTAGAAAAAGAGAGAATGTATAACAAAAACCATAGATTAATTATGACATTTAAGTATTCATGATAGCAGAAAATCTACATAGGGAAAGGATAAAATTGGACCCTGGATAGCATTCTACACATGGTATACAACATCATAATCCAGGGTAAAGTGGTCTGATTGATGAAAAGTCAGACCTTCCTCCCCATACTGTTTCCTGAGTGTCTCAGGAAGGCTGTCTGCTGGGTCCTTATGCCTCCACTTCTTAGGATCTTTGCTTATCTCCATGAGATCTGTTCTGCTCATGAGCCCTGACCTTGCTCATTGAGAACCACCAAGGAACATCTTAATCCTTCAAAAAGGTGGTCATCAGGAGCATGTTGGTAGTTTCTGCTAGTTCTCTGTGTCCTCTTCACCTGTGTCTTTGAGGTTACCTGTATGAGTTGTCACCACCTGGGCCCAGTAGTTCTCTACAACTGTACTAGGTAGATAAGAGGTGCTTCATGACTGGTGGATGGGGGCACACATGTGTGCCTTTCTCACAGAAGAAAGTGCCTTCGACTCAAGGTTGTTCACACTGTTATCTGGGAAATGTTCTTATATGTAAAAGGAATGTGCTCTACATTAAAAATAAAGCTGGGCTGGAGAGATGGCTTAGCGGTTAAGCACTTGCCTGTGAAGCCTAAGGACCCTGGTTCGAGGCTCGGTTCCCCAGGTCCCACATTAGCCAGATGCACAAGGGGGCGCACGCGTCTGGAGTTCGTTTGCAGAGGCTGGAAGCCCTGGCGCGCCCATTCTCTCTCTCTCCCTCTATCTGTCTTTCTCTCTGTGTCTGTCGCTCTCAAATAAATAAATTAAAAAAAATAAAAAATAAAAAATAAAGCTACTGTAGGGGCTGTGAGATGAGTCACCTGGTAAACAGCTTGCTATGCAAGAATGACTACTGTGTTCCGATTCCCAGCACCCATGTACAAAGTTGGAGGTAGTAGCATGTGCCTGTAATCCCCGAGTTGGAGAGTCAGAGACAGGATGGACTCTAGGTTTTGCTTGCTAGCTAGTCTAGCAAATTGGAGAGTTTGGGGGTTCTGTGAGAGATTGCTGTCTCAAAAAAATAGAACAAGTGAGGATACCCAACATCGACTCCTGACCTCCACAGGCACACATACACATGTACATCAACATAGAGAAGTGTAGTAAATGTGCCAGGTGGTGGCAGAAGAAACCTGCAATCACAGCTTCTTGAGAAGATGAGGCAGATGGATCGCAAGTTTGAGTCCAGCCTGAGCTACATAGAAAGTCTGAGACTAAAATGGGCTATATAGTGAGAAACTGTCCCCCAAAACACATGGTAAATACTTTAGATAGTAACATAATTATCTATTGTCATTCTCTGTATGAGTGCTAATTTTACGTAGTCAACAGCATGAGAGATGTGTATATACCAGCATCACCACAGACTGGCAAGTAACATGCCACGCTATGATGTTCGAACAGCTAGGATGTCACTCTTGAAAATATTTTCATCTCTACTATATTTATTATGGGTCCACAGTCCTTTATGCAATCCACGACTGACCACAGCAGCATTGTCAACTACATGACTGTGTAGGAGGCACACAGCCCTCTGTCTGGATCATAGTAAGGCAATTTCCCTTTTTATGTTTTATTGTAAAGTATGCTTTTTTTGGAAGAATGAGCCAACTAATTCAGAATTCAGGTTCTCACTCCTCTTGTACAGGTTCATCTCATTTTAACATATTTTGGTTCTCACATTGTTAGATTTGAATTGAATATTTAGTCACAGAAAATGGCCTTAAGATCTCCAGGAGACTAAAGGTAAAAATTCTACCTAATAGGTGTACATGGGCCTAATATCAGGGTGAGATTTATTTCAATTAAGTCACTGTTAGTCAACTATTTTTATAGATCTGAAGTAGGCAAGGAAGTAAATACTGCTTCCCTGAGGATTTGTTAGCGGAGGTTTGCATGCCTCCTACTCCAACTCTTGAGTTTGAATTTAAAATATTCCTAACTGCCAAAGGCTGCCGGATGTATAACACAAAATAATTGTTTTAAAATTCTGTTAGATGAAAACCACAGCACAACAGCCGGACCACAAATGCCAGAGGTTAGGAGGAACACGGACATCACTCAAAAACTGCACGTAGCTGCCATATTCTGGGAACTATTGCTGAAAATGGGTATTCAATCTCATCTTAAAGGTCAGGGGCAATTTACCTATCTTTATTAATGGGTCTAAATTGCCCTGGAAGGAGCTGGCTGTTAAATACATGAAGGTGGAACAGTGGTTATACATTTGGAGAAAAAAAAAAACGTACATCATAGCTTCTATATACACTATACAATGGATATACATTTTCAGAAGGACATGAAGTCTAAAAATTAAAATCAAACCAGAAAGTATATCAAAAGATAACACAGGAGATACTAAACTATGTTTTGTTTTGTTTTGTTTTGTTTTGTTTTGTTTTGTTTTGTTTTAACTAGGGAAGACCTCTGTAAGCAAGGCTCCAATCCCAAAAGCAATAAATAAAAATGTATCAGTAATGAAAACTCTTCTATATTTTAGAGGCAATGCAATTTATATGACAAATGACAACAGGACAGAAATATTTTGCAACATCTGTGACAGACAGCTTCTGTTCTGAATATAAAAAGAGCTCCTGCTGGGCATAGTGGTGCACACCTTAAATCCCAGCTCTCAGAGGGCAGAGGTAGGATAGTAGCCCCTGAGTTCAAGGCCAACCAGAGACTGGATAGTGAATTCTAGGTCAGCCTGAAAAACAAAAACAAAACATAAACCAGCTCCTTTAAATCAACAAGAAAGAAACAACAGAGAATAGAAGTGATTTACTTTACTTCCTTCAGAATGTATCTTCCCTGGCAGCTGAACCATTGCAGACACTTATTTTTTAATATTTTAATTTTTATTTATTTACTTGAGAGTGACACAGAGAGAGATTGAAAGATGCAACAAGAGAGAATGGGTGTGCCAGGGCCTCCAGCCACTGCAAATGAACTCCAGATGCATGCTCTCCTGTGTGCATCTGGTTAACATGGGTCCTGGGGAATTGAGCCTCAAACCAGGGTCATTAGACTTCACAGGCAAGTGCTTAACCACTTAGCCATCTCTCCAGCCCATTGCAGATACTTCTAAATGCCTGTTTCCTCTTCACTCAGGTGCACTGAGGGATGAACTTTCCTCAAGTTATATTTTCACCCTGTCTTTCTCTTGATCAGATCTCCATGGTTGACAGGTTATCATGTAACTTCATGAACTTGACATTCACTTAAATGACATAATTTATGTCCATGCTCCAAGTACTGTGTTAGGCCATAAGTTCCTAATAAGCTTAGTTTTTCACTTATAGGATGTTTGAGAGAATTAAGTAAGAGTCTAGAAACTCAATAAATGTTGATCTTCTTCCCTGAGGACCCTTCCTTCTGAGTTCTTCAATTCTGATGGATAATTTTTTGTCCCTAAGTCAGGATCCTGCACTCTAGATTTATGCCTGAGTCTTCCATGCAGCTACTGGAAGACACTAAAATCTAGGTTCCAACTTGAGGGCATGGAGCTTATGTTCAGTAATGCTTTGTGGGCAATTCCTCCAACATCACACTGTGGCTACATGTGAACTTCGAATGGCTTTCGGTCGCAATCACATGTACTTGTCTCTTTTCCTCCCATTTAGAACAGTGGGCTTCTTATTTATTTATTTTCATTTGTGGCATCCATCTAATCTGTCTCAGCTCTTGTCATCTAGGAAGCCATCAGAAACTACACAATGGAGGCTGGGGACATGGCTCATTCAGTAAAATCCTTGCCTTGCAAGTATGAAGAGCTGAGTTCAATCCTCAGAACACTTGTTTAAAAAGTCCAGTGTGATGGAGGTGGGTGGAGCTCACTGGCCAGTCCTTCTGGCCTACTTGGTAAGTTTCAGGCCAATGAGAGATCCTATCTCCAAAAAATAGGCCATTGGCTTCTGAGGAATAACATTCAAGGCTGTCCTCCGGTCTCCACAGGTGTGCACACATGTTTACACATATATATATATACGCATGTATACACACACAACTATTGGATGAGGGTAAGTGATGAGAGATGATCATTTTTACAGAAGCTCATACTATAGCCCTGGGATCCGAGGGCAAACATAACATCTCTTGTCACCAACACACACCTCCAAATGCAGCCTTCTTAGCAAACTTGTGGACCCTTTTCACAGGGTGATGTGGGAGTGTCACTCCTGGAATGAGTTACCATTGGTGGAACTGAACTAGAGTCATTATAGTTTGAGGAAGTTTAAGGGCCTTTGTAAATCCCTCACTTTTGGTGCTCACTTCAAATTTTCAACTCTAAATAAAGAAACCTACTAAGAGGACCCTATGACCAGTCCAGGTCAGTAGCTAATTCAAGATGGCACTAGAGTTAGACACCAACCTGAGGCAAGTTGCTACTTAGACCTCAGTCTTTTCACCTGAACCATAGGATGTGGCACCACTACCTCCTCACAGTGGGAATACACTGAGACTTTTTATTTGTCTATGCTTATTGTGCTGGAAGACAGGTACTGTACCCAAAAATGAAGGCCTAGAGAAAGTCAAAGTGGGATGCAGATGAAAACACATAGGCTCTGAAAACTAAATGGACATATAGCTGGGCATAGTGGTGCATGCCTTTGATTCTAGCACTCAGGAGGCTGAGGTAGGTGGATCACTGCAAATTGGAGTCCAGCCTGAGAGTACATAGTGAATTTCAGGTTAGTCAGGACTAGAGGGAGACTATACTTCAAAAATAAACAAAAAAAAAGGAAGAAAGAAAAAAAAGACATGGACATCTGTCAGTAAAATGAGTCACTAACATGTCCAGCTGCCAGCCATGGCCCAGGTAAAGAGCTTCTCTGGTTACCCAGGTATGTTGGCACACGCTTTTAATCCCAGCACTAAAGATGCTAAGGCAGAAGTATTACTGTGAGTTGATGCCAGCCTGGAATACATAATTAGACTGTCTTCAAAAACAGTTCCTCTAACTGCCAAAAAAATGAAAAGTATTTAAATCCATGTTATAACATAGAATAGCATATTATGACCTAGTGTAAATATACATATAATGAATTTATAATTAGCATGCTGAATATTAATATGATTATACCTAATATATTATAGATATATGATTAATATAACATAAAATAACTTACTATGGTATAATATAACCTAATGAGTATTTTTTTTTAACATTTTCAGAATAAGATAAAGGGAAAGAAGACCCAGAATCAAGAGTGCAATGATTTGGGGGACAAAAAGAGGACACAGGGCGGGTTCTCTTGTCTGGTCACAGCTGTCCTGCTGCTGTTTCTACTGCAGAAAGTTTGGCTGCCTATCCACACTTTGCCCCTGCTCAAATGTTAGCTCTGGTCCAAAGACCTTTCGGCACCCAGCTCTTCTCCCATGGGTTTCTTGTCCCTTTGGGTTTTGTTTTGTTTTGAAATGGCTCCTTGACCTTTAGAATAAAAACATTTTGTCTGGAGCCAGGGCATTGATGTGATACTACTTGTATACTCCTGCCAAGAGTGGCAATGTCCCCATTAATGTGCAACATCCTGCAGAAAACCTCTCATGGAGAAGGCATCTTTATAGGCCCTTTCTCCTCAGTCCCCCTGCTCCCCCCCCCCTCCTGGCAGCAACTTGACTCCAGTCAGTTTCTTTCCAGTGCTTTAAAGTAGTTTGTCAGGGCTGGGGAGAATGCAGAGGTAAGGACTTACCATAGACCAGGAGGATCTGAGTTCTGATGCTCAGCATCCACATAAATCAGTCAGATGCGGTCGTGCCCGCCTGTAGTCCTAGTGCTAGGGAGATGGAGACAGGGGGATCCCTAGGACTTTCTGGCTAGCTAGTCTAGCCAAATCAGTGAACTTTAGCTTCAGGGAGAGATTCTGTCTCAAAAAGTAAGGTGGAGAGCAAGTAAGGAAGGCACCCAACATTGACTTCTAGCCTCCACATGTACACACACACACACACACACACACACACAGCACAAGCACCCACACATGTGCCCCTACACAGATGCCCAAACACAATACACATCACCAAAAACAACAATAAAAACAAATAATAACTTAGTTTTGTCCTTTAGAAGTAAGTTCCTTGTTTCTCATCTCCAGCACTGCAAAATATGGAGGTCTTGAGAAAGTAACTCTGACGTGGTTTAGTCTTGATTATAGTTTGGGGATGTGACAGAGCTGGTAGTTCTACAAGAGAATTGAGAGTGGGGTCTGTCTGACTTTCTCACTAAGTTACTGAACCAGTTGGGCTCAGGAACACATGAGTGTGTTGATAACTTTAGCAATTATGTGGACGTTCAAGCATCCAGTGAATTACTGAGAAAAATGTAAGTATCTTTCAGTGTCACCAGGCATCATAGGAGCCAAGAGTCATCACCCACAGGACATTGAAGACATGCTGTCTTCCCTCTCAAATCACCCTCACCCCAGCCTTGGTCCTCTTCCCTTTCTCTTGGCTGGAAAATCTATTTAAATCACTTTCCTGCTTCAGTGGCTGGTCCAGTGTTGGAAGCATGGACTGGGTTCTAGGTGGCCATGCCCTCAAATACCCCAGGCAGTTCCACTCAGTCCAGGACCTGGGCGACCTCCATGCTTTTTACCACTGATCCAGAAACCTTCTGCCCACTATCTACTGGGTCATTTTAACATGATACAATTGGATTTACCTTGACATCTTTTCTTTCTGTACGTAAAAGTCAAAGAGGACTGTCCCAGAGATCTCTGCTTTTCCTTGTGTCTTTGTAAAGAATTTCAAAGGTGGCCCCTCTATTTACCCACAGCTTCATGGATATGCAAAGCATTATCAAATTTAAAAATATATTGTTCTCTGGTGAGTGGACTGAGGCCTGTGTCCCATGGAAAAAGTATCTAGGACATAATTTTCACCTTGTATCTATCTCTACACTCTGGTACACATTGTCACCTATAAGCCATGTGCAGTGCCCTTGAGGGACTGTGTTACTCTTCCCATAGATGTGACATGACAAGAAGCAACCTATGGGAGGGAGAGTTTGTTTTGGCTCACTGTTTGAAGATACAGTGCATCATGATTGGGAAGGCATGGTGGTTGGAAGAGCTTGTAGCTATGGCTGCAGGAGTTTGAGGCTGCCTGCTTAGATCCAGGTGGACTAAGAAGTAGAGACTGGCCCTGACTGTATGAATTTGATTCCCCAGTACCCATGTATAGTCAGATAGAGGTTGGATGGGAAACAGAGTTGGGCTATAAGCCTCAAGGCCCACCCAGAAATCTACTTCCTCCAGTAAGGCCCCACCTCCCAAAGGTTCTACAGTCTTCCAAAACAGCACCACCAGCTGGAAACCCAGTTTTCAAACACACAAGCCTGTGGGGCACATGTTTGAACCACATATGTGGGATACAATATGAAACTAAAGTACTCATGTGAAAAACATTTTGAAAAGTCTCAAATTGCTGATGAATCCAGCATGCATAAAGTGTTAGAAGCCTCACTTGGTAGTAGTCTTCCAAGGGTTACAGTAAAGTCAGAGATTTTTCATAGGACACAGTGGTTCCCAACAGAGCCTAAACCGGGGCTCCAAACCGCCATAACCAAGAGTGAGAGCATTTTAATGCTTGTTTTATTTTCCTGTTTTTATTTTTATTTTTTTGGAAACAATGTCTTATGTTAAACCTAGAGCTTACCATTTTAGCTAGACTAGCTAGCCAGCAACCCCCCAGGCTGCTTCTATCTCCACCTCCCCTCCCTACAGTGGGGTTACAAGTACACACTGCCACACTGTTTATACAAGGGTGCTCGGGATCCAAACTCAGGTCAAGGACTTGACACACTTAGCCATCTTTCTAGACACTCACACAACATTTTAAAGTTCAAAGTCAGTGCATTAAAAAATCAAAAAAATTAATGGCAGGATCATAATTAATGCAGAAATCCATAGTAAACAAAAATATCATCATATTGAGCATAAGCATTACTAAATTTTCCTTTTGCATCCAAGTTTCAGTTTTGCTCATTTATGCATTGTAAATGATCCTATCTCTTTAAATTTTGAAGTTTTGTCAATCATACTTTGTGTTTTACTAATTGTGATTTAAAAAATAAAAAACTCACTACATTCAGATATTTATTTTGAGGCCAAGGTTTTTGGCATCTCCTTTCAGATAATTCAAGACACAAGCATCTCCTCTCTGTCCAGCCCCAAGCTTAGCTCATCCATAACCATGTGGTAGCTATTCCACAAGCAATTTCACACTGGCACCCCAGTTAGTGTTTATTCTCAGCCACATCATGTTATTAACGGAAGGGCAAAGAAGTTGAATGACTGCCTTAAGGTCTACACTAGTGGGAGGTGGAGGAGATCTACTAGGCATGAAGGCCATGGGATGAGTCATTTTATTAACAAGGAGCAGGGATGGAGGAGCAAACAAGAGGTTCAGCAAACACCAATGCAAATTCCAGACAGACAGAGCAGGGTTACCTGAGCCCCATGTAGAACCCACAGCCCACCCTCACACAGAGCCAGCTGCACACACAGGACCTTTGGGTGGGGACACTCACAAGGCAGTTACTAGGAAGAAAGCACGCATCCTATGTGTTTGGGAGCTGATCAGCTTGACATTTTCCCCAGAGTCTTCTACAAATACTGCACAACCCCAAGACAAATTATTTTCCCTTTCATACAACTCAAGTGGATGCGTATCCATTTCTCTGTAAAAAGAGCAGCTGCAATGCAATCACTTGAATGTAGGGTCTGAATGGAAATTAATGCTGTTGATGAAACCAGCCGTCTAAAACATGAAAGGATATTGGACTGGAAAGACAATGGTATTTGCATCCTTTTGAACATTTGCCTGGATTTGCATAATGGAGATGTCAATTGTATTACAGGAGAAAAATCAACCTTACCTGAGCTTGCATTAACTACCTGCCTGCTACAGTTCCCTTAAGGGCTTGTAACTCCAACATGCCTTGCCTCTTTGAAAGAGAAAACTGTGAAACTACTACATTTATCAAGCGAGTCTTTAGTCAAACAGGAGTGAAAAACAGCATGACCTACCTACTCCCAGTCTGCAAATTCCTTCTGGTGGTGAGGACCAGGAAGAGATTATTTTTGGCATGCAAGCATTATTTAGTTGGGCTATGCTTGAAAAATGGGTTTTCTGTAACCCAACTTTGGGCACTTTGGGGTTCTACTGCTATAAATTATAGCATGCACCTTGGGATCCAATTATATTAATCTCACTATTTAATATTTATTTATTTGAGAGAGAGAAAGAGAAAAAAGAAAGGAAGGAAGGAGTAGAAAGAGAGAAAGAATGGGTGCTGCAGGGCCTCCAGCCACTGCAAACAAACTCCAGACACATGTGCCACTTTGTGCATCTGGCTCAGGTGAGTCCTGGGAAGTCAAACCTAGGTCCTTTGGCTTTATAGACAAGCGCCTTACCAGCAAAGCCATCTCTCCAGCCCTACTCTGATGGCTTTCCTGTCTAATGACAGCTTCTCCCTGGATCTGCATACAGCAATGTTTAGCAACTATGGGTATGGTTGAGAATCCCCCAAGGTGCCTCTGAAGAACATAGCTTCCCAGGTATAATTCTATGGCAGGACCAAATAGTGGTATTTTTCAGCTCTTAGTATGATTCTGATATATGACCACCATTGAGTCTCTGCTGCATTTTACTTTTATTTCTTTTATTCTTATTTGAGTCTACTTTCGTAGGGGATTCAATCTCTTAAGTTTCCATCTTACTAATGCCTTGGATGTCTATAGACCCACCTGTAAAAAACATCACTTAAACTGCTTGGCCCTGGGGAACATGGTTAGTTTGTAAGGGTCTCAGTTTTCTCACTGGCAAAATAGGGATAGTTCCTCTTTTGGTAATGTACAAGGTGAGTCTATGATAGTGTTTGTCATGAAATTAACATGCAAATGATGTTCTCTGAAACTCGTGGGGAAAAATCTTCTTTGTGGCCATACTTCCACATAGTGTGTACCCTGATGAATTTTAGCCATGGGATTACAGCATGATCACCAACAATCTGAGTAAGAAACAGAACTGAGACTTGCCCTCTTCAGCCCTTCCAGGCACTGTCTTCTCTCTGTGATGTATAGTGTCAAGGTTTGGGGGGCAGTGTCCCTCAATTTAAGAGCAGTGGTCAGGTTTGCCAGTTTAGAAGGCTGGGCAGGCTAGTACGCACTTTGTAATCCCAGCATTCGTGAGGTTTAAGCAAGATAATCAAGAGTTCAAGGCCACCTTAGCTACACAGTTAGTTTGAAGCCACCAAAGGCTACATGAGACCCTGTCTGAAAGCATTACTGGGACCACACAGCTTTATGTGCTGCGCTGGCCTCTTTCAGTCGCCGTGGTTAAGTCGCAAACCTCGGATGCCTCTGTAATAATGTCCTTGTCACTCTCAGCATCCCACTACATGAATGGACCACAGTTCATTCTGTTTCTAGTTGTTAGCATTTCCAAAGACACCCTCACTAAGGTGCATTTCCAAACACTGCACTCCAGCTGCTCATCTGTCCGGTGAAGGTACAGGCTCCTCATCCCAGCAGAATGGGATCCTACCTCCCTGCCACCCAGGTTAGGGTTCTTCTCTTTGGGGTCTAGGCCAACCCCTAAGATCATCATCTGCCATGCTGACATACACTCCCTTTCCTTTTTATTTCCAGGCCACACCTCTTTCCCCAGGGCTGTTCCTCCTGGAACTTCCAAAAGCTGCGTCCTCCCTCCATACCTAGATTCTTCTGTCCCACTTCCACCATAAAGCCTAGTGTCTCTCAAGAGCTAGGACTTCACATGACTCCCACGAGTGCCCCTCCCCTTCTTCCCTCAGCAATCTTTCTTTTTCTCTGTGCACTCATACAACATGTGATAATATTCCTTTTAGAACCCTTGGCAGTTGGTATTTGAGGCTCCAGGTTTATTCCTCTGCGAGGCTGTGAATCGCTCAAATCAGCCAGCTGCTGATCTGATCTTACTCATTTGTGTACCTTACGTATCTGTTGCATGGGCTAGTCTCCTCACTTACTGAGTGGGCCAATGTATTTGGATAAGCATATGAGCCCACTGATTAATGGGGAAACTCAGATGCTGCTCTTTTTCCCCAGAGAATAACTCTGGTTTCATATAAGGTTATGTGGTGAGCATCTTCAGGATTCTTCCTATTCTAGGGAAATTTTTCTACCTTTCCTCCAACTCTTTTACTGGCTAGACCCATTTTCCCGAGTTCCACTCCCTGCTCAGATAACTCTGGCTTGCAAGCAGCATTGTCCTTCCTCCTATTAATCTCCTGATGGTTTTGGCAGTAAAAAAGAAAAAAAAAAAACAAAAAACAAAAAACACCACACTCCTTCTCCATGAAGTATGATGGTCAGGAGCAAAATGTTGAAACATCCTAAAAACATCATTTTCATATGCTGCTTTCTTAACGTAATGGAAAGACAATCCAAGGTAATAAATTAATTTCCAAAGTGGCAAAGAAAGGTTTCTGGATGGCTCTCACTGCTATTTAATGTGACTAAAAATAAAACTAGCCCTGACTGCTAACTCCAAACCAGCAGAGGTTAGAGCCAGGGATGGTGAATGATTCAACTCCACTTACTTTGTCCTGAATTTATGCCAAGTGGGACCACTGCCTGAATTATTCAGAAAAATGCCCTCTGCTGCCCCTTAATTTATCTCATACAGCTGGTCCCTTGTATATTAGAAAAGTTTTTTTTTTTCTGTAATCATTTTCTATATAGCTAATGTCACCTTGACCAGCTAAATGTTCCCCAAATTATTTTTCCGTATACACATTTATCGCATCACTTTTAATCACACCTGCTCCTGATGGTTATGCGTGATTGAATTCATTTAGAGAGCTAAGCCCCAGTTTACAAGGTTCTTAGGAATCGTTTTTCACTGCTCACTGATGTCACCACCATTGTTTACGTTTACTTTAGAAAATACGGATTTAAGAAGTGGAAGATTGTGAGCTGAGGAAATGGCTCAGCAGTTAAAAGATTCTGCTTGCAAAGCCTACTGGCCCATGTTCATTTCCCAAGCTACCCATATAAGGTGGATGCAAAAAGATGCCAAAGCATCTGATTTTCTTTTGCATTGGCAAGACTCCTGATGCCCCTCCACAGACATGCATGTGTGCACAAAGAAATAAGTTATAATAAATAAAAATAAAAGAAGTGACAAGTTGTAACTAGACATAAAAGCAACCTGGCCAGTTTCTGGGCTTTGTGTAGAATGGTCTTTGGAGAGCTTTGGAATTTTTTGGTTCGTTTGGTTTGATATTAGGACTGTATGTGTTGTGTGTATGTTTTCATATGGGAATGAATGCATGTGTGTGTGGACACATGTACATGCAGAGGCCAGTGGGCAACCTCAGGGGTCACTTCTTTGGTTCACAATCCACTTGTTTTTGAGTCATGGTCTCTCACTGGCTTGAAGTTCACCAAATAGACTAGACTAGCTGACCAGTGAACTCCAGGGACCCTCCTAGTTATGTTTACTCCACCCTGTGACTACCAGCATGCTCCACCATGCTGGGCATTTGATACGGGTTCTGGAAATTTAACTTGGGTGGTCATGCTTATGAGGTAAGCGTACCTACTAGGGTTGTGAGGTAAGCATTACCTACTAGGGTATCTTCCTAGCCCTGGCTTGGATTTATTTTATTTTTATTAGATATAAATATATTTAGTATTTAAAAAGCACATGCTGGGCTGGAGAGATGGCGTAGCGGTTAAGCGCTTGCCTGTGAAGCCTAAGGACCCCGGTTCAAGGCTCAGTTCCCCAGGTCCCACGTTAGCCAGATGCACAAGGGGGCGCACGCGTCTGGAGTTCGTTTGCAGAGGCTGGAAGCCCTGGCACGCCCATTCTCTCTCTCTCCCTCTATCTGCCTTTCTCTCTGTGTCTGTCGCTCTCAAATAAATAAATAAAAATTAAAAAAAAAAGCACATGTTGTTACCATCATTTACCTCCTCCCTGCCCATATTCTGAAGAGGCCTTCCTCACTGGGGATGCAGGTCAAATCCAAGGGGATTGTGGGTCATGCATTATGAGGGCAGCAGTCAGTTATGGGGGACAAGCAATGTCTCTGTGCAAAATGTCCCAACTTGAGGTTCTAACACTCTGTCTGCCCCCTGTTCTGCAAAATACTGTGAGCCATGCTGGGAGCATTTTAAGTCTACTTCAGTGACGGGCACTTAGGAGCCTCTGGATCTTTGGTTTGGTAGGTGTTGACTGTCCTCAGTGTCTACCTCCTCCAACCTTGTGTTGATATCAGATTCACTAAGAAGCAGCATTCTTTCTCATTTCCTCAATTCCTCAGTGGTTTCAGCTGGGGCTAGGGTGGAGTGCACTGGGTTGTTTATCTCCTCAGGTCCAGCTCCCATCTGAAAAAGAGAAGCATATTCTCCAACAGAGAGTGAAGTCAGCACCAATTAAATGGGATAACTATTATTAATTTACAGAGAATTTAAAGGATGTAGACCCTCTTATATGCCAAGATTAGTGAGATCTTGACAATGGAAAGCAGAATCATTATCTGGATATAATTCTGACTTATTTCCCAGTTCCAGATATGCTTTCTTTTCCATTGAGTGGATCTCTTAGCCAATTCAAGGGAAGTTGGTTCCCACCATGGCTATGTGCCACTACTGCATTTGTGTGAGGATCATGACAGGTTGTTTGCTTCTGAAGTTGCTTAGACGTTGAGTTTCTTGGACAGATGTTGGCCACCTTCCCCCAGTAGCTCATGTAGCACCTTTCAGAACTAGATGGGCTAATTGTCTGGGGGATGGCTCCCTTCTAGATTCTAGCCATGTCTCTCCATGGTCCATGCTAACAGTGTATGGTATCTTCAGCAGTAGAGTGTTACCACTAACCTTTGGTGGGTAAGCAAGTGCTCTGACAAAAGTCTGTCTTGTTTATTTTGGGAGATGTAGTAGGTCCCCCTGATCCACAGCTCATTGTGGATGTAAAACACATCCTGGTACAGGGAATTACAGGCTAGTGACAAGGGAAAAGAAAACTAAAAAGACACAGCAAAGAGAAACACGAGAAATTTAAGATTAGGCTTCATCTCAACCATTAAAGGGCCCTTCAATTCAGGTGATCCACCTAAGGTCTTCTTGAGGGTTCCACCTTTTAGTATAACTTCCAGGATATGGAATTCTATGATACTGGTTAAATTTGGGTTGGGTTTTGTGCCCCCCACCCTTTCCCTTTCCCAAAGGCCTATCCTTCCAAGCCTTGAGATGCAATTCAGGTATGTCAGCAATTAGGCCTGATCCAGGTTAGGAACCGCAGATGAGTGAGACCATGTGACAACTGTCTTTCTATGATTGGGTGAGTTCACTTAGAATGATCTGCTCCAAGTTCTACCATTTTTCTACAAATTTCATTGTGTCATTTTTACTTACTGCTGAGTAGCATTCTATCATCTTGATATGCCACATCTTGGTTATTCATTCATCCAATGATGGGCACCTGGGTTGATTCCAGTTCTTAGCTATTATGAATTGAACAGCTATAAACATGGTTGAGCAAATATCTCTGAACTGAGATGTGGAGCTTTTAGGGTAAATGCCCAGTAAGGGAATGACAGGGTCTGTTTGTAATTCATCTATAATTATCCTTTTCAGGAGTCTCTAAATTAATTTCCATTGTTATAGAACCAGCTTACATTCCCACCAACAGTGAATGTGTGTTCCTATTTCTCCACATCCTTGCTAACATTTGCTTTCATTTCATTTTTTAAAATTTTGCTATACTTACTGGGGTAAGTTAGGATCTCATATTTGTTTTAATTTGTATTTCCCTAATGGTTAGGGATGTTGAAATTTTTTCTTAAGAGTATGTTAGCCATTTGTAATTCTTTCTCTGAGAACTCCCTATTCAATTCTCTGCCCCAATTTTGAAGTGGGTTTTTTTTTTTTTATGGTTTAGTTTTTGAGATTCTAGATATTAGGCTTCTGTCAGTAGTATAGCTGGCAAAGATTTTCTCCATTCAGTGGGTAATCAATTGGCTCTGCTTATTGAAGGTTTGTCTGTGCAAAAGTTTCTTAGCTTCATAAGATCCCATTGGGTGAGTGTTTGTTAAATTTCCTAGGCTACTGGGGTTTGGTTCAGGAAGTTTTCTCCCAATCCTATATCAGGTAGAGTAGAGGTTTTGGATGTATGCCCTGATGATTCTTCCAATTTCATTGGTGTCTGTTATGATCTCCTTTTTCATTTCTGATTTTGTTAATTTGAAATTTCTCTTTTTTTGCTTGATCAAATTTTCCAGGGGTTTCTCAATCTTGTTTATGTTTTCAAAGAAACAACTCTTTGTTTCGTTGATTTTTAAAATTGTTTTCTTAGTTTCCAATTCATTAAATCTGCTCTAATCTTGATTATTTCTTTCCTTCTGAAGCTCTTTGGGTTGTATTCTTCTTGTTTATCCAATGCCTTTAGATGGGCCATTAAGTTATTAATTTGGGATCTCTCTGCCTTTGTGAAGAAGGCATTTAGGGATATGAATTTTCTCCTTAGGACTGCCTTCATTGTGTTCCATGAGTTTTTGTAGGTTGTGCTTTCATTATCATTCAATTCCATAAATTTTACAGTTTCTTTTTTAATTTCTTCCATGACAAATTCATTGTTTAAAAGTGATTTTTTTAGTCTCTAGGAGCTGGTGAAGTTCTTGCTGTGTCTCTTTTTAATTTCTAGCTTTAAAGCATTGTAATCTGACATGATGCAAGAAGTTACTTCAATTTTCCTGACTTTATGAAGGCACACTGTATGGCCTAATATATGGTCAATTTTGGAGAAAGTTCTATGGGCTGCTGAGAAGAATGTGTATTCTGTAGAGTTGGGGAGGAGAGTTCTGTGAATATCTGTTAGGTCTAGTTGATCTGTGATGTTGTTGAGCTCTATTGTTTCCCTGTTGTTTTTATGCTTGGATGATCTATTTATGATAGTGGAATATTGAAGTTTCTGACTATGATGGTGTTGGCATTTATTTCTGTTTTATTGTTGAGTAGATTTTATTTTACAAACTGTGGTGTACTTGTGTTTGGTGCATATATATTTATGATTGTGATGTGCTCATGTTGGATCATTCCCTTGATAGTAAGAAGTAACCTTCTTTGTCCTTTTTGATTACTTTTACTTTAAAGTCTGTTTTGTCAAATATTAATAAGTAACACCCATTTGTGTTTTATTTCCATTTGCTTGGAATATCATTTTCTAACCTTTCACCCTGAGGAGGTATCTATCATTAGTGGTAAGGTAGGTTTCTTAAAGACAGCAGATAGAATGGTCTAGTTTTTTTTTTTTTTAATTCATTTTTAAATCAGTTTTTTTTTTTTTCTTATAGTTCAGTTTTAGGAGTTCTTAGATATTTGGACAACAATCTTATATCAGTTGTCTTCAAATATTCAAAGCTATGAACTGTCTTCTCATTCAATAAGCTTTCAGTTTTAATTTCTTCAAATTACTGTTTCCTGTAAGCCTTCCATCCTACTTTCTTCCTTCAATTCCCTCCTTCTTTCCCTTCCTTTCTGTGGTAGTTTTGAATGTAAGTCACCATAGACTCAGGTATTTTATTAAAGCTTGTAACTTGGATCTCTAGCCACCTGGCTGGAGGAGGTGTCAGTGGGGGTGGATCCTGGAGTCCAGCCCTAACATGTGTTGGTGGATCTGAATTCCAGCCAAAAGGTATGCAGAGAGGTCTGAGCTCTGATGAGGTCTATGCTGTTTGCTGCCAGTTTTGTGTTTGTTGCTTTTGGTGTTTGCTGGCTAGTGATGGGTTCTCTCTCTGCCACTGATAGAGCCTCCCCTGGATCTTTAAACTTGAAATAAATCCCTTCCTCTCCTAAACTGTGCTTGGTTTGGATGTTTATCCCAGCAACATGAAGCTACTACAACAGAAATTTGGTACCAGGAGTGGGGTGTTGCTCCAATGGAACCATGTCCGTTTGGGTCTTTTGGAACTTTTGTTCCAGACAAATGGGCATGGACTTGGTACTTGCAACTGAAGATTCCCTTCAGAGTGGTAAGCAAAGTTTTATAGGCTATTCTGGTGAGAGTTTGATTCATCCTGATAACCTGTGTCTTTTGATGGGTGAGTTAAGGTCATTAGTATTTAAGGTTATTGCTGTTAGGTTTGAATTAATCCCTACCATGATGAGGTGTATGATAGAGCTTGATGCTTTCTTATGTTTTGTACTATTTGAGCCTGGTCTAATTTGGATTTTGTCATCTTTTTGTTGGCTCTTGAGATTGGTTGTTTCACTGTTCTGTGTGGAGTATTCCCTCAAGTATTGTCTGTAGGTTTGGCTTTGTGTTCATAATCATAAAGTTGACTTGTTTCACAGAAAGTTTTTCTTTCACCATCTATTATTAGGGATACTTTTGCTGGGGAAAGTAGCTCAGGTTGGAAGTCATAGTCTTTTACACTTTGATGTGTTCCATTCCAGGGCCTTCTGGCTTTCAGGGTTTCCACTGAGAAATATGAAATCTGATGTATTTCTGATGGGATTACCATTGTATCTTGTGAGTTGTGAGTAGTTTCTGTCTTGCTGCTTTTAGCACTCTCTCTTTGTTCTCATTGTTAAGAGTTTTAACTATGATGCATCTTTAGTCCTGTCTGTTAGTATTCTGTGGGCTTCTTGTATATGGATGGGTCCCTATTTTGAGAGATTCAGAAAATTTTCTTCAATAAATTTGTTTAATATATTCCCTGTGCCCCTGGCCTGGATTTCCTCTTCTTCTGGTATACCCATAATATGGATGTTTGGTCATTTTAGGGTATCCCACAATTCCCTTGTATTCTGTCCACTTGATTTTTTTTCTAATATTTTATTTTTATTTATTTATTTGAGGGAGAGAGAGAGAGAGATACAGAAATAGTAAGGTAGACAGAGAGAATGGGCATGCCAGGGCTTCCAGCCACTGCAAACGAACGCCAGATGCATGCGCCCCCTTGTGCATCTGGCTAACGTGGATCCTGGGGAATCGAGCCTTGAACCACGGTCCTTAGGCTTCACAGGCAAGCCCTTAACTGCTAAGCCATCTCTCCAGCCCTCACTTGATTTTTTTGAACTTAGAAAAGTTCTTAGTCTCCCGATCAATTTCTTTTGTCTTGTCTTCCTGTTCAAAGTTTTGTCTTCCACATGCATAACTGTTGCTGAGGCTTCTACAGATTTTTATAATTTCTATTTGTTTTTTGTTTTCTGCTGTGTTATTTTGTATCATGTGCATGTCTTTTTTGAGGAATAATTTCAATTTGAGTTCTGATTTTTATGATGCTTCCTGGAATTCTTTCTTGTATTTGATCAAGTCTTCATTAAGCTAAATCAACTGGTTGCTGAGATTTTCCATTTCTTGACTCACCTTCAATTTATTCATCTCTTTGGAGGGTTCTAATGTTATCTTCAATCAAGTTAAGCCTACTGTCAAACTCTGATTGCTCTAGAAGATTTGGTTCAATTTTATAGATACAGTTGTTGGTTTTTTGATGGTTTGCTTCCAGTTCAGCAATTTTTTTTTTTGATCCAGGTCTCATTGGTTGTTCTATTTCCATTTTGGTAATGAATTTCTGTTGATTTCTCTATGATTTCATTGGAGGTTTCCATTGTAGGACTAGACAACTGGAGATCTCTCAGTTTTCAATTTTCTTTGGCTTTTTTGCATTGTTGTCTACCCATTTTAGGGAGAGTCTTTATTTTATTGAGCTGGAAGAACGTTTTTGTCCTTTGGCCCATGCACTCTCTGCCTCAGGTGAACAGGGACATTGGTACCCAGTGGCCAGTCCACAGTTCACACAAGGACCAGGCCTCCATAAGCAAGGCACAGTGAGACCTATCAGGACCAGTGGACAGAGAAGAGCAAGGGAACAGGGATCTGACCTAATTACTTTACACCACATCCTCGAGCACACAAACTGGCCCAGGGAACTTGGCCATGTGAACTAGGAGGAGCCAGAAAGAAGGAGACTGGCCTATGCACTCCAAACCACCACATTCACCCACACAGAGAACCCAGACCAGGACTGGGTTTGAATTTTTGAGACAGGGTATCACTTTCTAACTCTGTAGACCAAGCTGGTCTCACACTCACTATGTAGCTCAGGTAGCCTCAAACTCATAGCAATCCTCCTAACTTAGCCACTAAGAAAATGAGATTACTGATGTGAGCCACCACACCTGCCTTACGTGCTGTTTAAACTCTCACAATGTGGTTGTCTTCTAGTGAAGTATGAATGTCGTCATCAGTAAAGCCCAATTAATGCTCAGTTGAGTTTGTACTGTGATCTCCTCCACACTCTTATATAGCCTTGGTGATATTATCTTTCTGTGTAGGTTCTGATTCTCTTTTTACATCACCTATTTCTTAGTCTTTCTGAGCACTGACCAAGGGTGGTATGGGAATGCTGACCACCACCTTAGCTCATGTGGGATTTTTAAAACCTGTTAGATTTCTGGATCATCTTTGGTCCTTCACTCCTAAGTCTCAGCTTTCATGTGTATGGGGTGCACTGTTGAGATTAGCATCTCTCAGCTGTGATGAGTAGAAATTCAGTTCTGTCTTTGAGTCACATCCTTTGCTTTGGTTTGGAACAAGTGTATGTAAATCAAGTGCAAGAGCAATAGCACCCCTGAATAGGGCCAATGGAAGAGTCTCATCAAGTCAGTAATTTCCTTTGGGTGATAAAAATATTTATGAATATTTGAACTGAAATAATTGGGACATTTATTAAAGAAAAACAACTGTCAATTATCCTTGAATTTCTGTGAACGTCCTCAGGGTATACTCAGAAAATCAGTATTATAAAAGCTTGAATAGTTCCATTAGTTTGCTTGATTGTACTGATTCTTTTTCCTTATTTATAGTTCCTTGGAATAATATACTAATAAGAATTAAATAATTTTATGAAACAAATGAATTAGCTTTCAGAAGTGAGTGTTTTATAATTCTTATTGGGTAATTAGATCCTAGGACTTGATATCATGGGTTTTGGTATTGTATAAATGACTGAATTTATAATTAAACATGTCCCTTGCACTGAAGTTACTAAGCAGATACTTGGGTCAATTACATAGCAGCAATGAACAGTGCATTAGATGTTATCACAATAATAATTACTGTGCAACTCTATATTCTTGTTTGAAATATCTTTTTTTTAATGGGTTATCAGCAATGGAAAATGTAGAAAGCTTTTATGACAGGTTTTTTACTGCTTGTATCTGATAAGAACAAAGCCTCTGATAGGAAGCTGGCCACCAGCATTCACCAGTGATTATTTTTTAGCAGTAAGTATTTACAGAAGCCTCACTGTGTTAGCTGCTATAGTTAGAGACACCCTTGTCTTCTGGGTCTCTTACTGTTCTTTGGAGGATACAGCACTTAGAGGCAAAGGCATGTGAGGCAGATTTGCCAGTAGGATAAAGGGAAGCCAGGATTCCCATGGTTGAGTGCTTTGCCCCTGGAGAAGGTCAGTTGTTTTAACTACAAAGAGCCTTCAGAGTATAATCTTCAGGGTGCTTTGTATCCTGGGGATAGGTTCTACTGAGAGATGAAGGCACAAGCCACAGTGCAAATATATTCATTTATAGTGAGGGACATGATAATTGATTGGGCTAGATTACATGTCAACACATTTTTTCTGGGCAGGTAAAGCTTCTTTAAAAGTCAAATATTAGGGCTGGAGAGATGGCTTAGGAGTCAAAGTGCTTGCCTATGTAGCCTAAGAACACAGGTTCCATTCCCTAGTACCCACGTAAGCCAGGCGCACAAGGTGGTGTATGTGCCTAGAGATCATCGGCAATGGCTAGAGGCCCTGCATGCCCATTCTCTTTCTCGCTCTCTCTCTTTTAACACACACAAACACACACACACACACACACACACACACACACACACACATATATATACATACATACATACATACATACATATAATAAAATTTTTAAAAATGAAAGTCAAATATTGGTCATGAACTACCCTGAAAAGTGTTAAATGCAACCAGGCATGTCCAACCTACAGCCTGTGGGCCACATCTATACCAGAATAGCTATGCATGTGGCCCAAACCATTTGTAGAAGACAATCATCATGTCATAATATCAAAAGGTTTGACATGCCTGGTAAATGATTTTTAAAATATTTATTGGTTATAATTGCTTTGTAGCAAAAAACTGATAAGAAGCTATGAAAAAGACAGCCTTCAAAGTTATCCAGAAACTATTCTATGCACTTAGCATGTAGTATCACATTTCACACACACAATAGCTTTTATAAAGGTACTACTATCAGTCTGTAGAAAACCAGTGACTTCTTCAAGCTGCATAGCTAAGACACAGCACCACAAATTTCAAGCCAAGGGTCATCTAACTTCTAAACTATTTTTAATTGAAAATTTAAGTTGCATGTATGTAAGTCTAATAACCTTTAAGAAAATGAAACTCCAGTGACTGATTAAACTCTCTGTTGCAGAAGTTTCTCCATCCTTCTACATACAGACAGCTTCTTCATAAGGTGGGTTTCTATGGAAGTAGCTCTGTAGAATCTTTTCAAAGCAGGGATGTTCAGCTCTTACATAAAACACACTTCTGGGCAACACTTTCCTTCTTATTCTTTGCGCTTTTTGCCCCTCAACTGCTTTTTCTCTTTTAATCTTCATAATTTATCTGCAACATAAATGGCATATCTTTATAGATGAGATAATCAAAGAATCATCTTAAGTCAGAGTTAGAAAGTGTGATCTGCCCTCAGCATCTCAAAGGGAAATGTCCAAAAAAGATGTAAATCATAGGAACTCAAGGTGGGGAAGAATAAGGTGAACAGCAATGAGCATGATTTAAGGACAGAGATATTCAGACAGGGGAGGTGCATAAGACAGGAGAGTGGAATGGGGGGGGGTGGTCTGTGATATACTATTGATGTCTGCTCAGGAGCAAAATAGAGGATGTGGCAATAATTGACATCACCTCCTAACTGTGAGTAGTCAGTTCTCAATTAGACTAGCATTCACACACCCCTGCAGGACCTTCATCATCTTGGTATGACATACAGTTTTCATGACAGGGGTAATGATTTCAAGGTGACATTTGCTCTCATCAATCTTACTATAATTTGAATTTCACAACTTGCTCAACTGTTAAGTACAATAGCAGATTGCGTTTAGGCCCAATAACATGTCAGTGTACATCCTCCTAGAAAAATAAAAAGAATGTTTACCTCTCAATCATGAGGGAATTCAGTTCTGTAATGGGTTGGGATATTACATAGGTTGAGAACAATTATGGAAGAAACTGGAGATCCATCAGAGCTTCTAAAATATGGCAATAATGAAATCAGGTGCATATTTTAGAAATACCTGTGGAGGATGGGATGAAGGAGCGAGGGATGGATGCAGATGTGATTCATTGAAATACACAGATGGGTGGTTAGAAAATGAAAAGAGCAGGCAGACAGGAAGGAGTGCAACAAACACAGGTCACAAATAATTCACTTATCTCCGGCACACCAGCGCATGTTGTTTTCCAACCAACACTCTTGGAATGCTTTCTATGCCAAGTAGTGTTCTTAGTTATCCTTAAAGTCAGATGGCATTGCCAACTTGTTAGAGAGAAATATAATATACTCCAGGCTGTCCACCAAACAGACCCTGAAGTATTCCAACCAGTCAAGGAGACGTCAATGTCAAATAGGGCTTTGGTAGAAACAATGCATGGCACAAACATGCTCAGTGTGAATTCCATGAATGGATAAAAGTACAAGTGACCTAGGAAGAGAGTAAATAGAATAAGAAAAGGATATTCCAACCAGATATTTACATACCTGAAACTACTGGAGAGACAGGTCTGCATCTTTCCCAAGGAGGCATGCCTACACTCTGCTCTCGGTGGTGGTGCAGTCCTATCATTCCAACTACTAGGAAGGTGGAGGCAAGAGGGTTGTGAGTTGAAGATCTATCTAGACTAGAGTGAGTTCAAGGTCAGTCTGGGTAACCAAGTGAAACCCTGTCTTAAAAAGTCAAAACAAAGGGCTGGAGAGATGGCTTAGCAGTTAAGTGCTTGCCTGTGAATCCTGAGGACCCCATTTGGGGCTCGATTTCCCAGGATCCATGTTAGCCAGATGCACAGGGGGCCGCATGCATCTGGAGTTCATTTGCAGTGGCTGGAGGCCCTGCCACGCCCATTCTCTCTCTCTCCTTCTTTATCTCTCTGTCTGTCACTCTCAAATAAATAAATTTTAAAACGTCAAAACAAAGCTGGGCATGGTGGCACTCACTTTTAATCCCAGCACTCAAGAGGCTGAGGTAGGAAGACTGCCATGAGTTCAAGGCCAGCCTAAGACTACATAATGAATTCCAGGTCAGTCTGGGCTAGAATAAGACCATACCTAGAAAAATCAAAATCAAAGCAACAACAAAAAAAATCTAAACAAGGCTGGGGGTATTGGTCAGTAGTAGAACACTTGTTTAGTATATATGAGGCCTTAGGTCAAATACCTAATACCATGGGGGAAAAATATGGAAAACATTAATTTAGATTAAAAAAATACTGTTTATTTTGTGATAGAACAAAGGCAGTAAGAATGGTAGTTTTTGAAAGCAGTATTTACACATGCATATCCCTCAGGCTATAGGCATCAAAAATTTCAGTTTGAATTCCTGGGTCCTGATCCAAAACCACAAATATTATCCCCCACTCAAGATTATATATTAAAAAGAAAAAACTTTAATCAAGTTCTCCAGGGTGTCTTGTTTTCTGGAGAAATGCTAAGGATCATTGGGTTAGCTTGAATACCAAGGTTCTTTGAACATTGGAAACCCAGGGATATAGCTATCAATTATGAAGGCATCTAGTATGGAATAACTAGATCTCTCAGAGAAATCTTCAGACAGAAGGAGTATCATCCCTTCAGCTTAACCTCTACCCCAGACAGACCCACGGTTAGAATTTTGGATTTTTTGTATGTAAATATGCATATAATTTTACCAAAATGGAATCTGGGTAGGCAGACTTTTTGAAGCCTGCTTGTTCAATCTTTCCAAGTGGTAGATACCATCTTTTTTGTTTGTTCATTTTTTTAAGGATAGAGTCTGTTATGTAGTCTTGATCAGCCTGAAAGTCACAGTGTAGCTCAGGATGGCCTTGAACTTACAATACTTCTGTTACCTTATCTTATTATCTCAAGTGCTAGGACCCCAGGCTTGCACCACCACACCTAGCTCATAGGTTTTTGTTGTTGTTGTTTGGTTTTTCAAGGTAGGGTTATCTCACTATGTAGTCTCACTATGTAGTCTCACTATGTAGTCTCAGGGTGACCTCAAACGTATGGCAATCCTCTTACCTCTACCTCCCAAATGCTGGGAGTAAAGGCATGTTTCACCACACCCGGCAGCTCATAGTTTTTTGATGGGTACAATTATGAATGTTTCCTTTATTATTTCTTTATTCAGGATGTTTGAGTTAAGTATCTGCATTAAGCACCAAAAAAAAAAGATGAATTTGTTAAGATCAGAAGGGAAGATAACTAAAGATAGTCCTTCTCTGCCTTAAATGCCCTGGCTCATATCTTAGCATAGTGCAGACAAATCCATTTGCTGTGGTTCACACACTCTTGCGCTCTTGATATTTCCATTCCCCATAGGAGCGGCCATCTTTCCCCAGATTCAACCCCTTGCTATTTCCATTCTCCATAGGAGCAACTATCTTCCCCATGACCCACCTTGGCACATCATTCAGTTTCACCAGAGAGTGTCTTGATTCACTTGATTATTCATCATTTGCTCCACAGAAATATATAAGTGTCACCTATGCAACAGCACTTTGTAAGATAACCAGAAGATGTCAGAGAAGGTGAAGTGAGGATGCTTGAGCTTCAAGTAACAGAAATCTGACTCAAATGGATCTCAGCTTCACTGAGACAAGAAATTTCATCCAACTGGGAGGTCACGAGAAGGGCACACTCCCAGGTGCACTCACTGTGGTGGCACAGAAATCTCATCAAGGTCTAGGATTTTTTCATCTGTCTCAGCCTCCGTGGCTGCCACCATTTCCAGTCTAGCAGTCACTCTTACTTGGTATCAAGATTCCTCAGAAATTGCTGGAACAAAGAGAAACCATCAGAGGAAGAATAGACAGTTCTTTGTCTCCTTTAAGTCTTCTTCAGGAGTAGAAAAAAGGCCCAGAAACTCCTTACATATTTTTCAAACTAGGCCAGAATTGTCACCTACCTGCCCTTAAACTTGACTTTGACATGGACACAGGAATCTCAGATGGCATCTAGGGGAGCAGCAATGAGACATAAGACTCCACAATCACTGACAAAGCTTTCCCTGAGGCTGTCAGACCTGCCATGCCTTATAGAATCATTCAGAAAGAGCAACCCCAGGGTGTGTGTGGCACTGAGCATGAACAACTACAATTATTCAGGGAATTTCAAGCATTCATTGATGGAATGGTGGTGTAGACTAGTGATAGGAAATGCAGGTTTTTTGTTTTCTTAAAGGAAAAAAGCCCTTTGGGATATCTGAAGCAGCTTCATGAAATTATATGTATCCACCCCATCTAAACAGTCCACTAAATGGATGGACAGGATTAGAGTCTCTGGAAACCAAATTGTGTTGCTAGTTCTAGAAATCTGCATGGGACTAAGCAGCTGGCTTAGTGGGAGATGATGACAAAAGGAGCTCTAGGTTATGATCCAGGTTTTTCTGGTATTTCCAGAATATTCTAAAAACATCCATAGGAAAGGATATTGGATCTGAGAAAACCAGAATCTAAGAGGTGATACACTCAATGTAGGACTGTCAAATAGTAAACACTGGCTCTCCATATGGATGGATTGTTGGCCGGCTGGAAAAATAAATGAATCTCTTTCCCAAATGCCTGCTGGCATAAGTTTTGAGTGCAATGAGAAATAATGATAGTATTTGTGTTGTAGGAGAGGAGGGTGGATGAGGTTTTTGTAAGCCAGTCACTGAGTCGATGTACTGTGGGTTAAAAGGCTGGGGTATAAATGCCTGTGGTTTAATCACTGTGGTGAAATGGCACAGTTCAGCTTTCACATGACATCATCGCTTAGCCCTCCTTGTCCAGTCCTCTTATATATCTTCTCTTCTTTTCCCCTCAATGCCTCCCCCATCACTCTCCATTTCCCTCCCTCCACCACTCTCTGGTGTGCAGGCTCTTCAATCTTTAAACATTCTATTCATAGAGAAAACTTCACACTTTTTTTTTGCAAAGAAGCATGTTTTTGAGCCTTCTGTTTGTGTGTTTGGAATGACCCACACATTCCTTTCAGACCAGCAAGCTTTTACTATCTGAAGAAGAGTGCCCCAAACATAAGATCAGTGAGTAAAACCAGAGCTGGCTCATGTGTAGGCATCCCCATCCCCATATGGGGCCACTAGGCTAGAAGGATTGTCCTGCTCAGTGATGACTCTTCACTACTTATGCATGATTCGATAGAAGTTGGGACATGGGACATGGTAGCACTGTGACCTTCCTTATCAACATCTTTTTTTTTTCTTTTTTAAATTTTTTATTAGTTTTATTAATTAGTTTTGTATTCAGCAAATACAGTCAGTTTGGTACCATTATTAGGCTCATCCCACAGTTAAGATAAATGTCTCTGTATATCATGACCCAACACGTGGCTCTGACATTCTTTCCGCCCCCTCTTCTGCAAAATTTCCCTGAGCCATGTTGGGTTCACTTTTCGTCTGCTTCAGTAATGAGGTATTGAGGGCCTCTGAGGGTCTGGCTCTCTGGTTTGGTAGGAGTTGATTTTTCTCTGTGTTTGTCTCCTTCCCCTTTGTCCTGGTATCCGATTCATCAGGAAAAGAGCACCCTTGCTTGTTTCGCCAATTTTCCTTAGTTTCAGTCGGGGCCTTTTTGAGTTATGATGGGGTGGCTCTCTCCTTAGGATCTGCATCAATCTGAAAAAGAGAAGCGGATTGCCCAATGGAGAGTAAGTTAGCACCAAGACAAATGAGATAGCTTACTTTTTTTTTAAGAGTTAATAGGTGTTGTAGGCCCTCTTGTACCCCATGATTGATGGTAGCTTGATATTGGAGAGTGGGCTTATGTTTGGATATGGTTCTGACTTGTTTCCCAGCTCCAGCTATGGGTCCCGTACCACTGAGGGGATCAGTTAGCCAAATCAAGAGCAGTTGGTTCCCCACCATGGCTGTGTGCAACTATTGCACTTGTGTATGCATCACAACAGGTTATATGCTGCTAAGTAGGTTGGACCATGAGTTGCTTGGACAGATATTGGTCATTTCCCCCAGTCGCCCATGTAGCACCTTCTGCCACTATACACACTGACCGTCTGGAGACTGATTCTTTCCTGGCTTTCCAGCCATGCCGTTCCATTTTATGTGTCACCTGCATATGGTGTCTTCAGCAATAGGGTCTTACCACTAAACTTTGGTTGGTCATCAAGTACTCTGACAGAAATCTGTCATACTTTTAGGAAACCTTGTAGGTTTCTCTGATCAAAAGCTCATTGTGGGTGATAGCCCCATGCTGGTTCTGGGAGTTATAAGTCAGTGCCCCCTAAGAAAATGAGGAAAAAGATAACTAATATATAAGAGTTAGAGATGACAGAGGTAGAGAGGGAGAAGGAGAGGGAGGGACGGAAGATGTTGAAGATTTAAGTTAGACTTGATTCTACCCTCTCACTTGTCTTGTGGTTCAGGTGTTTCCTGTAAGGGCCTGGTGAAGGTTCAGCCATTTGGACTGCCTTTTAGGAAGTAGAATTTTATGGTACCATTGCCATTTGGGTCTAGATTAGTGTTTCCCACCCCTTTGATACCCTCCTCTCCCTCCCCATCTATCCTAGTGTCTAGTCCATGAGATGATTACTGGGTATGTAAGGTATCTTGGGTAGATTCGGGTTAGGTGCTGTAGATGAGTGAGACTATGTGGCGATTTTTTTTCTGTGATTGGGTAAGTTCACTGAGAATGATCTGTTCCAGGTTCAACCATTTTTCCTCAAATTTCTTTGTGTCATTTTTTCTTACTGCTGTATAGAATTCCTTTGTGTAGATATACCACATCTTAGTTATCCATTCTTCTAGTGATGGACATCTGGATTGATTCCAGCTCTTAGCTATTACAAATTGAGCTACTACAAACATGGTTGAGCAAATCTCTCTGGCCTGTGGTTTAAAGGTTTTAGGGTAGATGTCCAGTAAAGGAATAACTGGATCTGTTGGTATCTCTATAGTCAGCTCTTTCGGGAGTCTCCATATTGCTTTCCAAAGTGGTTGTACCATCCTACATTCCCACCATCAGTGTATGAGTGTTCCTACTTCTCCACATCCTCACCAGCATTTATTTTCGTTTGATTTTTTGATGTTCGCTATCCTTATTGGGGTAAGGTGGAATACCATAGTTGTTTTAATTTGCATTTCTCTGATGATTAGGGATGATGAACATTTTCTTAAGTGTGTGTTTGCCATTTGTATTTCTTCCTCTGTGAACTGCCTGTTCAG